>NC_080689.1:23376277-24001277 GCF_030445035.2 Dasypus novemcinctus | reverse complement strand
ACAATGTCCTCAGAATGTCTGCCACAGAACTGTGGAGCATCCCGACCAGCTCCTCTGGTTGGCGGTGCCAAACACCTCCATGGACTCTTTAACGTTTTGTTCCCAGAAAGGATGAGATTTATGGTCTCGAATAGATCCGAGCTTGCTGATACCTCTCAATATCAAAGGCCTACGGCCATCCCAACCAACTGCTTATTATCTCTGAACAATTACAAAAGAAACACTCCCTGAATTGTATTCAAAATAGTGAGCAGACATGCCCGCAACAGCCTTCCAATGAGGATGAAAAACAATATCATCGTGTGTCTTCTCACTAACATGGCAGGACCACAAAGCAAAAGGTAGGCACCCAAATAAATAAATACATACACGTATGGCACTTTATTCCAAAATAGCCTCATAGTAACCTAAACTTCTATCAACTGTGAATATTTTTTTTAAAGTAAGAAAACTGGGATGAAGGTCAATTTTAAGTAGAAAAGAATAAGATGCTGCCAGGAATGAGCTCAGCACCCACAGGGCATGCTGGGAGGGGTGGGTGGCCTTACAGATTCAACTCTCACTTTTTCCATCAGCCAATGCGAAACAAGAAATGCAACTGGTACGTGACTCTGGGGTGCCGTAAGGACTAGGTACTTGCTGGCTTTGGAATTTCCTTGGCAATTCTTAGTGCTGCTTTACTCTGGTCCTGCGAAATAAAAGCTGGAGCCTTGAAATGAACTTTACTTTTGATTGGCAACTAACACTGAATTCCGTGGTCTCAAATGGTCTGAATATCTATCTGAATTGGGCTCTGTTTCAAGCAAACAAGACAAACCTGACTAATCGCTCACATGTGAAAGCAAAACTAACGATGTTTAACCAGGTATCCAGTAGATGTAAATCATAAATAAAAATTTGCTCAGATCACTAATATTCAACTCAAACTCAAAGAGTGTGAAACAGAAAGCGTCCCCGTCCCTTTGTGTTTCTGGGGAAACAGCAGGCTAAAAGTTCAGCATCATGCATCCTGTATCAAATTTAGATCAATGAGATGGTGTGGTCCCCAGACCAAGACCTGGCACTGCTGAGTCCCCTGGGTGCTGATTCATCATGAGAGACTGGTAGGTGGCTATGATCCTGTTCCCTTCTGCCTCGGCTGCCACCTGTGATGGGGACATCCACACGTGGCAGGAGGCATTCTTTAATGCACATTTTAATTCCATCAGTCCTCCCATTTTATGATACTATTGCAGCAGACATTTTACATGTTTGTATGACATTTTATTTTCAATAATCAGATAGACACAGTGCAGAAAATACTTTTAAAAGAACCTTTTAAAACAATTCACTGGGTTATTCACTATCTCTAACAACTGTCATGTGTTAAACCATGTGCAATCATTTTGCTTTATTAGATAAACTGAAGACTATACAATAGAACAGTTTGAAATGATACAATCAGAAATGGGAGTTAAAGAACCACTTATTAAAAATAAGTTACACTGGAATCACCACCTATTTGAAAATCATTTTTTCTAGGAAAATTATTTTAGTTTAATTTATTCTAAAATATTTCTGTAAGGAGCACTTGTAATTTCACAAAAATGATTTAATATAATATATGACCAATTCAATATATGCCTTGAGCCCTTGGAAGTCATAAAAATATTATGTAGTAAGTGAATTGATGATTTTTTATAAACACACCAGGAGTTATTATTCACTTCCGGAGGCTATGTGCTTATGCCAAAATGCTGTTCGTTTTAAACGTCCATTTGAAACCTCTCTTCAGAATTGCTTTCAGAGCAAAGTACTATTTATAGAAGATAAAGTACCTTTAGTTTACTGTCACTTTTAAATTTTCTTTGAGCAGATTTATCCAACTAGATCACCCACTTTTTTCACTAGACTTAAGACTTGACTGACTTTTGTTATTTCCTAAAGTCTAATAAACCTTCAGAGTCTGGGGTTTACAAAGCTAAGGATATTCAAAAGGATGTGCTGCAAGCTCTGAAGTCACTTTTGACTGAGAAGTACCAAAAATATTCTATGATTACAGTTTCTCCCATATAACTATTTTGAAAGGAAAAACACTTAACTCGGACATGTAAATCCTGGTATGTTTAAAAATAGTTTCATTATTTTATAGTTTAGATCTTGTACTGGGGGGGGGAGGGTTATGACATTAAGTACTTTCAAATTCAGGCATATTGAGACCAATTTATTCCTAAAAACTGAAGAAAACAGTGGAAGGAGGTGAAGATGAGGACTTTAAAACAGAGGGTTGAATATGGCTGTGGTGAGGTGAAGCAGGCTCTCTTGAAAGCTAGACAACGTGAATACTAGCTAAAATGTTAAATTCTATTAGGTTAACAAAAGTTAAAAGAAAACCAATTCACTACTTCTGATCAATGAGTGTACTACAAAGAAGATGGTATGTCTTTTTCAAGTCCACAAGCCATTTTTGAAGGGCATGTCTACTAATAACCTTCATTAACTTCTATTTGGTTGCCTAAGAATTGTCTCTTATCCAAAAAAGTTTAACAGTCCCAACAGAGACTGTTTATTTAAGCTTGTTGGAAAAACATTCCTATCATTTCAAGAATAACTAAATATTTTTCATTCACATAGTTAGCATTCCAGACTATGTTTTCCTGCCTCTGTTGATTAGATGAAAATTAGCAGGCCCAGGTCTGAACTATTAGAGTAATTATTATCTTCGTAGGAAAATTATGAGACACCCAGTAATAATACCCTTTGAGACATGGGAAACGGACAGTAGGGGAAAAAAAGAGTAACCTATCCTTTCCCACGGCACTTCAATGAGGAAACTCTCTAATATCAAGTTGAACTCTCTAAAGTCAAGTCAAAGGCTTTTCTAATCATGTGTTTCAGAATCAGCTCTGAACAACTGTGAATATTTAAGGAAATATCAGCCTAATCATCTAGTATATTTAAGAGTTTAAGGCCAACCTTCACTGAGATTTGTAAAATTCTGGTCAAAACGGTAGTCTTAACGAAAGTCAAGAACAAGTGCGAGGCAGAACTGATACAAGGAAAGACCTGGACCTCTAGCTTTAAGCAAGAACCACCATTTCTTCTCTAAATAAATGACTTCCATAAGGTTTATTTTCACACCTGCTTATCTATTAATATAAGTGATGGATCTGAAAAGTAAATAAAACCAATCATATAGAATGCACACAATACAATTCTGTATTGCTATGAAAGCATAACTTTTGAAAGTAACATTTTAAGCTCAGACAGGAATGTCTTTTCATTCATTGCATATATATTCTAATGTTACTATAAATATCTAAAGATCATTAAAATTATCAGAGAATAATCAAAACACTCTAAAACTCATCAATGAAAAATGCCCAATGCTTAGATCAAAGATCAAGGTTAACACAGGGTTATATGCTATGCATTTGTTAACTGACATATGACCTTATTTGGACAAGCAAAAAACAGACTGTGTTATATCTTTATTTCCATTTATGGAGCCAGTTTCCCGGACATTTAGAGTTAAAGGATGAAACAGCATGCCTAACAGTCTTTGAGATATTACGAATATTCTATTATTCTTGGCCTACTAATAATAACATTGTGTATGGCACTGAAGCAATACCACCCATAAACTGAGTTTTGATCTCTGTTATATATCAGAACGTTAATAACATGTGACCCATGGCATCTTGGACTTCACTGCTTTCCTGGGGTCAGCCAAACTATGTTTGACTCCTTGCCACAGAAGCAGTAGCTTAATCATCTGGGATACCGTTCAGTGAGGAAGTAATATGGGCAGGGCTGGACACATATTTTTTTGTTTTAAAGAATTCCCACCCAGATATGTGCCTGGTACTGGCTATTCTGGCAGCCCAGCCATATCATTTGAATGGCTGTTGATTCATCAGTATTTATGGAGAAGAATATTGTGCTTCTATAAAATCAGGGTGGCCAATGGGGACAGCACCCTCGGCAGCTCACAGCACCCCCTCCCTCCCCCCAGCCCTTTAGAGGAGCCCAGCATGCCAGCTGCCAGGCAAGGTGATGCTGAAGTACCGAGCTGGCTTACAAATCCACACCCATCAATATATTCCTAACCCTTTCTCTTCAACACTGTCTGAAGGAGGACCAGGACTCCCCAATTACGGGGATTCAAGAAGGCCAGGTGGCAGAAGGAAGATGGTTGGTTTTCTGGTCCCCTCACATTCCATCCTAAGTCCAGAGTTACAAAGAGTCCACGCACAGTGAATCTCTTATTATTCCAGGTCCACAACATCATTAGACCTGCCTGAAGTCAGCTCATATCTGATTTCAGCTCTGCAAAAATACCCTGTTAACATTTTGGTGTGGGGGACATCTTAAAGAATTTAATTAAAAACCCCAAAACACTGAAGTAGACACAAGAATAGGATGAACACTCATGTACCCATTGTCCAGCTTCAAGAATCTACAAATAACGCTTTGACTTCCTGAGATTGGAAATGGATTTTGTTTGGTTTCAGAGAAGCGGAAAATAATAGAAAGGAACATACCTGTACACTCAACCACGAGGGTCAAATTTATTTACTAGCAACTCAAACTATAATATTGAATGTTTCCTTCTCAACTATTACCTACGTTGTACCTTGTTCTTGAAAATGATACTCCGGTGCTGGCTCTGAAATCCCCAGTGTCATCAAAATCATCAGCACCGCCCTTCAGGATACCCAGTCGTGACTGGCCGGGAAGTTCCTGCAGGTCACGGTGGGCAAGGTCCAGCCATGCCCAAGACAGGACGGCAGATCAGGCCTCACCTGGGAGACTTCTGAATGAAATTCCTATCTACTGTATCAGATGTTGCAGCCAAGTTGCCTCAACCATGTCTACAATTCCACTATTTTTCTTAGTGTGTGATCATGGGCATATCATATGCATATCAATAGCAAAATCTCCCCAAAGGCCCACCCCAACATCTTCTCTTACCTTTAATTATAAAACAAACATTCCAATGGAGACACCACCTTATCCTTATGGTCCCTCTGACATTAAGCTTTGGCTTAGGGCAGCATTTATAGTTCATGTTATATAAAAGAAGCACGAAGATGATTCTCAATACCTAACTGTGATTTTAAAAAGATTAAAGCATTTTTTTTTTTCGCCCGTGGATGTAACTGAAATAACAATGTAGTGGCACCCACATATGCATAAAGCATGTCTTAAAAGCAACACATGAAATCTGACAGAGAACACTGGCCCTGGAGGGTGTGGGGAAGCCCCACTTAACCTCCGTGATTCTGGGCTGCAGGGTCTGAACTGAGAGCAAACCACAGTTTGCAAACCACTCTTGGGGCCCCACGTGGCTGCCACTGGGATAGAGTCAAGAGTTTATTGCTCACCAGAAGGGTGGGCAGTCGATCTGAAGCTAACTGGTCCAGCTTGCCTGTAGACATTTGGGGCCACCCACATCAAACACACTCATATAACACTCTACTTTCTGTTCTCAAAACATGTTTTCAAAAATAAGCATTATAAGTTCAACTTTTTTTTTTTCTTGATCAGAAGTCCAGCTGGCTATTAGCTTTTAAGCTTTGGCTAAGGTGAGCCGCTATCAAGTGCCTATACATCATGGCCAGCTGAGAAGGAGATCTGTAAGAAGCATCTGCTTTGATTTATTAGTCCATCCTTTCTCTTTTTTTCCCCCCTCCCTCTCTCATCATTCATTCGTCAGAGATTTTCAAGTACCTAGTTACACATAAGGGATTCAGAAGAATATGGAAAAGAGTCTTGCTCACAAAGAAGATGTAACCTCTTTCATGTTACTGGCCAACAGGGAGGTTCGGGGCACTGTTTGTCCCAGAAGCTGCACACAAGCAGGGCCTGGATCCTGGGCTCTGGGACACACTGCTCTGCCCACTGTGAGCTCTATGACACTGGGCAAGTTACTTGACCCCTGAACTTCTGGTTCTGTGATGGTAAACTGGGATGACAGTACCTGTTACCAGAAGGTTGGTGTGAAGATAAAATGAGCTGATGCTTTTGAAACACTTAGGCCTGGGGAAGCAGATGTGGCTCAACCCGTTGGGCACCTGCCTACCACGTGGGAGGTCCTAGTGCCTCCTAAAGAAGTTGAGCAGATGCTGCACCGCTGCAATGAGCTGGATGCCGCACTATCGCCACGAGCAGATGCCACAAGTTGGCAGATGCCATAGCCTGAGGGGAGCGGATGTGGCTCAGGCAGTTGGGCACTTGCCTCCCATAAGGGAGGTACTGGGTTTGGTTCCCAGTTCTTCCCGGAAAAGCTGAGCAAACAGTGAGCAGACAGATGAGACAACCATCTGGGGGAGGGGGGAATAAATAAAAAAAATAAGTAATAAAAAAACAACACTTAGGCTTGGCACACAGTAAGTGTGCAAAAAATGTCAGCTACTGTCATTAAGTGCCATAACGATACAGTGAATGGCACTGGATAGGGAAGAAGGCCTAATTCTGCTATTCTCCCTTTTTCTTTTTTTTTTTAAGGAAGTTCTGGGGACTGAACCCAGGCCCTCATATGTGGGAAACAGGCATTCAACCACAGAGCTACATCTGCTCACCTTTTAATTTTTAAGGAGATAAAGCTATGTCATCCATCTGTATGCTTAAATCACAAACTTTATATGCCATTCCATGTACTCCCTCCCTACCTCTTCTCAAGGTTTAGAAAATAAAGAGATAGATGAACAAGATGATATAGAGAGAAAAGTCAGAAAAGGAGACAGAAAGAATATGACTAGTTATAGACCTGCAGACTCAGACTGGGATGGCTTATCTCTACACCTGAACTGGGTGTTGACACTAACTTGGTAAAGCTTATTCAGGAGAGTACTTAAGTGCCAATTTAAAAAGCACTTAGGTACTTGTGAATCAAGTGAATTGTCAAGTAACAGCCTAGTCTCTCAGGGCCCCAGGTTCACCGCCCCAGTCTTCCAGGAGTAAGTAAGCGCCTTGCCTGACGCTATCACTTGGAATGCACGCCTGTTCAATGAAAGGTCCTTCCCCTATTCCACCCCCACAGGACCTAACACACCAAATTGGGCAATGCAGTAACTTATTTAGAAAGAATCTAAAACCACACTCCTTTGTGTGGGGTCCTTTTCATCTAATTATGTACCTTGGGACTGTTGCTAATAGAGTAAGAGCCAACACTAGTTATGCAATTGAGTGCAGAGGAATTTATTGCGTGTATATGCTGACTAAATACCAGTGTTTCTGTTTCTTCTCTAAACAATCCTGACCTATTGTTCATTTATTATGCATTAATAACTTGCATTTTTCTAATCTCATATAATCCTTTTGCTATTCTGAAATACTGTGACTGCTGAAAAAAATATTTTCAAATCGTTCTTGTGTTCTATCAACCAAAGTGATAAAATGAATTGAACTTGTATTATTTTGTAAGTTTATTATTAATAAATAACTTAATATCATTATCTTCAGCTGAGCAGTTTCTTGATCCCGTAACAAAAAGATCCTTTTGTCTTCATATTACATCTTAAAATCTGAGAGCTACTGGAGAACAAATATAGTCATACATGAAACTCACTACTCAACTAAATTATAAAGTAATCCAAGAAATGTAAGACAAGTTAGCGCCTTTATTTTCAGTCTCTGAGAACTAGGGTAGGCGGGAGACAGGAATTGAGACCAGTAGAACTTTACATCTTGAAGTAACAAAGATGCTGAATTCTTTCACAGTGGAGGAGACTCTCTAGACATGAGACTCGAGAAGCTAATCCAGGGGTGTTTCTAAAAAGCATACTGCGCTTGGGGTCCTCAAATTTGGGGTAGGGAAGTAGTTGGGAGATCACATCAAAAACACCTGTGATAGTTTTCAAAACTTCAAATGATTTCTTCCTTAGTCCTCTTCCAATCCTTTATCTTCCCAACACAGAGCCACAAGCCAGAAACAAATAGATTAATAAGGGAAGTAGAACTAGGATGCATGAGTAAACTGAGACAGAAAGTGGGAAAAGGGGGAGCAAAAAGAACTGCAGCGGAATCCAGCAAACTTCAATTTATTCCAGCTCAGCCACATAGTGGCAACTGATCTTGGGGGAAATGATCTCAATCTCTCTAAGCCTGAACGTCTTATCTCTAAAATGGGATAATAAAGTCCTAAGTACAGTGCTGTGAGGATTAAATGCAACAGAGTATGGATGCAAAGCACTTACCCCATAGAACCTCAAAATGGACATTTCTTTTCTCCTGGTTTAGCTGAAAACGTATTCTAAATATTTTCTTTGAAGTTAACTAGGAATGGTCTTATTTATCTTTGTGTTCAATGCTGTATCTGGACTTCAGGAGGTTCTCAATACATTTTTTGGAATTAATGGCTGACCAAAACTATAACTCTTTTCTAACAGTGGAAGATTAGATTAAAACTCTATCGCAGATGTTTCAGAGTCCAAACTAAGAGACCACACTAGCATTCACTCACTCCCTATCCAAACATCCACATGAGATAAGAGTAAATCAGTCAGTTTCTAATAAATATAAAATTTCCATTCATCATCTGCTTCCTTTCTCCACTCACCCTGATGCATATGCTAATGCATGCAAAAAGATTCCTCTCTCTTTCATTAACATTTGAGGGGCAAGTTCCTATTTTTTTTTTTTTAATTTTTTAGTCTTATTTTAAATTTATGATGCAAGCTCATGAGGCTAAAGGGCTAGTGTTTACTGGAGTGTATATTTATGCTTTTAATTTTTCTGACAGTCTCAAGTAGAAAACATACTGTTCCTAACTGTTAGGAATAGGTACTTCCACCTTCATCTGCCTCGGGAAGGCGCGCCTTCCTGTGAAGCTGACTATACAACCATTATAAAGATTTCTGTGCACTTCTTATCCCAGTGTTGAAGCATTGCCTTTAGGGGATGGGAGGAGTATTTGTGTGAGGGGGTGGGTGATTTCCACAAAATCGGTCATCTGGAAGCTATAAAGTTTTGGAGCGTAGCGGCTGCATTCGGAGTAGAGTAATGATGAGGGAATTGGTGATGTCAATAGAACTAGAGTCCTCCAGCTTAAATTTTTATGTGATTTTTAAGGTCTAACCCCTCAGAGGTTAATGAAGTTAGTCAGGAAATAAGTCTAGAGTTTATTAAAATTTAGGTAGAAGCAAAGACTTCTTGATGTAGGGCTTAGTCTACTTAATTGGATTTCTGAGAAGGCCTGTCGGTTTCTTAGTATCTCTTTTTAATTCTAGAAGGATCCGTCTTCAACATGTATTAATTTTGACCCATTTTAAGCTAATTTTACTATGCAAATGTGCTTCCTAATGACAGATAATTTGTATTGGATCTGTTGTACAACAGTCAAACTTAAGTCTGTACTAACAGAGGATTACGGGTGACCTGATTAAGCATCCAAAGATCCCATCCAGGATGGGGGAAATGGACTGGAATAGGGGACGGCACAGAAAGACCAGCAGTCCAGGATGTCTCAGGCTTCCCTCTATGAAAAAGGAAGAGATGTCACAAATTTAGGTAACTGAGACAGAAGTGAAAGTATTAGAGTAATTGTTAAGCTACGTCCATTATGATATGAGACGTGAAAAGGATGTTCAGAGTTAGGGCACCATGTAGCGCAAATTGCCTTTGACGGTTCCAGTTTTGTCTGCCAACTGCCAGGACTCTTGGGCTTATGGAAGCATTACAAGTAGAACATGCTATGCTTGAGTCATGGGTCTTATTTCCAATTTTATTTCATTGCTTTGACCTTTGAATGTTAATTAGGCTTGAAGTGAACTGAATTAAAATGTATATATTAAAATGTATACTGTATACTGGAAAATGTATACTGTCAAGTACTCAGATAAGCAGATCTGCATTGGTAAAATAAAGACTATGCTCTTCTCATTTTAAATATGCACTATTTCCCCCGAATGATTAGATTTGGCTATATAATGAATTCATCTGCAACTGGTAACAGCATGAAGCAGACATTCTGCCTGAGGAAATAAATAACAAACAGGAACACACTGGTAGAAGTCTATCCAACATGAGACATTTGCAGAGACTTGTTAGGATCTACAAGGTTTACCTTCACACACAGGGCAACACTCCCCAGGCACTTTTACAGGGTTCATGCAGCTCTGTCCGCAGGCTGTTGCCACGCAGTGGGGCTCTCCGTTGATGCACTGGCAGAATGTGCAGTCATCTTCCCTCCACCGGTCGCCATGGGCCCGGATCTGGCCATTGGCATAGCAGCCAGCAGGATTATTAAAAGGATACACTGGATCTAAATGAAAACATGAGAAATCACTCAATTTTCTTTTTCAGAAATACACAAAAAATTGGCCTCAACAAAGAAGTGCCTCTCTACTGATAGGAACGTCCAGGCAGTTTTGACTTTGGTCCTCCTTACTTTATGGAAGGTATTACGGGAAAATTAGAAGGACCAACATTTAAAGTAATGTAGTCACAGCTTTAGAAAAGCAGCCTGCCAGAGACGGAAGCGGCCAAGAGGCCTGATACAGATAAGGCTTTCTAAATTCTTTTATAAAAAAATATTACACTCATACTTCATTTCTGCTTTGAGCCTTGATCTCAATTCTAGGAAGTGAGACAAAACCAGATCCAGGCCCAGGCAACCCATGATTATTACACAGAGGTTCCTATCTATGTTTTTACACTATCAGCTATGACATAGTTTCAGAGACTATAGCAAACTGGGAGCAGCAGGCAACAAACCAAATGGGAAGGTTAAACGTTTGAAGAGGATTTTTCTTTATAGATATGCAGTGACAACCAACACCTTTCTCCTGTGTTGGATAAAATAATTTCTAACAAGAGAAAAGACTTCATTGTTCGATGTCAGGAACACACACACATTATTTTTTGTGGCGGTACCAGGGATTGAATACATGGGAAGCAGGCACTCAACCTCTTGACCTACATCCACTCCCCAGGAATATGGTTTTCATAAGTACTTTAAAAGTTTCAGATCTTCAATATTACGTGACCAACATAGCTCAAACATTTAAAAGATTTTAGGAAAGCGGGAAGAGGAATAGCACCACTCTGTACCCTCCCACTTCACGTGCAGACATCAGGACAAGGTGAACTCCAGTCACAAGACCAGCACGACTGACTTCAGACTGAAGGTCTGTGACCTGGTCAGGACAAGGAGGCTCCCACAGCTTCCTTTCTGGGGAAACAGTGCAGTGTGCTTGGAGGAACGTCAGAGGAACAGGCAGGTGTGGGTGTGTTATTCCAGGTTCAGCTGTAAATCAGACAAGGCACTCTACATCTCTGAACATCAGCATCCTAATGTTTAAAATGCGAAGGTGGTAATGAATGATATTCAGAGGGAACATTCTGGCTGTTTACTATTTATTAATGTCAGAGGCGGGACAGTAGGATCTGTGAGAGGAGCACAGAATTATGACTTTTAGAGAGAAGAGAGGAAAATACAGAAAGCAGCCCATGAGAACCCTGCCCGACGTCTGGCTGGGTGGGGAGCCACCGCCACACCTTTTCTAAGGAGCAGCAGCTGCGTCCTAATCCCAAACGGAGAGGCCTCGGGATCCTTAGGGAGGCATGGTTAGCGCCCCTCCGAGACAGACTGTCAGTGAACAGGGTTGAGCAACTGGAGCGGGTGGTGCTTCTAATGCAAAGGTGAAGAGAAGGCCCTGGGACTTGTTAAGGAGCTGCTAGAGCTGCAGGGAGGAAAGGGAAGCACTTCACATTGACCTGCGGAAACAGGCACAACTTCCCTCAGAGCAGTGTTTCACAATCTACCTGGAATTACTAACACTACAAGGAAATGTACGTTCAAAAGAAAGACCACCGTGTTATAGAAAGGGAACTTCTTCAATATCTCCTCTTCTTCTGGATGAGACTGAATTAGGCCAGTTTTGATAGTAAAACTCTGAACCATTTATATTCCTTTCAATTTTGAATCAGTACCTTTTCTTACCTTCACAAACTGGGCAGCACTCCCCTTCAGGGACATAGTACCTCTCGCAGCTCAGCTCGCCACACTGGGCCGTGAAGCAGATGGAAACACCCCCCTGGCATCGACAAAATCGACAGTTGTCCATTCGAAACATATCTCCATCATAATATTCCACATTGTTGAACACGCAGGCCGGCTTTGTTTCTGAAAGGAGTTATAACAATCAAGGTATATTCAAAGTCACTTCTGAATGGTGTCCTTGTAGGATTTTCAAGCAGCTTTTAGAAAACTCTGACAGCAGGGGGTCATAATTTGATGGAAATTTACTAAACTCGGTATAATTTTATTTTAACAGGCAATAAAGCAATGCAAAGTAGAATAAAGTGAACAAAACTTTTTACACTAATGAATTGAAACTCCCCCTTAGCAAATCTGCACTGAATTTCTATTTTCCCAATAAAGGCAATCTTTATGACCATGAAACTCTCATATCTGACATGTGCCTTAAAGAGATTATATGTGTATTGTTGAGTCATTTCCTACCTCAAACGTAAATTATCCTGGCTCCATATTGGGTTTTGTTCTGCCCCCGAAGAAAAAATTATTTAGGTCATTTGGGGAGATGATATTTTTCTGTTTCTCCATTCTTCTCTCCTTTTTTTAATTCCCCCCTCCCCCGTGGCTTTTTGTGTGCTGTCTGCTCTCCGTGTCCATTCGCTGTGCATTCTTCTGTGTCTGTATTTATTTATTTATTCCCCCCCATCCTTGTGGCTTGCTCGATGTCTGTTCTCTGTGTACATTTGCAGCACTCTACTGTGTTTTTTTGCTTGTCTCCCTTTTTGTTGCGTCACCTTGCTGAGTCAGCTCTCCGCGGTGCTAAGTCTGCCTTCACAGGGAGGCCCCTGGATGTGAAGCCAGGGCCGCCCATATGGCAGACAGGAGCCCAACTAGTTGAGCCACAGTCACTTCCCCTAACTTCTTTTTTCTATCTGGTTTAATAACCTATAATTGTAATAGTGCTTGCTCTTTAACAAAGCATTTTCTCTATACAACACCTCATTCAATCCTCACAACAAAATATCATTACACTGAGTTTTGAGGTGAAGAAATCCTAGATTTAATTTGCCCAAAGTCACACATTTAGCAAATGACAAGGTCAAAAACAGCAGCTCTTCAACTAAAACCATGTGCTCTTTCCACTGTGTTTCAAGGCTATGTTTTGTTAAGATCTCATTTCCCAAGTTTAGGACTCTCCTCATGATAATCAGTATTTTAAAATTTTTCCTTGCCCTGAAACACTCTCCCTAAGTTCATATTTTACCTCTAAATTTGGATGCTTTAAAAACACTCCCACCAGACAAAGACATCATAAGAAAACAAAACTACAGATCAATATCTCTTATGAATCTAGACACAAAAAAACCTTAAAAGAAAAAGAGCAGACAGAGTCAAGCAACATATAAAAAGGATTATATATCATGGCCAAGTGGGATTTATACCAGGAAACAAGGTTGATTTAACATCCAAAAAATCAATTAATGTAATACAACATTATTGATAGACTAAAGGACAAAAACTACATGATCATTACAATAGACAAAGAAATAGCATTTGACAAAATCCAATACCCTTTCATAATAAAAACACTAAACAAACTAGGAATAGAAGGGAACTTCCTCAATCTGATAAATGGAATCTATGATAAATCCACACTCACATTATACTTACTGGTGGAAGACTGGATGCTTTCACCCTAAGATCAGGAACAAAATAAGGATGTCTGCTCTCACCACTTCTATTCAACATTGTACTGGAGATTCTAGCCAGGGCAATTCAGCAAGGAAAAGAAAAGGCATCCAGATTGGAAAGGAAGAAGCAAAATTATCTCTGTTTGCAGATGACATGCTCTTGTAAATAAAAAATTCTAAAGAATTCACTAAAAGAACTATTAGAACTAATAGAGTACAGCAATTTTGTAAAGTAAAATTGCAACTAAAATAAATTGTATTTCCATATCCTAGCAATGAACAATATGAAAATGAAATTAAGAAAACAATTCCCTTTATGATAGCATCAAATGAATACAATACTTAGGAATAAATTTAATGAAATAACTTGTATTCTGAGAACCACAAAACAGGTTTGAAAGAAATTAAAGAAGACCTTTAATTTCACCCCATGACAATGAATTAGAAGACCATATTGTTAAGATGAAAATATATCCCACAGTGATTTACATATTCAATGCAATCCCCATTAGGATCCTTGCCTGCTCTTGTAGAAAGTGAAATGATGGACCAAAAATGTCACATGGAAATGTAAAGGACCCAGAATTGCCACAATAATCTTGAAAAAGAAGATAAAAATTAACTCAAGCCAAACTGTAGAATTATGAGTTAAATGTAAGAGCTAAATTATAAAACAATTAGAAGAAAAACAAAGAAATAAATCTCTGTGACCCTGGATTAGGCAATGGTTTCTTAGATATGACACCAAAAGTAAAAGCAGTAAAAGAAAAAATAGATAAATTGGTCTTCATCAATATTTTGTTTCAAAGAACACCATCAAGAAAATGAAAAGACACTCCAACAATAAAAAAAAAAAAGGAAAAAAACATTAAAAAAAAAAAAAGAAAAAGAATCCACAGAATGGCAGAAAACATTTTCAAATCATATAAGGTACTTTTATCCAGAATAAATAAACAATTTTCACAACAGTAAAAAGACAATCCAATTTAAAAAATGGGCAAACATTTGAACATACAATTCTCCAAAGACACAGAAATGACCAATAAGCACATGGAAAGATTCTTAACATTATTAGCCACTAGGGAAATGCAAATCAAAATCACAATGAGATACCACTTCACAGTCACTAGGATGACTATAATAAACAAGACAGATAATAAGTGTTGATGAGGATGTAGATAAATTGGGACTCTCACACAATGTTGGTAAAAGTGCAGCTGCCTCGGAAAACAGTTTGGCAATTTCTCAATATATTAAACAGAGTTACCACATGACCAAGCTATTCCACTCCTAAGTATATACCCAAGAGAAATGAAAATATACATCTACCTAAAATCTTGTACACAAATATTCATAGCACCATTATTCATAATAGTCTCCAAATCAAATAACCCAAAATGTCCATCAACTGATGTAGGGATGAAAAAAAATATTCCAAACAAACGTATTATTATTTGGCCATATGAAGTACTGATCCATTCCACAACATGAATGAACCTTACAAACATTATGCTAAGTGAAAGATGCCAGTCACAGAAGACCACAATTGTACAAGTCTAGTTACATGAAATGCACAGAAGAGGTGAATCTATAAACACAGAAAATAAATGGTTGCCTAGGGCTTGGGGCATCAGGGTGGAAATGGGAAGGGACCGCTGGTGGGTTGTTGTCTTTTTTGGGTGGAGCAACTGATGAAAATGTTCTAAAATTGATTGTGATGGTTACACAACTCTGAAAAACCACTGAATTGTACAATTTAAATTGGTGAATTGTATGGTATGCCTCAATAAAGCTGTTTTTAAAAAGTTCTTAGGGCTAAGACAATATTCAGTAAGGTGGGGAAAGCTGGATTATTATGTACACGGCTTTCACTGATTCCTCTTTCTGTTCCAACATCATGTCTTAATGTTACCTTGCATGTTCAAAGTGCTTTGTTAGAAGTTTGAATGATGCTTTACATTTGTATTGTATTTAAGAAGAATTACTTTCTCATTTTCTTTTATAATAGCCCTTCTGGGAAGACAGGGCAAGTACTAATCTCTATTTTTTAGATGAGGAAAATGAAATTTGAAAATATGAAGTGATTTGCCTAAAGTCACAAGATTAGTATGAGAAGAACTCTGTATATATGTGTGGATTTACAGAAGCAGTGAACACGTATGTTTGAACTTCCTTCCTAGTGCTGTTTGGTTGTAATTTTTTTTTTCAGACAATTAATGTTAGAAGTCATCTTATTATAGCTCAGAATTCTTCCATATGTTTGTAGCTAACATTATCAATCTTGGCTTGGAGTAGAAGAAACTGTACAGCTATATGGATAGACCACAAGTTCCAAAGTGTAGAAAACGGAGTGCTTTTATAAATCAAATTGGCTTGCTCCATGATCTAAGCCTCCTCTCAATTGAAAGTGGAGTGGGCATCACCATCCCCAAATCCTCAAGATAAAGGAATGAACAAACATAAGGAGGGAATGCAACTACAGACTAGATTTATTATTACTCTAGTAATGGAAGAACTTGTAACACTGATGTAAAGACATCTTCACCACAGGTTCTGAGGGAAGGAAGAGGGAAGAACAGGTATAACATGGGGCATTTTTAGGACATGGGAATTGTTTTGAATGACATTGCAATGACAGATATAGGACATTATACATTTTGTCAAAACTATAAAATTGTGCAAAGTGTAAACCATAATGTAAACTATAGACCATGATTAGCAGCAATGCTTCATTATTGTGTTTATTAATTTCAACAAACGTACCACACTAATGAAAGATGTTAATGGGGGAGAGTGTGGGAAGGGAGCGGGTGGAGTACATGGAAATCCCCTATATTTTCAATGTAACATTTATGTAATCTAAAGCTTCTTTAAAAATAAAGAAAAAATAATAATAATAAAAACAAATCAAACTGGCATATTGTAGGGCAAGGCAAAATACTGTACTGTAACAAAATGCCGACATCCAAGCAAATGGAAAAAAATCAAATATAATTTATAAACCGATCAATATTAACTACTTATTTGAATTAATCAACTACCTTTAACAGGTAGGTGAAGTCACAAATGTTAGTGCAAGATTTGAAGAGGTGAGGAAGGAAGATTCTGGTTGTGAATGAAGTTGGTCCAGGTGAACCTCTTTCATTGCAGGGTTTGCAGAAGCGTAAGGGAGAGGGAATGGAAGTGATGGAGGATTGGACGGTTAAGTCTCACTAGCTAAATAAAGTGCAGGGGGCAAGGAGGATGGGATTTAGAAAGATGAAGAGTACCAAAAAACATAGCTTAGACAATCCATTAATCCTTTAGGTGAAAAATCCCAGCCGATAAAGAAATCTGTTTGAAGCTGAGAGAAATTTAAAGAGGCTCTTCAGATGAGTGCATGATAAAAAGGCTAGCAGAGGTCTTGGGGGAGCAGTGACCATTTACTTCATCCGTTGGGGTATAGATGCAGATTTCAGAACAGTACGGAGACTTGCCAACTCTCTAGAAGAGGATGATTTAAGTGGATATGGAGAAGAAAAATATTATGCAGCAATAATTTACCCTGTAATTTGTACTTCTCAATGCAGAGATACATAAAAGTGTCTCTTTTAGTGATTTTTGTATGTATTTTTTGTCTGCCCAATTAAATTTTATGTTTCCAAGTTCTAGAATGTTCACTTCAATTTTTAATATATTCCAGAACTCTTGAAAAAAAGCTTTAGAGTACAGACTGTTAATAAACTCTACTGCCTGCCAAATTATACTGATTGGCAGATGGTGATAGGTATATAACTAGCTAAGGAAAAGACTATATTGTAGGAACTTCATATCTAACTGAGAATGGAGAGGAAACTCAGGTACACTTCTATTGCCTTTTTCTTCAACCTCTCAGTAGGAAGAGGCCTCTGGTTTTATTTCACTGGGGGTGAGCTGTATAGGAAGCAAGTATGATAGACCAAAGCCAAAAGAAATAAAATATATGGTAGATGGGAAACATATGAAAATCTCCCCATTAGTCAACAACAAACTGATATAATCATAAAGATAGGGTGTATGGGATTCTAAGTACCTGAAGGGGGGAAAAAACCTTTTCTATGGGGGGCAAGAGAAGGCAGGTGTGTGCTAGAGTACACCAAGCAGATATTCATTCAGGGTAAGGGAAGAAATGATATTTTTATAAAGGATTTTTTAAAAAGATTTATTTTATTTATTTCTCCCTACCCCCTCATTGTTTTTTCACTTGCTGTGTCTGTTCATCTTCCTTGTTTCTTTAGGAGGCACTGGGAATCAAACCCAGGACCTAATTGCTAGAGGCACCTCCATTCCCTGCTTTGTTGTGTCTCTTGTTAAGTTTTTCTTCTTGTGTCTCTTGTTGTATCAGCTCACTGTGCCTGCCTGTTGCTCCAGCTTGTGGCTTTTTTAGGAGGCACCAGGAACCGAACCAGGGACCTTCCATGTGGCAGCGGGAGCCCAATCACTTGAGCCCCATCCGCTTCCCCATAAAGCACTCTTATGCAAAATTAGCTTGGTATGGCCCTGGGTGACGTACTGAGCAGACTGTTTCTTCCAAAGTGCCAGATCCTCCCCATTACTGTAGCAGTTGACACTATGCCCTAGAAGCATTACTATTACTGCTCTACCAGAAATGGCTCTGTACCAGTTTTCTTCTTACCAGACTACAAGTCTGGGTTTTCCTAGGCTAAACTAGACATGAGGAGTATGCAGACTTTGTGCATGGCTTCTCTGTGACTGGTCAATTGTATATGTTAGCATCTGAGAGAGAATTCTGTCATGACCAATATAACACCATTTCCAGTTTTTATTCACCTTTTATATATGTCTGAATAAAATAGGAACTAAGTACTGGTGGGCAGTAAGACCCTATAAAGTCTCTTACTTATTAATATTCATATAAAATCTGACTGCTGTGAGGATCAGAGCACTGCAGGGACAGAGTTCTAGCAGGTAAAAATCTCAAGTGGCATAAAAACAGGTTGAAAACACAGACTGAGTTTTATGGAGTTCTCCCTCATCTGAACATTCTTCTTAACAATGTACAACTGCTCTGGGATGGTACTGCTGTATACAAGTGATGCCTCCATATTCTCAGAGCAGCTTTCCACTGCAACACCTTTGGCATCACCGAGAACAGGAGGATAACGTTCCTCTTTTATACTAATGACATGCTCTTGTTGCTGAGCATGGACTAGCCTCCATAGAAAGTGATCCTGCTAACTGTACTGTCACAAAGAAATTGTTTAATAGTAAATATTACAAGCCGAAAATTATTTTTGGTAGTTTTAGCTGGTTTACATCCAATAATATAATACCACAGACTAATTTATTTACTTTCCTGGGGAACATTTGATGACTACATCATGCTAACGACTGTGACACTCAAACCAACATGCTCTATTTTACTTAGGTTTTTATGCATATATGTTGGACAACTGGTCATACCTAAGCAGCCAAAAGATTGCTTGCACATTCCATGCCTGGGATTTCAAACCCAGATGACTATAGGAGTGAGAGAGGCGGGCCAGGTATAAGACAATAGGGAGCACTGTGACAAAATGGAGAGCACAGGCCCATTAAGGGTGGAGGCCACTACTCAGCTCCGGCTGACTGTTGACAAAATGTTATTTGTGGGCTGCAGCAGATGTAGTTCTCATTATTCAAGAAGATTTCAGATCGTTCCACCACTTCAGAGGTCTACTTCTAGGTAAAAATTCTGACTCCTAAGTTCACATAAAAGGAGCTCAATTGTACCACCTACTCCTTTGGTTCTAAACAAAGGGGTTCTCCTTCAATCAACAACTCAAAAGTCCTACTTTAGGCTCTTGTCAGAGACTGCAGGGCCTCCCTTTTCTACCCCTCAGCCTGCCCTACCCTCAAATAGGCAAAGAGAAGTAATATTTATGGACAATGTTTTCTGCATTTATTTATCCAGGCTTGTTTTTTCAAAAGCCAAGAGTTCTTGAGTTCTCCATCTCTATTTTTTTAATCTTGTGTTTTCACTTCAATGCTTATCTTTAAAAAATGTAAGCATATGGATCATCTGGATGGCAGCTGAGGAACTGACTGCCTCCGTGCAACCTTGGTGAAAGCATTTGGGGTTAGTTACGTTAATTCTAATGCACTGTCTCCTGAACAAGCCTCTATGGATCTATACCTACACACTGGGGAGTTCTCAAAATTGACAGATATGTTCCAGGCATTTAGGTTTTAACTGTGTCAAACTGATCATTTAGAATCACTTTGACTGAGTTGCACTTTAATTTTTTGCTTTTGTTTTATATTGAGAAGAACAGTCATAGGAAACTTGTTTCTGCATTTATGGTATTGAGAAAATAAATGATCTATTTCATCATCTAATGATCTCCTTTTTAATCTCCATGTGGGAAATTTCCATTAGAGAGTGATTGTCCTGTCCAGTAGGCTTCTTTTTCTCTGCAAGTAAGAATTGTGTATCTGACCCTTATCTGACCGTCTTCTTTCTTACTTGGATGGCCAGGAAGCTGGGAGTCTAATTTGATATTTAACTCTAGACACTATGGTACAAAAACACTTTTGGCCTGCAGACCTGTGGACTCTTTATTTCTGGTTTTCATTTTCAACTTTTACTTACAATTCTGTGGCTCTGATTCTCTTTTCTCATTAATATTTTACCACTATGTTATTTTATCTGTTCTCACTGTAAAGATGCCTCAGATCCTTTATGGATAAGCAAGGTGATAGACTGATAGATAGATAGATAGATAGATAGATAGATAGATAGATAGATAGATAGATAGAGATACACAGAGACATAGATGGAATAATAGACCTCTGCTTTTCTACGTGATGAGAATCAATCTCTGATATGCAATGTCCTTTAGTGGTGACCTTATGACAACAACAAGAATTTCCCAGGGCACTGGATGAAAGGTGTGTGTGTGTATATACACACACACTCACATAAGAACAGAGAGAGAAGAGAGGAGATGGGTATACATGTACTTCAAAAGAGATCAAATATAGACTTTGAGACAGTATGTCTTTAAATATTATTCTGTAGGATTATGAATAGTATTATAGTTTCTATTCTCATTTATAACTGAATGACTAACATAGTAATAAAGACACTATAGGAGGACAAGAAATAAAGATCATGCAACAAGTTATGTTGGCAAAAAGAAGCAACCACTAGAAACACTGTGACTGTGCTTTGCCATCTCAACCTTTTCCCACTGCAGATGGCAAGTCCTCTTTCTGAAGTTGGGGTTCCATAGTAAGTGAGGCTATAAACAGGAGTGGGCCCCAAAGCTTAATTCAAGGCACCCAGGCAGGGCTGCAATTATCAACTGTCCAAGTCACATCAGATAGGATTGAGATGTTGCATGAACGTCTTGCTAAGAAAGGGAGGATAATTGGGTTTCTATAACCAAGACGCACTCCTCTTCTTTACCCAGAGGAAGCAGTAGCAAATTTTATTATCTGAGGTGATATTTCCAGGGGACAAATCCCTTAAAATGAAAGTGTTGGGCAATAAAAGATGGAGGGTTCCCACAAAGTAACTCCTCCATGGGCTGGTATTTAAGAGCTACCTCTGGAGGAAACTAAGATGACACAAATCAGATCATTCACTGGCTCACTCAGTTGACAAAATCTGGGCACCCCTGTGAGCCAGATAACATGCTAATGTCCAGAAACCCAAGGGTGAACGTGATACACATCCTGTCCTCGGGCAGGTCACATTCTAGAATGGAAGACAGACATGAAAGTAGGTATTTGCAATACAGAGTGATGAGTGCTGGAAGGAGGCATATCTGAGATGCTGGGGGAGTCCAGGGTAAGGAGTGACTTCTTTCAGTCTCAAATGGTATGAGCAAGTATTCACAGAATATCTCCTACACTATATTAAGCTGCAGTGGTGCCCGAGAGAAAAGGTTTACTTGCCTATTTGCTGGTGTTTATAGGCATTCCTATTGGCTGGATGATAACACAGGAAGGGAAAAGCACTGAGAAGGAGTTCTATGCAGACTGAACTTTTTCTCTACCCCTCTGTGTGTGCTTGTTTTTATGAGGTCTGAAAGCCAGGAAGTGCTCATCATCATTTCGACCCCCCTGGAAGGCCCAGGAGAGTGCCTTTTTGTCTGAACTGGAGGTGGGCACAAAATAATAAAAACTATTTGTACTTAAGGTACACTTCCAAGTGCTTCACATATAACACCTCATTTAATTTAATATTATTAACCTCGTTTTACAGATGTGGAAACTGAGGCCCAGGGAGACCAAGAAACTTGCTAACAGTTACACAGCGAGTTAGTGGAAGAACCAATTTTTCCAACTAAGATCCAATGGTTCTAGTTTTTGCTTTCTCCTAATCATGGACACCATATGCCAAGTGTTTCTTCAAAACAAAACAGTACAACACAACATAACACAACACAACATGTAGCCACTAGACTATAAACCACAGGATGCAGTCAAACAGGACTCAGCTTCAACACAGCCTTTTCTCATGGGGGAGGGAGAACTTGGGAGAAAGGATAGGAAACCTTCTTAACCCTGAATTCTTATAGGCTGTGGTTATATGAATGTTTCTGTATGTGCAGTTTTGTTGTATTTGTCCAAATATGTCTCCGTTTTCCTTTGATGTACAAGTAGTGAGTACTTAAATAATGCTCTCTACGATTTTTGATACCTCATTGCTTGAGTTTTATTCTTTGTTTTTCTCCTGAAAACACTGGGGGCAGGGACAGGTTTTAGGCTCCCCTTGTTTCTAGTCATCTAAATTTAATAAACACCATGCCACTCTCTCCAGCTACAGGTACCAAATTCTCTTACGAAGAGTGAAAGGGAGAGGGGATTTATGTTTGAAGGACTCTTGTGTCAGAAGAATCCTTTTCCTGGGCCCTAAAGTAGGCCAATACTAATGACCGCGCACTGCCTACAGTATTCTAAATAGAACGTGCTGGCCTAGGTGAACCATGTCCTTCCTGTTTCCAGCAGTGGTAGCTCCACTGTGATTTTACATAGACTACCTCCTGACAACAATGGGACCAGGACGAATGACAGTGGAAGAAGTACGATTACCGGTTCCATGATCCTTCTCCTGAAATCCTAAAATTTCTGAAATACTGAACAACAGCAGAGTATGACAGCAATACGCAATCTGCTCTTTCCAAAATTCTCTTTCTGACGGCTGGAATGATGATCCCCATCCTAAAATTCCTTTACCATGCTGTGGGATCTTAAGCAAACCTTCATTCTGAGTGAGTTTCATCAAGTCCCTGACTATATTCCTTGCTTTAAAAAAAAAAGGGCAGAAGTGGCTAGGTTTAACCCTCCCTCCTCCTCCTCCTGCACAAAAGTACACTCTCTGAGAACAAGAGAAACCCCACGTACCATTAACACATTCAAAGACATCACAGCACTTTCCAGGTGTCCCATCTCCACGAGAGACTATGCGGGGAGTGGATCCCACCTCACACACGGGGAAACCACATAAGCCAGAGAGACACTCGCATCTGAAACCAAAGAAAAGGGAAGGAAAACCCCATGAATAAACAACAACATAGACGTCGGGAGACCACAAACAAAGGGGGCAGTAGCTGTGGCAAAGCCTAGAGGACACTGCCTCTTTTATCTGGTATCGCTGGGGAAGGAGAGTGCTAGCATCATTTATTTTCCAAGTAACTAAGGCTCAACTCCTTAATAAACATCAGATCTTTAATTTTAACCATTTGACAGAAATATTTCTAAAATGCATTACTTCATTTCTTCCTTAACCAGACTGATACTGAGCACAACAAACATTTTCTTGATGAATCAGGGCTATCTTTACTGCATACATCATTGCAGTTTTCCGTAAATCAATGATGCCTGCACAGGCAGATACAAAATGTTTGCTACTGCAGTCAGTGGTCCCATGTTGCTGTTTTGTTGCTGTCGACATTTAGGTGTTTTCCAGAGCGTTTCTAATTCTTTTATCAACAATCAAGCTATTAGTTTTTCAGTTTTGCTTGTCAGCATGACTACTTTTAGGAGCACCCCCATCTTAAGCTACACTTCTTTTGTAATTGTGTTTAATGCTATTAGAAGAAACAGACTGACTGAAGACCGAGGAGATCTATGTAAGTAAAGGACATAAGCTTTAGTAAATGGGATTTGAGGCAGATAACTCAGAAGCTGAGTGTCTAAATGTTTTGTATCTTCTCACTCTGTGAATTTTCCCCTATGTAAGTGAGTATTCAATGAATACAGCTAGCTCTGCTGACTCTCACCCTTGCCTTCACCTCTGCTATGAAACCTGCCTAAACCTGGGAAATGTAGCATATGTGGGCACGAAAAATAAGAGAAGAAAAAAACACAGTGAGGTGCCCGATGCTCTCATGCTACAAGGAAAAAGGAAGCAGGAAAGGGGCAGCAGGTGGTCAGCGTGCAAATGTAAGGCAGGGAAGGAGGAGCTAGACTCTGGCCCCAGGGAAGCGTGGGTTAGAAAGGAGGGCAAGATGAGGAAGGGAGTTCCCAGGTTGATGGGAGTACCAGGAAAGCATGTGTTAAAGACGATCAGCTCCTCAATGAAGAAGGAATTTGGGAAGGAACCAGAAAAGGTGAAAATCTATAGGGCAGCTTACTATTAGATTGAAACTTCTGAAACGGAAATTTTTGCAGGTCAAAATGGGCAAACAATATTTCTGTATAGTTCAACATAATACAACTCACCTGAGTTATCTTTTGACAGCTATCTCTATGTTCACTCGAGACCCATGTTTGCCAGGGAATTTATTATTTCTCCAGGTTGTGAGAGTACAATGTAGTTTTAAAAAACTCTTTAATGAGATTATTCTAGATTCCCTGGTCTATCCACATTGGAGGCAGGTACTCTCTTTTACTGATGGTTACAGTGAGGCACACATCTTAAACAAATAACCTGAAATTAAATGGGAGTTGCTTTGTGTTTTCTTCTATGAAGACTATATTCTCTTCTATTGGGTTATGAAGAAGAAATGTTGAAAAGAAAGAACTGAAGCATGCAAGCTATACTTTGTCCTCATGAGCTTCTTTCACTTCATTTTTATTTTTGTCCCTAATTTTCCCCCTACCCTTTACCTTACTCCCTAGAAAAAGAGTAATGCAAGGAGAAGGAAAAAGAGAAAATATGTAAGTAAGAGACAGAGAAAACAGACTAACAGATGAAATAATTAAGTGATGCCACCATTTACTCCTCACTTCTGAAAACTCTTCCAATTTCTAGGTTCTAGCCTGGTCTTCCCACACCCCACATCAATCTCCCTCTTTCAACCTCTACCACACCCAGGTGGGTGCCAAGTTACTGTTCCAAGGCTCAGTTCCTGTACTAATAAAAAAAATCGTTAACTACCCTTCATCTACCTTACTAAATTCTCAGTCTGTTCCAGCACACACAGATCCACATATGCCTTTTCCAAGTCTATCTCTGAGCATTTCCCTTCAGTTTTCATTATGCTACACCACACTTCTAGTCTCTAAACAAGCCCCCATTTTATTGTCTTAGCACAGCTTACCCTACTCCTTCCTCAACAGTTCTCTTCCAGACCCTCAACTCCAGTTGTCTTCCCAGATACCACTGCCTTTCTAGATCAGCCTCAAACGACAGCTCCTCCTCTGCACCCCCAAATGCCACTTTTCTTAAGGTGCTTCTCTTTCTGTTTCAAGGTCATCTGACAACTCATCTTTTCACATGCTCTTTTTATATCTATGCTGCAGGACCATCAAAAGAATATTTCTTAAGCAGAACAGAACTGGAGATGAATAAAAGAGAGATACTACTAACAAACAAAACAAAAACAGAAAAGAAAAGAAAAAGCAAAACACTGAGATAGATTTCCATACTGTGAACTCAACAAGGCCATTCAGGCAGAGCTACTACTGGCAAGACACTGTGAGAAGAAGTGCTAAGGGCTTTTGAAAAAACAGCAGTTTTGAGATATAAATCATATGCTATAGAAGTCTCCCTTGTAAAGTGTTCAATTCATTTTAGTATGTTCCCAGAGTTGTGCAACTATCACCACTATGTAATTTTAAAACATGTATAACCCAAAAAAGAAATCCTGTACCCATTAGCAGTCACTCCCCGCCTCCTCCCCTGAGATCCTGGCAGCCACTAGTCTGCTTTCTGTCTCTATGAATTTACCTATTCTGGACATTTCATATAAATAGAATCATGCAATATGTGCTAAGGGCCTTTTAACTTCAAACACGAAGCAACCTGTATTTGCAATTTGCCAGAAAAATCATGCCTCTTATGTCATCCTCACTATTAAGATAATGATCAATCAGTGCACCACATTAATAAATTTCTGCAGAATGTAATCACAGCTGCAGCCAGGTGGGACTTGGTTAAACTGTCTTTTTTCCTCCTGTAGGTAATGGATTCAGTTTAGTGAGCATCTGAGTGCCTGAGCGCAATGATAAACATTACTCAGAAATCATCTAAGCCCCTAGAGGGCACTCACTT
Source organism: Dasypus novemcinctus (assembly GCF_030445035.2). Classification (NCBI taxonomy): domain Eukaryota; kingdom Metazoa; phylum Chordata; class Mammalia; order Cingulata; family Dasypodidae; genus Dasypus; species Dasypus novemcinctus. Next base: position 23,975,158 of record NC_080689.1, on the reverse strand, counting down.
CCTTAGGAGTCCCACGCCGCCTGGTTCTGCTGGTGGAAAGGCATTGCATTCTTCACGTTCTATGCTTACTGGACTAACAGACAGTTCCAGGCAGACCACAAGGCCAGAAACCTTTCCTGGGCACAGTTTACAATGTGCTCCCAACCTGCCTCCACCTGTATTTTAGCTTTCACATTCTACTGGTTCTTCCACACACCCCACACTCTAGCAACAGTCGAGCTGTCATTCACTGAATCCCCCTTCACCAGCCCCCTATCCAGCTAATATGTCCACCCTTCCTAGAGCCCTTGCCTCTCACTTGGCCCTGGTAAATCCCACATAGTGCTTAGGGTCACCTACCCTACAGGGTCTTCTCTATTCCAAAGCAACCAGAACTGATTCTCTCTCTTTTGAGCACTAACAGCACAAAGGAGTACCTAACTCTAGAAGCGCACCTGCTCATCACACTGTAACATACTATTTCTCCTGTGAATTCCTCTAGTGCAGGGTGCATGGCTTGTCTTCTAAATGAAAGAATGAATAATACCTCAATCAAAAAAAAAGTGATGAAAACAATTCCCCTTACAATAGCATAAAAACTAATAAAGTACTTAGAAATAAATCTAATTAAGATGATACAAAACATACACTGAAAAATACAAAACATTGCTGTAAGAAATTAAAGACCTCAATAGACAGCCCATGTTTATGGATTGAAAGACAATATTGCTAAGATGTTGAAACTACCCAAATTGACCTATAGACTCAATGTAATCCCTAAAAAAAATCTCAATGGCTTTGTTTTTTTAAAAATTTTTAATTGTGACTTTAATTTTTAAATTTTTTTTTCAGCATTTTATCCCAATGGCTTTTGCTGCAGAAATGGAAACAAAAAAACACAAATGATAAAGGAACCCCAACAATACTTGGGATACTTTTTTTTTTCAGGGGTTAGATCATGTACTGTTTTATATATTTTTTGTAACTGTAAATTTTAGACCGCAAGCTTATAGGTGCAGTGTTTTTTCAAATTTAGTGCCTGGAGGGAAACACTTACAGAATCTGTTTAAAATGCAGATTATGGGATCGTTTTACTGCACGACTGTGATGGAGCTCTGGAATCTGCTCATCTGCAGGAGATTCTACTGGAGGGATCCTGGGATCCCCCTTCTGAGAAACTTGCTCCTAGAGACACAGGTTCTGGGTGCCAAAGATTAATGTGCACATTACACTGGAAAAGCCAAGCAGAACTAGTTTTAACATTTTAATGAGAATGATGGCTACAACCTCCTTGTCATCATTTACAAAGACTCCTTCCTGCCTGAACACAGGTGCTTAGGAGTGAAAGACACCAGGAAGGAAGAAAAGAACAGCTACCTCATTTACTATCCAATACTGCCATCCACCAGAAAATGCGGGACCACTGACAAGCTACTTAAACTCTCAGAGGCTCAATTTTTCTCATCCATACAATGAGACGGTGGGATCATACTGAATTTTCTCCTAACTACAAGATCTCATGATTCCCACTGTTACATGATCTGACCCCAGCTCATCCTCTTCTGTTGCTTCTCACTTCCTGTACCCTGTCTTTGGAACACAGGCACCACATATCTTACAACCGCAAACCCACCTCCTTCTCCTTTCCAGGCATTTCATCCCTTAGGCCTAGCTCACATTCAGTCTCCTTTCTGAAGCTTTCTCAGTTAATTTTTTTTTGAGGGGGTGACGGATACAGTGAATAATTAAATATCTACAAGTGTGTCACTTGTCTGTACAGAAGACTCTAAGCAATTCAGGAGAAGAAATGAGATGCCAGATGCTGGTGTCTGTTTATCACTAGGCATGTATTAGGCCCTTCAAAACTAAGTTGAAGCATCAATAGGTTTACTAACTACCTAAGGACACTGTCCTGTAAGGGGTTGCTGGAGGAGGCCATGGTATAACATTTCCAAATAAGACACTCTTGCTGCAGAAGAGGGAAACTGGAGGCAGCAAGACCGTCTGACTCCTCAGGTTCCCTAAGCAGATGCCTATCCGAGCGTATATTCTGGAGGAAAAACATCAATCAGAGAGGCCCTCTGGAAAATATTTCCTTCAATACTGGATTTATTCCACCTCTGAATTGAGTGCCTGAGCCCTTCAAAAGGGGAACTACCACTGCCTGCCTGTAAATCAAAAACGACCACTTACAGATGGGAGGGAGATTTTCCTTTAGTTCCAAAACAAGGATAAATGAGGAATGAAAGGGCAAAACACGTGTATACTAGGAATCCACATGGCTTATTAATGAAAGGAAACAACTGTCAGGAATGGAAGTTATAATGACACATAAAACACATTTCTATTCTATAAAAAGTAGCTTCAATTTTAATCGAGTTTGATGAACAGGTCTGCACTGTTTAAATTTCTTATCTCTTTCCGGGAATGCAGAAGTTAAAAAAAAAAGAGAGAGGAGAGACTACACATACAACATCCCAAAACAAATAGGCTTCCCATCTTAGAGTCCAACTCTCCTTATGGAAAAATGCACTCCTCCCTAGGAAAATTCCTTAGGCTCACAATTCTTCTCATTACCCCATAACAGAGTTACCGCTCTTGAAATAACTAACCTTCTTTAACCCTTTCTCCCCTTTATTGAACTAATTCCTGCATGGTTTCTTTTCATTTTCAATGCCCAGGCAGTGAAAGGTGTGGTTTAGCCACAGCAAGCCAATGATCACACACTTCCTCCCCTTTTAACAGGGATTTGTTCTTTGCATATGCAGGAACAGCATGTTCTTTCTTTCCCTTTCCCTTAAGAGACAATTCGGAAAAAAATTACTCTGCTGTTAATTTGTTATGTTTTGCTTTTCTTGGTGGTGGGGGGGAGGAATGAAGGTGATGCACCAATACAGGAAGGTTATAAACTGAGGAAAACTGGGTAAAATACTGCTTTGTATATCCAAATATTACTACTAATAGTAAAGCCCACTGTAAGCTCTTAATAAAGTAGTCATTACAGCTCTTCTCTTCCTAACTCTCTCAAGGGGCAGATGATTACAGCTCTCTCCTCAAGACAGCTTGGCATTTGGTCCAAGAAGCTTATTTCAAGGTATAAAGTTGGAAGAAAAGTGGTATACAGAAAAGGAAAACAGAAGTCATAAGCCTACATCATTTCTGTAAGAATTATAGAATTATTTCTAGAAGGATGCCCCACGGTAAGTAGGAGGGGCAAGGAGGAGGGCTGAGAGCAGTGGGATGTTACATACCATTGGCCAAGGAAGAGAGCTGAGGAAGATCAGTAAGAACTCCGCCCTGGCAGCCAGGGTGGGCAGAGGCCTGCTGGAGACTAATGGCATTCAAGCGAGGTTCTGGCAGTTCTCCTAAACCATTCTCAGCTGAGCCCAACAAACAAATCAAGGGTCAAGCAAGTCCCAGGACCAGAGGGCTCGCTCCCCTCACTTCCTCAGGTCTGGGGGAAAGACAGTGGTGTTTGCTTTTGTGACTGGTTGGATGGGAATGAGTGACATGGAAAAGCAGATAGGAAAAGTAAAAAAGCAGGGAAATTAGCACAGGGAACTCTGAAAAGGTGGAAGAGTGGGCGTGAATGTGGTAAGTTTTAATACATTAATGTAAGTTATTCCCATTTCAGGGTCAGGGATCACCAACTTCATTAGAAATGGATGTTTTGAACTTGAAATCAGCTTGTTTATCCATATGCAATTATTTCATTTACTCAGTGTCTACCTGCAGTAGATACAGGCTGGATGGGGGCTGGGGATACAAAGGCTCCTCTTCCTGCATTTAGGGAGTCTAATTTAGGGAAGTGTTGGATGAGTCATCCCCGATGAGAACACAATGGGTCATGGGCTATTCAAGCCATCTCCTAGCACACCAAGGCCCTCTGGACTAAACTTCTATTTGGAAACCTTGGCACAGCCTCTACTGCCTGGGCTGTTAACCTTCTGCAGGCCTCCAGAACCATGTGGGGCCCCAGGCAGAGCTGGTGCTGAAATGGCTTACTTGACAGCAAACGTCCACTTGGATTCAGGTGGACAATCAACTCCTAGGATCCCATCCTTGTCATCTGCGCAACGTGTAAGATCCCGGGTCTCCTCTACACTGGGGAATGTGCATCCCTACCCACACTGCTCTACTTCCAAGGACCCATCCTTCCACACCAATCTCCCTCCAAACTACTGGGTCCCCTGCTTTCCCCAATATTTCCTCTACAAACTTCCTCATCATATAACTATCATCACAAAATGCACCATTCAAATCTGTTTCTAACACATACCTGGCCTTCTCTGAAGACATTATTTTCTTGTAACTCTCTCCAGTAAAACTGCAAATTCCCCCACACTCACTCCCTTGGCTAGGAGCTCTACATTCTCCAAGTTGACCACTGGCTGAACCCAAGTCATTGCATCGCTCTTTCATGCAAACCCTCCTTTTCTGTGGCTCTGTCTCCTACCAGATTTCAAAGGGGGTAGAGGTTCAGGGAATGTATTTGACATGAGGCAGTCTTAGATTGGAATCTAGGCCACTAGGAGCTATGTTACCTTGGGCAAGTTACCTAAACTCCCTAAGCCTCAATTGTATCTTATGTAAAATGGGGGCAACAAGGTATTTGTATCTCATATGGCTGCTATGTGGCTTAAAAGAACTGAGATATGAACAGTACCTAGTAGAGTGCCTGGAATGCAGAAGCGCTCAAAACCTGTTAGCTATTTTATGATTATAATTTGGGAGTCTTCAGTATCTCTGTGGACAAAGCATTTTCAATGCCTAGCTTTCCCTGATCTTTTGGAATCCAGTGACCCTTGCTGCCCTCTTCATTCCAGTTACTCACTGCCATGGCCACAGATTCTGACATTTCAAAGTATTTACCCTACGGGCTGATCACAGAGGTCACCCTTCAAGTTCTCACTCCCATGCTCCCTCCACTCTTCAACCCCACTGAGAGTCCACTCCTTGGACCACCCCCTTTCCTCCCCAACCTTTCTGCCTCATCCTGACTGAATTGCCCAATGCAGCCCAGAACCCACAGTGTTTCACCTAAATCACCATTTTCCTAATGCCTGCCTTCAAATGTCCTGTCCTCTTATCCTTCTTTTATATCTAGTTCCTCGATCCTAACCCCAAGTCAGTTAAACCCAGAGATGAAATCCCTGAATGTCTACAGGGCTCAGGAAGGAATCCTAAAGTGGTAGAAGCTGCATAGGGACTATAGACAACTCAAGAGGGCTTGTGCCCTCTGAGCAGGATGTCCTTACTCATTCCATGCAGAAATATACCATGTTGCTATATCTTCCAATTGGTCAAGAGAAGCCAGATTTTTATATAAAGTATTCTAGTTTCCAAACATCAGTGAATACTTTTAAAGTTAAAAAAAAAAAAAAGGAGGGGGGATCAAAGAAAACATAAAAACATAGTTTGGCATCAAATCCAGTCCCCAGAATGTCAACTGTCAATTGTAATTCAAATTATTTCCCCCATCTGGGCTCATCTTCAAGCTCTTGAGGGCTACTGGATAGAAGGACACTACTGGCAGTCGCAATTCTACATCTGCGATGCTGAAGCTCCTCGTGTGGCCTAACAGTGCTCCATTCGACCCCATGCATCACGTCTTCCATGACACTTTCTCCTACCAAAGCCACACACAGGTGATGCTATTTATGTGTGTGTGTTGGGGGGAGGGGGAATGAGCACAGATTGTAATGTGTCCATTAGGTGGGGGAAGTAGGGAAGGAGGGAAGGGCATACCAGGCAGATGGAAGAGCGTACTCAAGTTTAGAGAAGAAATAACATAGTGTATTCAGGCCTGAGTAAATGGTTCAGCCTACCAGGCACATATGATGTGGAGAGATGGGGACTGGTAGGAGACATAGCTAAAAAAGATAGGCCCAGGCAGGGTGATAAGGGGCCTTCCACACCACACTAAGATACATGGCTTGTGAGCAACAGAAAATAAAACATTTTAAACAAGTGATATAGTCCTGCAATGGTGTGGTTTACCCAAGGGAAAAAACACTGTCATGATTTCCATTTTTCTTGAGTCTAAAAGAAAGGTGGAATTAGTGCTAATGTTTTAAGCTGCACGACAAATCAGAAGTTTAAAAATCAATGACTACAATAGCCTAGAATGCCCTTTCCTCTTTCTCCATCTGGCAAACTCTGACTCATTCCTAAAGATACAGCTCAAAAGTCAAATCCTAGTTTTGCAAGTTGGAATTAGTATCTCTTTGCTCTGGAAACTTCTTGTTTTTTGCACGTTTCTACTTCTAAAGCATGTAACACTTCCAACTGTGGTAATCTGTGCATGTCTGCCTCCCCTTTGGACTGCAAACTCCTTGACATTAGGGATTATGTCTTATTCCTGCCAGGATGCACAATGCCTGGCACATGATAAACATTCCCAATGCCTGTGCCCTGAACAGACTAAGCAGACTATACGGTTTTGATGCTAGGTCTTGCCATAGACTGTCTATATAACTTAGTTTATAATAAATACAAATAATATATTTACTATTTATACACTAGGCACTAATGAGCGTGAAATGCTTAAGGCAGATTCTTGTCCTCAGAGAGTACACAATTTAATGTCTTAGACAGTATCATAATATCCTTCAAAAATCCATGATCCTGCCAGGGAAATCAAAGTACTTGATGATATTAGCACAAGACATATGATATGCAACTTCTTCCTTTTTGAATTATCCAGGAAAGGAGAATTTAAAATGCACTGGCCTGTGTCATACCTTCTCATCAGACTAACTGAGCAATTCCAAAAGAAACCAGCTGTCTCCATCTCAAGGATTAGTTAAGCAGTCAAATGTCTACCAGGCAAACAGAACTCGGAACCTTCTGTAAACTGTGTTAACTGCAATGCCAGGGAGTCCTACCACTTACATCCAATGTAAAGGTGCCAATGAAGAGTAACACATATTCCATGAAACTGTGGTGTGCTTTTAGTATTTTCAGAAGGGGCAGAACTTACCATTCAAGGTTTGCTTATTAAAGTTATGTGAGTACCTTCACAAAGCTTTTTGCAGAACTATCCGGAACTGTTCTGTTTGCCTGTGTTACAGTGATACATCAAATGAGGGTGGGGTAGGGAAAGCCCCCTGAGGTTCAATATCGGTGCTGTGGATTCTGCTTTCAAACTTTATTGATAATTTTATGGAATTCAATTACTTTCAGTCCAAGCCAGAGGGCCATGTATTAGTGTCTGCAGATGTCCATGACCACTTCAGACCAAATGGTCAACCACTGAGTAAGACCCGTGCTTGCTTTCAAGACTGCAACAAACATAAAATTAAACTACAGAGTGGGTCAAAGTCACAGTGAAACACAAAAAGCATGAGGGATGTACAGGGAGTACAGAGTTTACACATATCAAGTAAATTATTGACCAGTTAAAAATTTGAATATGGGAGATAGTTCATCTCCAATAGGGAAGGGCTTTACTTCTAGGAAAGCATATTTCCTTCAGTCTGGCTCAGATCCAATGATAACATAGAATTCCTACAATTATTTTGTTTTAAAAATATCAAGTTTAATATAGATTCTGGCTTTTTTAGTTATGAGATGACTTGTTCCTTTGGGCCAAAAATTACTGTGACAGAGGGCAACAGAATAGATGTTCTTTTCTTGGTTGAGAAAGAAGAGCTTAAAATATACTTCCATACTTTTTTTTTTTTTTGGCATGTTTTTAAAAACAGAGAGAATGCTACGATGATAGCAAGTCAATGGTCAGGAATGTTTTAAATCTGTGCCTGCTAATGCATATTTTACATAATGTATAACTTGATTTTATTTATACCCAAAAAACAGGTGGATAAATTATCCAAATAGAAGAGAAAAATAAAAAATTGAACTGAATTATAGAAATTTGTCTACTAACCAACCAATCATTAAAAAAAAAAGAAAAGAGAAAAAAAATTACTAAGAGCCATTTTCTTTGATACAATGTCTTAGAAACAGATGGGCCTGATAATTAATTACAAGGCTCTTAATTTAACGATGTCCTTGTGAAAATGCATGTTCAGGGACAATTTCCACTCATCAGGTTAGTAAGCATGATAAAAGCAACTCATTTACCTAGCACAATGTTAAAGTAGTTGTGTCTATAATTTATAATATTTAATGGCTGAAAGAATGTAACACTATCTCAAAGAAGGAAAAGGTGGTGCTCCCTCATACTTGAGCAGGAACCTGACAGTTGACGTATTTGTCTAGTTGGGTTGAAGGGCTTGGTGTTGACAGTCCTGCCCCCTCTCCCATCCCCAGCATCCTCCCCTAAAGGTGTGGACCAGAAGTACAGTCTGGGCTCTGGAGATGAGGGTTAACTGACCAGCCCTAGAAAGTGCAATTACCCAAGTGTAAGTACTTCAGCACACACAGTGCTAAGGACTCTTGACACTGTTACTCAGAGACTATTGCTCAGAAGTGAACAGATGTTATGGAGCAGGAGAAAATCCACTGAATTCTCAGTATGAAGGGAAATGTATGATTTCGAGATTTGAAATGACAGATAAACAGGGAGGGATGAGAAAAGTTATCATCAGTGATTGTGTGTGTACTTTTTAGGCCCTTGATTTCTTAGTTTGGATTTAAAGCTAGTATATTACTTTATAACTGTTCTTGATTTAAGTATTTATTATTTAGTAGAAAGCCAATTTACTAATGGATTATTTTCTTGAAGGCAGATTACTGTGTGTGTGTATATGTGAGAGAGAGAGTTAGAGAGAGAGAAACCTTCTTAAAACCATCCAAAGGTCTGGAATATTTTTGAAATTGGCCATGGTGACATCTGTAAAGTGTTGATAAAGCCTGGGCTATATCTCATTCATCGCTATACCCCACAAAGAGCCCCAGTGATCTCTGTTTTCCAAGAGGTCCTCAATGAATATTTGCTATCTAATCAAGGATTTTCAGATCTGTCCCTTGTTTTCACTCACTGTAGCTATGTGGTTAGATTAGTTTTGGTTTAACTCAAGAGGTTCCAAAGAGAGGATAACTGGTCAAAGATTCCGTTTGCCTGGTCTCATTTGGTATGAGGCGGTTATCACACTGTGAATTCTGAAACCCCAGAAATTTCCTTTTCTGAATATCTACATGTATCCACAAAAAAAACCAGTATATTAGTAAACTGCTAAGATTCTGTTACTGTAATGCAACATAGCACCAACAGGATGAATTTTCTTGACAGCACAAGAAACTCATCACGCTGGATTTTCACCTTGATGCAGGTGAATGTATCTAGATGTCATAGTGAAAGTAAAGGAAATTCATGACATTCATTCTGCTCATGGTCCTCATTTCTGACATATCTTCCAGATACAATGGGTTTAGCATCCTTCCTTTCAACTTATTTCCTTTCCTAGATTTATTGTGGTTGGAGCTGTTATGATACTACAGGGCATGAGAGGAAAATTGTCTTCTCCCTAAGGTCAATGTTTTATACGAGAAAAATAAAACTGAGGCTCAAAGAGGGAAAAGGAACCTAATTTAGGTACATTTAAAAAATTTTTTATTTTAAGAGACAAAAATATCCAATCATAAAATTAGGAACAGAGAACCTAAAACTCTTCGCTGAACATAATGTATGTATGTATGTACAATTAACTGCGAAATATTACATAAAACAAAGGTGGTATGAATATAGGGGAGCTGGATAAAGGGAGAGTGACAGAAAAGGCAGACAAGGGGTCAGAACCTCAGGAAAAGTGATGTAGGAGTAGAAGGGGAGAAGCAAGTATGAGTAAAGGGCCAGAAGTACATGGGCAGCCATGCACACGTGATGTAGTTCATGCAAGTTAGCATGTGGGCGCAGGTCATAAACACACATCACCCTCCCCCCAACAGACACACCAGGCCAGGCTGACAGGAGTGATTTTCACATTCTACTAGAAAGCAGTTAAACAGGGTAGCTCCTTATCTTGTGGATTCAGCCTTTAATTCCCCTACTCCTGATACTGGATTATCACCCAGCTTTCACAATCCAACCAGTTTGGATTACCCTGGCTTAAATCCCTAGTCTCATGGTTTATTTCATTTTGTCCTTTCTAAGTTTTGTTTTTCTAAGAAAATGAAAAGAAAATCATAATTCTTTTATGACTTCCTTGGACTTTTTCCCCTTTCTACCACTATGCAAGACATATTTCATTCTCACTATCTCCTGAATGCGGTATTTAAAAAAAAATTCCTTCCCCTTTTTCTCCCAAGAGCCTCCTATCACCAGCAGGTTGAGCTCCTTCCTCCAGAGGGTTTGGAGAAGCCAAAGAACTCTGAGGTAGAAGTCACTTTTGAGATCATCTAACCCCTCCTCCACCTTTCTCAAATAAGCCAACGAACCCAAATAAAGTGGTGTGGATTCCAGCAATCCTACCATTCAGGTTCATGCTCTCTTTGCAGTTCCACATGATACATACAAGAGTGTTCTTAACCGAATCACATGGACACATGTGCTTACAGAGTAACATAACAAAAGAGAGTGTGGGACACAGAAGAGAATGTCAAGCCTCTTGGGTGATAAGTGAGCTCAGGGCTAAAGGAGACAGGTAGTTTGTGCTCCCACAACCTGGGTCTGCTATCTACCAGGCAGGATCTTTCCTGCTCCATACTGCTTCATCTTTGAAATGGTAGAGTGACACAACCTGCCTTCTGGGTTGAGCTCTGCATTCAAGCTTATCCATGCTTCTAGTGGAACTGTTCTTAGAAGTTAATGGGCTCAATATATTACATCAAGTATGTTGGTGAAAACAGAAATCACAGTTATCGGTCACATTTTATTGAACAGACTAAAAATATTAATTAGTGTGGAGCTAAGAAAAAAATTACAAAATGTTTCTAAATCTTGATTTAAAAATAAAACAGGATTTTCAGTGTAGCGTCACACAAAGCTAGATATACAAATGTTCCGGATATAGGTCCTGGAAGAGAATCAGGCCCTTTAGTCAGAGAGAGGCTGGAGCCAGGGGGAGAGCTTGGGAACCAGGCTTGCTCCAGTGTACACAACCCAGAGAAACCCTATTTTAAGTTTTCGAACATTTTACAAAATGGCTTAATTTACTACTACCTCGAAATGATTGGATTGGACTTTTCTCAATAACTTTTAAGAAGTATTTACTTAGAGGCAGAAACTGATAATAGAACTTTTAAAGAACAAAACGTCAGGGACAAATCTCATGAAAGTAGACCTAGAATGGGTGAATGTCGGTAACATTAAGTTCATTCATTTTAATAAATATAAAAGCAGTTACTTCAATCAAAGGTATAAGGGTACTAAGAAACTCATTTGACTAATGGTGAAAGTGAGTCACTGGAGGGATTCCTGCCTAGGTTTTGAAGCTAGTTAAGGTCTGCAAGCCTCTACCTGAAAGAATGGGGAACAGTTAGAGGCAGAGTAAAGGGAGAAAACAATGAATTGGGGTTTAGGAACAATATTCTTGAGAAACAGCTGAGTTGTGCTACCTGAGGTCTGAGCTGGCTGACACTGGCTGACGCACAAGCACCCTGGATGTACAGATGTATAGCTCAGGCTGGATCTTCTCCTCAGTCACATTTGGTGGGTCTGTTTTTCTCAGACAGTATTAACCCTCATAGAGGAGAATTTCTGTGCAACAACTTTGAGTTTTTGTTTTTGTTTGTAAAACTGATCTGGTTTCATCAGGCAGATCTTGTGGCATCTAGAAATAGCACACATGCTGTGTGATGAGAGAAAGCCTAGTTTAATTAGCTAGTCACAACATTCCTTAAGGAGAGGAGTTAAAAATAATGGTTGGCAAATGATGCTTAAAGTTGAGATGGTGCTCAGAGGCGCCTAAATTGTGTGTCTCTTCCGAGTGAACCGCCAACTGGCAAGTGAAGAGAGAAACAGGAAGGCAGCTGCTAAGGGGAGAGGGCAGAAGGATGCCGAAATGACACCTGTGTGTGTGGAGTCCCGGGCCAGAAGGACATTTAGTCTTTAGAAAAGGGTCACATATCTGTAGCATTCCACCAACTTTCCGTAATCAGAAAATGAAATCAAAAGGGTACCTATTTCTGATTAAATGTGTTTTAAGGGGGATTAAAATTGGTCACAAATTCCCTTCCATCAAGAGATGGAGTCTATTTCCCCACCCTTTGAAACAGGGCTGGGGACTTGCTTTGACCAACAGAATGTGGCAGGGTCATGTGTGACTTCCAAGTCTGGGTCTATAGAAGATTTGCTACTTTCTTTTTCTTTTCTGTCAACAGGTAAAGAAGCCCAGGATGAAAAGTGTTTGGGGAGAGGGGTCCTTCCAGCCATCCGGGCTGAGCAACCAGATATGAATGGGGAACTACTGAGTCAACCCACAGAATCATGAGAAACAGTATATAATAAAGAAAAAATAAACCTTTGTTGTTTTAAGTTCCAACTTACGGGGTGCCTTGTTAATGGGATGGCTTATTACAGAGTAATACATAACTGACACAAACATGCACTACGTTAATATGTACTATACTGATATAAATATGTTCAAATAGTCATATTTATTCATACATTTCTTAGATGTAAAATCACTACCAACAAAACATTGTTATAAAAAAAATTGAAGTAGAAAGAGTCCAGGGCTTTCAATCAAAGAACCATGACTTAAAATGTGTACCTATTCTGTCCCCTGTACAACATAACATTTGTGATTTTGCACAAGTCACTTAATCTTTCAACCTCAGTTTTCACATCTGTAAATTCCTCATGGAGATAGAGTGGTGATAAATGAGAATGACAGAAGTGAAAATGCTCTGTAAACTTATACACTGAAAGTGTCATTGCTAGTGTTACCTATATGTTACTTCAAGACTTTATTTTCTCCTCCCTGCAAAGGCACCATTCAGATCCACTTGGCTGATGTAGAAGGTTCTCTGTTGTAAGTTCTCTTATGCATGGAGGCATTTTTGTGCTCCTGTGCATATACACATGAAGGGACTTCTAGAGACCATAAGGTGTCCATGAACTCCTGAGATATTCTTACTTTTCATTTACAGCGCAGCACTGAGGACCTGGGAAAGGCCCTTGGAAAGCCACCAACTCTCACCCTTCATCACCCTCTCCTGAAATGTACGATGAACTGCCACCGCCACACAGTTCACATCTGTCTGGGGACAGAGAGAGAAGGATGAAAAGAAATGGCAGAGTGCCTGGAAACTTAAGCCAATTTGCGAGAAGGAAAAGTTAATAATGGATAAGATAAGGGTTAATAATATTGTGCTTAAGAAGGATGTCCAAACAGGATGGAGTTCAGGAGTAAAGACATAAGAGGGGAAAATGAAGGGTGGGCCATTAAGAAAGAAGGGTCAGAGGCAAGTAGGAACACCTGTACTTGTCATGGGGTAGAAGTGGAAAGAGACATCCACGAACGGTAAAACATCTAGTGAGCAGTGTCAGTCACTGGGGAGCATACAATTCAGGTTGGATGAATGAACTACTGAATGAATGAATGAATGAACCAAATGCACACAACCTAAAAGAAAAATCACATTGAGCAAGGATCACACAGAAAGAGGGTGGTAAAGGCATTGAATGGGTGAAAAAGCCTCACTGGGAATGGCAATTCCAGTCATATGAGAGGGCGGGAGGAAGTGATTCTTAAAAATGGGGGTGAGGGGTGTCCAGAAATTCCTTTCTTCTCTACAAAAGCATATTAAATATTTACCAAAAAGGGGGGTTGCTGCTTTCACTGAAGGCAATTCAGTGAAGGCAATTTTTTTTTTTTTTTTTTTTTTTTTTTGAGGTAATGGGCCAGCCAGTACTCAATCACTGAGCCACACTGGCTCCCTTGAGTTGGTTTCTTCGTTTGTTTGCTTGTTGTTTGTTGTTTTTAGGAGGCACTGGGGACTGAACCCAGGACCTACTGAGCCACATCCCCTCCCAGTTTTAGATATTTAACCTTATTTTGTCCTAACGCTAAAAGGGATTTTCCCCTTGAATTCACTACATAATCAGTTTTGCTCTCAAATGATTCTGAGTTCTTAACAATGCTCTTGATACTTATACTAGTAAAGGTCAAATAATCATAAGAGGGTTTTATACATTCCAAAATGACCTTCTTTATACCTAAAATCACACTTTTCAAGAGAAAACCTTTGACATGGGTCACACACAAGAATAAAGTTGTGTGGGTTTTTTTGCTCTTAAAATACTGCCACTATTACTACATATTAGACTTTGTTTTTTTAATTTCCATTTCACCTGATTTTGGCTTTTCAAAAATTCTCTTGTCAAAGTCTGATCTGTCAATCATCTTTTTTAGTAAGTGGGAACCCATTAATATGCCAAAGTAGACTAAATAGGGTTATTTAGCCATGGTCCATGCATGTTCTGCATTCACTGATACACCCGCTATTAATGCATACATAGAGGAAGACTAAGACATGACTTCAGACTTCTAGAAATGTCCTTCAGTTGGTGAGACAAGACTTTATGTGTATAGCAGCTAAATAACAATGCAAGGAAGTAGATGATTAATTGGCAACACGGGAAAGGATACATGGGGAGTTCCTAGAGGGAAAAACCTCATGGATAAAGTAGCGTTTAACTGGAGTCTTGCAGGATGAACAATATTTTAAAAGGTGAAAGTGAGAGATAAAGCCAGACTATACTATGAAAGGTGAGCACAGTGTCTGGAATGCAGGGTTTCCCCAGCCTCATAAAAGGAGGTTGGGGAAAAATTACAAGGGTTTTAAAGTGAGACAAGGAGTAGTATTACCTCCCAATAGCAATAAGGTAACAAGAAACTAAAAATATTAATTTTTTCTCTTCTTAAACATATGAAAACTGTCACAGAAATCATTACAACAAAGAGCAGAGCTGTCTGTTCATTCATTCACTTATTTATTCATCAATAAATGAGGACTGATATATCAAGTCCTAACTTAGGTACTCAGGACCACAAAATACTCCTTTTCCTCAAGAATCACATGGATTGGGAGAGACTAACAAAAATCAACAATTTCAATCCATTATGCAAAGGGCTATGATAAAGAAATACACAGGGGACTATAGGGAAAGCAGGGGAAGGAGACCTAAGTCATCCTTAGGACCTGAAGACTAAAAACACTTCAAAGAGATGGAAATGTGGTCCTGCAAGCTGTGGACTTCCTGGGTTTGCAGGGAAGGGAAGGCAACCCAGGAAGAGGCCTCTGCAAATGCCAAGGCCCAGAGCATGAGAGAGCTCAGGGAGCAGGCCAGCGTCGGGCAGGAACAAAGCATGCACGTGGAGAAGGGGCAGGGGATGAGCATGGATCACTGACTAGCCAAAATACAGGACTAAAGAGCTGTTGAGAACTTACCTCTTCCCTGCAAATAATTTACAGTGGGATTCTGAATGACTTCCTTCTCCTTGTTTTCAATTTCAACATTAGAGGCACATTTAAACCTGACCATTCTTTAGTTTTGAGTGCCAAAGTTGAAAACGTACGTCAGTACAATAATAACCATCCCAAGATTTTTGTTTGCTAAACTCACAGGAGCTTGGAGATAAAATGGATGGCATCTAGTCCAACCTACTTTCCAATAACATTTTCTCTAAGTATTCATGGCAGGGTGCCACCCAGACGGAAAGAAGTCTATCCAGCTCCAGGGAGCTCCGTCTATTTCAGGAAGCAGCCCAATTCATGACTGAACATCATTCGTTGTGAGAAAGTTCTTTCTTAAACTGAGATTAAATATGTCTCCTTGTAACTTCCACCCATTTCTACCCCCTAGAGTGACTGAAAACACAGCCCACTGTGCCTCCTACATGCAGATGGGGCTATATTACCTTTATAATAGTGAACAGAGAATTGTTCCTTTTTCTCACTAAAGGACTTGTTAATTAACTGGCTTAGTCTTAATTAATTGGATTCTCCAATACAATGTGCCACCTTCCTTTTCACAAAGACCTTGAAGGGACATCTGTTACTGTTAATAAAGCTCCATTTTCTGCCTTTACTAATTAGGAATACCTTATGTTTGCACAGTCCTTCACTCCTTTCAAAGCATCTTCACATAAATTATAGCATGTTAACATCCTAAAGAAGGTTGCTGTTCTACTGCTAGTGTTATGGTCACAAATATCCTTTTATCTGTTTTTTTTAATATAATAAAAAGTATAGGACAAGTCATGCTAACATGCCTAAGAGAATCCTAGGTTTCTGACAGGACAACAGCTGTGAGACACCAAATATCTAATATATTTTAAGAGAGGGAAGAAGAAAAGAGGTAACTATCAGAACATGTTTTGGATGGCTAATCTAATTAGAGGCAAATAAGCTGATACTTAGTTATTAATTACAGACCACACATATTTCTATCTCATCAAACCATTTGTATAATCACCACTACGCATTCAACAAACATAGATGTTAAGTGCCTGGCAGTGGAACAAGGGATGAGGGAGAAGAGGTTAGAAATGGAAGTTTAACAAGGCACAGTTTTAACTCTTGATATTAAATATAGGATAAAAGTTGAAAGAAATGAGATTAGTGCTGTAAGAGGTACTAGATACAGATTTAGGAGGAAGTAACTGACTTTCTGGGAGACTAGCCAGCAAAAGATGGTCAGAGGCATGGCAGAGAAGAGTGGGAAGGTGCCACAGAGGGAAAGACAGCAGGTGAACCCCGTTCTTTGAAGCACAATCTTCCCCAAAGCAAGGTACAGAGGCCAAGCTCTATGGTCATGCTATATAAGCTGTCAAGGACAGGACCCCAAGACCCTCACGTTTGGAAGAAAGCCTGGTAGTGTGGGGTTAAGTGGATGTCCCATTACTACAACTAAAATGACAGCAGCTTCTTCTCCATCCAGCCAAAGAGAGATGTGTCTGTTATTCTAGAAAGCATCTGTAAGAATTTATATTATTCTTTGCCTGAGCCATAATGCGGGCTTGGGTAGATGTGTGATTTCAAACACCAAGGATCCCTGGAGAGCACTTCTATGAAGCAGGCAACGTTTCATCCCACTGGACACAGTGTCTAAGCAACTATAAGCAATCACAGTAGAGGACTGAATGGCCTATTATTGAGATATACCATCCTTCCTCCCTCTCTCATACAGAGCGACATATTTGCCTGTATGGTTTACAACCCTCAAAAGTACACAGACACCCCTACATGAAGAATCCATATGGAATTAATGACTTAACCTGAAGACACCTGACTTTGATCCCATGAAAGCTGTATGTAAATACAAAGTCATAGTAACAGTTTAGGGATTTCTCCACAGACACAGGAAAGTATTAGGTTTCCATGGGAAAAAAATTGCATGCTTGAAAATGTACCTTAAACGATACTAACATATAAGACAGAAGAGAAAACTCGATGAACTAATAGAAACCAACCTTGTGGGCAGAGTACAACAGCCATCGGCTGTGAGTCTAACTTGAGTTTCGTAGCTGTCCAGGGGGCACACAGCCTGTTGAACGGAAGGGCATTCCACGGTGCTGCAGTCCACACTGAAAACTGAAAAGAGGCGACAGAGAGGCACCATTTACTGTTATATTCACTCTCATTTTGATCCCAAAATGAAAACACTGTCTCTTGACAAACTTCCAAAGTGTACCTGCTTCCTAGAAACCCTGTCCTTGTGGCACTTTTATTAGGACTGCTATGGAAACATAACATGTCTCAAGCTTTCTGTGCAAGGAAATGAGGAAGGCGGATGAGACATTTAAGAGTTAAGATGAAGAAAGAGAGAGAGAGAAAAACCACTGGTGGTCACGTGGATGATGGTATTCAGCCAGAGGTGTTTCTTACAGAAAAGTTCAAGAGATGGACAAGGGATTATCTTACTTGAAGCATTTATCTAGCAGGAAAAAAAAAAATCTAACCAACAGATAAAAACTTATACAGGGTAACTCACTGTAGACCAGATGTGTATTCAAAGACCACATTAGAAATGCTGCCACATGAGCAAGAATATTAGAGACAATATATAGCAGGAAACAGCTGGGACATGACAACAAATCAAACGCTGGCACAGAGGGTGTGGAAACAGTCAAAGGAGACTTAGCACATTCTATAAAGTCAAGGGGATGGATGGTGGGACAGTTCATAAGGAGAAAGACTGGGGCTGAGTAGTTATAAAACTGCTGGCTTTTTGATGTATATCTTTATCTAAAAATAAGTTTCTGTTTTATATATGATTGACTTTCAATGTAATACTTTAAAGTGACAGGTGTATATGCAAATGAAGGCCTCACCATCACTGGCAATGAAGCAGGTGGCCATAACATTTATAAATTTCTCCCTTCCTCCCAGCCCCATCAAGCATATTTTGAAGAAGGAAAAAACAGAAGAAGAGAAGATAGGGTCTCTCACGGAGGCACATACATACCAGTGGATTACTGCTCTGGCTCTCTGACTAGAAGGCCAGAGTCAGGCCATCATTAGCCCAGAGAGGCAGCCTCAGGTGAACTGATGAGAACATGTATCTTCAGGTGCAGACAGAGGCCAGGGCAGCTGAGGGGCCTGCTACCCTCTGGGATGCAAAGGAGCAAGGCTTCTGAGACAAAGCTCGCGCCTACCTGGTTTGCACTCATAGAGGTCACAACACTCTCCTGGCTTCCCTGAGGCTTTAGATGCTAGTATGTTCAGGTATCCCGGCTGGCAGACTTTGCGCAGGCAGCCCGCAGGGTCGCACACGCAGCGGCTGGGTAAGGGGCAGCACTCCCCTGGAGGAGCATAACCCTCGATCAGAACGGAATCTTCAGGACAACGTGGAGAGAACTGGACTTCACAGCGGGCTTTGGAGCAATCTGGCTTCTCTTCTAAATGGGAGAGAAAGAATTTAGCACATGCCCAGGGGCAGTGTAGAGCAGTTTCAAAGAAGCACAGATGAACCATTTACTAACCAGAGAGGAAGGCAGAGAAAGAAATCCAGTGACAACCCTCAAACTCGGCTTAGCCAGCCATGCAAATCTCTCCCCAGATATGCCCATGACACAAAAATGTCTTCTCCATCTACCTATCACTCTTGTTGAATAATCAACCTCCTGTGCAATAACCAAAACGAAGAAAGGAAAAGAGAAGATGCATACATGACATGCAGAATCTGAAAACTGGACTCAGTCATCAAATAACTAAAAGATACTTGAATTCAGAAAGATTTAAGGGCTGTTCTTTGACAGCAATGTGCATTTAAGCACCAAAACAGAGCCCCACAAAGATATCATGGCTACTTCCAGGTCTGGAGACAAGGCACATGATAACCAATGTGGAAGAAGCCTGGCTCCCATGTCTGGGTTTAGATGAGATGAACTTCAATGTTCATATGATTCTATGATGTGGCAAGCTCAGCAAGACAGATAATAAGCCAAATTCCTGTGTAATTTCCCTAAACAATATCAGATGGATTTCTAATTTTACATAGATTGATCAATACTTCCCCTCCCTCCTTTCTCTAGTATTATCTACTGAACTACTGCTGCACTTCAATTTTAGAGCTGGGAATTAAAATCAGGATGGGTAACACTCAAAAGATTTTAGGACTGGGTGGCAAAACTCTCCATATCTGAAGACCCAGTCCATAGCTCAGTTTCTTGGTTTAAGGTTTTAAGAAACCTTCAGCAACATAAGTGAGGTCTCTGGGGAAAAGACCAAAATAAAACAAAATGACAAAATCACAGCCCACAACTTTTTGTGGGGAGTTTAAAAAAATGCTGGGTGTATATGATGCAATGTCATATTGAGGTACGTTTCTCTAAGCTCTCTCTTTTCTAAAATAAAACCCAAACACAGAATCACATAGCAGGGTTAGACCCAAGAGGTTATCTAGTTTAGCTTCCTAATTTTGTAGGTAAAGAATCTGAGACCTGAGAACTCTAGTGATCGGCCTAATGTCAATGGTAAAATTAAAGCAAGAATCCAGGCCTCCTCATTCCATTTCACTTCGATCTTGATGTTAGAAATAGATCTAAAACCATGTCTGCTCCTCAGGTCATTTCCTATCTTGATTGCCATATCTTTTCTTGCTGGTGATCTTTCTCATCTAACCATTTATCTAATTAAATCACAGTGGAGATCCTTTGTATCCGGTTTTAGTTAATTCATTAAAAAATATTTCTTGAGACCTGGCTGCTCCAGAGGCATGGTATACAGCAGTAAAGAACAAATATAGATCTCTGACCCTGAAAGAGTTTGCAACGTAGTGGAGGGTGACAGAATATAGACAATAAACATGACAAATATATACATTATATATTAGTGAAGGGTGGTAAGTGCTATAGAAGTGGAAGAAAACTGTAACAGAGTAAGGGGGAACTGGAATGCTTGGAAGGAGGTCAGTGGGGAAGGGGAGGGTAATTACAATTTGGTCAGAACACGCATCACTGAACAGTCTTGAAGGCTTGAGCCATGGAGATACCTGGAAGAAGAGCATCTTGGCAGAGGGAACATCTAATGTGTGCCTGTGTGTCCCAGGAGGAGCAAGGAGGCCAGTGTGGCTGGAAGAGAGTGAGTGAGAGGAGGAACAGAATGAGATTAGCAGGGGGGACCTGGTCGTTCGGGACTCCATAGGCCAATTCAAAGACTGCAGTTTTTACTATAATAGAAATCAGAGCTTTGATTGTGTAGGAAAAGAAAAGTGAATAATTCAGAAAAATGGTTCCCTTCTTGGAAGAGTAGGAATTTGCAAGAGCAGAAAGGCAGAGAGCCTCTGGGAGGAAGTGAGATGTAGGAGATGGTTGGGAAGGCATTTAGAAAGAAAGAATATGGACAGAGACAGACACACTTTGTACCAGGGGCACAAAGTGGGTGTCTCAGAGATGGAGATGCAATGAGGTCAGCCTCTGTATTGGCGAAAACTTCCTTCCACCACTTCTTATGACTGCCCTCTAATTTTGCTGTTGGATATGATGCTACTTTACTGCATCTGTGCCTCAATCAGGGGCAACATTCAAGCGCAGGCCTCTGCCCTCCTTTCTGGCTACCATCAACACACGAACATCCAACCAGCAGCCTAAAGCACAGTGGACAGCCTTGGCTCCAAGAGCAGACTTCATTAACACAGGTGCCATGTGTTTATGTCACAATAGCATGATGAAGTAGGGTAATTATTTTCTCCATTTTACAAGTAATGAAACTGAGGTTCAGATAGGTCAAATTACCTGTCCAAGGTCACACAGCTAGAAAATGGTGATGTGATGGTATGAATCCTGGTCCATCTGGTCCATCTATGCTCCTCTATAAATAACATGCCTCCTATCACAGGAATTATCATGCTGTGTGTTTTTAGCATTGCCCTTATATGGCTTCCCAGGGCTCAGTTTTCCCCCTGATCAGAACTGTGGTTTCTGGTAAAACTGCCCTGCTTCACTTCTTACCCAGCCCTGAATTACTGCATGACTTGCTGTACCTCCAGAACACAAACCCCTCATATGCCTAGCAAATAAGAGCTATCTCTAGTCTTAGAGGAGTCACATTATTCCACTTTTTCTGTATTATAGTCCCAAAGAACTGCCTTGAGAAAATGATTAAAGAAGAATTTCACTCTCCTATCTCCATCAGTATGGGACAGAATAAATCGATGAGCTGCAAAGGAGAAACTAAATCTGAACTGTATAGGGATGAAGCTGGAATTTGTAAAGTACATGCAGCACAATGCTTATCTGCCAAATGCAAACACATTGTTTTATAATTAATAAAAACCCTGACTTTAATTGCAAAAAGCACTTAATTTTTACTCTTGTTAATTTGCTGTAATTACCTTATCCTATATTACATCCTACTACATTATTAGTCTGCAAAAAATATTTGGTATACATAAGCAGACTTTTCACACATACACTTCAACAAAATGTGCCACTAAAATGCAACCTTTGAGATCTTTTTTTTTTTAATTAGGAAAGTTGTAGGCTTATAAAATAATCATGCATAAAATACAGGATCCCCATATACCACCAGAGTATTTTTTTTTTCTCTTTTTTTTTTTTATTGACTTTGTAATAATATTACATCAAAAATATATATGTGAGGTCCCATTCAACCCCGCTCCCCCACCCCCCCCTCTCCCCCCCCAACAACACTCGTTCCCATCATCATGACACATCCATTGGATTTGGTAAGTACATCTTTGGGCACCTCTGCACCTCATAGTCAATGGTCCACATCATGGCCCATACTCTCCTCCATTCCATCCAGTGGGCCCTGTGAGGATTTACAATGTCCGGTGATTGCCTCTGAAGCACCATCCAGGGCAGCTCCATGTCCCAAAGACGCCTCCACCTCTCATCTCTTCCTGCTTTTCCCCATACCCATCAGCCACCATGTCCACTTTTCCCAATCCAATGCCACCTCTTCTATGTGGACATTGGATTGGTTGTGTCCATTGCACCTCTATGTCAAGAGGAGGCTCAAATTCCACATACCACCAGAGTATTAATAACACCTTGCACTGGTGTGGTACATTTATTACAACTGATGAAAGCACATTTTCATAATTTTACTATTAACTAGAGTCCATGATTTATCTTAGGATTCACTATTTGCGCTGTGCTCCATGGATTCCTTTCTAAAATGTTTAATTTAGTAACAGACATACAATGCAAAATTTCCCTTTGACTACATTCAAATATATAATTCCAGGCTGTTAATTACATTTATAATGTTGTGCTACCATCACCACAATCCATTATTAAAATTTTTCCATTGTCCCAAATAGAAATTCTGTACCTATTAAATCTTAACTCCCTATTCCCTACCCCCACCCTGTCCTCTGATAACCTACATTCTAGATTCTGACTCTATGAGTTTGCTTATTCTAATTATTTCATATCAGTGAGATCATACCATATTTGTCCTTTTGTGTCTGACTTATTTCACTCAACATGGTGTTTTCAGGGTTCATCAGGGTTGCTGCATGTATAAGAACATCATTATTTTTCCTGGCAATATTCCATTGTATGTATGTATCAAATTTTGTTTATGTATTCATTGGTGGCTGGGCACTTGGGTTGCTTCCACCTTTGGGCAATTGTGAATAATGCTGTTATGGATACCAGCATGTAAATATCTGTTCAAATTCCCATTTTCAATTCTTTTGGTTATATACCTAGAAGTGGGATTGCAGGGTCAAATGGTAATTCTGCAGTTACCTTTCTGAGGAACTGCCAAACTGTCTTCCACAGCAGCTGCACCATTTTACATTCCCACCAGCAATGACTAAATGCTCCTATTTCTCCACACTGTCTCCAACACTTGAAACTTTCTGCGTTTTTTGTTGTTGTTGTTCTTGTTTTTAATAGTAGTCATTCTAGTGGGTGTGAAATGGTATCTCAATGTGGTTTTGATTTGCATTTCCCTAATGGCTAAGGAGGCTGAGCACCTTTTGTGCTTTTTGGCCATTTGTATATCTTTTTTGGAGAAATGTCTATTCAAGGCTCCTGCCCACTTTTAAATTGGGTCATTTGTCTTGTAGTTGAGGAAAGGATTTCTTTAAATATTCTTGATATTAAACCCTCACCAGGTATGTGGTTTACAAATATCTTCTCCCATTGTGTAGTAACTTCATTTTGACCATAAAGTCCTCTGAGGCACAAAAGTTTTTTATTTTGATGAGATTCCATTTATCTATTTTTTCCTTTTTGCTTGTGATTTGGGTGTAAAGTCTTAAGAAATCATGTGGGTTTCTTCCCTTTATTCTGCTAATATGGTGTATTACATTAATTTATTTTCTCATGTTGTACCACCCCTGCATACCTGGGATAAATCCCACTTGATCATAATGTATAATTATTTTATAACACAGTATCACACTCAGTTAGCTAGCGTTTTGTTGAGTATTTCTGCATCCATATTCCTAAGAGATATTGGTCTGTAATATTCTTTTCTTGTGGCATCTTTATCTGGCTTTGCTATGAGGGTGATGTTAGCCTTGTAGAATGAGATAGATACCATTCTCTCCTTTTCAATTTTTTGGAAGAATATGAGCAGGATATTAATTCTTCTTGGAATGTTTGGCAGAATTCCCCGGTGAAGCCATCTGGTCCTGAGCTTTCCCCTGTTGAGAGGTTTTTGATGACTGATTCAATCACTTTACTAGTTATTGATTTGTTGAAATATTCTTTTTCTTTTTGAGTCAGTATGGGTAATTTGTGTGTTTCTAGGAATTTGTGAATCTCTTTTAGGTTATCTAATTGCTGGTGAACAGTTGTTCATAGTATACTCTAATAGTCCTTTTTATTTCAGTAGGGTCAGTAGTAATGTCCCCCCTTAAAAATTTTTGATTTTGGTCATTTTTGTCCTCTCTTGTTTTTCTTCATCAGTCTAGCTAAAGTTCTGTCAATTTTATTCATCTTTTTAAAAAAACAGCTCTTGGTTTTGATTCTCTCCACAGTTTTTAAATTCTGTTTCTTCTATTTCCACTCTAATCTTTTTTTTTTAAGATTTATTTATTTATTTAATTCCCCTCCCCCTCCCCCGGTTGTCTGTTCTCTGTGTCTATTTGCTGCGTCTTGTTTCTTTGTCCGCTTCTGTTGTCATCAGCGGCACGGGAATTGTGGGCGGTGCCAATCCTGGACAGGCTGCACTTTCTTTTGCGCTGGGCGGCTCTCCTTACGGGGCGCACTCCTTGCGCCTGGGGCTCCCCTATGCGGGGGACACCCTTGCGTGGCAGGGCACTCCTTGCGCGCATGGGCCAGCTCCACACGGGTCAAGGAGGCCTGGGGTTTGAACCGCGGACCTCCCATGTGGTAGACGGATGCCCTAACCACTGGCCCAAGTCCATTTCCCTATTTTCACTCTAATCTTTGTTATTTCCTTCTTTTTTGCTCATTTTAGGGTTAGTCTGTACTTATTTTTTTAGTTCTTCAACTTTGGTGGTTAGAAATCTGATTTGAATTCTTTTTTTTTTTTTTTTTAATGTGAGCATTTAGAGCTATACGTTTCCCTTTCCACACTGACTTTGCTGCATTCCATACATTTTGGTATGCTGTATTTTTATGTGGCTTAAGATATTTCCCATATTTCCCTTGACTGTTAAGGGAACAATGTTTAATTTCCAAATATTGATAAATTTTCCTTTACTCCCTCAGTTACTGATTTTAACCTCCATTCCGTTGTGTTCAGAGAAGAGACCTTGTATAATTTCAATATTTTTTAATTTATTGGATTGTGTTTTATGACCTAAGATACAGTCTATCCGGGAGAATGATCCATGAGCATTCAAGAAGAATGTGTATTCTGTTGCTGTTGGGCAAACTGTTTTATATGTGTCCATGATTTGGAGTATCATTTAAGTCTTCTATTTTCTTATTTTTCTGTCTAGGTGTTCTATCCATTATTTAAGGTGATGTATTAAAGTCTCCTACTATTACTGCATAACCATCAATTTCTCCCTTCAAATCTGTCAATATTTGCTTCATATATTTTGGGGCTCTGCCATGAGGTATATATATAATTGTTATATCTTATTGAATTAACTCCTTTATTAGTATATAATGGCCATCTTTATCCCTCATAACTGTTTCTGATTTAAAGTCTATTTATCTTTTATCAGTATAGTTAACTCCAGCACTCCTTTGATTACTACTTGCATGGTATATTTTTTCCATCATTTCACATTCAACCTACTTATGTCTTTGAATTTAAGATGAGTATCTTGCAGACAGCATATAATTAGGCCAAGCTTTTATATCCATTCTGACAACATCTCCCTCTTGACTAGAGAATTCAATCCATATATAAATAAACACACTAATGCAGGACTTTCTTCTACCATTTGGCTGTTTAGTCTCTATAAGTCTTAGACCTTTTTTCTCCCCATCATTTCTTCCATTAATGCCTACTTTCATATTTATTTGACTTTTTGTATTGTACCATATTGAGTTCCTTTTCATATCTATCTATCTATCTATCTATCTATCTATCTATCTATCTATCTATCTATCTATCTATCTATCTATCTATCTTCCCTGTGGTTAATACAGGGTTAGAAGTCAACTTCCTCAATCTATAACAATCATATATGATCTGATACCAACTTAACTTCAGTAGCATACTCATACAATGTTCCTATGCCCCTATATCACCCCACCAATTTTTCTGTAATTGTTACAAATTATATCTTTGTACATACATCCAAAACCGTAGACCTATCACTACCTTTTATGCATCTGCATTTTAGTACCTATAGGAAAGTAGTAGTTATATTAAAAAAATACAATAGTACTGGCATTTAAAATCACCCAAATGTTTACCTTTACCAGAGGTCTTTATTTTTTTTTATGCTACTTTGAACTACTGTCTAGTGCTTTTTCCTTTCAGTCTGAAGAACTATCTTTATCATTGCTCGCAGGGCAGGTCTAGTGGTAAGGAACTCCCTCCATCTTTGTTTTTCTGGGAATGTCTTAATCTCTCCCTCATTTTTGAAAGATGGTCTTGCCAGACATACAATTATTGATTGGCAATTGTTTTCTTTCAGCACTTTAGTATTTCAACTCAGTGAAATACTTACAAGAAAACAGAACTTACTCTAATTGGAATTCCTTTAAACGCATTACTTTTCTCTGGCTGCTTTCAGAACTCTGCCCTTGACCTTTGCATTCAACAGTTTGATCAGTATGTGATAGGGCATATTCTTCTTCAAGTTTATCTTATGTGGTATTCTTTAGGCATGGATGTGTATACTAAAGACTTTTTTAAGTTTGGGAATTTTCTTTCATTATTTCTTTGAATATTGCTTCTGCTCCTTTCTTTATTTCTTGTCCTTCTGGGACCCACATAATGTGAATATTGGTATGCCTGATGTTATTGCAGAGGTCTCTTAGGATATTTCTGCTTTCTCTAAATTCTGTTTTTCTTTCTGTTCCTCAGCCTGGTTCATTTCAATTTTCCCATCTCAGAGTTCACTGATTCTTTCTTCTGCAAATTCTAATCTGCTGTTGAAATCCTCCTGGGAATTCCTCATCAGTTGCTGTGGAAACTCCAGTAGTTCTGTAGGTTCCTTTTTAAAATTTCTATCACTTTATTGGAATTCTCATATTGTCCACGCATTGTTTTCCTGATACCCTTTAAATTCTTTCCCTGTATTTGCCTTCATCTTCTTGGGAATACTGAAGATAACCCTTTATTTTAAAGTCCTTTTCTAGATGTCCACAGTCTGGTCTTTATTGATATTTTCTGGACTTTTATCCTCTTCCTTTCAATGGGCCATCATTTCCTGTTTCTTAGTTTGTCTTGCAATCTTGTTGCACATTGCACTTTTTAATATTTTAATATGTTAAATCTGGGATTTACTCATTGAGGTGTTGCTTTCTTATGTTTGTAACCAGCTGATAGGACAGAGATTTTCTTAAGGGTTATCCCTCCTATCAGGAAGGGTTGCAAAAGGCAAATGCAAAGTACAGGATCCTCACTTGATTTTCTGGGCCTGTGTCTTGTCCTGGGCTTATGCTTGCTAGTGGCCTTAGGAGTTCCCTAATTACAGGTGTTTGAATGCCCACTCTACTTCCTAGGCAAAAGACCTAGGAAGCAGCGTTACACTGCTGATTTAGAGTAGGTAAGCCTTTGCCCCATGCGGTCTGCCTCAACTGTTTCTTAGATTGCTTTCCTTGTCTCAGAAACTGCTTTTGCCTGCAGGGCAAATTCTAGGAGGGGTACACACTAGAGAGGAGTTTTCAAAATCAGTCTTTCCCAGCCAGAACAAGGCCAGTCTTAGTTTCAGAATTATACTAACTTTTTCAATGAGCTGTTTTGTATCCAACCTCTTTTTCTGTTGTTGAACAGTTAAATAACACAGGAATTATCAGTTCGTTAATGTTTTCTTACAACACACCTTTGAATCTATCTGAAGTCGGTGTACTTTTTTCCAAGGGAGAAGGGATAGATTTCTTCCATGGTTATTAGACTCTTTAGGCATTATACATCATTTAGAATCACCTTTCTTAACTTTACACCTTAGCAAAAAATATTTAATTCATTTAGATTTTCAAGTTCATTCCTAGCTTTATTAACCAAGTTTTCTTCTTGGTATATGTATTTCTCTTCTAATCATCAGTTCTTTTTTTAAGTTTTTTAATCTCTTCTTTCTTTATCTTTCAGATAATTTTGTTGGTTTTCCTCTAGTGTTCTAAGATTAATGCTGAATTCACTTTCATTTCTTTTTGGTTCCCGAGAAATTCTAACAAATGATTTTAAATATAATTTTAATAATTTAATCAGACATTGCTTTAGTTACACCCAATTTTTGATATGCAACTCATTTTTAAATAACATGTAATTTAATTTTGATTTCCTCTTTAACCAAACACCTTTAAGAAGAATACTAGTGCATTTCTCAATAGGTAGATTTTTTTGTTTTTTTAAAAATTTTAATTTACAGTTTTAATGCCTTGTTGTCAGGGCAATAGGCTGTACAATTTATTAATTTTGTTAAATTCTTTTGTGTGTTTGTGTGCGTGCGTGTGGTCTTATGGCCAATTTTTAAATAGATGAGTATTTGAAAAGAACATGTCCTCTTTCTTTATTGGATGAAAACTTGTATATTTCTATTAAGACAAGCTTCTTACTTATGACAGATCACCTGTGCCCTTACATTTTTCTTTCATTATGAATTAATAAGTTCTCCTCATTTTTCTAACAGTTTTTATTTTATTTTCCCTGGGCTATGTCATTCACTTCAAGACTGGCAGGTGTAAGATTCATGCCTGTTATATTTTACTGGTAAGATCGCAGAATGAAACTTTTGAGGAATTTAGATTCCTAAAATACATATCTTTCGTCATAATTTGTAATTGTTAATTATCTTACTTTTATTTTTTTCTTCTCTCAACCTCCTATTCTCTTTTCAACAGCTTATCTTGAACCCTTATTCAACCAACATCCTCAGTCTGTCATTTAAACCTAACTATGGTTACCATAGCACCAGGACTTGTTTTTCTGATACTTTCTTCCTCAGCCTGTTTCTAAATAAATTCTTCTGGTAGATTTCATTTATTCATTTATGTCTCTATTCCAGCTTCCTTCCATAGAGAAGATAAGGAGAACACTGCAGCCACACCATATATTTTCCATCAATTAGAAGACTTTTCTGACATTACCTCTTAAGTTTTAATTTGAAAAGCAGCCTCTCCTAACTCTTTCCCTCTGGTGTCTAGCAACTCTATATATAATAATTAAGTTAATTAACAAGCTTTTCAGTCTGGTTGCCTTGGCAACACTTTGCAACTGGCAACTTAAAGTTTAAAAAAAAAACAACACACAACAAAACTGTCACAGATACAGAAAGACTAAAGTGACAGTATCACTTGCAACAGATAGAGATAATTAAGGGAAAATAAGCTGGTATCATCATATTAATAATCTTCCTTTAAACAGTTAGCCCTTAAAATACTGATAGGGTCATCCAAGATAGTGATTTTATAAGATTTGATGGAAAGTTTGTATCAACCTAAGTCACTTTTACTTGTGTGAATGCCTTTCCCTTTGGCTTCTAGACATTCTCCAGGTCCATAAGTCAACAGAGAAAGTACAATCATGGTCCACAGGTAGCAAATAGATTCAAGAGTTTTCTGCTTAAACAGAGATTTCAATAAAACATAAAGGCAAATGAAAAATAGATAGGAATAGAAAAATGATAAAATTATATTGCCAGATTTTCATTTCTATTTAATTTTGTAGCATCCCACATGTCTGACACTGAAGCTCCATTTCAAAATCTCTTAAAAATGGTCACTTGAAAATAAGAGAGATACTGCACACTTACCAACAGAAAACAGGCAACATAAAATGGACTAGTAGAAGGTGTACAGTCAACTGCAAAGTAGATACCGCTAGGTACTCTGTGCTTCCCCTAATTCTGTCTTGATCCTTCTGTCTCTCTCACACACAAACACACATGCACAAGCACAGCACATGACCATTCTGAGACAATCCTTGGGCGTTCCCACTACTTCAGAGATAATTCAAGGGTCTCAGTCTTGTATTAGATTTGATATCACAGAAGGTAGGAGACATAGTAAAGAGGGGAGGAGCCGGGATCACTGTCTTTGCCCATATCTCATTCTGGGATACCCTAAAATCTGAGGTCTGAGGAGTTACGGCATCAGCCTAGGATATCACAGAGGCCCTTGGCAACCTGAGGGGAGACAGACCTTGTCATGGTACCAGCTGAGATGCAAGTACCGAAGTCCTCTCTAGTCCTTCTTTCCTCACTTATTCAACAAATACTTACTGAAAGACTTGCACATGCCAGGGTACTAGGTGCAGGGTTTAGAACCAGGATTAAACAAAGTCCTTGCCTTCCTGATGTTACCATTCTGGGGAGACAGTCCCCAAATACAGAACTACCCAGCCAGGTGAGGAATGATTAAGCAGAATCAGTGATGCAGGGGTACTGTATTAGCCGGGTGGGGGAGGATGGTCTCTGTTGGACATGGCATCTGAAGAGACTTGAATGAAGCAAAAGAGAAAGCCATGCAAATAACAGGGCAAGAGGGTTCCAGGCATGGGCAACAGCAAGAATAAAGACGTGGAGGCAGGAAAGATCCTACTCTCCAAGTAGAAAAAACAGAACTCACAGTCACTAAGAAGAAGTACAGACTCGCATAGTTAACAAGAACCATGAAGGCTGAACAAGATTCTCAGAGAATAATGTTTCTTATTAAAGATTGAATCTTCAGGAAGTAGATGTGGCTCAACTGATAAAGCATCCATCTACCATATGGAGGGTCCAGAGCTCGATTCCCAGGGCCTCCTGACCTGTGTGGTGAGCTGGTCCACGCGCAGCTGCGGTGCACAAGGAGTGCTGTGCCACGCAGGGGCGTCCCCATGTAGGCGAGCCCCACACACAAGGAGTGCATCCCCCAAGGAGAGCTTCCCCGCGTGAAAAAAGCACAGCCCGCCCAGGAGTGGCACCGCACACATGGAGAGCTGATGCAGCAAGATGACACAACAAAACAGAGACGCAGTTTCCCAGTGCCACTGGATAAAGCAAATGGACGCAGAAGAACACAGCAAATGGACAAAGAGAACAGACAACGTGGGGGGGGGGGGTGTGGAAATGGAGAGAAATAAATAAATAATAAATCTTAAAAAAAAAAAAGATTCAGTCCTCAAGGTCACAATAGGGAAATGAAAGAAATTTCTACTATTTGAGCACGTGTGCGGTGCAGTGCCTCTGTTCACTCTCACACACCTTCGCACTCCTGCGTGAAGAGGTGAGCATCTCCATCTCTACTTGGCAGATAAGCAGACAAACCCAGAGAGGCTAAGAAACGTGGCGAAGGTCACAACATAATCGGCAAAGCCTCCCAATTCCATACTCTTTCCACTAGCCCATGCTGCCAAGTACAAAAGGAACTTCAACTTTCCTAATCAGCTTTTCTGGTATTTGTGTGTTTTAGTCAAAGGCTACATTTTTGCTCAAACAGAGTACAAAATTACTTTGCATAGACAAAGAGGCTTAGGGTCTCGGGTGTGTCCTCATCACTTTCCGGTTATTTGTCCCCCCTCCGTTTCATTTGTTCCTTGGCCTAGAAACCGCACATACTAAAAGGAGGAGCTCTCTTGCATTTAGCATTATTTTGTTCTGAAAACTTCTATTACAAATGCAATACATATGTCATCCCTAAATTTTTTAATTTAGCAACTGACTCCTTTAAAGTTATACTGTGAATTCTTTTCATTCACATTCCATGATTTTATCATAACCTTTTTTGGCAAGCTTCACAGTGAAGACTTGTTCCGCACAATCATAACCCCCAGGGGAAAAAATTAGGCTTGTTGATACAGCCCCAGAAATATTTCATATTTCAGCTCGTGCAGAAACACCAGCTGTACTTTCCCAGCACTTTCTTCTATTCTGAAGCCAGGATTTAACAGTAAAAGAATCTATGTAGAACCTTCTTTTTGGTGGGTTATTAAAGATGCCATACTTAAATTGCATTTAATTGTCTAATAAAGTTAGCTTGTATCACAAGGTATAAATTAGCCAAATATAAAAAAAACATTAAATATATGTAAGACTGGATATGTGATACCTTAACTCAGTAGTTCTTAATACTGGCTACACATTAGAATCACTTAAAAAGCTTTAAAAAACACCACTGTCTGGATCCCACCTCAAACCAATTAAATCAGAATTTCCAGAAGAGGAGTCTGGGAATTAGTATTTGTTTCAAAGGCTCCCTGGGTGATTCTATTGTGCAATTAGGGCTGAGAACCACTGCTTCACTCTTCCAAGCAAATTGAGAATCTTTCTAATGAAGTACCCTATTGACAGTGGAGCTTTGCCAAAGGCATGTTCAAACATTCTGGCAAACAGTGGCCGGCCAAGTGCCAAAGAAGCAACAGGCCCTCCAGATCTCTGCCTGCCACCAAGTGGTCCACGAGCCCCATGGTACCTCTAGCAATCTCTTGCTTTCTATGTAGGATGTTACTAAATTGGATTGATGTGATGCTTTAGACCACAGCCTTTCTACTCAAAGTGTGGTTCCTGGATCAGCAGCATCAGCATCACCTAGGAGCTTCTCAGAACTGCAGACTCGGGCTCCAAGCCAGACCTACTGAATCAAAATCTGCATTTTATCAAGTTTCCCAGGTAATTTGGATGCACATTATAGTACTGACTGCTTTAGAATAGTTGATTGCTACATCTCCTGGGAACTGGTTAGAAATGCAAATTCTCAGGCCCCACTTGAAACCTACAGAATCAGAAACTCTAGGAGTGGGGCCCAGTGATCTGTGTTTGAACAAGCCCTCCACGCAATTCTAACGCACTCGATAGTTTGAGAACCACAGTAGTAGAATAATGATTATCAACCCTGGGTGCAGAATAGAATCACTTGGGGAACTTTTAAAAATCCAGTTCAGGCTACATCCCAGACCATTAATTAAATCTGAATTACTGGAAGTAGAATCCAGGCATCAGTGTATTTTAAAATTGCCCAGGTGACCCCAATGTGCAAGGCAAGGTTGAGTCATCACTTTAGCCACCACTCTAGCAACCCACCCCACCCCAGGGTTGATTCAAATAGTTTTCCTGGAATTTTCCTGGAAGAGGCCAGAGATTCCCGGAGGAAGGAAAAAAGTTGAAAGAGGTTTCTAGGATCTGTCCCTAGTGGTAGGTGGTACAGTGGAGGGTGCAGGGAGTGGGGGTGCTAGATCTCAAATGTGACCTATGTGCATCTACTGAATTTTATATCATAGTTGGTGAATGTTTACTGGAATTCTGAGTCCACAGACATTTCATTTCATCATTAATTCATACCTAAAAAATATTCCATTTATTCCCAGAAGGATATGTTATTCAAATCAATACATTTATATATTCACACACAAAAATTTCTCTAAATGTAATCATGAATTTAAACAAAAAATCTAATAATAAAATAAGGCCTATGGGTGGTTCTGGATAAATGTACAAATAGCCAAGTACTGGTTTCAGAAAGGTTAAACTAATAAGCTATAGTCTTAACTGAATACCATATTCCTTTTCTGCCAGAAAGACAAGCCCACAAAAAAGGAATCAAGATTTTTAGAGAACGGAACAAATGACTAAAGAGGGAAAACTAAAATTCAATTAAATTTGTATAGTTAGCTTAAGAAGAACTGTTAAAACAGATTGAAAATGTCGAAGAGGCATAAACACTAGAAAAGAAGAATTCCCCAGGGCAGTGTTCAACGGAAGGCAACATCCATTAAAGAGCACAAACAAAGCCTCTATTCTGTGACCTTGGGTGGGTCACTTTCCATACTTCCAATTTTTCCTCCTTGGCCAAGAAGGGATTCTGCAACTTGAGTGATGTGATAATAACTTGGAAAAAAAAAAAAGTCAGATTTCAGATACGTGCAAATAAAGGGTCTGGGCGTTCTCTCATCTGTCACGAGGCACTGGCACTTGTGGAAACCTTCTGTAAAAGCACCCCGGCAGGCCCGCCTGAGCCCGGCCTATGCAATCAGACTCCAGAGACACTTGGTCTCTATCTGCTCCTTCAAGGAAGACCAACAAATACTTGTTGAATTAAAGAAGGAACCACTCATTTTCTTTTAAAACTCCAGTATTTATTAACATTCTATAGAGTTTTAGTATAGTAGAAAACATGATCTCACATGATTTCAAAAAACAAAGGATAGTATCAGTAATATTATCAATAAATTCCTGAGTCCCAGGGGTGGCGTAAAGATTATCAATGTCTTTGGAAGAATTACAAAGAATATTACGTGCTGACCTCAGGTCTTTGGAGGTTACTGACAGTGGCTGCCCTATGTAAATAAAATGATGTATCAAGAATAAAGAGTGCACACTGGGCCGCCTGAATGGAAGGCCAGGTAGATTAGAGCAGACCACATGGCCGCTTTTCTGTCTTTGCTAATGTTGATAACAGGAAATAAAGGACAGCAGGCTATCTGGCTCTTCAACTGGTAGTTCTTATGATAGTTTGACCATTCTGGGGGAAAAAACTCATGTAGTTAAAAAACAAAGAAATCAATTTTTTAAAAAGTGTTTTATTTTTCTGTTTCTTCCTTTCTCCCTCTTTTTATTTCTACTTCACTGAAGATAAACTACATCTTGCACCACTTAATTTGTCATTTCATTGTCTTCATATGGGAGTCAGTATAGCCTACAAGTTTACTACAAAGGTTTTGGAGCTGGAAAGAACTATGTTTGCATCCTGGCTCTTGTATATACTGTGTGACCTTAGGCACATTTCTTGGTCTCTCTGAGTCAGTTTCCTCAGAGTTGCTGTGTGGGTTGAGATAATGTATTTCCAAGTAGCCCCACGCCTGGCATGGCTATGTGTTCGGTATCATCATGATTAATTACTAGAAAAAGCCTAGGCTTTGAGTCAGACAGACCTCAGTATAGGTTCTCTCTGCTCCCTTACTAGCCTTGGGTGATGCTCAACAGGTCATCTACTTGTAGGGAGTCTCAGTAAAATTAATCATCTATTAAATAGGGCAAAATAATACTTATGCTTAAGTCTTTTTTTGAAGATTAAAAGTGTGCATGGGTTTATGTCCCACATGGCAATCGTAGGCCCACATGCCAGTTCACTTCTCCCAGTTTTAAACCCAATGCCTAACATGATGCCCTGAACACAATGATTATTATTAAGGTAAAACTGATTACGAAACATACATGATATATATCCCCACATGCATACATACATACATCAGCATGCCCCGCACACTGTCACTTGGCATGTCAAAACCTTCACTCAAGCGCTGTTGCTTTGTCAGCTCCCATTAGTTTCTTTATTGAATCCTTCTAAAGAAGCAACTTTTTGGGAGAACAGTCTCCACTCTTTCTGGAGAAGGGTGGAAGCTGCCTTATACAGGTAATTTTCCCAGGAGATTCCTTCCCAACTGTTTCTTCATTCGAGATGCACTGATGGACCCTGCTTACAGTTATCAAGTTGACAAGATGGCATGTACAGAGATCAGCGCCTCCAAAAACAAGCAGACCAGGGTCCCCAACATCTATACCTACATTGTTCATGCCCTCCCTGGTGATAAAGTGCTTAGAGCACCTTTGAGAATGGCCTTTACTTGCCTCGGTCCCTCTCACCAACTCATTCTCCCTCATGACTTTCTCCAAAGGCCTCCCCACCCTCTGACCATTTCTTCAGCTCCAGCACAAACTTCCTAATCAGACTTGCACTGGGGCAAGCCCCTGAAAGGGCCCCACGTTTCTATGCCGTCTTTGTGTCCTTTGTGTAACCACTGAGTAAACCCTTGTCTACTGCCAAGGGGGCACCGGGAGACTACAAATATGCGAGCTGCAGCTGAGCAAAGGGACGTTGTTTACTTTCCATCCTGAACTACAACTTGACCTGCAGCAAAAACAAAAATACTGCAATGTGTATTTTTTCCCAGAAATGATAATTATAGTACTCCAAACATTTTTCCAACTTTAGCTACCAAAATGGAAAAGGCATTTAAAAAAATAATTTATTATATAAACACTTATATTCTTGGTAGCCCTTACATGGAAATTATATCTTTTTTTCCTTCATAGCCATGAAAGGGCTTGGCTTGGGCCTCAAAGCCCTCTTCCAGTGTGAGGTGGGGCTCAGGCCTGAGGTAGGCAGCTGAAGCGTTCTCACTATTCATCGCAGTCAGCATGTGTTTACAGCACCTTTCCACTTCAAAAATGCCAGCGATTTAAGAATCACAGTGTGGATCTGTGGTTACCCAAAGGAACACATCTGGCTGGTGCCTGAACCAGAAGCATGAGGCCAGATAAGGCCCTGGTGCCAAAGAAAGGACTCTCGTCAGGGGCATCACTCGGATTCCAGCTCACTTTAACTTCTCTTCTAAAGAGAATGCTCTCTCGCCTTATTCCTCACCTGATCCTCTTCCTCTAGTCACAGATTTTCTGGACACGTAAGAATGCTGCTGTTGTAACTGCCACTGTAAGGGTTTCCGTCGAATGCTCTGGAGAACCCTCTGTGGAGAGTTCTCAACTTGAGTGTGCGTCACAATCACCTGAAGGGCTCTTTAAAGCAGATTGCTGGGCTCTACCCCTACAGCTGCTGATTTTACAGGTCTGGAGAGTGGCCTGAGAATGTCCATTTCTAATGAATTCCCAGGTTACTGATGTTGCTGTTCAAGCACTATGCTATGAGAAACACTGATTTAGATTATAATCTGCTTGTCTCCTTCTCTCCATACACATATAAACAGTTTGGACAGACAGATGAATGAATGGTCAGACAGACAGCTAGACACAGAAATGAACATGTAGTTAGAGCTGGCTCTAGGTCTAAGAGGACAGTGATAGGCTGGATGGACTTGATGGACCTGACAGCAGAGGTCCCAGGTAATCTCATTTGGCTCCATATTCAATTAGCAAGTTGTATGGAGCCTACCATCTTGGGTCCAACATGAAATTCAGAAAGGAGCACAAAGGAGAGAAGGCATGTAAACTATTAAGGTTTACATGGCAAGGATTTTGCAGCTGCCAACAAAATGAACACTGTTCTTAGTATCTGTACTGCTCCTGTATTTCAGGGTTCTGTTCCATTTTCAAATATGTTAAAGGAGATGATTCCATAAATGGTTATAACCAGAACTAATAAAAGGGGGCAAAGTAATTATATGATGAACTGATTCTTATAAATTCACATTCCAAAAATTTGTGGTGATTTGGAAAAAGTTATGAAATTTAGCTTCACAGGTATTATGGGGACTCAACTTCATAAAGTTGCTAAGGACCTAAGTTTCTTTCTTTCATTTATTTATTTTTTTGCTCTTCAATCCCTAAGATATAACCCTCATACATATACTATTCTAGCCAGTGGGAAGGGGGAAAGTGGAATGGGAAGGCCTAATGTAATGGCCTAATGTGAGAAACTGCACTATTACTCTGCTCACTTCATTTTGGCCAGAACTTAGCGACATGGCCAGTCCTACCTGCAAGGCAATTAGGAATGAAGTCTGAGTGACCATATCCCTCACTAAAAATTTTTTATCTATGGAAGATGAGGAAAGCAGATACATGGATATGGGGATAATTAGCAACTTCTGCAATAAGTTTCCTAAGAAAAGTAACTATATAAATGAAGTATTTTGCCCTTTTAAGAGTGAAAGTAAATAAATAAGCATAATGTGTGCTTCTTACCAAATACCTACCATCTATCTATTAAAAGTTCCTGGAAGCTTCTTAGTCATTAATTTGCTCCACAAATATTCAATAATCAACTGCTATGTAAAAGATACTGTAGGGAAACGGATGTGGCTCAACTGATAGAGCATCTGCCTACCACATGGAGTGTCCAGGGTTCGATACCCAGGGCCTCCTGGCCTGTGTGGTGAGCTGGCCCATATGCAGAGCTGCTGCATGCAAGGAGTGCTGTGCCACGTGGGGGCGCCCCCACATAGGGGAGTCCCACACATAAGGAGTGCACCCTGTAAAGAGAGCCGCCCTGCGCAAATAAAAAAAAGCACAGCCTGCCCGGGAGTGGCACCACACACACGCAGAACTGACGCAGCAAGATGATGCAATAAAAACAGACACAGATTCCTGGTGCCGCATGGCAAGAATGCAAGTGAATGCAGAAGAGCACATAGCAAATGGAATGAGAAGCAGACAAGAGGGGGAAGGGGAGAGAAATAAATAAAATAAATCTTTTAAAAATAAACAAATAAATAAAAGATACTTTAAAAAGTGGTGTGTGTTAATAAAGGAAAGGCATACAGAAAACGCTTAGATATCAGTGAGCCTGGATTTTCCCTATATATGAATGTTAAACAGAAAGCCCTGGCAGCTACTGAAATGTTCTGTAACTGCAGAGTTTTCAGCAAATCAATCTAATCCTCCCTACAATTAAGGTATGAAAAATAACTGGATTGGAAATTTGAAGGTTTACATACAAGAGAGTAAAAGAATTATGCTTGCTCTTCCATTAACACATGGGAATGACTGCCTACAAGACTTGCCAAAGGAGAAGAGTTACCTTTGTGAGAAATTCTTAGACGTGAGTGAGAATAACAATGGCTTAGAGAAGCCAGATGACTTACCTAAGGGTCACTCATGGAATGCATGTTGAAGCAGGGCCCCAAGCCAGGTCTCTGGGGGAATCTCACACAGGTTCCATCAAGGCACACTGCCGTCTCAATCTTAGTCTGCAGTCTGCATCCTTCCTTGATAGTTCGACATCTCTTACATAATAGTTTAGAATCTAGCTTAAAAATTATTTGACAGCAAAACTCCTTCATTATGAAATCAGTTGAATATGCAAACCAAACCCAAACAAAGATAACCCTTTATTAATGGAGTGGCTGAGAAGGGTCAGAAGAGCAAGCTCTAGTCAAGGGACAGCTCTGGTGCTGTCCACCACACAGGTGCTGATAGGCTACCCACCCACACAGGGTGTCGCTGGCTGAGAATCAGAGAAAAAAACACAACACTGGGAATGGGAGGGATGGGCAGCCCTGCCAAGACGGACCAGAATGGCAATCTGTTTGCATACCATGGGGACCTCAGGCTGGGGTCCTGGAAGGAGACAGCTCCTAAGAGGAACATCCTAGGGTCTCCATGTCAGCAAGACTTCTCTGAAACAACCCATCCGGAAGATACAGCACAGAACAACTCAAATGGAAATTCTAAGACTAGAGGAACTGGTGAGAAGAGACAGGGTCTGTCAGTACATAAGGCAGTCAAAAACCTCATGTGGAAGCTGGGTACCTGCTTGATGTAGCTGAGCCCCACCTCTGAAAGCCCCTCTGTCTGAAAAACCCTTCATGCACTGTCACAGCTTCCTCAACTTTTAAACAGTGCTTCTCTGTTCTTTTTCTGCTCCTTGGATTTGTAGTGGACATGTGCACTTGGTGATGGCTGAAACTCTACTGACAAGCGTGACCTGAAAGATACAGACTTTCCTCCAGCACTAGGCATATTCATCTGCCTGCCCAGCCTTGTCAGGGCACTGAAGATCTCTTCCCTAGCAAATGAGTGGAGACAGCCAGGCACCTTCATTTCTCCCCTCCTTTCTCCTCTGCCTCTTCTTACTATTTTCCTGTCTGGGAGTCACAGCTATCTTCACCCCCAGGAAAGTCACCTTTCAAAATTCAGGGTTATGTCAATGCTATCCCTTGTCCATTTCATAATAGAATATAGCCTTGAAGGGGGAAAAGCAACACCCATGCAAAATGGAGCCTCATAGGAATACGGATATTAACATGGGGGAGAGGTAGACCTACAGTTTGCTTTAGTGATCCCTATAAGGGCTGGCTGTATGTAAATTGCTATTCGAAGTATTTTTTTAATGATGAACTAAGAAGACACCTCCTGGATCACTGCCCAGTCTCAGAACTTTGAATCTAGGGTGGCTATTACCTTGATTCCTATTTCTATATGGAGATACCATTTTTTCACTGTCCTCTGTATTCAAGATGATTTCCTCCAAGGAGGCTAATAGAACCCAATCAGCCAGACATTCTTTTCAAAAACACAATGTTTGATACCAGTGGCTATTGATGCATGCTAGGAATTTTACCTGACCTTAAAGCCTTAAACAAGAGATTCTGAGTTATCTGAACTTTCCTTCAAGATTAACGGTAAAAAACATTATTTATGGTCAACATATCATTACAGGGCATCCCATAAAAAAAAGAGATGGAAATAACAGTACAGTCAGGATTTCCACCACGGTTAAGTCACAAGGTCTCTGCACACACTCTTAATGGTGCAGCATGTCGTAGATTACAGTTGTCCCACAAAGCACAATTTCACCCTGGCCAGTGCACTCACTGAGATATTTCCAGGAACCGCTCTTTCTTGCTTCTATCACAGGTATAAGTCAGACTTTTCATTTCATAGACTTACTCAGCTGCCAAAGACAGCACAACAGCTTTTTAATTCGCCCCAGATTTCTGTTTTCTGTTAAAGAACCATTGCTTCCTAAGAGTTCTTTATTTCCATCACCAGACCTCTCAGCTGCCTTTCTTTTAAAAAGAAAAAAGTTTTGACCAGTTCATGAGTTCCTACAGAAGTGATAATGAACTAAAAACAATCGGGCAATTGGCTTGTCACCAGCTAAGTGATTTGCTCCTGCACAGGTGCTTCACAGCACACCTGATTCAAATTACAAATTACTACATGCCATGGGCCTTCAGGGTCACTGTTTCATGAATAATTGAATTCGTGAATGTTAAATCAATGAATCACAAGGGTCTACCGTGTTGGTTTCCATGTAATGAATCTTGGATATGCCACGGTTATTTGTATTTAGCAATAACCTCCACTCACTATCCAATTACGGATGCGCTGGCACTGAATCAAGACCCTCCTTTTACCTGTGGCCATTTGCTGAAGAAGAGACATGAGTGAGGAACAGAAAATGTTGGTAATTTATAGCCCACTAGTTTTTTATTCCAACAGTCCCACGGTAGATTGAATTATGTCCCCCACAAAGACAGGCTCGAGTCCTGTATGTGTAAACTCGTTTGTAAATAGGATCTTCAAAGATGCTATGACGATGAGGCCAAACTGAATCAGGATGGGCCTTCACTGGTATGACTGGAGTCCTTTTAAGCAGAGGAAATTTGGATACAAAAACACAAGCCATAGAAGGAGACAGAGCACTGTGTGACAAAAGCAGAGACAGACTGTCAGCGAGCCACTACCAGCACACTACATTTAGAAAAGGCAAGGCCTGCCGATACCTTGATTTTGGACATTTAGCCTCCAAGCTGTGAGCCAATAAATTCCTGATGTTTAAGTTTAAAAAAAAAAAAAGTGTTTAGAAGGCTCCATATCTTCTGAGCCTCTGATGGGAATGTTGGTGATAACTCTTCGTCATCATAAGGCTCTCATGAGTCTCAGAGAGATTTTTCAATTAGCAATTCTAAGGGCACTGTAGGATATAATTTCCATCCTTAATTATGTAAATAATATAAAAATTACTAAATTAAGAAAATGATTTTTTTTATATTGGAAAATAACCTACACTAACTCTAATCACAATTTAAAAGTGAGCAACATATTAAATTGCCAGAA
Source organism: Dasypus novemcinctus (assembly GCF_030445035.2). Lineage (NCBI taxonomy): Eukaryota > Metazoa > Chordata > Mammalia > Cingulata > Dasypodidae > Dasypus > Dasypus novemcinctus. The sequence goes on along the minus strand of NC_080689.1, from coordinate 23,933,757 downwards.
ATAGGTAACCCTGAGAAAGTTGTTCAAGAGAGTTTTAACTAAAATAAGGCAATAATTATAACAGGAAACCTCTGCCCAGCAGCTGCCCTGCTGATATTATTTCTGAACCAATATATCTAACAGTTGAAGATGAACACTCTATATGTTTTATCCACCAGATGCTGTATTTTTTTAGGTTTGGAACCACATTGTCTTTGTATCAGTAAGAGAGCTAAGTGGGTATTCATTCTTCTATTTACATGTTTCTGGGAAGCTACTTAAAGTGGTGCGAACTCATCTCCACAAACTCACTACTGAGTTGGGGAGAAAGAGAGGACCAGCTAGGATGGAAAAGGCTCTGGTCCCTGATTCAGGACTGTACTTAACTGCTTATATTATCCTATGCAATTCTTTTCATCTTTGTGGGCTTCCATTTCCCTTTTATCAATGAGAAGGTTAGCGGATGATTCCTAAGGTTCTTTCCATTCCAAAAATCAGAGATCAAGACAGTGACAAATTTAAATAGTGACAAAAAATGATAATCAAGGAGGTGACCCAGACAATATGTTATTGAGTGGCAAATAAGTGGTGAAGATAAAAAGGACTGTGACTTTAGAGAAAGGAGAAACAACCGTGCTTGGCAGCTGCTGAGAAAGCTTCCTGGAGGAAGTGAAGTTTGTATCAGGGCCTTCACATACAGATAGGATTTGGAGCAGGTGCATGAGGAAGGTGGAGTAGGACTGTCCCTAGCAGGAGATGTGGCCTAAGTACAAGTAGAGGGATATGTGAAGTAGCACCCTTGCCACTCCCCACCCCCCAACATCCCACTTCCCAAAGGTACTCATCTGCCTCCATGCCTTCAATCAGGTATATCTATCCACCTCGCACAGAGCCCTTCCCCACAGTCACCCAGCATGCCAGCTGCCATCATCTACCCATCCGACTTTTAGTGAGCACCTTCTATATCCTGGGCACTTTGCTAGGGTCTCAAAGACACAAAATCGGACAACCCATGGTCCCGACCCTCAGAAAGCATTTGGGTCATCGTCAAGCAAATGTCATCTTTTCCGTGAAACATCCCTTCACCTCTATCTCTCACTGGTTTGATTCTTTCCTCTATTTCCACAGAACTTTGTGTCAATTTCATAAAATGGTCATATTACATCATTATTTGTACTTATATTGTGGCAATCAAAGGCCAAATGTGGTTTCCATGAGGCCTGGGCATGAGTCTAATGTATCTCTGTTTTCCCCACTGACCAACATAATGACTGGACCATAGCAGGCAGCCTCAGCTATTATATTCTTGATTAGTATACCCTTCTATTCATTATCCCTCCACTTCTACCTATCTATTAAATTATACACTGTATCACATTTCATATTGTACCTATCTACCTATTTCTCTCTACTTCTACCTACCTATCATATCATACCATTTCATATCCTATCTACCAACCTTCCCATCTCTCTCTCTCCCACTTACTATTAATATATAACCCCAGGTAATCTTTTCTAGTCTCAGTTTCCTCATCTGTAAAATGGTGGTATGAAAGTATGTACTTCATTGGCTGACTGAGAGATATATAAGTAATGAATATATAAAAGCTCAGAGTAATATCTGGCATGGAAGTAATCACTTATTGTTAGCTATAGTTACTATTAGCTTATCTTTATATAGTTACAAAAGATTCTGAGATCTTTTTTAAGTCATTAAACAAAATTGACAATGGAAGGCCTAAGAATCAAATGATTACGGAGGGCAAAACACTCAACTAATTTAGTACAATAATTGGAAGCACCAACCCAAAGTATGCAAAACTACTCCAAGGTCATAAAGTCTTTCTATCTAGATACACGACAAATGCAAAAGGAATGGACTCTTTAATAACTGTGATTACTACCATTATCTTACTTGAGAAATGTCTGTGCACAATGAACAGCATATTACTGTAATACTGTACTTCTACCACATTGATTTTTTTTTTAACAAAGAAACATTGTAAAATTGGTAACAGTGCTTAAGCAACTGAACAGAGGAGAGTGTGTGTCTGAAGATGTAATTAACTTTATGGACTTTTCAAAGGTCTCCAGGTCCAGCATGCTAATTATTTTAAATAGTTAAAAACGTACTCTCTCAAAAGTGTGAGTGTGTGGTTCAGTGAGTCCTGGCTGAGGCCCCCAGTACAGCACTAGTAATCTTAAGAGGAACAATGAATTCTCAAAATCAGTTCTGAAAACAAGTTACCTACGTTTATATGTGAATCTTCAAGAGCTGTGGTGCACAGACATGAATTCTAAAGCACTTGAGAATCTGATTTAGACAATCATGAGCGCCCACAGTTAAATTTGTAAAATCTTTTGGTATGGAAACAATTCCTTTCTTACCCAAGTGCTCTAAATATTGTTTCCATCGTATATTCTGTTTCTATGCTTCAAGTCCATTTACAAGCTTTAGAAAGAAGTAAAGCAGGCATAGATTGGGTAATGCACTGCCATGTTTCTGTTGCCAGTCCTCAGCATGCCATAGTCAAGACAGCTTAGGAAACATGAGAATAGATGAACTAGAGTCACGAGGGTGAATTTTAGCTCCAGACCCATCCCTGACTCAGCAGTAACAAAGCAAGCAGGTAATAGTGAGAACAGCCATTTCTAAAATATTAAATGGACCATTTAGGGAGTAGTAATGAAAGCACTGAAGGGAAAAACTGATACTGTTAAATTTGGGGGGAACTGAAAGGGAAAGAAGCAGTGGAAAATATAATTCATGCAGTTGACCTAAGTCACAGGTTTAAAATTTTTACTGCCAGTATCACATCATAGGTAATGTCACTTACAAATGAACCCTTATCGTAATAACACAATACTACTCATTCAGAAGCACAGCATGAGTAATTTACTACTTGAATTAACAGTGAATCTGAGAAGGGATAAGTAGTGAATAAACGGAATAAACTCTGGCCCTTACTGACAGTAACGTACAGTTATCAGAATCCAACAATCCTTCTGGATTTTCAGAATTTCAAATGACATGTTCAACCATTCATTTATGCATGGGAAAATGGTTTACCCTGTCACATTCTATCAACTGGAGTCTTCCATTAACAGGTACAGGCATTTCCCCACATATACACATATAGTAACAGAGTAACTAATGTTCAAATTAAAAACTGAGAGCTATTAAAGCATCTTGAAGTTCTTTTTGAATTGAAGAAAAACCTTATTTAATTTATAAGATATAACAGTAAAATAAACTAACAACTCGCCCCCCCAAAAAAAACAACAAATAGGACTTATATATTCAAGTCATGTTGTTCTTCAAAGTTACCTAAGGATTTTATAGTTATTCCAATTCTGCCATTTCTCAGCACTTTTCTGTCATGTTCCTTTTGACATCACTTTAAAGGCAGTTCATGAGATACACAAGAAAATTGGCCACAGTGGTTAAATATAAAATATAATAGCTTATGTTTTAGAAAAAATAGAATTACCCAATGTTCTCACCTATTTTATTAATGAGATACGATTCCATATGCCTTTTGGCTACTTCTCAAAATGAAATTCAACATCAAAGAATCAAAGTTCCCCACAACCCAAAGCATTCAAAAGAAAAGTGCTACAAACACTGAAGGCAATTAAAAATTTTTTTTAATTTTAAAAAAGGGTAGGGTGTGGAGGAAAGAGCATGAAAAGCACTCATCTTTCATCCAAGGGCAGCCTCACCAGGGCAAGGACATGGACTTCCAAAGTGATGGCTGTAAGAACTGAGCACCTGGATTTTAAAATTTGTTTGGGGTTTGTTTCAAATAGACCCCACCTAAGAACCTCAATTGGAGGTATATTTTATTTTACTCAAATATTTTTGACAATTGATAATTCTCTTTCCTTGAATAAGCTACAACAATATATGTGCAATTTCACTGAAATGTTAATACCTTCTGGTTATTTTTCTGACTAAAAGTAGGAAAGAAAGAATGGGGTTAAAGTGAAAAAAAAAAAAAGTAGCTTGTTCCGTCGTATCTAGTTATTTTGTCAAGACCAGTAAAAAAGACTACAAAAATGCATTTTGAAAATATCCCACCAAGAAAGATACTGTTTACTTTATGAAGCTTAATTTAAGCAATAATTAACAGAAGTAAGTATTTTTAAGCAATATTGATTACAGCTCTTCAACAATGTCCAAATGCCTCTTCATAGCATTGCTTAAGTTCAATTTCTCAGGGGAAAAAAAGAACAAAATTTAATTAGAGAAAACAAACCATAATTGCATAAAAGTCAGATTTAAAGTTGTATAAAAACTTCTTTGTAAAATATCTCTGCATTAATCTTACAAAGAAGAAATACATGCACTGCAATTAAGTTTCTGTTTATGGCTTTAGATTTAACAGTAGTTACCTAAGACCAAGGATCAAAGATTGTATGAAAATACTAGTTTTTACAGCACTACAACAGCAAAATTTCTTCTAAGCTGATCACTGGGCATGCTCAGGTACTGACATTAAAAGTCATGGAGCACTGAGGATCTCTGGTGGCTTCCATGGAATGAATCCCCAGGCCAAGAGGATCATGAGAAGGGAAACACAGTGTGGTTGCATTGTCTTCCTAATGACTACAGGATAAAGTTCAAATGCCCTACCACAGCGCTCAAAGCCTTTGGCCATCAGGATAAGACCAACCCCATGAGACTCATCGCCACCCTCTGCCCCCCTTTCCACTCTACTGTAGGACACCTTGCTCCAGTTACAGTGAGAGACTTGCTACTTTCTCAACTATCCCATGTTCTTTCATACCCCACATCTATATAAATGCTGTTTTCTCTCCCTGAAAGGCCTGCTCTTCCTTCCTAGTTGGCAACCCTTACTGATTCCTCCAACCTCAGTTCCAAAGAAGTGAAGAACTTCCCTGATTTTTCAAAGGACTTGGGCAGTGCCATAAACAGCAGGTGATAGGGATGTCTCTCAAGTGACATTCTGGGCCCAGTCCTTAAAGAAGAAGGAATCTCTGCTACAGTTGCAGGGCCTCTGTGTCTACCATGGTGCCTGGGACACCACTAGTGATCATTACATCTTGAGGGACCAAATAACTGAGACCATAAAATGATAGAATCAGTTAAGAACTAAGAACATGGGGACCAAGAATAAGACCATCTGGATTCCAAACCTGACTCTAGCTCTATCTGGCTGTGACCTTGAGCACATTATTTTCTCCCTTTAACTTACTTCATAAGGTTTCTGTATTAAATAAAATAATCCAAGTAAAGTACCTGGCGATGCCTGATATAGGGTAAGCATGCTGTAAATCTTAGCTATTAACACATTAGAGTCCCATGTTCAGATACAAGATTTGTTTTTAAACAAATGAATCAAAGTCATATCATTTGCTGGTGGGCAAGAACATTTTAACACAGAAAACCTAAGAGAGAAGACATAAGAAGGAGGAAGCCAGAAGTTGGAGAGATGAATAGGTGAGTTAAGGGCCCAAACAAATACAAAGACAGGAAACAATAACACTAAGAAGAAACTAGTTTCAGAATGTTTCCAATGAGAAGACAACTCAATGGGATTTTGAAGTTACAAAGAAAGCAATCAAATCATTGGAGTTCAATGCCACTAATTTAGCAGAAAGTAAAATTACAAACCTACATTGTCTTAATCTCACCATCGAACATGATGACATCTCAGGTACTTCAGATGTGCAATGCAGAGCACCCATATCAAACAATTTCCCAAAGTCCCTCTTTACCAAGGACCTGGTACATTACCTAGTAAGTGAAATGCGAATGGCCTGTGTGTTATGCTACCAATAGCAAAGCCATCAATTTTGGGATGAACCTATTCCAAGTGGCAATAAATGTGTTGTTCTTAATAAAGCAAATACTTGGAAACCGAGAGTATAATCTTTACATAAGTAGTTCAAGGAGCTGTGTTTTTGCTAAACCATGTGCTCATCCTGACATCAATGTCACCTGTCCAAAGAGGTACTAGATGTAAATAAGGAAAAAGTCGTTAATGGAACTTAGTAAATAATGTACATTTTAACATTGCAGAGTGCCCACAAGTACACTCTCAACAAAATAACCACACTGTCCTTATATTAAACAGTCTGACTTATGATCACAACTTTAGTTTTATACTTTAGGATACATTTCAATAAATCTATAAACTACTCAGCTTTTTCACTTATATTTATTATAGGGATAGTGTCAGGATAAATCAGGCTAGTGATTATAGAAGGAGAAAGGAAAGCAGGTAGGGAAGGAAGTGAAGAGAAAGGTGAAGAGAGGAGAGAAGGGATAAAGGTTGGGTTTGAATCCAACTTTGAAAGTGGTTATATATGGCCCAAGATGCACATCCAGGGCCATCATGTCACTTTAACAGATAAGGGAAGGAAAGCTCCAAGAGGACTTGCCCAAGGTCACAAACCCATGGAGACCTCTGGACTGAGACCCAGAGGAAACAAAACTCTGCAGTGAAAATCCTCTGAACCCTGCCAACACTGTTGCTATTTTCCTGCCTTGAAGAGATGTGATTTCCTATGTAGTGCAAGAAACTTCACCTCGATTCTTGATTCCTTGATTTAGAGACTTTGCGCTGCATAATACGGAGTCTGGACATGGCAGAAGCAGAGCCAATGCATGAAAAGTCAAGAAAATAGAACCTGAAGGAAAATCTGTCATGCCATCTGGGGTTTGGCGCTCTTGCTTTTATGCCTCGAATTTCTTCCTCTTCTGGCTCTTTCCTCTCTGTGCTCAATTTTCAAAACTTAAAAGTAAAAACCACTCTTCCTTTATTTAGATTTTCCTTTACCTTCAAGTGACAATTCCAACTGACTCCTGCTCCTTTTGTCATAATCTTTTTGAAAACATAGTCAGTACTCGGTCACATCCTACATGCCCCCCCAACTCTGAGCCACACCGGGAGACCCACTTCCCCTGCACGCATTCCCCCTCCTCTTCATCTTTTGATATCACCCTATCCCACGTCCAAGGTTCAACTAAAATGCCATCTTCTTGGGGAAATAAAATCATCCCTGATTTTCCCAATCAGAATATCACTCCCTTCTCAGCACTCTTGTGACTTTCTGCTTAGAAATCCAGATTACTAAAGTACTTATCCATTCTACTTTCTATTCTAGTGGATTGTTTCCATGCCTCAAGAAAACTAGAAGGATCTTGAGCTAGGGCCATACCTTATTTATTTATTGTTGTATACCTGAATGTTTACTGGATCATATCTTATTTGGCTAGAAATTTAACTGTCACCATTTTATTCTAGATTTTCATCTTGTTGCTTACAAAATATTAAGGACAGAGTAGAGATACCTCTTTAGCCTTGAAGACTCTACAAGAGTCCCAAACTCCAGTCACCCAGATAATAGGTCCCTGAAATAAAACAGATTGAGTCTAGAATAAGAAAGAAAAAAAGATGAGAGGAAGCTAATTAATGTATTTGCTATGAGAGTATTTTATTATTTCAGGCTACCAAATGCTGTGTCATAAACTGCGTTAATTTTGTAAAATTAGTACATATTTTAAATTGGAAAAAAATATTGAGGTTGGGTGAATACTGCTGGAAATAGACCAACAAAAAAGGCTATTTCAGTGTAAAGTGGGGAAAATGTAATGGTAAAGAGGTAAAGAAGGCAAACAGAAATTAGGAGAGGTATGGTGGAAGAGAGGAGAGAAGGGAGGTGAAGGGAAAGAAGTTAGGGGAAGTCACAGAGCAAACTAATCACTACAGGAACTAAGTGGCCTGAATACAAGTCAAGAATAAAGGACTAAAGGAGGAACTGCAACGTCTATATTGTGGAGAATATCAGCTTCTGAAGAGGGCAACCATTCAGGGGAGTGAAGGGATTCTGGGCAGGGGTTTAGCAACTGAAATGTCTAAGCTGATGTGAACGCCCTTCCCACCTCCCCACTGTCCTGTCCACCACGTACGACACGCTCAGAGGTGGAAATCAGGAACAGAGCCCTGGCAATGGCTTTAGCTATGCAGCTGGTCATGCTCCGAAGCCAGGACAGACTGGGCTCAGGAAGCAGGCTTTCAGACGACTGAACAGATTCTCCCATTAATCAGGAATGCTCATGGGAGGAAGAATCCGAGCCAGTCAGCTACTGGTCTGGATATGGCTAATAATTTCTCTCTTTGGTTTCTGGAGGATCTGTGCCAGGGTTTCTTCCAACTGCATATAACAAATATGATTTTCTCTTTGTATTTGAAAAATTGGCAGCAATAATACAGAAAAGAAATGTGACCAGGGCCAAAAGGGTAAGCTTAAATGAAATTAGGCATAACTAAAATCAAATGACAGGTCAAAAAATACTAAACCTATTATGTCTCATCCTTTCAGAGGACAAATGTGGTCTTACAAAAATGAGTTAGTGTTCTGTTTTCTATCAACTGGAAATCTTTCATACTTGCACACTTTTCTCCTTTCTAGGTCTGTGATAATTAATATTCATGATTATGACCCTGAAGTATTCCCACATCCCGAATGTTTTTTATACTTAAGGATACTTGCGGGAAGTGGACTTGGCCCAGTGGTTAGGGAGTCCGTCTACCACACGGGAGGTCCGCGGTTCAAACCCCAGGCCTCCTTGACACGTGTGGAGCTGGCCCATGCGCAGTGCTGATGCGCGCAAGAAGTGCCCTGCCATGCAGGGGTGTCCCCGCGTGGGGGAGCCCCATGCGCCAGGAGTGCGCCCCGTAAGGAGAGCCGCCCAGTGCGAAAGAAAGTGCAGCCTACCCAGGAATGGCGCCGCACACATGGAGAGTTAATGCAGCAAGATGACGCAACAAAAAAAGAAACACAGATTCTTGTGCTGCTGACAACAGAAGCGGACAAAAAACCAAGAACACGCAGCAAATGGACACAGAGAACAGACAATGGGGGTGGGGGGCGGGGGGGAAGGGAAGAGAAAATTAAAATAAATCTTTTTTTTTTTTTAAAAAGGATACTTAATGATAACCAATCTTTTTATAGCAACTTTTCCTTTATTAATTGTTTTCAGTTGAGGAACCAGAACATCTTATCCTTTACTCCATATGCTTCCCCCCTCTGCTTACAAGCCTGCAATGGTCCCAAGATGGCTTACAAGATAAATTCAGTATTTTAAAACATATCACAAGTGATTATTATACTCTAGTTCCAACCCATCATTATTTCAATCATCAGACATTTATTAATTACACTCTAGGTGCCAGCACTGTCTCTGCCCTCACAGAACTCAAGATCTAGTGGTGGGTGCAGGTAGGCAGGGGTGTAAAATGTAGTATGATAAGTAAACCGACATACAAAGAATGATGACGTCCTACCAAACTCAAGCATGGTTCCTCGGGTGGGGATGAGGGAGAATGACTTATACAGTATGGGGATTCCTTGCATGTACTGGAGTATGTACGAGAAACGAGGGATGTGAACTTGCATTTCCCTCAGCTGGTCTTGGTTAGGGGAGGCTCTTAGTGTAAGAATAATCATGCAGGAGACAATAGATGCCGGCTGTCAAAAATGTACAAGAAAGAATCTGTAAACAATTTCAAAGGGAAGCCGAGTAAGTTGGGATATGGGTTTTGCTGCATTCCTGAGGAAGAATGATCAGAGGGACAAAGTAGAGGATGAGATAAAATTGTCTGCAGAAGACGAAGCTGAGGAACTGGAACCAACAGCCACCAAGCTGGAATCTTCAGAATTTTGCTCAAATGTTTCACACAGTGGAATACTTATAATGACTTCATTTCCAAGTATGAAAAAAATGGACTCAAAAATCACCTACCTGGGTACCCTTTGATGCATTTCAAAGGCAATTTTGACTCCATTCAGTTTTTGCCCAGGCTTCCCTATCTCAGAAATTGACACCAACTGTTTAAGCCTGAAGCCTGGGAGTCTGAAGTCTGGGGGTCATTCTGGAGTCTACCCCTAACCGGACCCCCAGTCGACTCTATTTGAGCCTTCTTAACTGTACCTTCAAATGTTACAAATAATCCACATCCTTTCTCTCCAGCTTCTCTGCCAGCATCCTCATCAGGCCACATCATGATTCTCCTGGCTCTTCTTCTGTGTCCTAAGCATTCTCCCCGAGTCCACTTAGATCTCTCTTCAGAAAGATTTTCTCAGGCTATCCTACCTCAACCCCAGGACTCTGTTATTCTACAGCACTTATATAATTTTATTTATGCCTTTTATTTATTTTGCTTGCAAGACTGGAAACTCCAGGGGACTGGGAGACCTTTTCCTTCTTGTTCACCCTGTGTCTAGTCAGTACACTGGAGCACACAGCAGGGACTCAACAAATATTTATTGAGTAGTCAGAGAAAACAAAGAGGCATCTGCTAAGGACAAATGGTTACCCCTTTTGACATAATACTACAAGGTATATATTCAATATATAAATTTTACACACAAAAAAAGAGTTTTGTAACTTAGATGGGCTTTTAGAAATAACTTTTAAGGTTACTTTTAAGAATTTTCCCGTTTAAGGCTGTGAATATATTTATACATAATAGTATTGCTTCTTTCCCTTTTTATGTCAGAACTACACAAATGGCCACAAGCAATGATAGAGCACAGCAGTGGAAATAAAGCACTGGAGTCTTTAGCAGTAAGCGGCTAAAGCGATCACTGTAAACAGAAATATATGCTACCCAACTCAACTGCTCTGAAGTGTTTCGTTATTTCTGAAATGTAACAGATGCTGTTTCACATTATTAAAATTTCAAGAAAAGCTCACATAGAAAATCCAATTCTATGTAAAGCTGGGAAAACATGAAAATATTATAACCCTAGCTTACTCTTTTGGTATGGGCATTTCAAATAATGGCAAATCAGATGTCATTCCTTCATTTTCTATAGTTTTATGACAAGTCACTAATGATAAATGACAAATATGACTGGAATACTTAAAGACTTGAAATAAAGCACTTACATCAAAATATACACTTTTTCTAAGTATGTTAATTAAACTATGTTCTCTTCTGAGTTACAGAATAAATTCTGAAGTTTTCAAGCTGCTGAAAATCTAGACAAAGATTCCAAAACTACATATAAATGAAATAGCTTGAACACAGTGGCAAATAAAGATGTAAGTTCAAACTAACATGGCATTGACTGCATTAAATTTGAGCATATATAAATATATGCATATGTGTAGGTATCTAATTTTATACAAAATTTGTATTTGTGTGGGATTTTGTTTGTTTGCTTTTTGGTTCTAGCTTCCCTCTGAAACAACATGCTATTCAATTAGACCCTGCCACGGAGCAGAGAGCAGAAACATATTGCTTTTGGCTTCACGACTGTCCTTTCCTGGTTGTGTGAAAAGTCTGTGTTGACTGTACTGTGAAAAAAATTAAAGGAAAGAAAAGCCCTACTGTTGTAAGTGTGCCAAAAAAGTATAAAGAAACAAACCCAGATGCTAGAATTTGAGGCATTTCCTCTGCTATGTGACTATGTCCTTTAAACTGAAGGTCAAAAGAACATTAAAGAGCTTAAATATTTTAAAGGTCTAAGTGGATATTTTTGTGGCTCTCTCAGTTAATGCATGCCAGTGACATGCATTTAACTAACATTTAACCAGCAGAATTTATCCAGCAGCATTCAAAGAAAATCCTGCTATCACTTTCAAACACAATTTAAATTTCTACTGCTTTATGTTAATATAGATTGTTTCATTTTCCTGTCAACCTGAGTCCTTTCAAAATGCCAGGAAGTGCATAAAGTCATTCTTAACCTGTTTCACATTTATTACTTTCTAAACCGTCAATGTATCTTTCCACTACAATAATACAGTCTTTTTTTCTGGGGACATTCATTTATTTTTGATGCTACAGATAATAGTAAATAACATGGGAGGCACTCATTTTATTTATATTCTTAGAAGATTCTTGACATAAGATTTATAAAGACTTTAAATGTGTTTTCTCGTAGTAGAAAACAGTACCTCAGTCCATGGAAAATATAGCAAAGTCAATCATATTACATTATGCTAAGAAAACATATATCAAATTGGCCATCTCATTTGGTGATTAGACATACCAGTCAACATTTTTGAAACATATGTGAAAGAAAGGAATGTTAAGAGATAGCAAAAATTCAGGTTAAAAGGTTAAAATGACTGAGGAATACACAACACAAAAGCATGAAGCATCAGCATTAGTATGTGATTTAATTTAAAACTCCCCCTGAATTAAGATGTCACAAAGATCTCGCATCAGTAAAGACAGCAGTAAAATACAGCAAATAACACCTACTGCAGAGCATTAGATGGTAGATATGAAGCCCTCCCCAAAACAGCCTTCCACCCTGGGGCAAGAGTGGCTTAAATTCAGAAATGTGGAGACTTGCATCCTATGGTGGCCCTTACCTTATTCTTCGGGTATTTCTCCCCATATATAGAAAACTGAAACAAGCATTTGCAGTTTCCTTTTGTTTACCAGAATGTTTTGAATAATTGTGTTAGGAGTCATCATGGTTACTAATGGACAGACCATCTATCCGTGACCCAGAGGGAGACAAGCTTTCTGACTTGTTGCTCTGGAAATGTCAACAAAAGGAAGGCAGCTTTCAACTTTATCTCTCATATTTCCTTTTCTACTCACTAAGGCCAGCTCCACGAGTGTGTGGGAAGCAGATAGACAACACAGTTCAGTAGCAAAGTCGGGTGTGGCCCTTATAGTGGTAAAGGAAATGAAAGTGGAAGGAATTGAATAACATTTATTTAAAGAGTCACAGCTGATCCTCCACCATCTAGTCATCAAGTGCATAATATTACACCAATTCTCTGAAAAAAGAGCTGGTCTATATGGTCAGTGGTTAGATTCATGACTGATTTTCATGGAAAGGAAGAACAAAATTTTTCAAAAACTCTTAATCAGAGAACATAATACTATTATCAGCACTGTGATACTTAAAGGCACACAGGTAAATGTGGACATATACATATTAGGAAAATAAAAACCAATTAAAACAATTATATGATTACATTTATTTCTATGTATGTCACCATATATGTCTATGTGCATATACACACCTAGCCATGTATATTCGTATATACACATGGGGTATGTACATACACTGTACTTTAGGTACATAAAGAACACAAATATACACAGAACATGCATGTTTTGTTTTGTTTTTAGAGAAAACACATTTCCTATGCACATGTAAACATGTATAAAAATGCATGACTACCTCTCTTGTTCCTTCTGTGAGTACATACAGAAAGAAATTCATACTATATTGGGATCCCATATAGGATATACTTTGTTTGACTAAGGAGGTTTGTTTAGCTTAGTAGTATCCAAAGGACCCCCAAGGACAGCATTATAATAAGGCTGGCACTGAGGCAGACACAATGCATGAAAGCAGCAGCATGAAAGAACCCAGAGATAATGCTTTGGGAAGTACCATGTCACACTGAGGTATGACACCATTGCACAATTTTATTTGAAAAATTCAGGACAGACCCGAAACAAGAGGGCTTTCAATCAAAAGGTTCCACTGTGATTAGCAATCAGAATTCCAAAGGGCACCAAGAATAAGTAAATGGAATAGTATATATATTTCCCCTTTACTGCCACAGACCTATTACCTTAAATCTTATAGACAAAGCATCCGGGCAGTTTTAAAACCTCACTAGTTGCCCAAATCTGAATCAGACACGACTAAGAATATAAGATTTTGTTCACATCACAGCAAAGTGAGCAACCAAGGTCCTCTGAGGCCCCAGCAGACCACCACGGGCAGGTCACTGGCTCCCCTGCCCAATGTGATTTCAAGGATCCATGCACCTCTGTCATGAATCCAAACTGCACTGAAACACTTTAAAAAACAAGTGTTCTTTCATGTCCACTGTTGCAAAAACACACCTCTGATACTATAAAAGTCCTGTGAGGCAGATCTGACTGGTTTTGTTTGTTTGGTCAAAGCAGCAGGGAGAATAAATAATCTTTTATATACTATACATACATAAACATGATTGGAATGTCTTCTAGACCCTGTAAAATGTCCTGTAGTTGGGGGCAACCAGAGGTCTTACCTATATTTCTAATTTTCATAACTTTTACTTTTAACAGAACATAGAAAGAAATTCTGAAGCAGAGAAAAAAAACAGTAAAACAACCACCTTTATTTCCTTTCCCAAACCGGGTGAAAGGGGAGTGGGATGGAATATACAATACAGTACTGCCTCTTTTTACTTAAACACAGCTTTCCTCTATTTCTACAAAACTTGGATTTTTATCTACAGACAAATACATGGATATATTAAGTATAAGAAGTATCAATTTTTCAACAGTATTAAATTCCTGTATTGTTCTTTGTTATTGGAACAGGAAAAAAAGGCTACTGATAAGGAAAAAGCACTATACTTGCTTTTCGGGAAATTAAAAAAAAAAATCCCAGTAACAGAGAAAAGAATAATGAGGTGCAGGAAAACTAGGAAGTTGTCAGCCAGAAACAAAAAACACATCCTCGATTTAGAGGAACATTCCAGTCCCTTAAAAACGCACACAAATATTAATTCATCTCGCGCTAATTCCTTCCTTCTTCCTACTTTATACAGGCACCACTTTTAACTGACACAACCTTCTGATGTAAAAAACACTTAGCAAGAGAGAATAAAAATCAAAAGCAGGAAGGCACCTGATGAAAGAGTATATTCCAAGCTTTAAATGTATCAACAACCAATGTGCATCCATTATTCTTACATAACAGAATTTGTGCCATTAAAAGAAGAGTCTCACAGGTTTCAAAATAAATTATTCAAATGGCCCAGAACAGCATGTCTAATGCAGGTCAGTATGAATTAGGAAATAAGTCAAATTTCATTACTAGGACATTGCTTTAAAAAGAATTTTAAGTGCTGTCAAATACTTTTCTTGATAAAGTTTTATCTTTTACAAAAAAGATACATAGGCACTCTTCCTAGAATAAACATATGGTGTATATGAATCATAAAACAGCTTAGAAAGGATTAAAATTCTAGACTGTAGGCCATCCAGAAGGACAAACGATTGAGAATTTTCCCTAGATTGTAGATACCGATGGTAAAGATAGAAAGATGGTGCTGGGATTTTGAGATGGGGGAAAAAGCTAAGAATAGAATGCTACAGAAGAAAAACTGGCAAATTTGGCAATCTTCACAATTTTTACCTAAGGTTAGCTTTATTACCTTCAACAGGAAGCCGAAGTAATAGTAGCTTTGCCTAAGGTATGTTCTTCAGGTGCTCGTATGCATGTAACCCCATCTTCTCATTAATAATCTTCCTTTCTTTCCCCAATGAAAATCCTCTTTATTCAAAAATACATTTTTGTCTTCAGAGGATCTCTTAACCAAGGTATGAGTAAATATAAAATATTAAGGTATAACATCACCTGAGAATCTTACTGATAAAATTTTAAGTACATTTGAAATGATCACTCTTTGGCTGGATGCAAAGTCAAGTAGTTTTCTACCTGTCCCCATAGTGTTTAACTTCCCTTTTAAATGATTTTTTTCTGTTTTCCCATATGTAGCTCAAAGCCCCAGATCATGGTTTTGGAATAGCAATCATACTAATTAATGAAGTTTTAATGGCTCGAGATACCAACGTCAGAAAAGCCTACATATGACAACCCCTGATTGTCTACACTCTTTGGTTGATGGACTCAAGCAGTCCTGGGTGGGAAGAGGGGCTGGTTCTCAGCAGAGGCAGACACTCCTGTGGACACAGATGCTCCAGCTCCAAATCCTCTCACAGGAATGGAGCCCTAGGCTCCCTTTACCAGCAGCTCAGAAGGCCTCCTGAGCCCAGACTCCAGATCCTTCACTCATATCAGGCAAAACCTTTGTGGGGGACTGGGCTTAGCCAGACACAGCTAGACAAATCAGCAACTCAGCAGCTCTGTGTGGCAGGGCACATGCCGACCCCGGGAATAACTGAGAGGTCACCTACAGACTGGTCCGAAACCACAAGCATGCTCAGGACTGCCACGCAGCTGAAAGGTTAACTTGCTGAAGTCAGCCATTAGACCAGCTTTCTTTTAGTGTCTCCTATAGGTGGAAATAGAAAATTTTAAACAAGTCCCCAAAAGAACACCTTTCTGTGATTGAAAGTGTCAGGTTTTGTTTTGTTTTTTACCTTTTCACAAAAGTCATTTTAAAAAAATACATTATTAAGTGCATGGTATTTGATCTTGAAACAAAGAACATACTTCTAGCAAAAGCTGCTCACCCATGACTTCTCCTACTCCATCTAACCTGTACTGGAAAAGGACAGGTGTTGGGACTAGGGGGGCATCTTGGAACAGAAGAGATGGCTTGAAAGATCATAATTAAGATCATAATTAAAGAAAGGGAAGAGGGAAACTAATAAACATTACAGAAAAACATTTTTACACTATTTTCACATGAAAAATATGTTCTAAGGGACAGACTAAAAATTTGTTTTCTATGCCACTCCTTTTTAGTAACCCCAGTGTGGTCAAATAAAATGCTCCTCACCACACCACACACACACACACACACACACACACACACACACACACACGCATAGACACTCCTTTTGGCACTAGGATATAAAATATTTAAACAGACTTTTTTTCCTTTTTTTTTTTTTTGGCTGAAATCACAACACCCAGAAGGTCATTGTAAGACTTCCAAAAGTAAAATGCAGGTATAATTATTCAACCAACTGCTCTTCTCCAACTGGATTTATGCCAAGTTCCTTGAATTTCCTGTTTTTATTTCCCAGATATTTGAAACTGGTTTCCGTCTTTTGGTAGTCCCTTTTTTCCTGTACCAGTTATCAAGGCATCAAAACAACAATTTTTTTTTTTTAATGTTTAAGGACATTTCTCCTAAAAGTTTGTTCTCACAATATAAAAGTCTTAAAGAAAATCAAAAACTGATTCAATGGTCAAACTAAAAACCCACTATTTATGAAAATGACTTAGATTTTCTTTATCCATGACCTTGCTGGAATTTTAAATGAAACATGTACATTCAGATTCTAAGTAAAGATACACCATATTATCAATTTGTCATTGTCTTTAAAAAGAGAAGGGGCAGCAAGAGAGATTCAAAGTTGAATACCCTATTGCCTTGATTATCTTCAAAGGTATTTGGGCAGCTTAATGAAAAATCAGCTGGGCACTTGGTGGGTAATAAAGTCCCTTACCCACAAGAAGCTATGCTTAAATGTGTCCTTTTATTTGGTTAAGGGAAGATTTAGTATTTCCAACCTTGACAAGCAGTGTTAACTGGATTCCTCTAAAATACATTTTCAAAACAATTTTTGTGAGCAAAAGCAATATATCCTCAAAGATAATACTGCTTTTAGATGTAACTAGCCTGAGAAATATAATCTATAATGAGTAATTTTAATGAAGCACATAAGTAATTTTAAAATTATGAGTTTGTAAAAATGACAGTCCTGAAACAGAGAAAGCATGGTTCCTTCAACACAAACTAGTTGGCTTCAGAATATATAAGAATCAGAGTTGGATAGGCAATCTTTTTTATTTTTATTTTTTTGGTAGTTAAGTACATATATAGCTATTATTAAGTATTATGTAATAGCAGTTTGGAAAGGTATATCTTCCTAAAGATTTTCTTTCCTAAACTTCATACAAAACATAGCATCTGCCCAATTTCTATCCTCTCTTCAACAGAATAATTACAGTACTGATAAACTGTAAGGGCAGCCTTAAATATTTAACTCTACTATATCATATTCTTACAATGTATAGTAGTTATATTTGGGGGGAACATATAATTTGACTCTCAGTATATCTGATACTATGGATTAATGAACACAACTGACCATTTCTACTATTATCAACATATATTAGGAAAGATATGGGGGTAATGATATTTAATACCAGGCAGATCAATATAACTAAAAAAAATTCATAGGCACAAGGTTATTAAATATATTTCTAAAATTTAGCAAGGAACAAATGGATAAATTTACATAAGCATCAGCTGTATTAAAAACACGCATCCCCCAGTATCCAAATTTTGGTCCTTATCATGTGGTGCTATATATAAAATATGAAATGCCTCAACTGGGTTTTAATTTCTTTTAATATTTACTTGATAGGGAAAAAAAGGTTTCAAAACTGCATAATGAAACCATTTGTATGAATAAATGTTTGAAGTAAAGGAACATATAATATATGCTTTGCTTTTAAAAACAATGGAAGAAGTAGCAGAAGTCAAAAGTCATACTTAAAGACAAGATATGCTCTAACACCAGCAAAACAAATCCATTTCTCTGATCAGGAAAACAGAATCACAGAAGCCCTCTATGAGCCTGCAACTCAAAGCGTGGTCAAAAACTAGCAGTAGCAGCTTATTCTGGGGACTTGGTGGAAATGCATATTCCCCAGCTGGGTTCTGTCCCATGAAATCAAAACCTCTGTGTAACTATTATGTTCTCTTATGTTTGAGACCCCAAGGAGACTCCCTCTGTGAGTGGCACCCAGCGACACCATAAACCTCAAATCCCATGTAGGAACACTGGTGGAAACAGAGTTGGGTCCAACATCTTCCCTGCAATACAGTACGGGATAGAGCAGATTTCTTGCTATAGATGAAAAGAGTCTCCATCCAGCACAATTCCAGCGGCAAGGGTGTCAGCAGGGAATTCCGTTATACCCTCTCAAAGAGGGACTGAATATTAATAATATGCTCATGTCCATTTGATCACATTTCCTTGTGGTATTTTCTGTGAGCATTTCCCACACAAAAAGATTTTGAGGAAAAATGCTCCATGAATAGAAATAAACAATATAATATTTATTTCTAACACCAATTAAATTTTTGTCTACTGACAAACATTACTGATGGCATCAAGTGTTATTTAAGACTACACATAGCACATATTGTACTGCAGACCAAGGAGAATATAACAACCGTGAATAAAATTTAGCACTTAACGTCACTTGTATTAAAAAACTGGAAATAAATGAAATGTAAAAAACTGAAAACATTA
This sequence comes from Dasypus novemcinctus, assembly GCF_030445035.2. Taxonomy (NCBI): domain Eukaryota; kingdom Metazoa; phylum Chordata; class Mammalia; order Cingulata; family Dasypodidae; genus Dasypus; species Dasypus novemcinctus. Next base: position 23,914,804 of record NC_080689.1, on the reverse strand, counting down.
GAATAAGAAATTCCCAAAACATTAAAAAGTTCTTAGGTAGGTTTGGAATAGCAAATTTAGAGCTCAAAATAATGAAAAGTTAGGACTGAAAACAACTGTTATTTAGGTTGTCAAAAACTGAAATAACGAAGTCATAAAATGTCTCTGTGTAAAGATTAGCTTAGTTTCAGAAGACATAGGCATATGACATAAAATCGAACTTCCTTTTGTTTAAACCACAGGGAAAAAATGCAAGTATGAAACTCCATACAGATAAATTCTTTCCTGTTTTACTTTTAATCTTAAATTTCTGCCTAAGGGTATATATTTCATGCTATGTAAGTTTCCAGAACAGATGAATGCTTAAAAATATCATTTAAGACATTTATGAAATATCTTTTAAAAAATCAAAAGCAAGCTTAGTGCATCTAAAATGTGCTTCAATTTAAGCATAATCCATGTGACAATAACTTGCACTTTAAAGGACATTTATAAATTGGTCACTCAGTTCAAAGGGCAAACTAAAGTCAAACTAGCAGAATTTGAGATGTACTGGCACACAGTATGTGCTCAATACATAGTTCTGAATGAGGAAATGAATGAATGAACAAATAATAAAAGTAGCTCAAAACTGAAAGAAGCAGCCACAGAAGGTACTTGTATATGAAACTGAGGAGAGAATTCTTCTGGATCGAAAGAGTGTATGACTTTAATCCCACTTCTTTATCTTCCTATCCAATTATTTAATCATTTTAGTGATCCTACTCCAAACTATCTCTAATCTTAGGTATGGAATCTGACCAGCTCTGATATACTCGAATATTTTTAAAGGCTTTTTTGAACAATGGAGTACACATTAATTAATCAATTAACTAATAAATAATTTTAAATTATATATTTCACATAATGCATCCCAGTATCAACATGCCAAAACTGTGCTTTAGGCTAACTCTCAGTTAGCTCGAAGTAAGAGCTCTTGGGTTTTCTTCTATTGTGCTAACAGAGCAATCAACATTTCCTGCACCACCATCATCGGGCAGGTCCTTTTATCTCATTTTCGGTGTGTTAATATTGCCAGTCACTTTTTTTGTACCATTATACACATTACTGTCACATTTATCTTCCTAAAATGCTCATACTGCTCACATCACTTATGTACTCAAAAGCCATTATATGCACAGCACTCTCCCCCGAAGGATGACTCACAAATCCTTATCTTCAGCCCAGATCTCTCTCCTGGGTTCCAAACCGAATTCCTTTCTTCCCCCTGATACTCCATGGGTACCTCAAACTTAAACTCACTTCTGTTGAGTCACCCAACACATTTCTCCGAGCTGGTCTCAATTTCCAGATACTCCAAAAAGCTTTCCTTAATTTATCCGTTTTATGAATGCAAAACAGTTTTTATTTACCCATTCAGCGTAAGACAAAGATATTAAATGTCCAAAGCCAATCTTTATCATATCTTTTCCCTAAAATATCTTGTGGAGAAAAAAATAAACACAGCCAAAAATTATAAACCATTTAACATTATCTCTAAGTGCTTTTAGCTACAGGAGAGATTTTTAAAATCCCAAGTGTCTTCCTCCTTTTGAAATATGTTCAGTGTACAACTCCAAAGAGAAATAAGTTCCACATAATCTATACCATTTTAGTAATCCATGTGATATATGATACAGCAGTGCCAGAAAAGTGTACATCTTATGGATCCTTCCAAATACTCCCTAATTTCAGCTTTGTGATGAGTGTGGCTTATGTTACTCTTTTTATTTTTGTTTTTATTTTTCTTTGCAATCTCTCAACTAGGTGAAACCTCTTTGTGGAAAGGGCTGACTTTTCAGGCATTTACCTGTGTAGTTCTCCATGTGTCATGGATCTATGAGTGGATGAATCCTGCTCTTCCCTCTAATAAAGGACACTATAACTTGCTTAACCCCAAAATCAAAGACTGCTCCTTGAATCCTCTTTCCCTAACTCCCCACCTGCAATTGATCACCAAGTCCTGTCAATTCTATTTCTAAGTCATACTTGGAATCCACTCACTTCTCCATCTCCAGCTTTCAGATCATTACCATCAACTCTTACTTAAACAAGTGAAAGACCCTTTCTACCTGTGTACTCTCTTCCAGTTCTTGCATCCTCCCCCCAACCCCAAATCTCTTCTCAACCAGATTCATCTATTAAAACACAAATCAAATTATATTAATCCCTTGCTCAAAATCCTTTAACAGCTTTCCTGTGTACTAATCACAAAATCCATATAACTCAACAATCTACAAGGCCTTAGGTAATTCTGCCCTTATCTATCTCACCAACTAATCCCCTTATCCCTTCTCTCCCTCCCTCCTTATATGCCAATGACCTTGCTTTTTATGGTTATTCCCACTTTAAGTTTTCCAAGTGCCTTATATGTAAATCACATAGATTCTCACTTCTATATTTTATCCTTTTGTCCATATCATTCTCATTCCGGAAACTATTTACCTTGCCTTAGTCCCCATCATCCGAATTCTAAATTCAGATTCTACCTCTTCCATGAAACTTTATCATACAATTCCAGTTCACATTTTCTTGGCCCTGAATTCCTATAGCATTTCTGAGTCTATATCACTATTTAGGACAAAATCATATATAGTATTGTACCATCACCAATTCTTTCATACACAATATACATTTGAATATAAGTAGGGCTTTTTCCTCCCAAATTATTCCTCATAAATGAGGAATTTCACTTACACTGACTTCTTAAAGATCTCTCATATTGCAGAGTGCTTTAGTTTGAACAACAAAGTACTACTTGCAGAAGATATTAACCTAAAATGACCTCAACCAATTCTACTTTGGATTACAAAGGCCATCTGATAGAATCAGTTAAAAAAAAAAAAAAAGAGGTAAAGAAATTTAATCAGATACAGTAATCATTCTCGCAGGAATGATCTAAAAAACTGGAACTGGATCTTGCAAACAGCATTTTTAGAATCCCTTTAGAAATCAATGCAATTCATCTCCATGTTGTGGAGGTCATAAATATCACCTAACACATTGAAAATGCAACTCTTCTAATTTTATGTGGATAGCTACTATGTTTTGGGACAAAACTGCCTATATCATCACATGTAGATAGCATCATATGTAGATTCAAAATCTGCTGCATCTCAAAGCACTTAAAAGGCAGTGAGGGGAAGCGGTTGTGGCTCAACTGATAGAGCATCCACCTACCATATGGAGGGTCCAGGGTTCGATACCCAGGGCCTCCTGACCTGTGTGGTGAAATGGCCCACATGCAGTGCTGCCTGCGCACAGAGTGCCGTGCCACGCAGGGGTTTCCCCCGCATAGGGATGCCCCATACGCAAGGAGTGCAACCTGCAAGGAGAGTTCAGTGGCACCGCACACACGGAGAACTGACGCAGCAAAATGACGCAACAACAAAAAGCAACAGTTTCCTGGTGCCGCATGATAAGAATGCAAGCAGACGCAGAAGAACACACAGTGAATGGACACAGAGAGCAGACAATGGAGGGGAAGGGGAGAGAAACAAAATAAATCTTTAAAAAAAAAAACAAAAAACAAAACGCAGTGAGGAGGGTATGCTCAGGAACAGGGTAAAATTACTTGAGAATGGCCTGACCAAACACAATGACAGCCATAAAGACGCTAAACATGCATTTGGAATGTCTGAATGAACACTTCATGAAATGCAGGGAGTAGCAAAAAGTGGTATTTCTAAATTTCTGTGTAATTTCATATAATGTGATTTCAAATATGTATGGTAATGATGTTAATAAAGTATGTATTTAAATAAAACTGTAGCCACTTTATATCTCTAAAGGCTCATATACTGATGTTAACTCAACATCCTTTTCTAGAAGACCATGGAGATAGAGACATGGGTGAGCAAAGGGTCAGGAGACAATCAAAATGAATCAGATGACTGACTGTATTATCTAGAAACATAATGTGATTGAAAATACACTTGACAGGGTTAGTCATAGGCCTGTCATTGATCAAGTGTGAAGCTCTCCAATTTTCAAGTTCAAGGATTAGACTAAATGATATCCAAGATCCTTTCCAGTTCTAAAATCTAATTTCTATTGTTTTCTATTATATTCTTTTTAAATGATTCAGTAGCATTGGTAAATACTAAAAAAAGAAGCTATTTTAGAGGCTTTCATAACTTACTTATTCTTTGACCATTTAACACAGCTTGGAAATGTAATACAATTAAGAAACTTCAGTCCTGCTCTCCTGCCCTCATGAGCTTCGTTTTGACCTCAGAAATCTTTAGTATTCCTAACCATATTACCAACCTCTCATCTTAGAATGGCATCATTTTAGAGAAAAAAAGGTATATTCAGGAATGTCTCATTCAGCCCTCTTTTTCCCCAAGAGAAGCATGAGGCTAAGAGAGAGTTCAGTGCTGGTTCAGCCCAGGTTTCAGCCCTTGTTACTTCTGACTGCAAGCCACTGCACCAAGCTCTGGGCACTCCACTTACAGATTACCACAGTTATGAGTCATTATTTCCAGACTCACAGGCCTTTTTCTAGGTTTCATGCATTAATGTACAAAAGTTATGGGCCATATTCGTATACTTTTATTATTTTAATGTAATTTCTGACGTCTCTCCAGAGGTGAAGTGTCCAATGGTACATCCACACCTATGTCATTTTTGCCCCCTGGCAGAACCAACCTAAGCCTTCGATCTTCACTACACAATTCTCCCAACTCTTCTAAAGACTCTTTCTTGCCAGATGAGCTGCACTGCTAATTAACAGACTCTCCTCATGGAGCACCATCCTATGATAAATCAAGCGGAATGGACTTGGTGACAACAGATGCTGATCTCAAGAACACCACTCATGAAATCATCCATTATGCAGAGGTGACCTAGGCAAGCTGGCACATCTTCCCTGCTCACTCTCCTTCAGCATTACATCCCACGGCTCCCAGGAAATGCACACACACACAACACCACGTCACCACCTGGTAAACTTTATTCTACGTAATTGCAATTATAAAAGCCAAGAATCTCTATCAGCTTGGCTCTGCCCCTTTCAAGCTCAAATACTATCATTACACAGAGGTACACATACAGTGTATGGTTAACTAAAATTGGTGCTTACCTTCAATCCTCTTTAAAGCAGAAAGGCACATATCTTTCCTTAGAAACTCAAAGGGATTGTTGCAGGTTCGAATGGTGTCACATTCACATTTCCCATTGATTATATTACAGCCAGAGATAAGGTTTTCATTGCATGGTTCAAAACCAAGCAGTTGGTCATCATCCCAGTTCTCATCTGCAAAACAATTAACAACCAGATAATGTTTGCTTGTAGCTCCATTTGAAGGCCTGTTTGAGAGCATAAATGCGCTGATTGTCAAGATGGGCACCCAATTTTGACACCCCAATTTGTGAAAGGCAGGTTGGCTGAAATTTTACAAATAAATGAAACCTAACCTCCTCCTAATAACTGAGAAGAATGAAATATATCTATTCATGGAGACATTTAATGTTGTAAATAAATATACGAATGTTTGGGATTAAAAAAAACACTGCTTTACTGTATTATTGTATCAATAATTGAAATTTCTTTAAGACTTTAAACTAAGATTCCTAGATTTCCCCACATTCCAAAAAACCCACAGAAGTCACCACGTCAATCTACAAAAAGAATTTTTTTTTAAGAAAACTTTATTTTTATACTATCTGGTAATGACTAGCTTCAGGTTTAAAACAGCTCTTCAACTTAACACATCAAGGGAGCTAATAAACCTAAAAAAACAGACATCACCAAAAAAGTCAAGAATGAGATAAAATGGGGAATATCCCATTCCCAAACCACTTCATTACAAATGCTAATTTGGTCTTAACCTTGCCCACAACCAAAGCCAGGAAACTGAGGGGCTACAGGTCAGTGAGTGGTTGACACAGCCCAATTTTGACAATTCGAAATTCTTTTATGAATCCGAAAAAGAGAAAGATTGTTTTTGAACTAATCCATTTTGTGGATGTGAGACACTTTTGACTGGTGTGACTCAAGTTGAGCCTCTATCCTCTTGCTGGATCTGATATAAATGGAGACACAGAGAGACAGATACACAGGAAAAAGGAAGCCGCCATATTTGATCAGGCCTCGTGAGAGGAAAGGATTCCAGGTTTATCCACAGCTGCAGAAAGTCAGAGAAACCCCAAGAGACTGAGAGAGAAGGCCCAGAAAGAGACAAGCCCTATGCCTGGGAGCCCTCAGCTGAGCTCTGGGAGCGAGTAGATTTTGGAGGCGACGGCAGAGACCTTGGCAGAGATCGGTGGCCATCTTGCTTCGCCAAGTGCCAGGCAAGAGGATCAACAGCTGTTGACTTTGGTGAGAAAGCACCTCTGACTGTGCCTTGATTTGGACATTTCACGGCCTTGGAACTGCAAGCTTTTAACCCCCAAATAAATCCCCTTTATAACAGCCAGCCCATTTCTGGTACTTTGCATCAGCAGCCCTCTGGCAAACTAAAACACCAACTGTGAGGCTGAGGCCAAATCACAGTGTCCCAGCTTTCATGGGACCAAGCTCAGACAAATGAAATGAACAAATGATGGAACAGTAGGCAGGCTTATTTCTTAATACTATTCCTCATGGTTGAAACACCTTTCATAGGAAATCAGACTATTTCTCTCTGAATCCCTATGATGTCATATGGGCTTTTCTCCCTCTTAACTTTATCTTTAATAGGTACTTTATCTCACCTTAACTGGGCACTGACTGTTAAGTAGCAAAACATGTTTCTGATAACTATATCTGGAGAGAAATTTTTTTAAAAGCTTTAATTTAAGATGTCCAAGTTATTGAAACTAAGGCAGGTATAAATGCCACCGTAAGAATTTGTTTTCATGAAAGACAGTGTAAATAAATTATTATGATTTTTATAGGGTTTTTAACCTCTGGTATCATCACTGACTTACTGCATAAATTAGGCAAACAACTGCCTAACTGCCACACTGAAATAAATAATTTTCTTGTCAAGAGGTCCTTAGAAGGATATCATCTGTAATATAAAGACCTTTCCTGTGATTCTTCCAAAAGGGAAAATAGAAAAACCTCCTGTGTGTCAATTTCAGGAGATCAGGCTCACTTATTCGATCAAAACCTCAGTTTTTTGTAAAATGATTATCTTTCAGGTTTGAGTTTCAACAGAAACAAATTTATCTGATTTAAAATTTATTTTCCTTTATAGGCTATATTTGGTTCTTAAAAATGTCACGTCTATATACACACAAAGGTACATTCCTAGCTTCAGTACAACAGTAAATTACTAAATTACTCTAAAAGGAGAGTCAGAAAAGAATATATCAAGACACTTCAATGCTTTAATAAGTAGGTGATACTTAGTCTTCAGTTATAATATATAATAATATGGTTCATCTCAATTATTTCTTATCTTTTATATTTAACTGTTGACATGCTATTGGTATCAAAGATCTAATCCATTTCAGTGAAATTTGCCATGAATGAATTTTTGTGACTGAGATGAAAATTTATTAACTCAAAAAGTTTATAAACACTTTCAAGAAATTCAAGGAATGTTTGAGCCACTGAACAACTACTTATATTTCTCCTATTTCCCATCATATTCCTGAGAGGAAACCTTTATAACTCTTGTTGAAATCATGTAGTTATTATATCATCAAATAGAGGTGATTCTATTTTCTCCACAATAAACACCCCTCATTATCAGAATGCCCCCAAAACACCACTCTCCTGAACTACCCCAAGGCAAAATCCTCCAACCTGTTTCCCTACTAATATTATTCTGTCCTTCAGTATCATTCCCCACACTGTCATCAGAACCAGCTTCCTTAAAAACAAACCTGCTCAAGGGCTCACTCTTGCCAACAAAAGAAAGCCCAAACTCTTTATTGTGGAATAAGGAGATCTCCTTGATAGGATTTGCACTCTCCCACAGACTCATCTTCACCCATCCCTCCCACACCCCAATGCTCGAAGCACATCAAAGTTGTCACTGCAAATCCTTAATAATTGCTTCTATGCCTTTGCTCATGGAGTATCATCTGCCTGGAACATTTCTGTTTGTTTTCCTTTTATGACTCCTATTCATTCTTCAAGACGTAGTTCAAACGTTACTTCTTTTGAGAAGTCTCCAGCAACCCCAGGAGAATGAGCTTGGCTCCTTCCTTCATGCTCCCACAACCATCTGCACAAATCTCTTATCCCCCACAGTAACAGTTAAATACATGTTGTGTGTGTGTATGTGTGTGTGTGTGTATATATATAACATTAAGATAATCTAAGACCATTTGTAAACAATAAAAAATCTTAATTAAAATGCTTTTTGGACCTACATCAAGAAAAACTATGTATTAATTATTTAAAAATTACAAAATTTAAAGAAACACTTGGATATATTTTGGCATTTTCCTCATAGAGCATCATCTATTATTAGTCTCTTTCCCAGTTCAGCAATTAGACTTCAACCCTTATCACCTGGCTGGCATCACCAGTCCTTCCAAGAAGCCCATCTCAGGACCAATTTTTTTTCCCAACTGCCAGATGCTTTTCTGTGCCTCCCCACAGGAAGCCCATTTTCCCTGAATGTGGAATCAAAACTAAAAGACTAAGTGCCCTTGATAATCTAACTGGCTTCTTACTGTTTTCAGCTTCTTTCTCAACAGAAGCTTCTGGCAGTAGCAAAAGGCTGTATTAGAGGCACAAGTAAGCACGACCATTCCCTCAGGTAAGTCATGGTCACCATGTCATCAGGAAGCATCTCTGACTCTTAAGCCAACAATTTCTTACATACTTTTATTTATTTATTTTTCAGAGGAAAATCTTTCAAGTCTCTGTCCCCATCCTTATCAGCATTGTTTTTCTTCCTGACAAATATTAATAGTTCCCTTAGCAACCATGGCTTTATAGGAGCAAGTACCAATATGCTTCTGATACAAAGGCTTTCATTTTTTTCTATTACAGAATAGTTACTTTAAAATAATTTAACAGAAAATCAACAAGTATTTGAAGCAAAAATTTAAGGCAGTTTGATTACAGACTGAATCTGAGCCCAACAATGTACTAGCAGCACTCGGCAAATTCTTTGTTTTTAAAGCTCTCTTTTCCTAAGAAAATCCACATATACAGCATGAGGATCAGAGTTCTGATTCTCTGACATACTTCCTGGTTTCTCTATGGATTGTTCAGGATAAAAAAAAAAGTTAAAAAAAGAGGGACACTCGGGGAGTGGATGTAGCTCAAGTGGCTGAATGCCTGCTTCCCATGTATGGGGTCCCAGGTTCAATCCCTGGTACCTGCTAAAAACAAATAAACAAACAAATGAAAACACCAATTCTCAATGTGGAGCTGATGTGCTCAGGGGGTTGAGTGCCTGCTTCCCCTGTATGAGTTTCTGAGTTTTATCTCCCTACCTCCTAAAAAAAAAAAAAAGAGGGAGACTGCTCTTTAACTATTTATGTCAAGTAGTGTTTTTCCTGGTACTCTATATGTGACAAGATATAGTCTCCTAGCCTGAAAGGCCAAGATAAGTGCAAATGAATTTTTAAGTTTGTAACTTCAGCAATATACCAAATCAGGACATTAAATAAGTTACTTTCTCTGAATATAAAATGAGAGAAATATAATCTACCTTGAAAAGAGATTGTAAAAATCATACAAGGAACGTGTCCAAATATGTCCAAATATGTGATTACTATAGTGAAGAAGGAATTAGGTATATCCAACTAGGTATAGTTAACCAGGTATAACTAACCCAACATTTCCACTTGAATATCTAGAAGATGTATCAAAATAATGCTTTTCATTGACACAACCACCATACTTAGCTATGTAGAATTGCTGTAGGTGCACTTTTCATTTTATCACAAAATATTAGTAAAATATTTAAATAAGTTGAAATTTAATAAAATTAACAATTTGAACTGCTTCAATCAAAGGCATTAAGGGAAACTAATTTTGTTTATTTAATTTATTCCAAGTGTGTGATAGTGAAGAATACAATGACTTACTAGTACAGTCTAATGCCAGCAGTTTTACTCACCATTGCTTTTGCACTATCAGTCCAAAAGCTGACAGACAAAAAAGGTAAATAATATTTTAACATTACAAAAATAGTTTTGACCTCACACATAACCTGAAAAAGTCTTAGGATCTTCCAGAAATCTGTGGCCCACGTTTTGAAAACCGCTGTTCTAAGAAATCTCCTGCTGACACACCTGAGGCAGCACTGGATCCAGGTCTGATAAATAACAAAGGATGCCGGGTACCTCATCTCCTAACGGTTACTGGTGAACCATAAAAACACATGTTTCTTAAAAGTCATGTGGCTCATATGTAAATGGTTTATAGGAAAATGGTATCATTATAACACAGAAGTTGTATTGGTTTATACGTGATTTTTTTCCAGCACATTTATGTTATGAAAAGAGCAGGAGAAAGTTTTCTCACAATTAAAGGAAAAGTCTTAGCAATATAGGAACACCTTAGGAAAAACCAGGTAATCTTGTTTAAATTCCTTCCTTTAAGTCCAAGAAATGGCTGCTTTAGTAGCTGAACTTTCCATTGTGTGACACTATCTGGGAAGGCTGGAAGTACAATGAAAAAGGTGCTGAGATATTTCCCCCATGTATATTTAAAAAAAAAAACGAAAAACAAAAACATGAAGAAACTACCCTGGGACTTATTTTTAACTTTGGTGAAACTGGTCTCCATTAAAAGTGAGTGTCTTCAAGGCCCCATGCCCGAAGGAAGCAGCATGAGCTCTGGTGTGTGAGGCTGCAAAGGTTAACTCCAGGTGCAAATGTCAGGGTGACTTAACTGGCAGTGTTTTCATTTGGATTCTTATCATGTACATTTATCCTCTGTGTACACAGTTCATAGGTTTTGAGTGACATGCCCTGCCCAACCCTACTTTTCCCCAAAGCTCTCTTACTTTTGGTACAGTGAATGATTTTCCAGAACCTGAGCTGTGTTTTTGTTTTTTAAAAGAATGCTGTATGGGCTAATGCAGAAACACTTACACTTCTAAAAGCCACACATTATGTCTTCTCCTGGACTTAGCCTTTCTGTTCCACAAAGTATTTTCCATTCCTTCCTTCTACAATTTGAAATAAAAGATCCCAAATGAAAAAGCTAGAAAGAAAGGAGTTTCAATCAATGAGGGTAGGAAGAGTTGAGAAGAAAGTAGGAAAAGGTCTCTTAGAAGACATCTTAACACATATCCAAGTCCAGATCTGTGAAGCAGCATCTACAGGGGACAGAACTTCTCTTTGTGTAGGAGCTCAAGAAACCCATCCATGGCATGGCAAACCCTAGTCTGACCAGCCCTGGATTCACCCTCTATGCCCTTCAAAATATCTTTCCATTTGCTTGCTGGTGCCTAAAATTCCACCAAAATGGAATAAAACATTTCAGGTAAGACTGTATTTACTGGACAAAGTACTGTGTGTTAGTCTAAAATCACTGCCTTCCCGAAGGCAGAAGGGATTTGTATACGCAGAGCCTTACCTTTTCCACCTGTATCTCCTTAGGTTAATGGAGTTTACTCCAAACCAAGACAGCTGCACCCCATTATGTAGCAATACATTTACCAGAAACATGTTATAGCAAATATTAAAAACCAAGAAATGAATTCATGGTACATACTCAGAAGCTCACAGTAATGGAATTCTGTTGGCAGAGGAGAGGCTTCTGGGAATATATATCAAATTAATTCTCCAGCTGTTCACATATCCCTGTGGCTACAGTAAGATGCAAATAGCTAATACTGGCATCTCTTTCCATGCCAGCCTAGAAACTCCAGTGTAACATAAAATTGCTGCTCTTAACTCCCCCAGCTCCCGGCTGGCTGTTATCAGGCATTCAGTTCCGCTCAAGGAGGAACCTAATGCAGTGAGCTTTCATTCTCTGCTTCGAGCTTAAAGCGGATGTTCCAAAAGCTAGTGCTTTCCCCCCACCCCCCACCGCCTTCCTTGTGCTGTAATCAGTGAAAAGCAGGAAGAGCAAAATTACGGTTATCAGTAGAAATGATTCATGTTGCAAAAATCTGTTTTACATGCATTTCCACAAAGTGAAACTATACAACTATAAACCAGGGTAGATGATGCCTGAATCTCTAAAACAGTAGAAGTACTAGAATACGTGCACAAATATCTGCTGGAGACTACCTCTTCAACAGATGTGAACCTCTAAATGTATAACAATATAAGCATTAACTCGTATTACATCCAATGGAGGAAGAACTGGTCCAATTTAGTAAATCAATTTACACTAAAACACTTATTAATGATAAGCCTACGTGCCACTGCCATACTTTTGTCAGACACTATCATTAGCATATAACTGAGGAGGACCAGAGATGCACTGTATGAATGTGAATTCATCCATTCATCCTTTCTTTCAATCGTTCATTCTTCAAAGAGATACTGTATCTATCATGCATCAGAATTATGGGAGGTGCTGAGAATTCAAAATGCGAGGAGATAGCAGTTTACAGTACAATTTTTCCACCACTCTAACCAAAATCATATCAAATATGTAAATAAAATGTTCCGAGGACTCCTGAAACAGAGAAAAAGATTAAGTAAGGGAAGGACACTTTCCTTTTAGGTAGCAACAAGCTAGTGGGGAACAGGGAAGGGTTTAAGAGAAGACAATCAGTGTCTCTAGATGCAAAGGAATTCATGCAACAAGAAGACAAGATACAGAGAGACTGGGACAATAGAACACAACCCTCCTACTTCACAGTTCTGTTTCAATTAGCAGTTACCTATTTAAAACAGCATCTGGAAAAACAGATACCACAAAGGCAGAGCAGTGTAAAGAAAAGGGCCCCAGCCTATGGCAGCACAAGCTTTTCTTTGTCACTAATTCACAGAGTGACCCTGAATAAATCATTTAGTCCCTCTAGACTCTGATTTTTTTTCATTACTAAAACGGAGATGGAATGGATGATCTGTGAGATCCCTTTTAACTTTGTCCCCATGTTTGTTTGTTTTTATTCTGGAAGATTTGATGAAATTGTACAAAGCTAATAATTTACTGGGAATAGTGCCAGAGAATCATATCCTTATGGTAGCCATAATTTAAATTTAAAATCGTTCCCCATTATCAGACCAATCTGCAGTTTGGAAAACAGGATCACTATGTACAGGAAACAAACCAAGGGTTCTTTGAACATATTAATATCACTTTCCAGGACCTTTCTAGCACCTTCGTTCCTACAGGATTCAATAGCTGAGGTCTCAATGTATTAATGTACATTAGTATAAATATATATGTGGGTGAATTAAAATTATATACATTATAAAATATATGTACAAATAGAAATTTAAAATGTAATATCTTAAAGATGGCAAAATACATATTTTAAATTTTATATTCTACTTTAAATTTAATGTTTTTATTTAACTCTATGATTGTAGCAGTTTGATATGGTTATGAATTCCAAAACTAGATATTGAATTATGTTTGTAATCTGATCTGTATCTGGGCATGATTGAATTATGATTAGGGTGTTGAGTTCCCACACCTTGGTGGTGGTGGGGGGGACTCAGAGATAAAAGGTATGGCCAAGAACAGAGTTGAGGGTTTCTGATGTTGGAGTTTTGATGTTGGAGTTTGATGCTGAAGACTTAAGCTGGAGCCCTGGGGAAAGAGACAGAGCCATTCGCCTGATAGTCTATAGCTGACCTTGTGGAGACAGGCAAAGCTTAGAGAGCCTCAATAGTCTACAGCTGACCTTGTGGAGGAACCAGAGGAGCTGAGCCCAGAGGAACCCAGGAAGCCTGAATCCTCACAGACATCAGCAGCCATCTTGCTTCAACAAGTGGAAATAGACTTTGGTGAGGCAAGTAACTTATTCTTTAGGGCCTGGTAACTGTAAGCTCCTACCCCAAATAAATACCCTTTATAATATCCAGCAGATTTCTAGTATTTTGCATCAGCACCCCTTTAGCTGACTAATACAATGATGATCACAGAAACACTTTTTTTTCTGTGAAAGCTATGTAATTGATTATGTCTTGTTATTTTTTAAAATCTTGGGTTAATAATTTATCAAACAGCAATTCAAAGATCTGGTTCTAAGCTCAGTTTATTTTAATACTTGGGTACAATAACCATCAGAGCTTGAAAAGAAATCTTACAAAGTCATGTAGATACAAACGGAAGCAGCACATCATTGGCTATCCTAATTAAAATCATGAAACCCATCTCTCAGTATCATTCAATTATGGAAATATTTTTGCTGCAATTCAGCTAACAAATTTCCGTCTTTCCTTTAAGTCAATAGTTGTTGAAAACCAATCAGAAGATGTTGCTTAATTCTTAACAAATTAGTTCAAAACAAATTCATTAAGACATTAAAAATTACTTTTAAAAAACCTGTTTCTAAATTTTTTTACAAGTCTAAGCATATGATCCATTTTCAACAACAAAATCACACAATGGTGAAAACATTTCCAAATATCCAACTTTGAAATTTTCCTTTACTGTTTCTTTTGAAAAGCTATTATGTTTTCAATCACTGTCAAAACAACATCTTACTTTTGACATGAAGGAACAGATTAGTTTAGTTTTGATTTTTAAAATATCTGCTTTGAACACTAGTGGGAAAAAAAAGTTTTAAAAAACATCTCTCAAGTTTGATCACTCTTGTGTTTTGCCACAAGATGAACCAGTTACACTCTGTATAATTTAAGAATATTGATGCTTATTCCCCATCTCATAAAACACTGTAAAGCTTCAAAGTTAATATATTATAATCCATAAAAATTTACCAATCCTAGAACAAATAAACTGAAATATATATGTGAAAATATACTGAAAGCCAAAGAAGCTATGCTGCAACCAGCTGAAATGAGGACACCACATATTTGATACTTGTGAATATATCTTGTTATTTTGTTTTTCAATTAAAAATACATATATTTCCATGTTTTCTTCCTATATTCCAATGGAGCATTCTTGTTTTTGTTTTGAACATCACAAATGCTCAACCAAACCTAAAGGAATGTGCATTCTCCTGAAAAAGGCCAATTCTTTTCCAGGTCCTTTATATCCTATCCTTCCCCATCTTCTCTTGTACTTGCTTTATCAATTATCCCCTCTCTTTCCTCAAATAATCATCTCCCTCTATACTTGCTTCATCCTCTCAAGTTCCACTCCATTCAAGCTATCATTATACACTTAATTATCTTGTGAGGAAAATCTTGTAAGGATAGCCTAAGGCTGTGCACAGCTTTTGCTGGCTTGGGGGGAAGGGCTTTAATGTTGTTAAGTGAAATCTATTATGAACAACATTGTATAATCTCAAAAAAGATGCCTGCCAGACATATCTAGTAGAAAGCAGATAAAAGGAGGGGGAAGAAAGGAAATGAAAGTATAGCAATAAGTCCTACTTAGAAAAGAAATTACCATAAATGATAGATCATGTGGACAAAAAGTAAGCAGAGATATAATAGATGTGAATGATGCAACAAAAAACTCAAGACTTATGAGTAGAGAGCTCTATGCCCCCCCCAATTGAGAATACATACATATTTTTTTGCCCATACCTGCAACATTTACAAATCTGACCACAAAAGAGGCCTCAATAAATCCTAATGAATCATATCATATGGACAATTTAGTCTGAGTATAATATAGTTAGAAATCAGTGACAAAAAGAAGGGTTAAAAAATCTGTATGTTAGGGAGCAGGTATAACTCAGGGGTTGAATGTTGTGCAAGGTCCCAGGGTTTAATCCCTGGTACCTCCTAAAAAACAAAAAGAAAAAACTGTATGTCTGGAATCTAAATAATATTTTACAACTAAATTATTAGGCTAAGAAGAAAATCAGTCTTTTTTTTTTTTTTAGGAGGTACCAGGATTGAACCTAGGGCCTCATACATGAGAAGGAGGCACTCTACCACTGAGCTATGTCCGCTCCCCGAAAGTCTTTGATCTACCAATTTTTTAAAAGTACAGGGTATAGAGGAATATGTTAAAAGACACGACCAGAATACAATCAGCAAAATCCAGACTGCAGGAAATTCTACAAGAAAATAAAAGGGTTTCTTCAAAAAATGCATTGCATGGAATACAACTTAGATGGAACCTATAGCTTAAGAGATAAGTAAGAAACAATGATTCACAATACACAAAACTTTTTTGACTCTGATTAAAATTAGTTTTTTAAAATGAGATAATCAGGGATATTTGAACACTGGATATATGATGATATTTAGGAATCGATGTTAATGTTTTTGATGTGATAATAGACTAAATTGAAAGCACTGCAAAATTTACTAATAAAATGATATTATGTCTGAGATTTGCTTCAAAACAATCTGGGGAGAACAAGATAAAACAGACTGGTCACGAGTTTTTAACTGTTTAAGTACTGTGTCATTACACAATTGTCTCTATTTCTGTATATGGTAATTTCCACAGTAAAACAATTTTTTTAAAAAAGGGAAGGGATTGTAGGACAATTTATCAAATAATTAAAAGTGAAGAACAATGGAAACATCAAATGTCAACACCAATGGGACACTGTGTTTGAAGGGAAATAATAGGGCATAAGAAAGAGAAAAAGCAAATGAGCTGAACCAAGCATTTAGTTGAAGAAATTGGGGAAAAAAAGCAACAGAGAAAACTCAAAGCAGGAAGGATAAAAAAAAAAGTATTTTAGGAAAAGACAATGAAATAAAGGAAAAAGCAACAGCCATGAATAACAAAGGAGAAAACTGGTTCTTCAAAAGATTATTAAAACACATTTTATAAATGGCTTATGACTAAAAGTCCCCATAGAGTATGGTAATCCATCTAGTTACTTTGAATATAAATATATTTTTCAGTTTTTCTTTAGTGGTTTTATCAGAAAGTTACTTAAATGCTTGAAATTAAATGGGTACACTGCTAAAATTTTTAAATAACCAAGACAGGTATTTGATACTGCCCATTTAAATTTTTTCCAAGCTAAAATTAGACCCTTGTTTGTACCTTCTATTCAGACACATGTCATTATTAGGCAATACAGCTTTCTTTTTCTGAGTATCAATGTCCACTAATACACAGGATTCCATGTTTAACCAGTCTCAAAAATAGCAGTCTTCAGAATTAAAAGACATTGCTACAAATAATAAATCTTGGTTGACGGAAAAATAATCTTGCAGAATTGCCTAATTGTTTTACATTTCATCTATTTATCTAGGTACTCTAAAATCTACTCTTGGATTAAGCTAAGTGAATAACTGTCACTTGAGTTCCTGGTCCAAAGTGTTTTATCCTCCTATAGAGATGCTTTAATATAAATGTCCTTTAGTAGTATCCAGGGGCCTACACTGCAGAGAGTTACAAGAACAGTCCTATCAAACTTATTCTAAAGGATACAGAGTTGAGAACCAAGGTCTACAAAATAAAGTCTACTGTAGGGTCATTCAAGTCCTTCATATGGAATATAAAACCTGTTTAGATTTGGCCCCAACCCACTTCTTCAACCATGGCTCCTCACATCCTCCTCACTTACTCCATACTTACTATGTGTTCCCTCAATGTCTGTATTAGTCAGCAGAGAGGTGCTGACGCAAAGTACCAGAAATCTGTTGGTTTTTATAAAGGGTATTTAATTTGGGGTAAAACTTACAGTTATAAGGCCCTAAAGAGTCCAACTCAAGGTACCATAAAAGGTTCTTTCTCACCTAAGTCAGTTGCCATGTGTTTAAGTAAGATGGCAGGTCTGGTCTCTCCTTTTTTTCCTCTTAAGGCTCTGTGGGCCCAGCTTCTTCTGAACTCAGCTGTAGGCTGTCAGAGGGTTGTTTCTTTCCCGGCTACCTCAGCTTAGTGGCTCTGTTCTCTTCAACTGCAAACTACCAGGCAAATGGCTCATCTCTCTTCCCAGAGCCAGAGCATCAAAGTTCTCTCCTCTGCTACTGTCTATGAACTCTCTTTCTTCCTGTGCCTTCTTCTGTGTCTTCTTAAGTCAATGTCCGTTTATATCAGCCCACCAAGGCGGCATGGACAAACCTGAGATACAACCTACTTTCATGCTTGAATCAAGCCCTAATCTTAATATAATTTAATCAAAGACATCTCAGCTGAATCTAATACAATCAAAGGGTATTACACCCAGAGGAACAGACCAGTTTACAAACATAATCTCTCTTTTTGGAATTCATGAATTATCTCAAACTGCCCACAATGTCCAATATTGTTTCATGACTCCAAGCCTTTAAACAAGCTGTTCTCTCTGCCTTCTTCTCTTTAACTTGCTGGAAAACTATTGGGTCTTTAACACTTTCTCTAGCTTTCATCTACTCTACAGTGACAGAATTAAGTATGAGGTCCTCTTTAGGACTTCTATTGTATATTTATTAAAATTATTTCACTTATCATGGTATAATGAAATTGTTCATCTAATATCTACCAGAAAGTGAGTTTGTTGAAGCTAGGATATAGTTTCAGTCTTAATTTTATCATTGGGTTATCATAGGGCTCAGCAAATGGTAGGCAAAAAATAAGTATCTGTAGAAGGAATAAATAGGGACAGGGTAGTAGAGAATAGGACTTGAATTTAAGCAAAGTACTGTCAATCTTTTAGTACAAAACTTTTTCTGAAAAGTCATTTTAGCAGTAGGGGAAGAAATCCAATTATTTAGAAAGTACTAAGGAACATCTTTGGACCTCAGTCTTCCTATTTGTAAAATATTAACTGTTAACGAGTTCTCTTTTAACTTCAACATTGTATTAACCAACACTTCCACATATCAATAAATATTTATGAAATGTTGAATGAATATAATATTCCCCAACCATGTCAGATAAATAACTTAATAAACTCTGTTATCTCCTTCCTACCACTCGTTCTTATTGTGAAAATAATTAGATAATATGACACAAGTTAATGCTTCTTGCCAGAAAGGTACTTCTGGATATGAATAATGCATAGTACCATTTTATAAATATTAATGTATGCTCTAAACTAAAATCTGTTAGTCAAATGACCAAGTGTAAAACAGAAGACTAGATGGGGGAATGCGTTTTTTCTAAATTACACTCATCCAAATGTGTAAACCACTACAATGAAAAGGAATTCTGGAAATGTGACCAGAATTTTAAACAGGAACAACAAAATGAACACAGTACTCTGAAAGTAAGCACTCTGAGGGATATAAATTTTCCTCATACCAGCAGAGCACAGATAATGGAACATAACCCTCCTCCCCCACCTCCCCAAGGAATCTCCTGATAACAGCTAACGTTAGCTGAGCCCTTTCTCTGTGCCAGAAACTGTACACTTTCCATGTATTAACCCATTTCACTGAGGAGACAAGCTGAGCAACCATGCCTGAATTCCATACAGATGATCACCAAGCAGGTGACACCCAGAACTGAAGAAAACAGGGAAGTGAGGT
Source organism: Dasypus novemcinctus (assembly GCF_030445035.2). Classification (NCBI taxonomy): domain Eukaryota; kingdom Metazoa; phylum Chordata; class Mammalia; order Cingulata; family Dasypodidae; genus Dasypus; species Dasypus novemcinctus. The sequence goes on along the minus strand of NC_080689.1, from coordinate 23,895,415 downwards.
GGCCAAAGAGCTGGGCAAATGTTCGGATTCAGGCAACTCCACAGGACCTGTGCATAAGGCTAAAGGAGGGAAGAACAGCACTGAGTTTTCCATTTCACCCCGGGGAAGCCAATCCCAGGTGACTATGGCCTAGACACCCCAGCTGATGTCTAACCACAGGGGTGAGCAGAGACTTCTCCATGACACCTGAGCCAAGGCAAATGGGGCAGCAACAGTCCCTCCGAAGCACGAGAAGAGCAGAAGACCCAGCACTACAAACACGACCTCCCCGGCTGGTCTATGATCCAGGAAACCAGGGCTTCTTTGTTAAGGCAAACAATGCCTTCAAAAATAGCAATACTCCTAAGGAGCAAATAATGATTTTTAAAAGGTATAATCTGTAAGAAGCATGAAGGAATCTTTTCTGGATCGTAACTTTGTGAAATCAGTTAGCAGTCTTTTCATAAGGAACATGTTTACCAATCAAGTTAAGCAACACTGTGAACTTTATCTTAATAATTTATCTGAATTCTTCAAAATAAACGAAGTGGAAGATGACAAGAAGTGAAAGAGTGATCAAGTTTAATTCAAACATTTATATTTCTAACTGTTCCTTACTACAAATGTCAGCATTGCTTTACAAATAAATATCTTTTGTGAATATCTTGCCTAAAATTGCAAACCTCTGATTCTTCCATGACACAAGTTTATCTCTATGTTTGATCCTACTTATTCCACACATTACATGAAACCCCTGCTATCTGTTGCTGGCAACAAAGCAAAATTTGCTAGTAATATTCAATGAACACTGTTTTCTGTGCTTGAAGTACAATTTTCTACTGCTACCCAGTTTCATCATAAGTGAAAACTGGATGTATATGGTCAGATTTGTTTCTTAAAGCATACATTAAAATCCACATTGCTACTATTTGTTTATGTGGGAAGTGGTGCTATAAATTAGGAATGAGAACTAGAGAGACCACTGTGGCTTATTAAGAAACCCCATGTAACACACGGCCTGTCTAAACCTTAAAGGCATCAAGCCCTTGAAATTCATCCTAAAACTCCCCAGAAAGAGGCAAATGTAGATGAGGGGACAAGAAATCAATATTAATATTTTGGTAGAACAGCAATGTACACGGCAGTGATTTAATCTCTAAGATTTATGTGAAATATACCATATAAATGAATACAGTGAGAACATAGAAAGATTAAGAAATCTTACGAACACATTTGAAAGACATATTTGTACATTTCCCATAAAATTTGAGTTTCTTCTGTGTAGTAACCAAACAGCTACAGCTAATGGACATCCAGCTGCCTAAGTCACTGGGTCCTCAGTTTCGGGTTTTCTGTGCTGGCAATGTTATTGTGTCAAACACTAAGTATCTTTGATGGCTTCAAGGTCAAGTCCAAACTGATACATGAGGAGCCTGTGCCAGGCCTCTGCCAACCTTCCACTGGCCAGCCTGTACCACTTCCCTTCTAAGGCACAGCAGTCTCATGTCACTTAGAACCGCTCTGCCTAGAACGCATCCCCCAGACGTGTGCATGACTCGCTCTCCCACTCCTTCACATCTATGATCAAACTCAGTGTCTCAGAGAGACCGTGCCTGACCACTCTATTTAAAATGGGAAACCAACCACCACTGTCACCTCCCCCATCCCCTTTCTCTGTTTTATTTTTCTCCAGTTCACATATCACCTTCTGGGTGCTGTATGTTTAAATTACTAAATTTGTTTATTTTGTCTCCTCCTCCCTCCACCAGAAAGCCCCGTATTGGTAGGGCTTTTTTTTTTTTGTCTTATTCACTGCTGTATCTTCTCTGCCTGGAACAGAGCCCAACACATAGTGGGTTCTCCATAAATATTTACTGAATCAGTCAATTTCCTGAACACACCAGGCATTTTCATCACTTAGATGAGCCTTTGATGATTTCCTTTTCCTGCATAAGAATCGTCTTTCTTCTCCCTACCCACCTGTAAAACTGGCAGTTTCACATGGCCAAGTTTAAATGTTTTCTCTTCAAAGAAGTTGACCTGGTCTTTCCCCATGAACTCCTCTCCCTCCCCAGCACTTCTAAGCCCCAGAGAACTCCAATGACCCCAAAAGACTATAGCTGTTTGTTTACAACTGGATTCTGAGCTTCTTGGGACAGAGCTGCAGCTTCCTCACTTCTATAACCACCCCATACCAAGCCGGTACATGGCATACGGTAGACCTCTAATAAATGCTGTCTGAAAGGAGTAAATGCATGGTACACCAGAGTAGATTACTGTTCTGTGAGTTAATATTCTCATTAATAATACCACAGAACAACAACAAAAAAAGAGGCAGCTTCAAAAATATTTTGTTGGTATCTAAAGTTCAGGTTTGCTTACGTTCTTCACTGTTTATGCCTTCAAATTTGCTATCTTTTTTCCCCCCTTTGGAATGTTTGAGATGTAAAAAAATAAACTTTATACTAATTCAGGTCTACCAGAGATAAAAGGCAGGTAACTTGTAGGTTATTCTGAAGCATAGCACAGTATTGTGAGTGTAAAGAACAGCACTGAACAGTACAGGTGAAAGTGGGTTAAAAGAGGAAACTTTAGGATGTATATATTACTAGAATAAAAATTAAAAGCTAAAACAGGACTGTAAAACAGTGAACCCTACTGCAGATGATATATAGTTACTAATACAAGTATAAGAGTGTCCTTTCATGAATTATAACAAACATATAATACTAATACAAACTAATACAAGGTGGTAATAATAGGGTGGTATATGGGAAACAAAATACACCTTATGTAACTGGTGGACAATAAAATTATTTTAATAATCTTTTGTCAATTGTAACGAAGGTAACTACTATTTTAAAAAATAGTACCAGTATTTTTAAAAAGTGTTATCATCAATAATTACAAATGTTCTACACCAAAGCAAGATGTTGGTGGTGGGGTGGTGTACAGGAATCCTGTATTTTATGCATGACTGCTTTGTTGTTCTTCTATATATATATATACACACACACATATATATATTTAAAAGATACTTAGATTATATAAATGTTACATAAAAAATAGAGGGGATTCCCATACGCTCTGCTCCCCACACCTTCCACATTTTCCCTCATTAACAACATCCTTCATTAGTGTGGTATTATACATTCGTTACAATTGATGAACACATTTTGAAGCATTGCCCCTAAGTATGGATTATAGTTTACATTGTAATTTACACTCTCTCCCACACAATTTTGTAGGTTATGGCAAGATATATAATGGCCTGTATCTGTCACTGCAATGTCATTCAAGACAATTTCCAAGTCCCAAAAATGTCCCCATATCAGATCTGTTTTTCCCTCTCTCTGCCTTCAGAACCTCCAGTGGCCACTGCCTCCACATCAATGATATAATTTCTTACTTTGCTAAAATCACAATAAGTCTATAGTAGAATTCCAGTAAGTCCACTTTAGTCCATAGTTCATTCCCCAATCCTGAGGATTCTGGGATGGTGATGCCCACTCAACATCTAATTGAAAGGGGGCTGTGTCCCCAAAGGGTCTATGGATGATACTCTCTTGCTTACAGTTGTAGACTCTCTTGGTTCCTGGGTGTGGTGGTTTCCATCATCACCTCCATGTTGTCCTGGGTGAGACCAATGAACTGGAGTGTAGCTGTTGCAACTCCCAATGAGATTCAGGGCCCAGCTGGCACATGAAAAGCCGAAAGATTTAAGTCTCTTGTATGTATATGTACCAACTCTAGTACTAACCATAGGTTCAAACAAAAGGGTTAGAAGAGTCATGTGTAGGGAAATCACAACTGAGTTCAACTCTGTCACTCTGGAGAACATAAATTCCAAAGCAGGACCCACTGGCAAGGCACCAGACTCCTGAGCTATCTTCCCTGACTGTAGTGTCTGAAGGACTCCAGAGCCCTCAGGAGCCCACTATTTGGGACAGTATCTACTTTGGCAGTCGAAGAGATCATGCTGAGACATGTATAAGCATAACCTCTGGAATTACCTCCTGACTCACTCTGAATTCTCTTAGCCACATAAACTCATTTGTCTTTACCTTTTCCCCCTTTTGGTCAAGGTCTTTTTCCAGTTGCATTGCTAGTTGGTGCTTGGTAGTAATCCCTTGGTGCCAGGGAGGCTCATCTCTGAAAGTCATGGCCCACGCTGGCGGGAAGGTAATAACATTTATATGCTGAGTTTGGCTTAAAGAGAGGCGACATTTGGGCAACAAGGAGGCTTTCAGAAGGTAACACTCAAGCATCCAATAATACTAGGCTAAGTTTCAATTTCGAAAGTAAACGTAACTATGGTCACGATTGCTTTGTAAACTCACAATTTCTCTAAACAAAAACAAAAACAAAAAAAAAACCCCAACAGTGTCAAAGTTAAAGAAATGTTTATATGTTTCCATATTTTGAATTAGGATATATGCATGCATAACCACACATATACAGACTAAATGATCCGCTTCTAAGAAAGAAATGTAAAAGAAATCAAAGAAGACCTAAATAAATGGAAGAACATTCCATGCTCATGGATTGGAAAACTAAATATTATTAAGATGGCAATTCTACCCAAACTGATTTACAGTTCAATGCAATCCCAATAAAAAATTCCAACAGCCTCTTTTTAAAGGAATGGAAAAGCCAATTATCAAATTTATCTGGAAGGGTAAGAGGCCCCAAAAAGCCAGAAACATCTTAAAAAGGAAGAATGAAATTGGAAGACTCTCACTTCTGGACTTTAAATCATATTACCTAGCTACAAGTGTTAAAAAAAAACAACAAAAAACAGCATGATACTGCCATACAGATAGATATACAGACGAATGGAACCAAACTGATGATTCAGAAACAGACCCTTACATCTGTGGTCAAGTGATTTTTTGTACAAGACTGTCAAGCCCACCCAGCTGGGCCAGAACACTGAATTCAATAAATGGCGTTGGCAGAACTGGATATCCATATCCAAAAGAAAGAAAGAGGACCCCTGTTATCTCATACCTTATACAAAAATTAACACAAAATGGATCAAAGACCTAAATATAAAAGCTAGAACCATAAAACTCCTAGAAGAAACTGTAGGGAAACATCTTCAAGACCTAGTGATAGATGGTGCATTCTTAAACCTTATATCCAAATGGATAAATGAGACCTCAAACTTAAATACTTCTGTGCTTCAAAGGACTTTGTCAAGAAAGTGAAAAAGCAGTCATGTTCAATATCATAATAGCTAATATTATTAGCTATTAGGGAAATGCAAATCAAACTACAATTTGATATCATCTCACACCTCACAGAATGGCCATTATTAAAAAAGAAAACTACAATTGCTGGAGAAGATGCAGAGAAATAGGAACACTCCTTCACTTCTGTGAATGTAGAATATACAGCCTCTGTGGAAGATAGTTTGGAAGTTCTTCTGGAAGTTAAATAAAGAACTGCCATACGATGCTGCAATCCCTCTACTAGGAATATATTCAGAAGAAATGAAAACAGGGACTTGAACAGGCATTTGCACTCCAATGTTCATAGCAGCATTTTTTTCAGTTGCCAAAAGATGGAAACAACCCAAATGTCCATCAATTGATGAATGGATAAATAAAACGTGGTATATACATACAATGGAATACTATGCTGCTGTTGGAAGAAATGAAACTGGAATGTAAACATGGATGAAACTTGAGGATATTATGCTGAGGGAAATAAGCCAGACAAAAAAGGACAAACAGTGTATGCTCTCACTAACATGAACTAAATACGAAGAATTAACACATGGAGTTAAAATCTAGAGTATAGGTTACTAGTAGATAGGATGAGGGCTGAGAAGGGGTACGGATGCTGACTGTATGTATAATTTTCAATTACCTTGACTGTAAAAGTGTGGAAATGGATAGAGTTGATGGTAACACATTATAGTGAGTATAACTAACATGGCTGATTTATAAAGGGGATTGTGGCTGAAAGGGGTAGTCTAGGGACATAAACATCAATTGAGAGAAAGCTAGAGAACAATCTAGGGACTGCATAATATAGTGAACCTGGTGGTGGATAAGGATTGTGTATAAATACAAGAACGTTATTCTAGGAACTGGAACAAGTGCACACCACTATTACAAGGTGGTAAGAACATGGTGATGCATGGGAAAATACAATTAATGTAACTTATGGACTATAGTTAACAGCAATATTTTAATATTACTGCATCAATACCAATAATAGGGGGTACTGGGAAGCGGACTTGACCCAGTGGATAAGGCCCAGTGGATAAGGCGTCCGTCTACCACATGGGAAGTCCGCAGCTCAAACCCCGGGCCTCCTTGACCCGTGTGGAGCTGGCCCATGCGCAGTGCTGATGCACGCAAGGAGTGCCGTGCCATGTAGGGGTGTCCCCCGTGTAGGGGAGCCCCACACGCAAGGAGTGCGACCCGTAAGGAGAGCCGCCCAGCGCGAAAGGCAGCAGCCTGCCCAAGAATGGTGCTGTACACACGGAAAGCTGACACAAGAAGATGATGCAACAGAAAGAAATACAGATTCCTGGTGCCATATAAGGATAGAAGCAGTCACAGAAGAGCACACAGCAAATGGACACAGAGAACAGACAACTGGGGGGAAGGGAAGAGAAAGAAATAAATCTCTAAAAAAAAAAACTAGTTGAAAATGAAATACATTTAAAAAAAATAGGGGGTATTGCATTTTTGACTACACAACTCTGTGATTAAAGTGAGAGCCACTGAGTATATACTTTGGAAGGATGGTACAAGGCTTTGGACTATATAATACAGTGAACCATGTCGTGGATGATGGACTATGGTTAACAGTACAAATTTGAGAGCATTCGCTCATGAACTATAACAAATGTATACTAATATATGATGTTAATAATAGGGGAATATATGAAAAATATACTAAATGTAAGCTACTGACCATAGTTAGTAGTAATATTTTGATGATGCTCTTTCATAATCTCTAAACAAATATTCTACAATAATGCAAGGTGTTGGTGGAGGAGTTATGTATGGGTATTGGGCACATTATGCATGATTGTTTCATAAGCTCACATCTCTAATAAAAATATACTTAAAAAATACCAAATGTAAAAAATTCCCAGGGAATGCTTTGATTAGATCTACATTCCATATAGCTAACAATAAGGGCCAACAAATTTTTAAGAATTAGAATGTACACATAACTTTAAACTTACATTTAAGCACCAAAAGAGTTCATTAATAATTCAATAGTTCTAACATTTCATATTATTGAAAATCTTAGGTTCTCAGAGCAGACCATAATATGCGTATCTGGAGTAAGGGGTAAGGGATGGCTTAGCTGCTACATGTCCCACAGCATCCCACTGGGTCTCTCATGGTGACTTTGGGTATCAGGCTGGGGGAGAAGAGGTGCCATATACTCTGGTTTGTAGGCCCAGTGAATTAGTCTAATAACCAAGCAATTTCTACTTAGCACCAGGACCACTATTCCTAGGGCTGCTTGGTACAATGCCACGTGAGGAAGGAGGAAAGGAGATTAGTACTCTTACTTCAGACTGAACTGGCATGGAATGAAATACTGTTCAAGACAACTCTGGGCATGGATTTGCTCAGCAGCACAGAGGCTTCCAGCTGCAGAGGAAACCCGATCCCTTCAGGTACGGCAGCAGCTAAGATTTCACTCCTTTTTAAAACAGGTGTTTGAGAAACAGACTCTGCCTATAGTTTCTATTCCTTTCCCAACAGCAAAGAGCTTAATCTTAAACATCCCCAACAAAAAGCTGGCTTGCCATCTCGGCAAACTTTGTGTGCAGTTTGGCAACCAACCTCTGCACGATCTGCTAGGGGTTTCACAAGGGTTTCAGGAGGTGAGTCTGAATCCTTGCTCTGCATGCTGGTTATGCAAAAGGCTTCAAACAGGAGGAGGCTGAGGAAACAATATCCTGTGATCTGGGAGAGGGGCTCAGCCTTAGTTTTCTGGAAAACGTCTTTAAGGGAGGTAATTGAGGTGAGCCGGATGGAGCAGGGTCTACCAATGACGGAAAACAGAAAGAGGTGGGTAAGTAACACTGTGCCTCCCATTTGAACAAGGACTTGCCCATTTGTCAGTCCCAATGACTGTCGTGTCAAAGCTGTGCATACTAAAAAGCACTAGGGTTTCAAAATGGGGTCTGGGGAAGCGGATTTGGCTCAATTGATAGAGCGTCCACCTACCACATGGGAGGTCCAGGGTTCAAACCCAGGGCCTCCTGACCCATGTGGTGAGCTGGCCCATGCACACTGCTGATGCACGCAAGGAGTGCCATGCCATGCAGGGTGTCCCCCCTGCGTAGGGGAACCCCACATGCAAAGAGTGCACCCCGTAAGGAGAGCCACCCTGTGCGAAAAAAGTGCAGCCTGCCCAGGAGTGGTGCCCTACACATAGAGAGCTGATGCAGCAAGATGATGTAACAAAAAGAGAAACAGATTCCCGGTGCCACTGACAAGAATACAAGCAGACAGAAGAACACACAGTGAATGGACACAGAGGGCAGACAATGGGGGGTGTGTGTGTGTGGGCGGGGGGAGACGGGGAAAGGGAGAGAAATAAATAAAAATCTTAAAAAAAAAAAAAAAAAGGGCAGGGGTCTGCTTTACTCCAAAACAGAAATAGAGTAGAAGTTCTTTTAGTTCTTTAGTTCTTTTAGTTCTTTTAGTTCTTTTTCCTCCATCTAACATGTTTGGTTTCTTGGGAAGTGAGAAATGTCTCCAATCCATACAATGGCTGGACATTCTTTCTCTCCACCGTGTTCATCACCACCTTACAACAATTTCTCTACATTCAGGTCTGCTGCACCCTTCTTTCTCTCATATTCTCTCCTCCTCAGGGAAACTGCTCTGCCAGCTCACCTCTCTGGGCCCAGCTCCACCAGAGGTGCCAGCCATGATACCTGCCTGTTCACCGTTTGCCAGCCCAGTCCTGCCTGGCTCCCTGTGTTGTGGGAATCTGCTGGGCCTCCTTGGGGAGGTCACACTGTCCACTACTCCCTTTTCTTCCATCCCACCCTAAGGCCTTGGGGCATCTCCCCCACCCCCAATCCCCAAGTCCTTCCTCTATTCCAGGCCAGGTCCATCTAGGACATTCCACAGCCAGGGGTCAGAGTGTCACATTCCAGTGGCTTCAACCACCATGAGGAGGGTTCTGGATTCCTACGTGGGGGGTAGGGTGGGGGCAAGGAGGCGGAGTGGGAGGGAGGGGGAAAGAAAAGTTCAGCAGAGACTGATTCTGCCCAGTGTGCCCTGTTCGCCAAGGCCAAGGTCATGGGGGTAGGGTGTGGGAGCAGGCAACAGGGACCACAAGGAAGGAAGCCCCTCAACTTCTCGAGGTTAGGAAGAAAGCAGCAGCCAACTGCAGACACAGTAGAATGTTTAGAAATCAGAAGAGAATACAATAAACTTTTATGGGTCTAGGGACCTTAATGTGTCAAATGAGGAGCTGGCCTAGGGATGCTCTCTTGAGGACCCTTGCAGATCCACACTCCCTGTTTCCTAGTATAGCAACAGCTCTCTGCCCTCAGTCATTTTTAAAGTCTGATACATTTATGGCTAACAAACAGAAAGCCACTTTTTCACTCAGAAAGCAACCAAACGTCTCTAGCCTCCCACAGCAAAATTCCCCTCTGCAATATTGAATTTCTTTGGGGCTCAGATCAATGTCTCCTTGACTCTAACAGTGTCTTCTTTTGATCTCTGTGCCTCTTGGAGTTTTAACTGTTTTCTAGGCTCAAACCCACAAACCTGCCCTCTCAAAGACTTCAGACTCCTGCTTGCCAGGCCCTGAGGCTTACAAAATCAGGCTCGAGGATGTGTACCCATCAAGGCCACCCTCTGGAGGTTAGGGCCACAGCAGGACTGGACTTGACAAAGCTAGCCCCACCAGGACTGAAGGGGTGCAAATGGGGGCATCACAACACAGTGCCCAATGCTGAATCCCTCCAACATAAAGCTGCATCCAGTGGAAACCCAAAAGGGGCGGCAGGGAGGACCAAGACATTTGAGTCCAAACAGGTCACTGAGTAAACAGGTGAATCAGCAGGCTTCAGCCTGGTCTCAGGACCTCAACTGTGTCCCATGACAGTCACCATCACTGTTCTCTTGGGGGGGGGGGGGGGACGGGGGACGGACAGGGAGGAGAAATATGGCTGGACCAGCACCCTAAAATCAGGAGTCAGTAGGCTCATCAGCTACCGCTGCAGGATTGGGGAGAGGGATAAGAGAAAAGGAGCCTGCTTAGGGCTGCCATTCATGAGTGAGACAGTCACTGGAAGCAGTCATTCGCTGGGTTCGGCCTCCATAAAATACTCCATGAGAAAGCACCCCTGTGTGGTCAAAACCCAACTGTACTTCAACTAAATGTCTCTCTTTTCCCCTTTTTTTAAAGAACAGCATTGCTGTTAATAAATCCTTATGAGTAAAAGTTTGACAGTGAAGATTATGTCTGTGGGAAAGATGATAAAAACGATCGCAGAAAAAGGCACCCTGATACAGTTTCATCTCTTTGCAAGCAATTGCTTTTATTGAAAATACTGATTCCCTGACCAATTACCTTTCTCTTTCTGTCAAGCTGGGATTCAACAGAGAACATTCCCTTTATTTATTAAGATCCAAACCCCCAGTATAGAGAATTTTCTTTCTGTGTGGTGAGTCATCTGGAACTAACTAGAATTTGGACTTCTTTCCCCCAAGTACATACTACCCTTCATAACAGAATGGTTCAGTGTTGAGTAAAGGCTGCACGTTACTGCTACATGCTGTTCTTTCTGTACTGTCAGCAGACTGCACTGCTGTCAGCACTCAAAAAGTGCCTGATTTTTGCACATGTGCAGAATGTGGAACTACAGCAGAAGCAATCGGCCCATAAAGGATGTCCTATGAAGATCAGGTTTTAAATGGGCCATTTTATTTTGGGTGAGCGAGATGAGAAGGAGTGACAAAGAGTTAGGAAGCATTTGTATACTCTTCCATCACTTTCCTAAAATGTTGCATTCTTCAAACCACTTGTAAAATAATCTTGCCATACAACCAGCATATTGCACTTGTCTGTGTTAAAATAAATTTGTAATTTTTAAAGTGGGGTATCAGGGAAGGATTTAATGGTTTAAAAAATTCTGGAATATACTGACACCTAAAAAAAAAAAGGAAAAATTATTAAAATAACTGGACAACAGAAATTGTGTTTAAAAAAATAGGGCAAGTTGTTTTGTTTGTATAAGCGTGTGTGTGTAGTTAAATAAAGTTCTTCTAATTTCTCCATAAAGAAAGAAGATTCTTCCTATTGTAATTCTGTTACATAAACATATTTGAATCAATAAATTATTTTTAGAATGAAAAGAAGCACTTATAAAATACTGACAAAGGACTTCAGGTTGATGTTCTTGTCACCTTTGTAGATATGACCTCTTTTTAAAAAAAGATCTTTTTTCAAATTGCCGGTCCTGGAATAAAGAAGTCCTAGTTCTCAGGAAAATCCCTATCAAGAGTCCTTATCAGGAGAACACAAGGACATATACCACTCAGCCCTTGCACATGAATAGTATCAGCATCGACTTTCAAACTAACTTTATTAACTTAGAAAAACAATGTTTTTTAACTTAAAAAGCCTCTAACTTGTTAGAGTTGCAATCTATATCCTGAGAAAGCCCAGACACCTCAAAGATGAGTGGCCACACCCCATCCCCCACCATTTCATCCGGCCTTTTGGGGGCCGTTTGTTCCTCTTAGGGTAGATGGGTTGTAACTCTGAGGGAAGTCCTCCAATTCACAACTCCAACAGAAAGAAAGAAACAATCCTGTAGGTGACACCTGCCTAAGGGTCAAAACCGCTTCACAAGCTCCTTCCAAGTTGATGCGGTTGAGAAAAATGTAACATTAATAATTCATCAATTTCCCAAATATTTACTGAGTAACTGCTATTTGCATTGCCCCATGCTAGGCACTGAGGGGGCTGAAGAGCAGCAAGCAAAACTGGTTATTCTCTTCAATTACATCTTAAAAGCAAACATAAGTTAGAATGCAGAGTAAACTCATAAAGAAAGGGCAACATTAATATACTCACCAAATATGCTGGAGTTTTAAATGTTTCAGTAACAATGTTTACTGGGACTAAATCACCTGATTAAACTGTTCTACCCTTTCAGAATTACCTGGGGAGACAGTAAATATTAATCAAAAATACATCTGATGGGATAGGTATGTTAGGTCTGATTAACAAATGATACGCACAAAGTTGGTGATAAAAAATTTGGAACCTCTTCCTACCTTGCCCCCAACCAAGGAGTAAACATTTTCATGCCCCCATGCCTTCCTGCAACCGGATGGTATCAGATGAGGAAATCACTTTCTCAAGCTTTGAATATTACAATTATTCAACAAAACATCTGATGAGCTTCTAATACATATAAGCTGTGTTCAATGCTGAGGTAGAAAGATACAGAGACAGCTATTTTCCTGTTGCAAGCCACTAGTGATTCAAGTGCTTTATGTGAAAGAGTTAATGTAATCATTTCTAGTAACAACCAAAGGAAGCAAATGCTATTATTATTCCCAAATTACAGATGGAAACTGAGGCATGGGGGTGGAGCAGGCTGCCCAGGGCATGCACCAGGCAAGAGGATAGGTTGGACTCTGAGGTGTCAGACTGGAGAGCCTGAACTCCCGCCAGCATACCGCACTGTCTGGCTAATGAAATGCGGTTTCTCTTTAAAGACCAGATGGATCTAAGTTTGTCCTGAGGCTCTCATTTCCTCTGGGCAGATTTTCTTGAGGTTGCATCCTTAACACTCCCCAGCAAGTGGAAGCAATGTGTTTTAGTTGCACAGTTGGGTGAAAAGCCCTAAGACTGGGTGATTCACAGTCTGGAGAACACCAGCAGGGCCGAAGAGGCTGGGCCAGTGCCGGGAACAGGGCCAGTGCCACGGGGGAGGGCAGCAAGTGCTCTGTGATGAGGAGAGCCCAGTCCCCAGGTTTCTGTGTGCAGGGCTGAGGGCAGCGGCCTGATGCGCCTCCCTGCCCCCAAGGGTGCAGGCATGGGGAAGCGATTCGGATCCTCACAGGGGAAATCAGCTGCCAAACTGTAAAGAGACAGGAGACTGGGCCCAAGCCACTGGCCCTGCCCTCTGCCAGAGGACTGGAGAGAACGATGCCCAGATACAGTCACAAACTCCCAAATTCCGCAACTCCACCCCCCAAATGCTATATATGCTTTTAGTTATTTACGTAACTGTCTATTTCCAAGAAGCTCGGTGTTTATTATTACAAAGACAAAAATCAACTCTCACGGCAGGTCAGGAAGTTAGGTATTTGAACACGAATTCCCTTTCTAGAAAGGGAAGAGAATCACTGCAGCTGTGGTACTTGAGAAGACTTCTGAGATGCCCACGAAATGAGATCCAGACATGAAGCTTCAGTCCTTAGAAGAACCAACCGAGAGGTAAAAAGTGTGAAGCAGCTGTAAACAAATCCATCCGGCTTTGTTCCTGGCAAGTATCTTTCAGTCTGCACATCTCCCTCAAACTCTCAATGCCTTCTCCCTCAGTCTCATCTCCCAACAGCCAGAAATAAACTTAGAGCTCTCAGAAATGAACCTTTCCTTCTCCTCCCTCCTCTGAGCTGGCTGAGCTCCACGGCTCCATAAGCAAGGAAATGCAGCCCAACAATATTGTACTAACACTCACCTACTGTTTAAACATTCACCTGAACACACAGCTTACGCATTACCCACAGAGGTTTTAACATCTACCATATAACAGGGAAGACACCAATCAATTTTACTAAAAAAAGTGATTTAAACATTCAGAATCACATTGTTAAGAAGCTTTTGAAAAGAACACATAAGCATTTTTGGTTGATAATAAATACCAACTATTAAAGAAAGACTGTAGCATAATGGGGACAATCTACTGATTATCACTTTTAAATAAAGTTATATAAGTTGGTCACAGGCCAAAGCTTAGGAAAGTCCAGAGCTCCCCTCACAATTCTTTCCCCAAAGATAGTGAGCTTCCCACATCTCTTTATCTATCCTGGAGATATAATTTCAGCATACATATTTCTTGGGTGGGAGGGAGTCAAATATTTGCTTACTGAATATAAATATCTATTAAACTTTGTGCTTAATTTTTAAAATTTTACAGTTGCTGATTTTAGTTAATAGTGTAACTAAATTTCCATAATATCATGGTTACACTGCTACATTTGATGTAATTTCACCTCTGAGTTACCTTGGCAGTAAAAATGCATGTACCTTTAGTCAATATGTTGATCAAAAAAGTATTTGATAAATTCCAGTTATATACATGCACCACTTTGCTATATGCTGTGGCTTGAAAAGCCTAAATGGGTGCTCCCTCCCCCTAACAAGCAGCCAGGTAAACGTCTGGTGTTTTTTAAGACTAAATATTGAGGGGGCGGGGCGGTGGGGGTGAATGGGACTTCATATTTTTTGAATGTAATATTTTTTAAAAAAATGAATAAAAAATTAAAAAAAAAAGACTAAATATTGTGATTGGTATATTTCATACATGAATTATAAAGTGTCAGAGATTTACAATTCAAAAGTAACAATATTAAAAAGGTAATCAACATTTTAATCTTCCTTTTGATGATCTACAAAAACACTTAAAATTTAAAGAAAATGTATTTGAGGCCCGGGGACGATTCTGGATACTTGTATGTGCAATTGTTTTACATGAAATAATGGGTTTTAAAAAAATAAAGATTACAGAAATTAATCTGAAATATTATAACAAATGCTATACATGTCTTCTGAATATGAAACCAGAGTCTGAGTTGCAAAAACTATTTATTAATGCTACATCATTCAATAACAATTCATGTACTTTTTGCAAGAAAAACAAAACTGTTTTCCTGATAGAATTTCAATGAACTTAATCACGACAATGATCCAAGTTTTTCCAAATTTTATGTGTGCCTTGTTAGATACTTCTCTACCTCATGTTTTAATTTATAAAGGTGCAACTGGAAAACTTTTAAATCTTCAGATAAAATCCTTCGAACAAGAGCATATGGCACATATATGCAAATGGCAAAGGTTGCAAATTCCTCTTGAAGTTAATGCCTAGTCCCTATTTAGGACTCAATTAATTATATCCGTTTTTCATGCTAAACAAACATTTGTAATCCAATAATGCGTAACAGAAAAAAAGCACAATAGCATCAAAATATCTCCACCCAGTGGGCTGGAAATTTGCAAAAAGCCTAGAAATCAATACTTACCTTTATAGAAGCTTCAATGCCCTTAGAGGCAACACAGTCCTGCTAGTAGCAAAGATGTAAGACAAAACAATCAAGAGCAAGGCCTCTCACCAGGGGCCCTTGATATAAAGGACCAAGTGCACAGTGGCCAGACCATACCTGTAGGCAGACCCTTAGAAGTGGGAAAGAACACATTTGTAATCATCTGCAGGCTCACAGACGCCTTCCCAGAGCCATTCCGCCAGTCCCCTGGCTCCAGACAGGCTTCCCGTAGGGCACTAGATACTTCATTTCTGCGCCACAGAGAGCCCCATCCCTTTCCTTTCTCACCAAGTCAAAGGAGGGTTCCAGAAACAGGTATCTCCCAAGTAGCTCTAAGTGGATCTTTCCAGGACTCAGCACAACCCAGCTATCTATATAGCGGAAAATGGTACTTGCTGGGCATAATTCAGTGGCACTTTACCAGGTTCTCTCCTTCCAGGAAGTACATTTTTCAGTTACAAAGACTGTTTACCATGGCTTACAACCTGATGGGACCACTCCCTCCTTCAAATGTTTCCCAGTCCACTGTGTCCACTTAGTTATTTTTATTAAAGCCTGAGGACAAATGTGCTATTTAAGCAGCAAAACCAGTCCTGGGTCCTTTGCCTATCACTCAAAATTCACTAGGAATCGTGGGTTTTGAGACATACACAAACCCTCATTTTGGCAATAACTGCCACCAAGTCAATACTCCTTCTGCTGAAAGTCTCAGAGAAGGCAATGCTTAAAGGGGAACACATGGGCACCCAGGTCAGGGAACGTTTAATAGTCATTAAGCTACATGAAAGTTTAAAATATGCTTTGAAGGAGTCATACAGAAGATCTTGCTTAGCATTTTCTTTTTTTTTTTTTCCTTGCCAAGTAAAAATTATGGACCAGAGTTCTAGAGCCACAACTTTACCTAGCCATCAGTTCCAGCTTCCCTTTCTTCCCTTTCCCAAAACTTTTATAACCATCGTGGTGATCAACAGAAGGCTCTAAACTGGGCTACTGGGAAAGCCACCAACCATGACATCACATTATCAGCAGTTACCATCAGGTGTGAGATGCACATCCTAAAGGCAGGAAAGCTGAAGGCAGCAGAGACACCAAGATGAAACCTGTCCTAAGAAGACAGGCGTTCTGGGCATACTCACTAAAAAGCAATAAAAGGGGATAGAAGCCATGAAAGTATACCCATGGTTTTGTGTATGTGCCTATGATTCTTTATGTTTCATCTTGGCCAAACCTCTCTTTTGTGCTGTAGGTAGTAATTTGCTGTTGTATCCTTAAGTATCTAGTATGTTACTGTCTTTAATTTGTAAACCCATTTAAGACCCATAGAAAAACAAAGAATTCATGACTAGTGCTAAAGGAAAAACAACTCCACACTGCCAAGTAACAACAAACTGGGACTCTAGTCATTCGTCATCAAAAATTCCTCTGTCTCTGAAGTCAGCATTTGGAGTTAAGCCAAATAGGATTTTGCTTTCCTAAATTCCTTATATTGCATTCCTATGGACTTCCTGTTCAAACCATCGTGAGGCATTCTTATTATTCAGTCACACACTTCCATCCTCACGCTGTTGGCTTACAGTTTCCTTCCCCAAAGAATCTGTACAGTTAAATGCCTTAAGATACTCTGACATCTCCAGAAGCTGTAAATATCCTGGGTTGTAGCATTCACTGCACACAGCACACAGAATGGACATTCAATAAACTGTTAAAGTAAACTTCCTTCTGATTTGTCAACATACATATTTGAGACACAAGCCTGGATTGGCTAAGAATACTGAAGTCTGCTCTATTATCATTAAGTTTTCATATGGTCTCAATGCAACAACTCCCTGGTGGTTAAGAGGGATATTATACAGCAGCCACCCAAGAGGAAGATTCTTACAAATTAATGAAGGGTGGTGAAAGATGACACCTTTATGACAAACTGGCGAGAAGAGAAGTCCTCAAAAATAAGAATTACCTTTAAATATTTGCCAAAATAAATACAGCTGAAATTAAACCTTCTAAGAGTGATTAACCAGTTTGAGCTTCTTCCTCAATGATATGCCATCTCTCTGGGCTTTTCTCTCAACAGGTAAAGTGACACTGGTTTCAGTTCTCCACAACGCAAGCAAACAGATCAGATGCGAAAGTTTCGTATACTATCTTGGATAATTTTGACTCTGGATTTAGTGAACAAATGGTCACTGAGTTCTTCCTGTGTGCCAAGCACCAGGATAACACACAATCCTGGCACTCAAGTGGATCACAATGAGGCAGGGAGATAGAAATGTGAACTCTTACATACTTTGAGAAATGCTATCACACGGGAAGGAGAAGGTGCTATTTGTGGATGAGAGGGGAAGGGGGGTGGCATGACTTTTCTCTGGGCAGGGCAGGAAGGCTTCACAAAGGAAGCAGCATAAGGAGGTTGGGTTTGAAGGATGAGAACACATGTTGAAGAACATAAAGACAACTTCAGGAAATCTAAAAGCTGACACCACACTCATTTTCCAATTGCTAGCCTTGTGCTGAAAGCTTCGGTTGCACTAGATTTTAGGAGACAAGTATTAACTCAGAAAATGCTCACCTTCACCTGCTTTCTGAGTTCCCAAAGGGCCTCTGCATGAGATAAACTTGAAATAAAGTTGGAAAACCAAACACTTTAGGAACAAGATAGTTAGGTCTCAGATCTAAGAGTCTAAGTTTTCATTTACCTGTGGATTTTAGTAATAACATGCAAATTACTATGGCCCTATAATACTATTACCAAAAGGAGTAGTATGCATATGAAATCCTCCCTGTCAGAAGGAAACAAAAAGTTCACTGTTCCTTCTTTACTAGCAGTCTTCCTTTATCTTTTCACTCTTTTTAACTCCTAATGCCTTCTACTTTACCATTCTAAAAAAAAAAAAAAATGTGTCACACAAACATTCCTGTCTCAAGGATATATGCTAATATATTCACGCAAGTTTATAAAAAATAATACATTGTCTATTTTCAGTGCCCAATGTAGCTGTGATTATGTATTTCTTTTGGATACATTTTATGTTATTAAATACTTTTATCTCCCTCAAGTTTTCCAGCCCCATTGGCAGAGAATTCTTTCTCTTTCTCTTTCCAAAGCATCTAGGATAATTTCCTGAATAGATAGTCAATAAACTTGGTGTGGCTCACTTTTCCCAGCATAGTCTTTGAAAATAATTTCATTTCCTTCTAACAAAAACACCTCAGGCTTCTTTTATTTTGCTTATTTCCCTACAACAAAAATTTCTGCCTTTCCTTTCTGCTATCATACCCAAAATCCCTACAGAAGGTAAAAACTATATTTAAATAATAACCTACTAAAGAGTATCCTATATTACCTTTGCAATTAAAAAAAACTTTGGCCCCAATCACCAAGAAATAAAATAAGTAAATTTCCTGAGCTCCATTTACGCTCTTACAGATATCCCAATGAAACGGGGGGTTTAAAAGCTAAAGCACTTTAATTACTTTTTTTTCCAAATATAATAAAATAATACACAATCTTTATTGATTAAGAAGTCATTTTCAGTTTCCTGATCTACAGAGTAGATAACTATACTTAACTTGTTTCAAAGCTGGGGAATTGTTTCCAGCACCTCTGTAATACAATGGAAAAGTATTGTTTGTCTGTGTTGTACCCTGAACTGAAAACACACAGGCACACACATACACACTCCACACCCAAACGCACAAAGTTAACAACATCTTGGAAGAAGGAATTATCTTAAGTTTCCTTTCTCTCAAAGATACTTCTACAACTGTACCCATACAGAGGCCTGGCTGCTGATATCGCAGAATTATTTTACTGCCCTGGGTACATCTTTTTAGGAAAGTATGTCTACCACAACCTTGTAAAGATTTTTGTTTCACGCATTTTTATCACTTGCTAATCCATATAAGCACACTTCATGGACTTGGATGTACAGGCAAACACTCTTCTCCAAACATGTCTGTTGAACTCCACCTTAGCCATTCTGGCCATGTAGACACCGTTACTGGAAGGGTTCCTCACAAAAGGTTGACATTTGGCACCAGCTTCTGTTAATTGTTGGGTTACCAATAGCTGGAGAGCTGTGTGCAATCACTTGGGAAGAATGCAGAGGCCAAACGCCAAGACTGCCGGAAAGCATGACTTTTCCAGTGGCTCTCAGGACCCCAGATATACAGCCCACATTAGATCATGGCAGGGATTCGCCTGCATAGAAGGGTCAAAACCACAGCGCAGAGATCAGGGTAAGGGATGCATCCAACCAATCCTCCAACACAGACTGACTGCACCAAACGCACGCTAAAATGCCTGGTTGTTTCTGCCAGAGACAATAGTTTCCATCCAGGCACTCAGGCGCTCTTCTCTGCCCCTACAGTGTATAGGTTTTTTTATGCTAATATGCGCCAAGCAAGCAGCAAGAAACCCAAATAAAGACCATTTAACCAAAGAGAAAAGAAGAGCCTGTTTTAGGCAAAAGCTCAGGTTAGTAAAT
Organism: Dasypus novemcinctus; assembly: GCF_030445035.2. Taxonomy (NCBI): domain Eukaryota; kingdom Metazoa; phylum Chordata; class Mammalia; order Cingulata; family Dasypodidae; genus Dasypus; species Dasypus novemcinctus. The sequence continues at coordinate 23,875,662 of NC_080689.1, read as the reverse complement.
TAACACCACTGATATTTCAATGGCTATTTCAGACAGCTACTACGATGAGCTATCCAGAAATCTAGCCTGGAAAGAGAGAGGATAAGACCCGGAACAGAATTTAACTTTTGATATCATCGTTGGAAAAAAAAAAACAATTGAAAGAAAGAGCAAGCCACAGTACTCGACCAGAAGTGTTTTCTCTGAAACAATATAAAATACTTACTCGGTTATTAGTATACTTCTAGTTATTTTACAGATCTGAGCAAATATCTCTTTTACAGCAAAAAGCAAATTACAGGAAACTAAAAATTAAATTAGTTCACATTACTAGGGGGTTGGGAGCTTAGGCAGTTGAACTGAAAGAGAGAATCATGGAAGAGATTACCATAATAACTAGCTCTGGGTTTTCTCTGGTCACATACTCCCAAATGGAGTATTTAGCACTCAGCAGACTTATTAATGAATAAATGCCCAACTGGAATTAACTAGCACCTCATTCTGGAAGGCTACTCTTGGTAAAAACGTAATAAACACAAGGCAAAGCGAGTCCACAGGTGGTATACACCGGACGCTGTACTGAGCTGAGCATCACATTCTTTACAATGCTACATATCACATCAAGCCACAGGTCCACACCATTTAATGTTGCTCAGCACCCTACCTGTGAACAACATGCAAAGGAAGGGTGAAGTTTCTAGATACCAAAGACCACTTTCCAAGCTTCATAACTGGGCTGTACTTGAACTATACTTAGTGAAGATCTGTTGTCCCCACGTGCAGGCAAAGAGCTTCCTGTTCCCGCGGCTCAGCGACGCTCCACAGTAAGGGAGCTGGCGTGGCCTGCAGCATGTCCCTCTGCCAGGGCTCATCACTTATCCTCCCAATATTAGGCACCAAAGTGCCATGTTAAGCCAGTGACCGCTCTTCAACTCGCTCTTATTGTCGTGCCTCTTTAAATTGAGTCTGCTCCTTAGAAAACTGCTTGCCCAGTGTCTGGTGGGAAACTCCCTGGCAAGTGAAAACAGCAGCAAAGGTAAAAGAATGCTGAGAATTTGGCTGCCGCCTGCAGTATTAGGAAGAACAGCAATTACTCAACCCTCCTGGTGTCAGAGGCAGAAAAGAGGATGGGAATTTGGGCAAGTTTTTGCCTGTCTTTGCGCAAGCTTCTCCCTTGGCAGTATCTGTCACCTACCCACCTCACAGTCACAATAGTTAATGAAGTAAATGAGAAAACGGAATGGAGAAAGCAGGAAGGCAGTAGGCCAGCAGAGACATAAAAGGTCCTCCTTGAAACCTAGGTTTAAAGACTGCAAGCACTGAAAAGATATTGTACTAACTTTCAGATAAGGATGTTCTGCTGTCTCCATATTAACTAGGGAAGAACACAATCTCTTCCTCCGTCTGTTACAGCACTTGGCAAAGAGTCATGCAGACAACTACCACTTTTTCTTTCTACAGCTCTGCAAACACAAGGTAATATTAATATTTGACTCCTGCCCAGCACTTCTAGGTCATTGACACATAGATCTTATGACCAGGAGAACCATCAGGTCTCATCTGGTTCAGTTCCCCTGCCTTTAGGTAGCTATTTCATTCACTTTTGACAAATTAAGGCAAGTGAAGCCAAGAGAAATTGAGAGAGTTTTATCTAAGTCACTGAGTTATTATGGGATTAAGGGGAATCCAGAAGCCATAGTTACTTTTTTCTCTTCTATCATGCTATTTTCATGTACAAGAATATTTTGATACTTGCCTTTTTGAGACACCTCGAATTCTTTCTGAAATAAGCTATTTTGACCGAAATATGGAACCTTACTTGGTCTTTCATTTTTATGTCATAGGTAACTGCAACGAAATTTTCCTAAAATTTGCCTGGAACATAATTACAAAGTGGTTCTGAAAAGCATGCAGCATATACCTATTCTTTCTCAAACCATTTTAAAATCCTTCTATTCGGCTTTCAGCAAGAAAACTGTCTAAAATCCATCCCTTTTTCCTCACTCAAAATGTAAATACCCACACCCTTAGGAAGCAAAGCTCCCAACCACGGCAAGTGAGGAAAGATGAATATAGTGAGGAAAAGGGGAAAACAATGTGAAGGTTTTCCAGTTCTGTGTTTGACAAGATAATGGAATGTTCTGCCTCTGGAGAAGTATAAACACACGTTCTGAAGGGACCTGGCCCACACACCCAGCATGAAAGGGTCCTCACACATTCTGAAGCCTGAAGTGGTCCAAGTAATTCTTTATGTAATCAGGTTCAGGTCAGCCTTCCTCAAGGTAGCTTTGCCTTATTTTGGCAGACCTTCTGGAGTCTTAAAGATCTGTATCACAACTCTCCAATGTTGAGATTGCTTTTGTTTTATCACAGCTGTGAAACGTTTTGCTTTTGGCCTTTGTATAAGAAGCTAAGTTACCTCTTAGTAGACTGGGACTCTACGTACAGGCTCAGGATTCATTTTGCCCTGCCAGAAATATTTCTTTCTGTTTTGAACCTGAGATGTTTATTTATGCTTTTTGTTTTGAAATGCTAAATAAGACAGGCACAGTCTCCAGTTTCAGTCCATATCCTTTTCTCTTTCTCTCTCTCTCTCTTTCCTACCTTGCCATAGCCAGAGTAACTGGCTGCTAAAGACTTGGCTAAAATTTCAAGTGTAGACTATTCAAATTCTTTTCTCAAGAACTTGAAATGTAAAATGAAAACACCCTAAAATATAATTAACACTTGATTTTCTTCCTTAAATGCTTGTAAGACAAATGTTCCCAGGACATTTCAAATGTGGGTGTTATTTTTGGATTTGACTAACCTGTACTTTTGAAACCCTCAAATTATTAAACGTTTTTTCTCCTTCTGCTTGTAGGCTACAAATCTGAATACCAGTACTCTTGATAAAAGACAGAGGTTCTACAATGACAGGTACTAAAAGAGTTTCTGAGGGGAAATTTTTCCATTTCTCCTGTGCAATAAGGTTTGGTTGTCAAGAAGGAAAAAGCTGTAAACTACTGAGGCCAAGGATTGGGTCTTCATCAAGTTCTTTCGTCTTGTTCCACAACAGCCAATATAAAACATTTGCCTTGGGAGTCCTTGTGATGATTAGGCTAATATGTCAACTTGGCCAGATAATGGTGCCCAGCTGTTTGGTCAAGGAAGCACTGGGCTAACTGTACTGCAATGACTTAAATCATCAGTGAGTTGACTTCATCTCGGCTGATTACGTACTGAGGATACTGCCTTTAACAGTGAGACATCTCATCCAATCAGCTGAAGGCCTTAAAAGGAGAAATGATTTCAGCATTCAGAGAATTCCCATCTCTACTTCAGACAGCCAGCTTCTCCTGTGGAACTCATCAAGGACCTTCATTGGAATTCCTGGCTTGCAACCTGCCCTATGGAATTTGGACTCCTGAACCCCCACAGTTGCGTGAGACAATTTTATAAAATCGCACAATATTTACTGCTATCTCCTGTCAGTTCTGTTTCCCTAGAGAACTCTGACTAATACAGTCCTCAACCAATATGTATTGGACAAAAATGATATTTATTTCCAGGCATGAAGGAAGAGTCACAGTTAAGAATTTCTGTTCTGCTATCCTAAAAAAGGACCACACCCACGCTCAGAGCTAAAGAGACAAGAAAGTCAAATATTTTTAAGTCTAAGCATTCTTCCTTCCTAGCCTTCCACCACAACACAAAGACTCTCCAGAATAACCACAAATCAAATCCTCTGTAAACCTGCAGTATTAGTCCACGTGAAAGACCAGATGGAACACATGGAATCAAGAATAGCAACACAGAAGTAACTGCCCTCACATCATGGCACGCTCACTCCCAATGCCCTCATCTGTGGAGCCAGCCAGGCCTGCTGCAGCTTCAGTCTGTAACAGCAGAGAGTCCAATTTCATGGTGGAGAGACCCCTGGAGTCTACAACGTCCCAGGTGATATCCAGATACCACAAAAAAGTTCTAACAATAGAATGAAATTTAATTCACTTTCATGAAACCATATGCCACCAACATTAAAAGTTGTCACTTAAAATATTAATTTGAAATAGCTCTCTAGAAGTGAGAATCTGAACTATAGAATCAAGCAAATATTCACATCCTGCCCAAACTCCAAAAGGGCAGAAAACTTACAGCCATACGGATCAAACATCAAGTGTTTTCTTGGCGAGATCCTGGACTCAGGGCCCCTGTTCTCAGTATTTCACAGCCCTTTTCTTTCCAACATACTCCTCGGTTCAGAATTTCCTCTCTGAGTCCCCTACTGAAGAGACTTGGTTTGGTTTAAGTATGGAGGAAGTGAGAGAGTGTATGTAAAATAGGTTTTTAAAACATATGTAGAGAAAAATCAAGAAGAAAATAAGGGAGGAAAAGAGAAAGAAATGAGAATTAATATTAATTATCATTCTTAAAATCTATTTGGTACCAGGAACTGTATTAGGCACTATATACACACATATACACACATACACATAAAATCATATATATATATACTATATATAAAACCTCTAATCCTCACTGTATTATTTATCTATGAGGAAAGAGAGGCCCAGAAAAAACTAATCAAGCTGGTCTCACAGTTAAAAAATAACAGAACTGAGATCTGAACATAGGTGTGTCTAGCCCCAAAGCCTATTTTCTTTCTCCTAAAACACTGTGGACCAGAGGAGCAGGAAGGAGGAAGGAGGGAAGGCAACCCTCAGGTCTTGCTTATTGCAGCATGCTTCAGTAAATCCTTCCTGGCAGACAGTCTGAAGTAGGGCCCCTCTTAGGTGCTCTTGAGATGTTCAGCACTTCCCATCACAGGACTGAACAGCTATAAGTAACTGTCTCGGACCATAATGGATTGTCTCAATTTTCACTACCTACCTATTAGTCTGAGGCCTCTGTGAAAGCAGAGACCTTCCTCTTACTTATTTTGCTTGAAAAATAACTATAGTAATAGCAGCTAACATTTATGAGCTCTTATTACATGCCACACTCTGTGCCACCTGCTTTACATGGCCCAGCCTCTCGTTATTTAAACTGTGGTCAGACGGCCAGTACATCGGCATCACCTCGGAGTTTCTCAGAACTCCAGAACTTTTGGCCCCGTCTCGGACCTACTGAATCTGAGCCTGCATTTTTAACAAGATCCCCAAATGATCTGTATAATTTGAATATTATACAGATATACAGAATATTATACAGAATATTATACTGAATCTGAGCCTGCATTTTTAACAAGATCCCCAAATGATCTGTATAATTTGAATATTAAAATTTCAAAAGCACAGTTTAATCTCATTTCATGTTCACAGAGAACTTAAGAGGTAATTATTAATAAAGCCCGCTTTTTAAAAACAGGGAAACTGAGGCTTGGAGAGATTATAAGTGGTATCACTGCTATATAGCACAGAAACCAGACTCATAGCAGATACTTAATATTTGTAGGTAAAAAGATGGTAGGAGAAATAACCAGGGCTAAAAAGAGGGTGAAGGAATGGATTGATTGAACATCTGACCTCTGGTTTTGCTAGAATTTGTACCAACTGCAGGTAGGTGGGTCTGGGGTCTCCATGGAAGTGAGCAGAACAAGATATTTCCTTAGCTCAAGCCAGTTAGAACCAGGTCCAGGTCAAATCCAGCGATGACACCCCCCCTCTCCCCCCCAGTGTGAATGCTCCAGGAGCTAGGAGCAAAATCTTCTTTATTACGGATTGTAGTGAAATTAGGTCCCCCCTCCTCCCCAAATGAAATATCAGCCAACAGATAATCGGACTAAATTTAGGATTCCCATGCCTTAACGCAAAAACATCCAGATTCCTCTCTCTTTACTATTACCCCAAATACACAAATCTCGTAGAAATTATTTAAACAAGGTATAACAAATGGGCATTAGGAAGATAGGTAGTAACTTCAGACTTCAAAAATTTTAACTCTAATGTGACTGAAATAATGTAATTCCTCCCTTTCCAAGAGTCCAAACTCCTTAACTACTATAATCAATTACTCAGGTAGATGAAAATTTAACAGAACGGAATAAGGTAGTGTCGAACTGTTTCACTTATACTGAGTTGGAGCTTTATTGTTATTAAGCATTTACCACATGCCAGTCACTCTTCTAAATCCTTCACACAGATTTATTCAGTCCTTACAGCAACCCTATTACTACAGATAAGAAAACAGAGACACCCAAAAGCAGAGTGCAGATTTGACCCCAGAAACCACATTCCTAATCATTAATTACATTCTTCTATTGCTGTAGAAGTATTTCATGTGGGGAAGAAGGGCAGTAAGAAATTGAGATCAGTTCATTTTGCAACTAATAGAGGAAAATGAGAATTAAAAAAAAAATGTTTGTCCACATGGACACTTACAGCTCAGCATTTACCTTGAGGGCATTCTTATATTCAGTCATGTTTACCCACTCCTCTATCCATAGACCAAGTGAGGTTGTCTAAGCACAGAAGTTTTCAATGGATTCAACGAGCTAACTGGCCAGGACAAACAGCAGAGTGGGGTGAAGTCGTGAAAAAGGGACATCTCTCAGTCCACTGCCCACACCCATCTGCCTCGTGGAACAAGCCAGAACAAAGAGAAAATCACTCTCAAAAGGAAACCCGCTGTTTTGAACCAAAGCTAATAAAGCTTTAAGAAAGAAGTCTCATTCTTAGATACTGAGAAACACTCAGCTATGTACTGCAAAGTCCCTAAGGATGGGTAGGATTCCCTTCCCCCGACACACACACACACAAAGGTCCTACTCATACATTTAAACCTAGTTCAAATTCTAATTCCCCCTTTAGGCTTTGTCACTAGAGTTGGAACAGTTCACATAGATACTTTGACTCCTAGAACAAATTTTATCCATATATTTCACATCCTTGTGAAATCACTTTTCTCTCCTCTTGAATTTCTACTGTGATGTATATTTTTTTAAGTCTTGTTGTCTCATCACCTTATCTTGATTAAAAGTACAAAGGGAGTAGGGACTGCCTTTTAGAGATCCCCAAGCTCCCTAGTGGCCCCTCCAACCTCCACCCCAGGCAAAGGCCTTGTACAGAATAGAAGATCAATGTATGAATGATTGATTTCTATGCAAAGACAAGTCAGATTTTTGAAAGTACTGCTTCCGAGAATTCGACCTCTGAGAAGGAAGGTTTTCAGCTTGTTATTCATGAGAGCTTGGCTGGTCTGTTTCTTACTCCAATAATTACATGAGCTTTACTAGGGTGTCTCCAAAATCCTGAGAAGCTGGATGTGCCATACAGAACACAGCGTTACATGAACCTGCTTCAGCAAACAGATTTACCTTCCACAAATTCTATGGCCTCCTCCCATTCCATCGTTCTTACATGCTAAAACAGCACTGTCATCTCCCATGCTTGAGAGATGTTAAACACACCCACATTTTTCAGGAATTTCACAATTAATGTCTGGAATGTGTTTTGGATTATTCTTCAAAGGATGATACAGTTGCCCTAAGATGAATTCAATATTTTCCCTTCTCCCATTCGTCATTCTTTATTCCTCCCACTCAATTATCTTTTTAGGGTTATCTGCATTTTATCTATTTCTCCTAACTTCATAATGCCTGCACCCTACATACCAATTTGTTCACTCATTCATCCTGATCATCACATCTTAATCAAGCAATACCAAACACAGAAGCCTGCACCAAATCACTAAATACCTCCCACAACTGGATATAATGGTCATAGTTTAAGGGCTGTTCACACAGTTTTCTCCATAAATTAACTTGACTGTTCACAACTGCACTGCCAACATATTGTTTATAGATTCTCCAGGTCATTGCTAAATGTGTGTTAATGGCAGCAAGTATTTCCAGACTTGCTATTTTTGCCTTTCTGATAACATGCAATTCATTTGCTTTTTGCCAAGTGGTTTTATGTGACTGGACTCCTCAATAACAGTGAGGATCCCGTAAGCTTTATAGTCAAAGTGAAGGTCACAGCATCCTGTCTTTCATAGATGTGAGTGAACAGTCTCTCCATGTTCTGTCAATATTTACTTTGGGGAGGAACTAATTATTTCCTTGTATATTACATTGGTTTCTCTTCCCATACCCGGTTAAGGTAATTTTATAGGCCCTCTGCTAGCTTCTTTCTCTGACATCTAAGAGCTAGCTACACCTGAAGACTTCTGAAATGAGATATGAAACACATTACTTAAACACAAAGTCTGGAGCCCTGAGTGTTTAACTGCTCTAACTCTGGTACAGGAGTATTAACTTGGACCCTCACGTCCTCCATTTAATTAATAAAAATTAAAATCCACAGACTCCAAGTCATATTATGCAGTGATAGGGTCAGTATCCATGTGGTTGTGCCCAGCATTTCAGTGGATTACGTGGCTTCCCTGCAACCTGCTATCCGGGGCCTCACCTCAGATCCCCCCCCCCCCACATTTTCCTTCAAAGAGCTATCATCTCCACTGTCTTCCAGCAATTGGTAAAGAAACTATAACCTTCTAATGGCAACAGTAACAGGGGAAAAAAAACACACAAAAACATTCTGTTCTTTGCTGGAAATACCCACCCACATACAGTTAATTCTCCAATTCACTGTGTCATGAAAAGCAGGTGGAAGGACAAGTTAAAATACCTGGAGAAAGTAAAAGACAGACTGCAGTTGCGAAAAACATGGAAAGTTAGGTTCCATAAAGATGAAGCTACTAAGTAAATCTCCCCTGGGGCAGGGGGGGGAATTGGTGCTTATCTGAGATTGCCTGGATCTAATGCAAAAATGTCTTAGAGCAGAGCTACTCAACAGTGTCTACTTGGCTCCAAATCACTCTGGCTTTGCTGTCAGATTTTGATTTTGATTCTCAAAAAAAGAGAAGGATGGTTATGTTCCCCACACCTTGCTCCACCTGTGAAAGAAACATAATGTACAATTTTCCACAGAGGAGAAAAAAATGGGCCTCATGCCCTTATCTCAAAACATAATTCCCTACTGTCCAATCACAACATTCTTCCTAGAAAATCCCACTTCAGCAGTACTTTAAATCCTTATTTTGTGACACCCCAAATGTCTCCCCCATCCAGTCTTCTTCCTCAGGAGTTCAGAATTCAATCTTGTTTCTCTGGCTTCTAGGCGATTTCCGTAGAGGAGTCAGCCTGGCCCAAAACCAAGCCAGTTAGGATGCTGCAAAGAGCAACAGGAAGACTCCCCAGACAAATGGAAATGGGAAGGGGCCTTGGGCTCTCCCAGGGGCCAGAAAGCACTTTTTAGACTGAGAGAACAGCAGAACTCTAGGTATCTGGCTCCACGCTTTTTTTTTTTTTTTTATTAAATGCCCTTAACCACCACCACCAAGGAATAATTAAATCAGGGTTTGCTTAATAGCAATCTACACTACTCAGAAAAGAAATATTCACAGGACATAGCTCATTACATTGTTTGCTCTTTCAGGACGTACTTTTCCTTCAGTGTTCCTTCCAGGACACAGAGAGGATTGTTCATCCATTTATTCAATGCACATTTGCTGGGAGCCTACCTGTGTGCCAGCATGCCTTAAAAAACATAAGGCAGTGGCCCACAAAGTGGAAAGGGCCCATTTCTACCCCTAATTTATCTAATTCACTTTGTGAACCACAGTTCAAAACTTTTTTTCCCCCACAAATCTAGTTTGAGGAATAACACAAATAAAACCTACTGCAAATAGAGCAATATAATTTATAGCTAAAATATTTCATGGAAAGCAGGTAGAATCATCATGATAATAGTGCTACATCATTCAATATATTTTCTCATTGTTGCCAATTAAATAAGTTTTCAAAAGAGTTTTCATTAACAGATACAACCAGTAGGGGTCATTTTAGTGCAAAAATTGTAGCAAAAGAGACTTCAACATGAATAAAATACATCAATTTCCTACTCACAGGAGCTATGATAATCATGCTTCAGCTTGTGAATTTCTGAATAAAAGTGGAAACTGAGGAAAACACTGGTCATTGAGAAATTTCTTGCAATGTAACAGAAAAACAAGGGTAAAGCAGCACCTTTTAGGTATTTTACTGACTTATAAAGACTCCTCTAATTCTTAAAAAAGGAAAGGAAGAAGTTAGCAGTTTTTATCCTATTTTTCCATAAATCTTATAATAAAGTAAAACTACCAAAAACTTTAGACACGTGACTGAAAACATCTGTCTAAATTCAGCCATCATTTCATTGCCAGGTAATACTGTCTTCCTGACTCCAGTTTCATGAATTTAGAATACATTTTGACTGCTGTTTTTAGAATTCTGAAAAAAAGCAAGTCCTAAACATGCAATTTTGGTAGCCAAAAACAGGCCTGCTAAATGAAAAGTGTTGCTAAAGAACACTAATTGAGATACAATCATGTCAACAAATGCTTCCAAGCTTTTCCAAGGCTAATACCAAGTGCATGGGGTGTTACCAGAAAAAAGGAAGCTATGAGGGATCGCATCATTTCAGAGGAATGAAAGGCTCACCAAGTGCCAAAATAACTCCATACTGTGACACGGAAAATGTTGCCAAAACACTTGATTACTGTAAATGTTCCCTGAGCTGCACATTTCCTTCATCAGAAACATGTTAAAGAAGGAACAAAACAAGGGTTAGAATCAGAACTTTTAAAAGTCCTTCTCCAAGCACAGCAATTTCCATGGCATTTAACCTTTTTTTCACATATTGCTTTTTCATTTTTGATTCATGGAAGGCAGGATTAAGTAGATTATACACTGCAAGGGGCAGAGAATTTTTTAAAAAAATGTATCTTTTAGTCTAACACAGGGTTCCCGAAGTCAAATATATAAAATTGTGTCAGAAATTAATCTAATGGGCAATTTTTCTGTTTGAGAAATAAAGACATATTATAAAAAGGGACTTAATGCCAGGTGAGACACTTGTATTTCAGGCAAAGGAACTCTTCTAAACCCAAGTAAGGGTGCAGCAGTGCCTATCCCTTCCATCTAAGAGTTCCCACTAGCTTCCGAACCAGGAAGGCCTCTTGGATTTTTCAGAACCGTCCAATCTCTCAAAGCTCCAAGTATAAATAAATATGTGTGTGTTTAAAAGAAAATCACATAACTGAAACCTTTTAACAGATCCAGTTTTAGCCTTAACGGTTCCATTCCCTTTTCCAATATCCCAGCACAATAAATAAACACATACACACAAAATGAACACATACACGTAAGAAAGCTCCAGAATAAACCCTTCGCTGGTCTCCTAGATGCTTGAATGCGTAGGAAGGAAAGGAGGCCCTCCACCTCACCGCTCCCCTATAAGTAAGGATGCTGCGCTCTGCTCCTTCACCAGGATGCCCCGGCACAGCATCATCACCCCAGCGTCAGCCAAAACAGGCATTCCACCTTAACGTGCTCACTGAGTCCTGCCCAGTAGCCACATAGAAAGAATTCGCTGCCTTTCTAGACCTCCCCCCACCCCAAACTAAATCAGGCACCCCGAGGCCAAGACAGGGGTGCAGGAATTATGGCCAACACCCACCAACGGTGGTTCTCCCTACGGGGGCGGCTACCCTAATCTCATCTCCTCCTCCCGGGGTCAGTTCTCGACACCGCGGTGCACAATGCGTAGTGGAGAAACCAGCAGAACCATCCCCGCTGTCAAACAAAAAGAAGGAACGACCACACGATGGGAAACACGCGGATATCAAAGGCAGCCACTAATAACCAGCAACAACTTTTCAGTCGTAGGCGCAATCCTTCCCCCGCCCCTCTTTTTCTTTCAGGAGAGAAAGCCTTTGACCGTTTTCAATAGGCAAATAAATGAGTAACCACCGTATTTAACTTCCCTGAGCTGACATATTCCGGAGGTGAAACTGATTTATATGCGGAGGAGGAAGGAGGTGAAGGAAGAGCGCAGGGAAAAAATAATAAAAGAGTCACACAGGGAGTGTGAGCTGGAGACACGTCTCCTCCGCCAACAGAAAACGGACTTTCGCGGCCGGTGTGCAGCACACGGCTGCACACTGCGCTAGCGCGGGGAGGGAGGCAGGGACCCGACTCCCCCGGAGGCCCGCGGCAGCCTCCGCAGTGCCCCCCCGCCCGCGGCGCCCCCACCGCGGGACGCACGGCCGGGCCACCCCACCAAAGCCAGGACGGCCCCAAGTGTGCGTGTCTGTGCGGGGTCGGGGGGTCGATCCACCCTCGCTACACACACACACTCAACCGCTCCCACCCACGAAATCCAACCTCGCCCGCCGCCGGCGAGGCGGCGCGGGGAGCAGCGAGCGGGAACGCAGGGAGCGGGGGCCCTGTCTCCCGGGGGCGGCGGCGGCCCATCCTCCCGCGGAGCCCTCTCGGCTCGCAAAGTCTCGGCCAAACTTTGTTCCGCGCCGCGAGCGCCGAGGGGGCGGCGCGGGCCAGGTGGGAGGGGGCCCGAGGCGGGCGGCCGTACCTTCGCAGACGCCCACTTCGTACTCGGTGATGGAGTCGCCATTGAGCGGGGGGCGGATGACACAGCGCAGCCCCCGGTCGCAGGCTCCGTGGAGCCCGTAGGCGCCGCCGCAGCTCTCGTTCCTCTGGCGGGCGCACATGTAGCAGCAGCCGCAGACGCCCTGCACGATGCTCCCGGGGCAGCTGCGGGGCTCCTCGCACTTGGACTCGTCGCAGGGCAGGCAGACCAGCGCCCGGGTGCCGGAGCGCGCCAGCAGCAGCAGCAGCCCCAGCAGCGAGACCAGGAGGTGCCCGCAGCCGGCCAGCCCCCTGCCCCCCGCCACCAAGTACATCCTCCTGCGCCGCCGCCGCCTCCTCGCAGCCGGGCCGGGAGCGGGGCGCGCGCCCTCCCCTGCGCGGGGCACACGCGCCGCCGCCGCACCCGCAGCCCGCGGTCCTCGCCGCCCCCCTCGGGGCCCCCGGGGCGCGCCTCCCTGCGCGGGGCGAGGCCCCCGCCCCCCTCGCGGGCCGCGCCGACCCCGAGCCCACTAGCGTTGGCGCCAGCGGCAGCGGTGACTTCCCCTCCTCCTCCTCCTCCCGGGAGGGAGGGGGGGAAAAAGAAAAAAGTTTCCTCCCGGCAGCTCCGGTTCAACCCAAACTTCTGGCGGCGGCGGCGGCGCTCGGCTCCAGCCCGGGCTGGCGGCGCCTGCTCTCTCCTCCGCCCGCTCGGCCGGCCCTGCGGCGGCGGCAGTCCGGGCGCGAGCCTCGGGCCGGTCCCCGCCTCCCGAGCCGCCGAGTGGGCGCGGTGGCGCAGCAGAAGGTCCGCGGCGTCCGCCTCGCGCGCCCCGCTCGCCTCACTCCTGCGCGGCTCCTCCGGGCGCTTGTTTATGGCTCGAGCCTCCGCCGCCCGGGCTGCGCCCTCCCCCATCCTACCTCATCCCCCAGCCCGCGCCCCCCCCCCGCGCCGCGCGCCGCTCATTGGCTGCCCCTCCCGGCCCGGCCGGCCCTCTCCCCTTCCCTCCCTCCCCGGCGGCCGGGCCCTTCCTCCCTCACACGCCTCCTCCTCCTCCTCCTCCTCCGCCGCCGCCGCCGCCTCCCCCCTCTCCTCTTCCCCGAGCCGGGCGCGCCGAGCTGGCCGGGCCGGCCACGGCGGGCGGGCTGCGGCCGGGGGCTCGGGGCGCCGGGCTCGGGGCGGACCCAGCGAGCCGCGAGAGGCGCGGCGTCCTGAGCGCCCGCCGGCCCTGTGGCCACCGCGGCTGGCCTGGGAGCCCCGAGGGCGAGACGGCTGCACCGCTGGGGAACAGTTTTGTGTTCGGAGAGGGGGGGAGACCCCCGAAGCTCGAGGCCCACGGCGTTGCTGCAGCCTGGGCTGGGGCACCCGCCGGCTCGAACGCCGAGGAAGGGAAGCAACTGCATGGAGCCTCGGCAAACTGGATGCGAATCCATCTTCTACTCGAGCTGGGACTAGACTTTGTAAAAGATATTATGTAATGGAGTCTCGGGAAGCTAGAGACGTCTCCAGCGAAGCTGCTGGGGAATTAATTAAGTGCTTTAAGCCCTCTAAGTAAATCTTCGGGGGGCGGGGTGGGGAGGCTGTTGGTGGCTGCTGTAGCTTGACTTGGATTTTAACTATCCACATCCTGTGTTGCCGAGTGTTTTCTCTTGCCGAGATTCTTTATTATGGGAGGGGGTGACGAAAATAACAGCTGGATTTTTCTCCCTTGAGTAAGGCCGAATACTGGATTACTACAAGTCTTGACATGATGCTAGACCCGTATATCTCATGCATCATTAATGTCGTCTGAATTGCCATTTTCTTTCTCAAGCTCATAGACAAAGTGGTGAGCTTTACTCTCTTTTCATTTTTTGTGAATGCCTTAATAAAGAAGATGAGTGGTAAATATTCTTTGTGATAAACCAAGTAAAGAAGCAACTGAAGTGAAGCAAAATGCATCATGTGAAGATTTTTTTTTCCTCTTCAGTAACTGTCAGAGAAGGTTCTCGCAAGCGTGTGAAGTAATGATTGGCACAGTAGTTGGCCCATCTTTCACAGGATGTGTCCCAGGGTCAATAAAAGTCGTGAACCAACAAAAAGTGACTGTGGGATCAGTGTGAGGGGAAAAAAATCAGGTCCTGTGGCAGGCGTGAGGTGGGACTGACCGAACTTTTGATGCATGGTGATTTGGTGTGCAGGGAGATGGTAGCCAAGTGGATCTGAAAATCAGTCGTGACAAGTAAACCTAAAGGCAATACCACGGTAGTGCAAGAAGAGAGGAAACAAAGATGCCTTTGAGATCCTCTGTGGAACAAATTTATAGCTATGATATTTTGATTTAACCACCCTAATCCTGAACTGAAAAGAAGTCAAAGTTACCAGTGGAATAGTTCCCAAACCCTGGCGTCAGGAACCAAAACATTAGCCTTTCTTCAATCATATTTCTTTGTCCTGAATTAATTAACTAGCACTGATATCAGTGGGCCTTAGGAAGGTGTTCAACAGTCGAAAGGGAGGGAGCGCCTTATTTCTAGAGGGATTTAAACAGCCTTTGGATGACTAGTTTCCAGAGATGTTGTAAAGAGAATTCCTGCAAATGTGAAGGAGGTCATATTAGATGAATTCCAGTGGCCCTCATACTCTAAGGTTATATAATTATAAGTGATAAAACCTTTTTTTCTGTTAGTAAAACTCAACACAAATGAAACATATAACACTGGTAAACATAGCTGTTTCTTGTACCTCAACAAGGCCCCAGCACTTCACTGTGGGATTAGCCAACAAACTGTCATCATTGTACTGTGTTAAAAGGCCCCTTCCACTCCACCAGCGGAGGTTATCTGTATTTCTGTTCAAAGGCAAGTATAAAGACATTATTAAAATTAGGTAGGTAGCATTGTAGCACCCAACAGGAAAACCACGGTCAGGTGCTGGGGAAAAAATACAGAAGCGAAAGCCCTGTAGTTTGGAAAAATGGAGTAATAATTACTGCCAAGGTTTTGCTCTTTTCCTTTGTTTTTTCAAGCACTGTATTTAGGGTCAGGGAAAGCAAGATACTGAACACAAGCAAGGGGGAATAGGGAGGTCACTGTTTTCCTGGGACTCCAGGGGTAGCACCATTTGGAAGGTAAAAAGGTGAATAAAGCTGACTTTTGACTTAATTCAGGTTAGATTTAGAATGGGCTGGAGAGAGTCTTAAAACTAAGAAGGATGAGTCAACTCAGAAGAATCAAGGTACATGTGGTATGCTGCCATAAAATTAATATTTAGAGAATCAATAGAAAAAAACCCGATTTCTTGAAGCCAGAAACTCGTGGCGAATGAGAAACCTGCAAGGGCCTGGTGCGTGAAGTAGGAGTTCTGTGAAGAGAAGAGCTAGCTGTTTCTTCTCTGGATCCAGGCCCCACATGGTGATATAACCATGTTTAGGCAAACATGGTTATGTTTGTAAAATTTTTCATATTACGTTATAAATAGTTCTTTAAATAGCTTTGAGCCCATGAGAGTATATATATTGGGGGGGGGGGGGGGGCTTATTCGAATGCCTGAGTGAATGAATGAGTTGCAACGGGGAGGGAGGGCAGAGTTGGAGACAAAGAGAAGTAAGATGTTCTCGTCTGTGGCCCTTCTCTTTTGGTTTTATTAAATGCATCTAAAACAAGCCCTTGAAAGGGATGGCTGAGACTAGAGGAAGTCCTCCAAACTGGGGAAAAAAACAGGTCTGAAGGGAAAGGGAATTCGAATACGCTTATGATGGAGGTCTGGAAGAAGAGACAGTCTGCCCTCTATCGGCCGTCGGAGGGTTTAGATGGGTGGGGTTTGCTAAATTGTCAAAAATGTCTGAACAGCAAAGTGCCCAGCTGGGGGCCTAACAGTAGAAATGAGAGGGCACTAGACAACATGAGTATTAAAAGACCTTTTCCCTGGTATAGAGTCTAATCCAGCTTCTCTACTGTATCCAGGCTCTTTGGGATGTGTGGACTGTTTGTGTCTTCACTGAAATGAAAATAAAACTGTAGAAGTTGTCTTTTGAGTCTGATACCTTCCTAGAATTGGGTCTCACAAGACGAGAAGTCTCGTTGCTTTATAAAGATGTTGAATATGTATTAGAAAGATGAAAAAATCAGGCTCCCTTCACCCTCCTTCCCTCATCTCTCTGATTCCCTTGGCTCACCTCACCTATATCTGGGTTCTCATTTAATCTAGGCTTGGGCCATTTCAGTGACATAGAGGGACTATGTCATTTGATTGTGGGGCCTAGATGTGGCAGTTGGGTTGTACTATCACCATCCAGTACCGCCCTGATGGGGTTCCTGTCTCCTTCACACTGCATGTGCAGAGCTACCAGGGAGGCAGCAAGGCATGGGCACAGAACACGGGTTCTCTTCAGGCCTGGTCTAGGATCCTGACTCTCTCTCTCTCTCACTCACTATTTGCACAAGTTTGAACATGATATTTATCATTCTGAATCTGTTTACTCCTCTATAAAAGAGACAGGAATACCAAGGGAGCCAGGAATACCATACAAAGTATTTTTATGGACTGGGAAAAATGTAACAACTATCTAGGACATGTTGTTCCTTTTTATTATTATTATTATTATTATTATTAGAGTCCTAATTGAGTGTCTCCTTAAGTTTTATGCCAGAGCTGGAATGCCAGCTATCTGATATTTCAGTACTATTGCTGTATAGCAGTCCCTGCCTACCCAGATAGTTGCTTTTTTGTCGTGAGAACTTTCTAAGGTCCCACTTTGGCAGTTTGTCTAGTCTTAGGGTTTTAGACTTTGTTACTATTGCTCAGACCCATAAAACTCATTTTAAAGGGCAGTGACTAATAACAACGATAATAATAGTGGCTAACATTTGTAGAGTGCTTGCTAATTGCCAGTCAATGTACTAAGCACTTTACTTGGGTTATTTTAAATAATCTACAGAATAGCCCTGTAAGGCCAATACTATATATATGCCTTAAGTTACCCCCATTTTACACTGGAAGAATCTGTGGCACAAAGGTTGAGTGACTTGCCAAGTCTTAGAGATATGTGTATGGATGTTGGGTTGGGAAACCAGTCCTAATTTGCTTGAAGAGCCTGTGTATTTAACTCTTTCATTCAGTAATTTGGGTAATGGTGAGTTGCTTTTCTTTTCAGTTCTATTGTTTTCTCTGGACCTAATTTAAAATGGCTAAATCAATGACAATACATTGCCTTCTTTGCTAATTTGCATATGAAAAGTTAAAATAGTAATTAGTGCTTTTCTTAAAATGCAAATTGCTCCATGGTTTTCCTAATTTACTGAATAGCAAATATTTATGTAGTGTTTGCTATGTGGATGTTTAACTAATTGCCCTAATGTATTACAACTTCTAATCCTGACTATAACCCCATAAGGTAGATACTATTACCTGCATTTTGCAGTTGGGGAAAGTGAGACTAAAAAAGGTTAAGTAATATCATACCTCGTAAGAGGAAAAACTGGAATTCAAACCCAGGCAATCTGGCTGAAGGATCTACAATATGTGTTTCTACTCCTAATACATGTTCTTTGCAAATACATGTTCATTGGGAGGGTAGGGGGGAGGGAATGAGAAAATACAAATGAAAAAAAAAAGTAAAAAAAGAAAAGATTATGGACGCATAAACTCACCATTGAGATTTAACCACTGATACCATTTGTTATATATCCTTGAAGGCTGGTTTTCCCCCATAAAATATAAAATGGGATATACATCCTGGTTTATAATGGTGTTTTCTCTTATACATAATTTGGATCTTTGGGATCAAATACTGCATCTGTTTACCACTAAATATTATTGCATTGAATGGATTTGACAAATTATAGTTAACTAATACCATAGTAATATACCTTTAAAGGTTTTTTTAAAACTTTTTTTCCCACTGTTATTAACAAAGATGCCATGAAATCCCTTCTAACCAAATCTTCCAACACTTGTGCAATTATTTTCTTAGGATAAATTACTAAAGTGAAACTGTTAATTGTGGGTCAGGAGATATGCCCATTTTGACATGCAGTGCTAGATAACTTTCTAGAAAGTTTTGTCTACACACATTCCCTCAAACAGCTAGTGAAAGTGGTCATTCCCCAGTGTGGTGGTAGTTGACCTTTCAAGTTAAAAACCTTTTCCTGTTGCTGCAAAACACCTTCTATTATAAAGCTTGTTTTATCTTTTCAAATTGTTTTCTGTCTTTTTTTTTTCACCTGACTTTAGTTTATTACAAATCTACTGTGATATAAACAGCATGGTGCTGGTATAAAGATAGACATTGACAAATGGAATTGAGTTGAGAGTAAGAAATAGACTTTTTCATCTATAGTTAATTGATTTTTGACGAGGCTGGCAAGTTCACCCATTTGGGTTGTATAGTAACAGTCTATTCAACAAATGGTGCTCAGAGAACTGAATAGTCATATCCAAAAGAAAGAAATAGGACCCCTCTTTCACACCATATATAAAAATTAACTAAAAAATGGAACAAACACTTAAATATAAGTGCCAGAACCATAAAACTCCTAGAAGAAAATATAGGGAAATATTTTCAATATTTTGTTGCAGGAGGTAGCTTCTCAAACATTACAGCCAGTACATAAGCATTGAAAGAAAAAGTAGAAAAACGGCGCCTCTTCAAAATTAAATGCATTTGTGCTTCCTTAACTTTGTCAAAAAGGTGAAAAGGCAGCCTAGTTAATGGGAGAAAATATTTTAAAACTACATATCCAATAAGTGTTTGATTTCTATGATATATAAAGAGATCGTACAAAACTCAATAATTATGAGACAGGCAAATCAATTAAAAAATGGGCGAAAGACTTGAATAAACATTTTTCCAAAGACGAAATATGAATGGCTAAAAAGAAAATGAAAAGATGTACAACATCACTATTAGGAAAAAGCAAATCAAAACTACAATGAGGCTCTCTCTGCCTAGAGGAGCCCACACCAAATCTTGGTGTGTATTTCTTTCTCTCCCATTTCTCAGCAAGCATTTTCCTTTCCCCCCATTTCCCAAATAAATTCTTTTTACTGGCCTAACTAAACTAGCATGTTCATAAATTCATTTATACAGCATAGCCAAGAACCTGGAGGAATCCAGCACTTCTCTGTCTTCATTTGGCGAACCGTTGCCTGGGGAAAAATAAGTGAGTGGTGCTCCCTGGCCCCCACCAGAGACTGCGAAGTTTTAATTAAGGCCTATCTGTGCCCTCTTTGGGTTCTGCTGTTTTAAAGGTAGTTAATGGCTAGGCGGTTGCAGGATAAGCTCCCAAAGGACATAAACTTGGTCTGCTCAGACTTCGAGCTCCCTCTCTGGAAGTGGCAGGGTAGTCCCATGTCCTATAGATCCAAGAAAGTTCTGGTGAAACCGCCCTTGAGATCCGACTGGGCACAGGGCCTAAGTCCAGCAGGAGTCTCAGGGAGTTTACTAGACCCTTTCTAGGCTCAGAATGGCTATCACCCACTGTATTGTTTCCATAGAGCTCTAGTTAACTACTTTTAATTAAAGGTGCCTTTGATCTTCCAGCTACCGCTGTCCTCATTCTGGGTCTGCGAGATGCTTTGGAATCAAATTGTTTTCATGTTCATTGTTTCATTTGATCCTTTAAAATATTCACCATTAGGAGATTTTAGCTATGGATCAGCAAATGCTTTAACCTTACAAATTACCAAATCATGTAACCTGGCAAATTGTACGCTGGATGATTTTAAAGGGAAAGTGTTACATACACTCAATAAAAACTTCCCCCAAGGAAGGAGTGCCTCTATAAAACTGTACTAATTAAAGGGAATAAATGATTGAGAGCCCCAAAGGATGAGACTATTTTAGTTGAGGTTCTGTGCTTGCAGGCATTCTTCTACTTGGAAAAAGAAAGTGTAATAAAATAGAGAAGACTCAAATGCACGTTACAGTGAGGGAGAGGAATTTCCACCTACCACTGGGCTACCTACCTCTCTATCTTCTGTCTACCCAACTGCCTGTTGTTCCACGGGGTTTCAATAACCTGAAGACTCATAGTTTCAAACTGCTGTCATTCTTCTTCAAATTGATGTGGCATCTGTGTTAAGAGATACAATTACACTTATTTCAACAATGATGCCATTGTTCAGAATGTTCTTACAATGTTTGTTTTGGAATTGCCTCGTGTAAGTCCAATGAGAAAATAAGCCTCATTGCTTAATTGCTTAATAGTTATATCTGACCCAACACAGAATAACTTAGATTATCTTCAGTCACAAAGCTTGACACCAAGTTACTTTTTATCATCTCTATCAAATTTATCCTCAAAGGATGAAAATTTGCCCCTGCTGGGAGTATGTAAAACAATCAAAACATGCTCTAGAGAAACTATCAAAAGATGAGATTTTTAAAAAATGGTTAGCTTTGGTGGTATCACAGAACAAGCATGCAGCCTCACAAAGTGACTGCTGACCAAGGGGCAGCACTCGTTTGAATGTAAATTATGGTATGACCATGTTATTGGAATACTGATATTTTGTATTCATATTCTACACATAGTACAGCTATTTTGCCATTGAAATGAGAATTCGTTACCTGTTTTTCAGGCAGGGCATTGTAGTGTTCATGATTCCCATGTTCCTTTTCTTCATTCTGGACACTGAGACAGACAATACTAACTAGCTTCCTTGATGTTCAGTGGGGCCTTGGAATCTGGATGGAAATGATGGAGATCTTTTCTAGGATTGGCCTCTAAAACCTCTCCATCTTCCTTCATATTTTCCTGCTTGTTTTCATTAAGCAATTTTTATTGAAGTATATCACTCAGACACGAACGTACATAAACAATAATATAGAGTAAAAGTTCTGAATTTACAAAACAAATGTGCATCTCATCATACAAGGATCCCATACATCACTCCACCACCACCACCTTGCATTGTTGTGAAACATTTGTTACAAACTGTGAAAGAGCACCATCAAAATATTACTACTAAGCATAGCTAATATCTTACCTTTGGTGTGTTTTTCCCCCAACCCACCTGATTATTAATACCCTGAATTAGCATTATATATTTGTTATAGCTCATGAGAGAGTGTTCTTATTTCTGTTCTATTTAACCACAGGCCATATTCTACCACAGGATTCCTTGTATTATACAGTCCCATGCCTTATACAATCCATTCAAAGTGTACACTCAATGGATCTCATTTTCATCATAGAGTTCTGCTGTCATTACCTCAGTCGATTTTAGAACGCTTTCATTACTCCACGAGGAAAAATCCCATTCCTCCTTATACCCCTCTATTGTTGTCCCTTAGAACTGATATCTTTTTTTCCATTGCTGCAAAAATATTACAATATTACTGTTAACTTTCATCCATAAGTTACATTAGTTGTAACTCTTCCTTGTATCACCATATTCTTAATACTTCATAAAAGAACATTCTTTTATTTATGCTATTAACCGCAATCTCTATTCAACACCAACATCACTATGTTACACAGTTCCTAAATTATTCTCTACTTTCCTTTCAATGTACATTTTTGTCTCTAGACTATCCCCTTTCAACCAAACTTACATTTATAAATCAGCAGTGTTAGTTATACGCACTATAATGTGTTACCATCAACTCTATTCATTTCCACACTTTTACAATAGACCTTATAAAAATTCTACAAACATTAAGCATCGGCTCTCATTCTCAACCCATATTCTATCTCCTAGTAACCTCTACTACATAGTTTACTTCCCTGAGTATTTAGTTCATAGTAATGAGACCATACAATATTTGTCCTCTTGTGTCTGGCTTATTTCACTCAACATAATGTCCTCAAGGTTCATCCATGTTGTCATACGCATCCCGATTCATTTCTTCTTATCGCTAATAGTATCCCATTGTATGTATATACCACATTTTGTTTATCCATTCATAGGGTGGTAGACACTTGGGTTATTTCTATATTTTAGTGATTGTGAAAAATGTTGCCATGAACATCAATGTGCAATTGTTATTTTGCATCCTTGCTTTCAGTTCTTCTGAATATAACCCTAGTAATTGGATTGCTGGATCATACAGCATTTCTATTTTCAGCTTTTTGAGGTACTTCCAAACTGTCTTCCCCAGACACTGCACATTTTACATTCCCATCAACAGTGAGAGAGTATTCCTATTTCTCTACATCTTCTCCAGCACTTGTAGTTTTCTGCTACATACGAGGTGAGAAATGGTATCTTATTGTAGTTTTGATTTTCATTTCCCTAATAGCTAGTGATGTTGAACATTTTTTTCATGTGTTTTTTGACCATTTGTGTTTCCTCTTTGGAAAAATGTCTATTCAAGTCTTCTGCCCATTTTTCAATTGGGTTGCTTGTCTTTTTTTTTTTTTCCCTGAGGGACATATAAACTTTCACCTTCATTAGACAAATGAATTTTAAAAATTGTTAAAACTAAGATGGTTAAAATTAAGACTAGAGAGAAAAACTCACCTGTAATAAAGAAAAAGCCAAAATCCCTAGCATCAACTAACATTGTCTCCAAATATATTAAGCAAGAACTGACAAAATTATTAAAACTTTGACAATTCACTTTCAGAGTGGAACTTTTTTCGAAACACTTGCTCATTGAAGGATAGGTCAAGTAAAAAAAAAAGGTTAGTAAGAGATTTTAAAACACTATTAAGCTTGATCATTCAGACATGTACTGAATCTTGGACCTATCCAACAACAAAGAAAATACACACTGTTTTGACAAAAATCAATTATGAAAACTGGTCACACATTAGGTTTATAAACTAGAGTTCTATTTATAAACCCTAAAATGCCTCTTAATCTAATTAGGGGTTTATTTCTTTCATGTAACAAGTGTAAAAATAGAGTGTATGGTGGCTGCAAATGCCCCAAAATGTGCCATTGGGAGTGAGAGATCTTGAATTTTGGCAACTGTTATTTTGACCTTAACCTTCATCCCAATGATCCTAAAGTTGCTCATCCTAACTCAGGGCATTTTGTCCAATTTCTAGAAAGCAAAATAAGATATCACAGAACATACTAATCATGCATCTAAATAATGTCACATTGGAAATGAAACCATACTTATATAAGTGGATTAAAAATAAGTTAATAAATACAAAAATGTATATGAAAGAGCATACAAGAGGGATATTCATCACATAGAAGGATTGAATTAGAAAATCATGAATTACAGTTCCAGTGTAAGGATGAGACACTGATAAAGGCGATGACAGCAGCAATTAGTGTTTCTCTCCCACCTCCCACTATGTACTCACTTGTACCCAGTAAGTGAAAAGCTGGAACTGAAGGCTTCCTCATATTTATTACAATCAGGGTTTCTCTCCAAAGGGTGGGCTCATGTGCAATTTAAAGGTTAAGTATTTAAAGAGATTTTTTCCATATTCCTTATTCCCATGAGATGTTTTGTGTCTCCAGTGTGATTTCTTGTATGGATTAGCAATTTGAGACAATATTGGAGGCTTTTCCATATTTCTCAGATTCATAAGGTTTCTCTCTAGTGTAAGGACAAACATCTACTAAAGATGAATCAAAAGTAAAAGCTTTCTACAGGCCTTACCTTCCCAGGTTTTTTTTTTTTTTCTCAGTGTGAGTTCTCACGTTTCTGTAAGATATGAGAATTTAGAGAAGACTTTCTCATGTATGTTAATACATACAGCTCCCTTCCAATATGTCCTCCTTCCATTTACAGTATGAAGAAAAATTTAACATTTTCCCACATCTCTTTCATTCACAGGATTTCTCTCAATTATGAATCCTTAAATGTATTTTAAGTTCAGCAGTGTAAGTGAAGGCTCATTCACGTTCCTCACATTTATAGGGTTTTTCTCTAGTGTGAGGTATACTGATATGTACAGTAAGTTTTTTGAAGTTAATGACGGCTTCCAACATTCCTTACATTCATAGGACTTCTTCAGAGTGTGCTTTCTTAAATGTTTATTAATGTGTAAGAGATATTTAAAGATTTCCCCACATAGTTTACATTCACGGGGTTTCTCTCTAGTGTCAATTTTCATGTGCCTCATAAGGAATAACTGATAACCAAAGCCTTTCCACAATTGCTACATTTATAGTTTTTCTTGCTGACAGTTTTCCTGCATGAAACAGAACCTGGAATTACTTCCTCCTTCCCTATTAGGATGACTTTTATTTCTTTTTCTTGCCTAATTGCTCTAGCTAGAACTTCTAGCACAATATTGAATAACAGTGGTGACAGGAGGATCCTTCTTCCTGATCTCAGCAGAAAAGCATTGAGTCTTTCACAGTTGAGTACAGTATTAGCTGTGGGTTTTTCATATGTGCAGTTTACCTTGTTGTAAAAGCTTTCTTCTATTCCTATCTTTTGTAGTGTTTTTATCAAAAAGGTTACTATATTTTGTCTAATGCCTTTCCTGTGTCAATCAAGAGGATCATGTGATTTTTCTTCTTCAATTTATTAATGTGCTTTATTACACTAATTGATTTTCTTATGTTGAACCATACTTGCATAACTGGGATAAAACCCACTTAATTGTGATTTATAATACTTTTAATGTGCTTTTGGATTGGGTTTGAAAGTATTTTGTTGAGGATTTTTACATCTATGTTCATTAGAGAATTGGACTGTAATTGTCTTTTTTCATAGTATCTGTATCAGGTTTTGTTATTAGGGTGATTTTGACTTCATAGAATGATTTTGGTAGCATTCCTTCCTGTGAAATTTTTTGGAAGCCCTTCAGCAAGAATGGTATCAGATCATCTTTGAATGATTGGTAGAATTTGCCTGTGAAGCCCTCTGGTCCTGGGCTTTCCTTTCTTTTTTTTTTTTTAAAGGCTCCTAATAGTCTTCATTCATTCATTCACTCATTCATTCATTTATTTTCCCCTCCCCACTTGTGGCTTGCTTGCTGTCTGCTCTCTGTGTTCATTCGCTGCTGGCTCTTCTGTGTTCTTGCTTGTCTCCCTTCTTTTTGTTGTGTCACCTTTGCTGAGTCAGCTCTCCACAGCATCTGTGGGTCGGGCAGCACTCCGCAGCATGCGGGTGAGCCTGCCTTCACAAGGAGGCCCCGGGACGTGAACTGAGGGCCTCCCATATGGTAGATGGGAGCTCATCTGATTGAGCCACAGCCACTTCCAGTCCTGGGTTTTTCATATTTGGGAGGTTTATGGTAACTGTTTCAATCTTTTTACTTGTGTTGGTTTGCTGAGGTCTTCATTTCTTCTAAGGTCAGTATATGTTGTTTGTGCGTTTCTAGGAATTTGGCCATTTCACCTATATTGTCTAGTTTGCTGGCATACAGTTATTTATAATATCCACTTATTATCTCTCTCATTTCTGCAGGGTCACTGGTAATGTTCCCCCTTCCATTTCTGATTTTATTTATTTGCATCCTCTTTTTTTCTTTATCTGTCTGGCTAAGTGTTTGTTGATTTTGTTGATCTTCTAGAAGAACCAACATTTGATTTTGTTGAGTCTCTCTATTGTTTTTTTTTTTTTTCAATATTATCTATTTCTGCTCTGATCTTTATTATTTCTTTCCTCTGGCTTGGTTTGGTATTAGTTTGCTGGGTTTTTTTTGTTTTTGTTTTTTGTTTTTTTTTGTAGTTCCTCCAGGTGTGTTTTTAGGTCTCTGATTTTGGCTCTTTCTTCTTTTTTAATGTAAGCATTGATGGCTATAAATTTCCCTCTCAGTACTGCCTATGCTGTATCACATAGGTTTTGAGCCCATAGGTGTTTTCATTTTCATTTGTCTTGGGATACTTACTGATTTCTCTTGCAATTTCTTGTTTGATCCACTTATTTAAGAGTGTTGTTTAATCTCCATTTCTTGTGTACTTTCCATTTTTCCACCCATTATTGATTACTAGCTTTATTTCATTAAGATCAGAGAAAGTGCTTTGTATAATTTCAATCTTTCAAAATTTATTGTGATATGTCTCATGACTCAACATATGGTCTATCCTGGAGAAGGACCCATGAACACTTGAAAAGAATGTATATTCCTCTGTTTTGGTGTGTAATGCTCTATAAATATCTGTTAGGTCTAGTTCATTTATCATATTATTCAACCTCTCTGTTTCCTTATGTATCCTCTGTCCAGATGTTCTATCTAATGCTTAGAGTGGTGTATTGAAGTCTCCAACTATTACTGTAGAGGTCTCTATTTCTATTCACCTTCAGTTTTGCCCATGTGTGCCTATTGTATCTTGGGGCACCCAGGTTAGGTACATAAATATTTATTATAGTAACTTTTTCTTGGTGAATTGGCCCTTTTATTAATATATATGAATGTTATTCATTTCATATAACAATTTTGCACTTAAAATCTATTTTTTACTATATTGGTATCACTACTCCAGATCTTTTCTGGTTACTAATGTGTGAAATATCTTTCTCTAACTTTTCACTTTCAACCTGATTGTGCTCTTACATCTGAGGTGAGTCTTTTGTAGATAGCATATAGATAGTTCATATTTTTATCCATTCTGTCCTTCTATCTCTTTTTATTTTATTTATGTATTTCTCCCCTCCTCCCCTCCCCCCCCATTGTCTGAGCTCACTGTCTGCTCTCTGTGCCTGTTTATTGTGTGCTTGTCTTCTTTTTTAGGAGGCACCAGGAACCAAACTCAGGACCTCCCATGTGGGAGGGAGGTAACCAGTGGCTTGAGCCACCTCCAGTCTTGCTTGTTGTGTCTTTTCATTGTATCATCTCATTGTGTTATCTTATTGCATCAGCTTGCCACTCCAGCCCATTTTGTCAGCTTGCTGTCTTGCTTGTATTGTTTAGGAGGCACTGGGAACTGAATCCAGGACCTCCCATGTGGTTGGTGCGTGCCCAACTGCTTGAGCTACATCCACTTCCCAGTCTATGTCTTTTTAAAAATATATATTTTTAATTGAAGTATATCATTCATACATGAACATGCATAAACAATAAGTGTATAGTAAAGATTATGAACTTACAAAATAAACATTCATAACATCATACAGGTGTTTCCTACATCACCCCTCCACCAACACCTTGCATTGTTGTGAAACATTTACAAACTAGGCAAAAGCATCATCAAAATATTACTAACTATACTCCCTATCTTACATTTGGTGTATTTTTCCCCCAACCCACCCTATTTTTAAAAAATATATTTTTATTACAGAGGTTGTGAACTTACAAAACTATCATGCACAAGTGTAGAATATCCATACAGCACCCCTTCACCAACACACCACGCCATGGTGGAACAATTGTTACAGATTGTAGATAATATCATCAGACTGTTACCACCAACCATGGTCCATAGCACATACATTTGGCACACTTTTTCCATAGACCTCCATTATCATCACATTATATCTTTGGCATTGATGCAAGAATATTATAGTATTTCTGTCAACCACAGTCTATAGGTCACACCAATTGTAGTTTCCCATACTTCTCTACATTCCCACCACCCTGCAATAGTGATATACATCTACTCTAGCTCACAGAAGGACACTCTTCTATTTGTACCCTCAACCACAGTTCTCATTCACCTCTGGGTTCCCTAGATTATTCTTTAGCTTTCTTTAAATTGACATTTACTTCCCCAGACTACCCTTTTCAGCCACAATCCCATTTATAAACCAGCTGCTACTCACTATAATGTGTTACCATCAACTCTATCCATTTCCACACATTTACAGTCAAGTTAATTAAAACTTCTACATACAGTAAGCATCAGTAGTTTGTCTCAACCTTCCTCTTATCTCCTAGTAACTTATACTCTAGGTTTTAAGTCCATGAGTTTATTCTTTGTATTTAGTTCATATTAATGAGACCATGCAATTCCTTTTGTGTCTGGCTTAATTCTCTTAGTATTATGTCTTCAAGATTCATCTATGTTATATGTGTCCCAATTTCATTTCTTCTTATTGCGGCATTGTATTCAGTGGCATATGTATATACCACTGTAGCAGTTTGATATTATTGATGAATTATAAAAAAATATTGGATTATGTTTGTAAACTGATCTTCTCCTCTGGGCATATTAGATTATATTGGATTCATAGGTTTACTTGATTAATTATGTAAATCTCTTGTGCCAGTAGGGCGTTGAGTTTCCACCTTTGGTGGGAATCACAGATAAAAGGCATGGCAAAGATAGAGTTGAGGGTTTTTGATGTAGGAGTTTTGATGTTGGAGTTTGATGCTGAAACCTTAAGCTACAGCCCCCGGAAGTAAGGACACAGAGGAAAGAGAAGCAAGGAAAGAGAAGCCCCAGGAAGAGAGGAAGCTTGAGCCCAGAAAGAAGCAAGCCCTGGGAAGAGAGGAACCCTGAACCCAGAGAGAAGCAAGACCCTGGAAGAGAGGAACCCAGGAAGCCTGAATCCTCCCAGACATCAGCAGTCATCTTGCTCCAACATGTGAAAATAGACTTTGGTGAGGGAAGTAACTTATGCTTTATGACCTGGTATCTGTAAGCTCCTACCCCAAATAAACACCCTTTATGAAAACCAGCCAATTTCTGGTATTTTGCATCAGCACCCTTTTGGCAGACTAATACAACCACATTTTGTTTATCCATTCATTGGTTGTTGAATACTTGGGTTGTTTCCATCTTTTGGCAATTGTGAATAACACTGCTGTGAACATCAATGTGCATCTGTCTGTTCATGTCATAGTTTTTAATTTTTCTAGATGTATTCCTAGTAAAGGAATTGCTGGATCATATGGCAGTTCTATATTTAGCTTCCTGAGGAACTGCCGAACTGTCTTCTCAAGAGGCTGAATCATTTTGCAATCCTACCAACAGTGAAGGAGTGTTTCTATTTCTCCACATCCTCTCCAGCACTTCTTGTTGTCTTTTTAAAATATAATGGCTATTTATGCAATGTTAGATGATATCTCATTGTAGTTTTGATTTTCATTTCCCTGATAGCTAGTGATATGAACATTTTTTCATGTGCTTTTTGGCCATTTGTATTTCCCCTTTGAAGAAATGTCTATTTAAATCTTTTGCCCATTTTTAAATTGGATTACTTGCTCTTTTATTGTTGAGTTATGTGATCTCTTTATATAGAGTGAAAATCAAACCCTTATCGGATATGTGGTTTCCAAATATTTTCTCCCATCAAGTGGGCTGCCTTTTCACCTTCTTGATGAAATCCTTTGAATCACAGAAGTGTTTTAAGTTTGAGGAGGCCCATTTATACATGTTTTCTTTCATTGCTTGTGCTTTTGGTGTAAGGTTCAAGAATCCACCACCTACCATCGGGTCTTGAAGATGTTTCCCTACATTTTCTTCTAGGAGCTTCATGGTACTTGCTTTTATATTTAGGTCTTTGATCCATTTTGAGTTAATTGTTATATAAGGTGTGAGATAATGGTCTTTTTTCTTTCTTTTGGCTATGGATATCCAGTTCTCCCAGCATCATTTGTTGAATAGGCTGTTCTTTCTCAGCTGGGTGGACTTGAGAGGTTTATCAAAAATCACTTGGCCACAAAAATCACTTGGCCTGTCAAAAATCACTTGGGCCTGTTTCTGAACCATCAATTCAGTTCCATTGGTCTATGTATCTATCTTTATGCCAATACCATGCTGTTTTTGTTTTTACCACTGTAGCTAAGTAATATGGTTTAAAGTCTGAAAGTGAGAATCCTCCAACTTCTAAGATGTTTCTGGTTATTGGGACCTCTTACCCTTCTAGATAAATTTGAAAATTGTATTTTCCACATGTTTAAAAAAATGCTGGTGGAATTTTTATTTGGATTGCATTGAATCTGTATATCAATTTGGGTAGAATTGACATCTTAATGATATTTAGTCTTCCAAATCCATGAGCATGGAATGTTCTTCCAATTATTTAGGTCTTTTAAGATTTCTTTTAGCAATGCACTATAGTTTTCTGAATACAAGTGCTTTACATCCTTGGTTAAATTTATTCCTAAATATCTTTTCATTGCTATTGCAAATAGAATTTTTTTTTTCCCTGACTTTCACCTCAGATTGTGCATTACAATTGTAGAGAAAAACAACTGATTTTTGCATATTGATCACGTATTCTGACACTCTTCTGAAATCCTTGATTAGGTCTAGCCACTTTGTTGTAGATTTTTTGGGACTTTGTAGATATAGGAGGATATCATCTGTGAATAGTGAAAGTTTTACTTCTTCATTTCAGATTTGGATGCCTTCTATTTCTTTTTCTTGCCTGATTGCTCTAGTAGAACTTCTAGCACTATATTGAGCAACAGTGGTGACAATGGGCATCCTTGTCCCTGATCTCAATGAGAAAGCTTTTAGTCTTTCACCACTGAGTACAACATTAGCTGTGGGTTTTTCATATATGGCCTTTATCATGTTGAGAAAGTTTCTTTCAATTCCTACCTTTTGTATTATTTTTATCAAGAAAGGATGCAGTATTTAGTCAAATGCCTTTTCTGCATCAACTGATGATATCATGATTTTTCTTCTATAATTTATTAATATGGTGTTTTATGCTGATTGATTTTCATGTATTGAACCACCCTTGAATGCCTGGTATAAAACCCACCTGATCATGATGAATAATTCTTTCAATGTGTTGTTGGATTCTATTAGCAAGTGTTTTATTTAGGATTTTTGCTCCTATATTCATTAGAGAAATGGGGTTGTAATTTTCTTTTTTCGTAATATATTTATCTGGCTATGGTATTAGGGTGATATTGGCTCCATAGAATGAGTTTGGTAGTGTTCCTTCTTGTTCAATTTTTTGGAAGAGCTTGAGAAAGATTGGTATTAAATCTTGGAATACTTGGTAGAACTCACCTGTGAAACCATCTAGTCCTGGGTTTTTTATTTTGGGGAGCTTTTTGATCACTATTTCAATCTCTTTACCTGTGATTGGTTTGTTGAGGTCTTCTGTTTCTTCTGGGGTCATTGTAAGTCATTTGTACATTCCTAGGAATTTTTCCATTTCATTTTCATTGTCTAGTTTTTTTGGCATAAAGTTGTTCATAGTATCCTCTTAAGATCTCTCTTATTTCTGTGGGGTCAGTAGTAATGTTACCATTTTCATTTTTTATTTCATTTTTTTGGAATCTTCTTTCTTTTTTGCTTAGTCTGTATAGCTAAGTGTTTGTTGATTTTGTTAATCTTCTCAAAGAGCCAACTTTTGGTTTTGTTAATTCTCTCTATTATGTTTTTATTCCCAATTTCATTTATTTCTGCTCTGATTTTTGTTATTTCACTCCTTCTATTTGCTTTGTGATTAGTTTGCTGTACTTTTTCTAGCTCCTCCAGCTCTGTAGTTAGGGCATTGATTTTAGCTCTTTCTTCTTTTTTAATGCAACATTGAGGGCTATAAATTTTCTGCTCAACACTGCCTTTGCTGCATCCCATAGGTTCTGCTATGTTGTGTTCTCACTGTCATTTGTCTTGAGATATTATTGATTTCTCTTGAAATTTCTTCTTTGACACTCTCATTATTTAAGAGAATGTTGCTTAATCTCTCTATATATGTGAATTTTCCCTTTTTCTGTTTCTTGTTGATTTCCAACTTTATTCCATTATGATCAGAGAAAGTGCTTTGTATAATTTCAATTTTGTTGAATTTATTGAGATCTTCTCTGTGATCCAAAATATGGTCTATCTTGGAGAAAGATCCATGAGCACTTGAAAAGAATGTGTATCCTGCTGTTCTGGAGTGCAATGTTCTGTATATGTCTATTAGGTTTAGTTAATTTATCATAGTATTCAAGCTGTCTGTTTCTTTATTGATCCTCTGTCAGATGTTCTATCTAATACAAGGGTGGTGTATTGAAGTCTCCAACTATTATTGTAGAGATGTCTTTTTCTCCCTTCAGTTTGCCAGTGTTTGCCTTATGTATCTTGGGGTATCCTGGTTAGGTGCATATACATTTATGATTGTTAAATGTAATGTCCTCCCTTGTCTCAAATAACAGTTTTGCTTTTAAAGTCTATATCATCTGATATGACTATAGCTATTCCAGGGTTTTTTGTTTGTTTGTTTTTTGTTACTGCATGCATGGAATATCTTTTTCCAACCTTTCACTTTCAATCTATTATTATTCTTGGGTCTAAGGTGAGTCTCTTTCAGACAGTATATACATGGCTTATATTTTCTTATCTATTTTGCCAGTCTGTGTCTTTTGATTGGGGAATTTATTCCAATAACATTCAATGTTATTACTGTAAAGAAAGTTCTTATTTCATCCATTTTGGTCTTTGGGTTTTAGCTGTCATTTTACTTTCACCACTATTTTGACACTTTTAGTTACTGTTACTGACACAGTCATCATTTCTACACACTCTTCCAAGCCTCTTTCTCCCTGTCTCTTCTTTTCAATCTGTAACACTCTCTTTAGTATTTCTTGTTAAGGTGGTCTTTTTGTTGTAAACTCTCTGTTTCTGTTTACCTGTGAATATTCTAATCTCACCCTCATTTTTGAAAGATAATCTTGCCAGATATAAAATTCTTTGCTGTCAGTTTTCCTTTTGCAGTATCTTAAATATATCTATATTCTTGACTTCTACTACACAATGAGCAAGGAAGAAAAGACAAGAAAGCCCTAAACTAAAGGGGAAACTGCACCCAGAATGAATACATCTAGCAAGCTAGATGCAAAAACACCAACAAAAAATTACAATCCATACCAAAAAACCTTGCCTCCATGGTTTATGATGAGAAATTGGCACTTAATCTTACTGGGTATACCTTATATGTTGTGCATTGCTTTTCTCTTGCTGCTCTCAGAATTCTCTTTGTCTTTCACATGAGACATTCTGATTAGTATGTGTCTCATAGTTGGTCTA
Organism: Dasypus novemcinctus; assembly: GCF_030445035.2. NCBI lineage: Eukaryota > Metazoa > Chordata > Mammalia > Cingulata > Dasypodidae > Dasypus > Dasypus novemcinctus. The sequence continues at coordinate 23,842,540 of NC_080689.1, read as the reverse complement.
TTCAGATTTATTTGGATGGGAGTAGGCTGAGCTTCTTGGACATAGACATCTATGTTCTTCAATAGGGTTGGGAAATTTTCTACCATTATTTCTTCAGATATTACTTCTGTCGCCTTTCCCTTCTTGTCTCCTTCTGAGACACCCATGACATGTATGTTTGCATGTCTCTTGCTGTCATTTAGTTCCCTGATACTTGTTCAATTTTTTCCATTCTTTTCTTCATTTGTTCTTTCGTATATTCACTTTTGGAGGCTGTGTCTTCAAGCACCTTTGCTTCCTCAAATCTCCTGTTACATGCCTCCAATTTATTTTTATTTTCATTTATTGCACCTTTCATTCCCATAAGGTCTGCTATTTTTCTATGTATGCTTTCTATTCTTCTTTGTGCTCCCCCAGTGTTTTCTTAATATCCTTAACTCTTAACTATCTCATTGAATTTATTAGGGAGATGTGTTTGAACATCTATGATTAGTTGTGTCAACTCCTTTATGTCATCTGGAGGCTAATCTTGTTCCTTTAACTGGGCCATATCTTTCTGTTTCTTGGTATGGATTGTAATTTTTTTGTTGGTGTTTTTGCATCTGGCTTGTTAGATGTATTTATTCTGGGTGCAGTTTCCCCCTTTAGTTTAGGGCTTTCTTGTCTTTTCTCCCTTGCTCATTGTGTAGTAGGAGTCAAGGACGTAGATGGTGCTGTAAGCTATGGAGGCTGGAGCTGCCCACACTGCCCCAGGAATTGATGAAGCTTATCCCACCCTTCTCCTCTCTCAGGGTTAGGGACAAAGCTGCTACCACGTGTAATAATCCAAGTTAGGCAGGACAAGACCACCTGTAGTTGCCCAGAGAGACTGATGAAGCTTCATATCCCTTCCTCCCCTACTTTAGGTGGGGATGGAGCTATAGTTGTGGGTAGTAGTCTATGTCTTGTAGATCCAAAATGACCACATTTGCCCAGATAAACTGACATAGCACCAGACCCCCTCCTGCTGGTGTAGGAATGGACCCTCTGGAGTGCCTAACAGTCTAATCCATGTGGCCAAATAGACCTGCATTTGCCCTGAGAAGCTGAGAAAGTATTGTCCTTTCTGCCCTTTAGGGGGTGAGAATGAAACAGTCAATGCCCAACCAATGCTCTGTAGGCTAAGAATACCTGCCATTGCCTAGAGAGTCTGAGGAAACACCAGGCCCCTCATATCCTATTAGGGCATGGGGTTGGATCCACATGCACTGAACAGTTCATATCTGGTAGGCTGAAAGTACCCACCATTTCCTGGAGAGGCTGAGGAAGCACCAGTCCCCTCCTATCCTATTGGGGGTGGGGGTGGATCCACAGGCATCCAACAGTCCAGTCCATGCAGCAGAAAGTGTCTATCATTGCCCAGAAAGGCTGTGGAAACACCAGTCCCCTCCTTTCCTTTTGGGGGATGAGTGTGGTTCCACAAGTACCCACCAGTCTAGGCTGTGTGTCTTTGGTAACATACTTAAACTCACCCTCATTTTTGAAGGACAGTTTTGCTGGATAAAGAATTCTTGGCTGGCAGATTTTCTCTTTCAGTACCTTAAATCCATCATACCACTTTCTTTTTACCTCCATGGTTTTAATGAGAGAATGGCACTTAGTATTATTGAGGTTCCCTTGTATATGATACATTGATTTTCTCTTGCTACTTTGAAAATCCTCTCTGTATCTCTGGTATTTGTCTTTCTGAATAGTAGGTGTCTCAGAGCAGGTCTGTTCAGATTTATGCTGTTCGGGTTGCATTGTCCTTGGATACTGATATTTATGTCTTTCATAGGGTTTAGGAAGCTTTTGGTCATTATATCCTCAGATATTCTTTCTGCCCCTTTTCTGTTCTCTCCCCCTTCTGGGATACTGATAATGTGTATGTCTTTGCATTTTTCATTGTCATTCAATTCCCTGAGGCCCTGTTCAATTTTTCCCTTCTTTTCTCTTTCTGTTCTCCTGTCTTTTCTAGTTTGGATGCTTGTTCCTCCAATTCACTAATTCTGTCCTCCACCAATTCAGATCTACTCTTTTATGCCTGTAGTGTATTTTTATTCTCTTCCTTGTGTCTATCATTCCCATAAGCTCTATTACCTTTCTTTGTAGGCTTTCAAGTTGTTCTTTATGCTCACTCAGTGTCTTTTTAATATCCTTTATCTCTTCAGTTATATTTTCTTCAACTCCTTGAATTGATTTAGGGGATTTGTATGATTATCATTGATTAGTTGCCTTAAACCTTTTGTCTCATCAGGATTTTTGGTTTGTTCTTTTGGCTGGGTCATCCCTTCCTGTTTCTTAGTATGGCTTCTAATTTTTTGCTGATGTCTAAGTATCTGAATATGTTGGTGAATTTACTCTGTTAATTTCTCTCTCTTGCCTAGTGGTTTTGTTTCACAGCTCTTCTTTGATTTTTGGTTCAACTTACTCTAAGTCTTTAAAATTGCCCAGATTAAGTTATAAAAATAGGGTCAGGGACTCACTGATGGGGAGCAGATTCTATCCAAGGGGTCTGGGAGAAGAGACTCCAGAAAAGTCTCCTTGCATTTTCCCTGCTCACCATCAGATGGTGCTCACTGGTAAATAGTTCCATGGAGGTCTCAACCTCCACTTGCTAGTGCCATGATTCTGCTGGCCAAACTCACTGATGGGAAACCACTTTCTGCCCCCAGCCATACCTTTCCTCTTCCCAGGGAGGAAGACTACTATTCCCCTCTTAGTTGACTGCAGTGAGCCATGGGTTTTATCCAGTTTGTTTGCCTTTAGGCTGGAAGATAGGTCCTTGTTTCCAGCTGTGGAGGCTAGTAACTCACAATTTTTTTTTTAAGATTTATTTTTTATTTATTTCTCTCCCCTCCCCACCCAGTTGTCTGCTCTCTGTGTCCATTTGCTGTATGTTCTTCTGTGTCTGCCTGTATTCTTGTCAGCAGCACCCAGAATCCATGCCTCTTTCTGTTGCATCATTTTGCTGTGTCAGCTCTCCATGTGTGCAGTGCCATTCCTGGGCAGGCTGCACTTTTTATGCACTGGGGGGCTCTCCTTACGGGGCACATTCCTTGTGCGTGGGGTTCCCCTATGCAGGGGACACCCCTGTATGGCGTGGCACTCCTTGCGTGCATGGGCCAGCTCATCACACGGGTCAGGAGGCCCTGAATTTGAACCTTGGACCTCCCATGTGGTAGGCAGATGCCCTATCCATTGGGCCAAATCTTCTTCCCCACAATTTTCATTTCATCTTCTTCATCCATCTCTTATCCTGCTGGAGGATGTGTAGCACCCTCCTGGTCTGTAGATTCCAAAGCAGCTCCCTCAGACAGCTTTGTGCCTTTTCTCCATTGTTTTTGTGAAATAGTTGAACCCTGCCTACCTACTTCAACACCATTTTCCCAGAAGACTCCATATCTTCCCTCTTTTGCTGGCTGGCCTCAGGGCATATTATAAAAGACTCTGAAGTCCTAGAAGATTTTGGGATGATTAGATGGGTGACTCATGAGTTCCTGATATCTGTGTGAAGCAGACTTATTTCCCAGCATACACATATTCATATATACACACCTCATTGAACCTCTATGGGCTATGAATTGACTGAGAAAGCAATCTTTACTGTGATAAATCAACATTTGTGGCTTTTTTTTAAAAAACAGCAGTTAGCTTATTCAAGCCCTTGCAATTATTATATGGTCTTAGACAAATTGCAATTTTGATATGCACTTATAACTAACTTGCATTTGTTTGTTGGCTATGGCATGAATGTATAATGATTAGGTTACCAATTGTCACTTTTAAAATATTTTCAATATTATAATGTTCCCAGAAGACCTTAATATTTTATTAGTACTGATTAGTGGTAATCAAATGAAGTAATAGCAAACCTTTCCCTTTATTCAAAAGGGAGGATGGCTATTTACTTAGTGCTATCCAGTGCATTTTGTTTCCTTAATTCCCACAATTTCAGGTTGTTGGCCTGTTGCTTTATTTAGGGGACCTCCTTTTTTACCAAGTCTTTCAGAATCTGTTGCTTCCCCTCCAAGCCTCCTTTGCAATATTCTCCATGTGAACTTCTCTATGAATCCCTCCCCAGCAATATTACCTTATTGAATCAAGATCCATGGTTTATTATGGGCTATAAAGCAGAACTTCCTACTATTTATCCTTTGAACTTAAAGAATATTTTCATACTATGATAATGGATTCAAAGGTCACTGTACCAGTATTCTTCATCACTGACTAGGAGAGTCCTCAGTGATAAGGAGGCATTGTGCCATAATTTGCTCTAATGGAAGAACATGATTTCGGGACTCAAACTGACCTGGTAGGGAATTCTAGCTTCATCTATCACTATCTGTGTTAATTTGAAAACATTATTTAATCTGAGTTTCATTTTTCCAATCAGTTACTTAGGAAATTAGCATCTACATAACTGTGAGCATGTAATAGATGCTTAATAAGTCTTCTAGAATTTGTTATGATAGGATTTTTAAACCTATAATAGAATAAGGTATTCATTGAATGTTTGTTCCTTTCACAGCTTATGGGAAGTGAATGTGGCTAAAGTAGTTGGGTGCCTGCCTACTACATGGGGGTCCTGGTTCAGTTCCTGGTGCCTCCTAGAGAAGATGAGCAAGACAGCGAGCTGACATGATGGCCTGGCATGACAGGCTGGTGCAGTGAGATGATGCAACAAGATGATGCAATGAGGAGACACAATGAAAGATACAACAAACAGGGAGTGGAGGTGGCTCAAGTGATTGGTACCTCCCTCCCACATAGGAGGTCCCAGGTTAGGTTCCTGGTGCCTCCTAAAAAGAAGGCAAGCAGACAGAGATAGCACACAACAAACAGACCTTAGCAGACAGTAAGCACAAACACAGAGGGAAGAGGTGGGAATAAATAAATAAAATAAACCTATTTTTAAAAAAAGCTTATGAGGGAAACGGACTTTGGCCCAGTGGTTGGGGCGTCCGTCTACCATATGGGAGGTCCGCGGTTCAAACCCCGGGCCTCCTTGACCCGTGTGGAGCTGCCCATGCGCAGTGCTGATGCGCGCGAGGAGTGCCGTGCCACGCAAGGGTGTCCCCCGCGTGGGGGAGCCCCACGCGCAAGGAGTGCGCCCGTGAGGAGAGCCGCCCAGCGTGAAAAGAAAGAGCAGCCTGCCCAGGAATGGCGCCGCCCACACTTCCCGTGCCGCTGACGACAACAGAAGCGGGTGCCGCTGACGACAACAGAAGCGGACAAAGAAACAAGACGCAGCAAACAGACACCAAGAACAGACAACCAGGGGAGGGGAGGGAATTAAATAAAATAAATAAATCTTAAAAAAAAAAAAAAAAAAAAAAAAAAAAAAAAAAGCTTATGAGATGAGGTCAAGTCTATGGTTCTGGAACAGAGGGATACTTCTGGCTTGTGTGAGAATCAAACTATAAAACCTAAGAACATCATCACTATGCTCCCTGGCAGTCAATAGTTCCTTTATAATGTCACTTTTCATATCTATCTCCCCAACTGTGATTTATGATTTCCTATTTGGTAGGATAGGGATGAGTCCAGGAATCTAAATCCTATGCTCATAATCACTACTTTAATTTCACTTTCCTTTACTTGAGGGGTCTACTGCCTAGTTTGGGCACCTAGAAAATCAACAGTTCCAACACAGTGTAATAGAAGTTTACAAAATTAATGTATATCAGGAAACTGGATAATATTTCACAAAATTGTCTTATAAAAGAGAAATTGGTTTGGATCTTGAAGGAAGAATGAATGGAAACTTAGGAAATTTAGGGAAAGTTTCCTTTCCAAGGAAAGAAAACAATGAAGTATCTAGAAGAGTGCCTGAGGCATAAGAGGTGTTTTAGTCTGTTAAAGCCTACCAATGCAATATGCCAGAAACAGGTTGGCTTTTATAATAGGAATTTGTTAGGTTAAAAGCTTATAGTTCTGAGGCTAAGAAAAATGTCCAAATCAATGCATCAAGCAAAGCTATTTCCCTGAAGTTCAGTCGCTGGTGATTCTTGTCTCTTGCCACATGGCAAGGCACAATGATGGCTCTGCCAGTCTCTGCCTTCTCCTCTGGATCATGTTGCTTTCAGCTTCTCACATGGCATTCTCTCTGCTTAGAGAGAGTTTCTCTCTGTTGCTGTGGCTATTTTTCCAGTGTTGGCAACTTGTTATTACTCCATGTATAAAGGACTCCAGTAAGAGAATTAAGACCTACTCTGGGTCATGCCCTAATGAAGTGATCTAATCAAAAGGGAGATCCCTTAACTGAAGGTAATTAAAAAAGTCTGATCTGCAATAGGTTTACGTGCACAGGAATGGATTAACTTTAAGGAAAGAACTTTGTTGGATCCATCCAGCTTCAAACTGTCACATTCCACCTTCTGGATCCCAGAAAGATACATTCTTTCCATATGCAAATAGATTCTTTCCCTCACAATATTTCAAAAAGCTTTAAATCATTTCAGTAACAGTATTAAGTACATATTCTCATCACAATCAGTTATAAGCATGAAGTCTGTCTTGGGGCAATCCATAAGCCTCAGGTTATGGATCTGTGAAACTTACAGAACAAGTATTCTGCTTCCAATATACAAAGGAGGGACAGACATAGAACAATCGTTCCCATCATCATAGGGAGAAATTAGAAAGAAAACAGGGGTCATGGGTCCCAAAGAGTTCTGAATATCTGCAGACATACTCCATTTGATTTCAAGGACTGAGGGTATTCTATAGAAAGATGGTTTCTTCTCCATGGGGTCTTATGGTATGGCAGTCCCACCCCTTCCAAGGGCTTGCCCCAAGGCCATGTTCTCAATTCCACCATCATCAAACATCTGGGAGGCTGCCGAAGTCTAGGCCTCACCCTCTGAGAAGACTGGGGTGATAGCTACTCTCTCCCCAATCTCCAGGGCATAGGTTTAGTGCAGTGGGGTGGTGGCCAAACTCTCTCCAATCTCTGGAGCACAACCTCAACTCTCTCAGAACATTGGGGCTGCTGCCAAACTCCCCAATCCCCAGAGAATATGCCCCTCCCTTTCTGAAGCCTGGGGTGGCAGCATTCTTCTTGAACAACAGGGCAAAAGGCCTGCCATCTCCAAGCTTTGAGGCAAACATACCCTTTCCATACATATGGGTGAGGTCCTACGCTTGGCCTGAGAAAATATTTTTAGTCCAGACCTCAGCTTCCACATTTTGCCTTTGAAGTCATTTTTCCTTCAATCTCTCCCTTTTCTGTCCCTTTTAGCTCAGGCTGTCAGTGGTTTTGTTCATACAGATCTAGCAAAAAAAAAAAAAAAAAAAAAGACAACTTGTTGGTTTAGCATGCAGGAAACATGGGTGCAAGCTGTCAGACAGTAAGATTTTCCACAGATCCTTCCTGGGTAATGGCATTTCCAATCCTGACTTACACTGACATGACTGGCAGTTTCCATGTTCAGTTAAATCCTCACATGGGGCATTATCCTCTGGGGACTCATTTTCCAGAAGCTCAGAGTTTCTCAAACCACCACTTTCTGGTTTCTTTGTGCCCAGGAATTCAGTTCTCAGCTTATCCCTTTCCTCTTGCCTTTTACTCTAAGCTGCAAGGAGAAACCAGGCCACAGTTTCCACATTCAGTTTGGAAATCTCCTCGGCTAATTATCCACGTTAATCACATTCAAATTAAATTCTGCCTTCCATCTAACATCAGGTATCAGTTTTGCCAAGGATTTCCTTCCTTCCAGTTTGCAATGACAAATCACCATTTCTGTCTAAAGCCTCTTTGGAAGTATCTTTAGCACCTGTATTTTTACCAACAATCTCTTGCAGCAATCTGGGTCTTTTCTATCAAGCATCTCACAATTCTTCCAGAATTTCCCCTTACCTATTTATAAAATTGTTCCAACATTTTTGGTATTTGCATAGCAGCATGTACCTCACTCTCCTGGTACAATTTCTTAGTTTGCTAAAAGCTGCTGGGAGCAATATACCAGAAATGGGTTGGCTTTTATAATATTTTTTATGAATATGCTTGTATTATGTACATAAAGAAAATACCTTTGTTTTCTTCCTTGTCTTATCCCCTTATCAAATTACATAAGTTGTTTTAGTTTCATGCCCTAATATTTAAGTTATATGATATCAAGTTTAAGAGTGAATTTTACCCAAGGACTTTCACCCCATTCTGGAGAGATTTAGTGCATTTCTGGTTATACATGGGATAGTTGCCTATTATAAAGATATCGTATTTCACTGATTTTTAAGACACACTTTTAAAATATTTTAACAACTGAGAGTGAGATGTTTCCTACAACTGATGATGTGTCATGATTTAATTGGCAGTTTTTTTCTTAGTGGCATGTAAAATAATGTTGTTGCTCACAAGTGATGGCATCTTATTTTGGTGAAAAATTGAAATTATAGCAGAACAGAACAGAGGGGCAATGAATGGAAGCAGTGAAATCAATGGGAAGATTTTATCAAATAACAGCTATGAGGCAACAGACTGTGGTGCAAAATTAAACAAGCCACAATAGGTTTTGAAATTCCAAAAAAGATTAGGAGTTTCTACATTTAATAGGTTAAACCTACCTTTCATTTTCCATTTTATTTACTTTGCTTTGTCACACAATTAGAACCTGAAAAGAGCTTCTAGCTTTTCACTGAATCTTTATTTTCTCAGATGAATAACTTAAGTATAAATAGTATTATTTAACATCTCTCAAGCATCAAAATTTTGTGAAGAAAGTACAAGGCCATTGAGACTTTACTACCCTACCTAATGACATCTTTTCTTTGCCCTGAGATTTCTTAAGAGAAATACAGAAAACTTAAAGCATTGGAAGAGGCTTCAGAATTCTCAGGTCCAACTCCTTCACCTTGTACACGAGGAAAATGAGATTCCAAGATGCTTTACCTTGGCTCTCAGCTCTCGCATACATGATGAGCATAGCTTGAAACCCTCCATCTCCTCTTTACCTGTCTACCTCTAGATTAGCTCCGACTTCAGTTCTTGTCCTTGGCAGACAGCATAAAAGGATCTCCCACCTTCAATCACCACAACTTAGAACTAATTAGTAAGTCTTGTTACTAGTTCTTTTCTCTCTTTTCTGTCTACATCATCGTTCCGTAGTTGGAATTTTATTCCTTTTGCCTTGAAACCTGGTTGCCAGGGTCCTAACCTCTGTTGATTGGGTGATGGTGTCTATGTTGGACTCTCTTGCCCAGGCACTGCATGCCTGAATTTCTGACGGGCCCCACCTGCCTTTCTGTGCATGGATTATTACCATGTGACCCTCAGCATCTATCCTGGTTCCAGAGTAGCCACCTCTAGAATACAGAATCCCCCCACCTCACTGTTTTATACTTCCAACTGACACCAGACTGTTTACATGTCACCCTAGCTTGACCAATTTTGATGGGTTCCTCTTTCCCAGCCCCAAAGTCTGGGGTCCCTGTTCAGTCTAAGAACCTCTTTCTTATCACAAGCAGTGCACACCAGTAGGGTGTGGAGAGGAGCTGAGTCCCTTCTTAATTGGGGGAGCCAACTTTTCTATTCATTGGACCTCCCTTCTAATTGCTCTCAATGGTTAGGCATCTGTTCTGATTGATCTGCAGCCATGCAGTTCAATTCTTAAATATTTTAATGTTTCCTCTGCTTACTAGTGACAACTTTTTTAAAAAATTAATTTATTTTTTGTCTTTATTTATTTTTTAATGTTACATTAAAAAAAATATGAGGTCCCCATATACTCCCCACCCCCCTAGTGACAACTTTTGATCACCTGAAATCAAGTATCTGCTAAATGCTTTGCATTTCTTATCTCTTTTTAATCCCGTAAGGTATGACCAGCCATAATTTAAAGGAGAGGAACTGAGGCTTAGAGAAATTACATAAATATCCCAAGGACATAGGCCGTGTGCCTTCCTCAGGTCTTGATGACATTGTGCTTCACTGCAGTACTCTCCTCCCAGGACCAAATCATCATACATTGAGTCTGGTCAGCTTATCTTATACCAAATTGAGAATGTCTGCACAGCGCCTACATATTCTTACTTGCTGATAAGGGCAGTGGCCATTTACCTGTTCAGAAATGTAAGTTTACCTATACTTCACTGACCAGCTGAGCTTTCAGAACTTTTCCACTGCTTTGGTATCCAACTTGTCCTTGTCTTGCTCCTCAGCTATCTGAATCCTGCTTAGGTGATGCATAAACTGTATATGCCACTATCAGACCTTCCCAAGGATTTTCAGATCTTTCTTTATTCTTTTGTTGCTATACTCTAAAAGCTTACCAAGGGACTAAGAGAGAGATACTTTTAGTTTCTGATTTATTTCTTGCTCTAGAACACTTTTGTTTTTTAAGCTCCTAAAATAAAATTTGAGGGCTCTAGGCATATCAGCAGAGCAATTTATCAGCAAGAACAAAAAACACATATTTTAAAAGATGCCTTAAAATAAACCTAGTGAGGGAAGCAGATGTGGCTCAAGCAATTGAGCTCCCGCCTACTACACGGGAGGTCTCTGGTTCGATTCCTGATGCCTCCTAAAAAAGACAGTGAGCTGGTGCAAGGGGTAGATGGGGCAAGCTGAAGTAACAAGATGATGCAACAAGAGACACAAAAGGAAAAACACAATGAGAGACACAACAAAGCAGGGGACTGAGGTGGCTCAAGTGATTAGGTGTCTCTTTCCATATTGGAGGTCCCAGGTTTGGTTCTGGCACCTACTAAAGAAACAAGGAAGATGAACAGACACAGTAAGTGCAAACAATTGGGGGAGGGGAGAGAAATAAATAAATAAATCTTTGAAAAAACAAACAAACCTGATGGTCTAGGTTTGAGCAGGTTATGAATACAAATATTATTGCAAATAATAAAAGCTAATGTTTATTGAGTACTTAAAATGTTCTGAGCTCTATTCTAAATACTTTATGAGCATCCTTTTCTTTAATCCCCCAACAACTGTATGCAGGAGGGACTATTATTATCTGCATTTTACAGAAGAGGAAAACTAGCAGAATGAATAATTAAGTAACATGTCTTAGATCATTGAAATTGTAAATGGAGGAGTCAGGATTTGAAGATGGGCAATCTGATTCCATAGCACAGATTCTTAATGAAACCTGAAGGATTATCACTATTATAATGGTTTTATTTTAAAAACAAATATACAAGAATATATGGATGAGTTATTTTTCAAAGCATTAACATTGTCACCTTGGGAAAATATACCCATTTTGTAAGAATGTTGTCATTTCCAAATTTCTTTGGGAGAAGCAGATTTGGCTCAACTGATAGAGCATTCACCTACCACATCCAAGGTTCAAAACCAGGGCCTCCTGACCCATGTGGGAGCTGGCTCATGTGCAGTGCTGATGTGCGCAAGGAGTGCCATGACATGTAAGGATGTCCCCTGCATAGGGGAGCCCCACATGCAAGAAGTGCACCCCATAAGGAGAGCCACTCTATGTGGAAAAAAGTGCAGCCTGCCTAGGAGTGGTACCACACACAGAGAGAGCTGATGCAGCAAGGTGATACAACAAAAAGAGACACAGATTCACAGTGCCGCTGACAAGAATTCAAGCAGACACAGAAGAACACACAGTGAATGGACACAGAAAGCAGACAACGGGGTCGGGGAAGGGGAGAGAAATAAACAAAAAATAAAATCTTTAAAAAGCAAATATCTTTGGAACTGACTTTTGACTCATTTACAAGTCTACAAGAAAGTTCAACTCTTTAGACTCATAACTGTTTGATTAAAAACAGCATTACCTTAGCATAAAAATAGCCCCATTCACAAGTAAAATTGGTGACATTCCTTCCCAGTGGAAATATACAAAATAGGTAACACATGAAAAAATTTAAATGACCAATAATCTATGGGAAGATGTTCAACCAAATATAATAAGGGTATAAAAGTTAAAATAATGAGAAACATTTTCATCTAGCAGATTGACAGGTATTTTAAAAGATTAGCAATATCCAGAGTTGGCAAAAGTGGGGGCTGTAGCAGTTTGGTATTATTTATGAATTCCAAAAATAGATATTGGAATATGTTTGCAAACTAGTATGTTCTTCTGGGCATATTAGTTTGAGTTAGATTCAGAGATTTCACTTTTACTTGATTAAATTAAGATTGGGGTTTTGATTCAGCCATGTCAGTAGAATGTTGAGTCCCTACCTTCCCCTTGAAGTGGGTGGAGACTTACAGAGAAAATGACAGGACAGAGGACAGAGTTTGAGTTTTGATGCTGGAGCCCCGGGAAGTAAATACACAGAGAAGGAGAACACAGGGAGTTTAGTTTTGGATGCTGGGGCCCCAGGGAGAGAGTGGAGACGTTCACCGGATCATTTGCAGCTGAAGAGACCAGAGCCCTGAACAGCTGGGAAAATCTGGAAAGAAAGGAGCCCCAGGGAGAGAGATAAGGCTTATGCTAGCCTAGAGCTGAGAACGGAAAGAGCTGGGACCACAGAGCCTTAGGAGGAAGAGGAAGGCTGAACCCTCACAGAGATGGCAGCCATCTTGCTCCAACACATGGCAACAGAATTTGGTGAGGGAAGTAACTTAGGCTTTATGGCCTGGTATCTGTAAGCTTCTACCCTAAATAAATACCCTTATAAGAGTCAACAGATTTCTGGTACTTTGTAGCAGCACCCCTTTGGCTGACTAATACAGGGACAGTTAATACTTTCATGAACTATTGGTGGTAGTATAACTTGGTATACTTTATCTAGAAAGTAGCTTGGAAGCATATTTAAAATATTAACTAAGAATACCCCCTCACCCAGAAATTTTAGGAGGTTATTCTAAGAAAAGAATTCTTATTCCAAGAGGATTACTTATTTAGAAGACTTCTTATTCTAAGAATTATTTTTCTAAGAAACATATAAGGGCAAGGATACAGTATCTAGCAACCAGGATGCTTGTCATAGTGTTCCTCATTATTGCAAGAAATTCAAAATAAACTGAAGTCCACTAATAGAGTATTGATTAAATAAATCTATGTGATGGAAAATTACACAGTTATTAAAATGACAATGTCATTCTGTATTTATTGTATTGGAAAGATATCCACAATATATTATTTTTTAAAAGCAGTTATCTCATCTTATTTATATCTTATCTATATCTGTATTTATCTCCTTATCTATCTATACACAGTCATACATATACATAAAATTTTTGAAAAGATACTCACTAATACGTTAAGTGATTCTTTTTGTGATTTAGGATTTCATGCAATTTTTATTTTCTTCAATGTATTTTTCTATTGCTTAATTTTCATCTTTAATAAGCATTATTTTTATAAATAGGAAAAAAAAGAAATCTGTTTGCATTTTGAAAAACAATTATTACTACTACCTAGCTGGATCTTTCATGATATTTACCAGACATTTTTTTTTTTTTTTCAATAGTTTTGGGCTGTTTCCAAGAAAAGAAATGAGCTTGCCATAACTAAAGACATTCTTTTGTTAGGTGAAATGCAGATCAATACCAAAAGAGAATTTACAAAATCGTTTCATAACATCATTGAAATGAGCATTGACTAACCAAATAGTGACAGCATTAAAGTGCTCACATTTATTTGAAGGTATAATTCTGGTTTGTTAACAAAATAATCTCACCACTTTATTGTTGCACTTCATATGTTCTGTTTATTTACATTGGCTTTCACAAAAAATTTGAGCGAACTGAGCCCTAAAGAAATTCTCTCACCCGGTGGATGAACACTCTGTAATTTCTTTAACTTCGGCATGCATCAGTAAATGAATGCATATTTTTACTTGCTTGACCAAGCTCAGGAATCTGCAAGTCTGCTAACAGGGTATTATATGGATGGCGCTCTGAATAATACCATGTGCCCTGTCGCAAAAGCTAAAGATGCGCTTGTGGAATTTATTTTATTCCGATTTATGAGGACCGCTGCACACAAATAGATTATTGTGGTGTCTGTGATTAATGCAACACCACACGGCTGTGTGGACTTCATAAATCATTTGATGCAATGTCTGAGTGAATTTTACTTGCAAAATCAGTTTCAATCAGGGTAGCTTGAAAACTAGGTAGAGCAGAAGGATGTGTCCAGCTGCGCAAGGTATCTAGGTGGTGCAGCAGTCAGTACTGGGTCCAGTTTTATGTCTCCTGTTATCAGTGATGTGGAAGAGTGAATAAGCAGCACGTTAATTAAATCTGCAGATGGAATTGGAAATGTCACAAATGCTGAGGAGGCCAGGGAAATGATACAAATTGGCCTAAAGTGATAAGTGGGGGTTGAGATAAAGGCCAAAAATACACCAGACCTGAACTCTCATGCACAGACAGGCATACTACACACGAATAAATCAGTGATGAGAAATTAGTTAATTTCATTTCACTCTTTAGATCCCAAATATCATATGAAAACAGAATGGGAATAATGAATTTTAGAAAAGTGCAGGGTTTTAGTCTAAGATCAGTATTTAGCATTTGCTTTGTTTAAAAAATAATGATATTATTGCTTTTTTGATACATAAGTAATACATGCTCATCATAGAAGAATCGGAAACTCTAGATCAGCAGCAATGTAAAAATAATATTTATAATCCCACCATTCAGTAATAATCATATATATATATATATATATATAAGAAGACAACTAAGAAAATGAGGTCATATTGCATATTCAATTTAGTGTCCAGCTCCCTTCATGTAAGAATATGTGATATATTTCTTTTTTCAAAGGCCAAGTTCCTGAGAACCTGGCCCTGTACCCACATTTCTCTTGCTCATTGAATTTGTTTCCTTCAATCTTGGTAATTAGGAGCTCTGCAAAAATGACAAAGGGCTAATATCTGCAAAAGCTGAGGTTGGAGGGAAAAAAAAGACAAGGAATTTTCTTTGAATAGTGTGCCTGCTCTTCAGAAATTCCTGACACCATCAGCTACCCATCCATTCTGCTTAGCCCTACTGGGCCACCCTTCCACTAAGCCAACATTCACAAAATTTCCCTGTCTTTCCTGACCCTATGGGGAGCTGCTGCTCTGATCCTGGTTATTATTCTGCAGAATTGCTATTATGAAACAAGGAACCACTACCTTTTGCACAAATGACTTAAATGGAGGAGGGAAGTCCCATTGTGAAATAAAGATCACTCAAAATAGTCAAGGACGGTTGTAATAAATGGTGAGGTTAGGAGAGGGATGAAAGGAGACAAGGAAGAAGAAAAGAGAGAGAGAGGAAGGAAAGGAAGAAGGAAGAAAGGAAGGAAAGAAAAAACTTGCTTTTTTTACCTTTGAAATACAGCCCTGGGCTTGCATGGATATGTGTATAGGATGGAATTTCATCGGTAAGGCAAACTAAATAAATGAAATAAAGGCCTAATCTATACAAATAGAGGAGGAACCTGAATCCTATTATGACTCAAACTGAAAGTGCAGGGAGGATTGTAAAACCAAGGGAAATGAGAATCATTTTTTGGAGTTAATTGAGGAGCATGAAATTTGGCATTGGGAAGACTTAACAGGAGTCCAGCTTCCCCTTTCCTAGCTCCCATTCCTTGGTGAGAAGGAGCAGAGCACGGGATCACAGCCACGCGTCCACCTGCCTCCCAGTGGATAGTCAAAAGGAAAGCGCCATGGGTGGGAGCTGGGGCAGCTGGATTAGTTACCAGTCTTTCCACCAACCAACTGGCTCTCGTCAATTCCTATCCTCTTTTGGATCTCAGTTTTCCTCATATATGAGATGAAGAGCTAGCCCTGTATAGCCTTTAATGTCTTCTTCAACTAAAACAATTCTTAGTCTTGGCAGCACATTAGAAGGCTCTCAGGTGTTTATACAACTCGCCATACAAAAGCCTCCCCTCAGACATTTACATCAGAATCTCTGGGGTGGGACGAAGACCTCAGTATTTTTAAGCTCTCCATGTAATTCCAGTGCGCTACCAAGATTGAAAAATCTCTGAGCTGTACTAGATAATCTTTCTTTTTTATTGGAGTGTATCATTCATATATGAACATACATAAACAATAAGTGTGTAGTAAAAGTTGTGATTTTACAAAACTAACAAGCATATTATCATACAGCGTTCCCATACAACACTCCCTAACACTTACTATGTGCTAGCCACTATTCTAAATGTCTAGAATTGTAGGGTATTTTTTTAAAACAATATTTTTACACTCTTTCAATCAAAAGTAGAATCAGTTAATTTACTTTTATACTTTGGATATGACCATTATGACTTGTTTTGGATGAGTTATTTGAAAATGTGACACATGTAAAGGCTTGAAAAGTGCTTGGGCATTGGTGTGTGCTCTCACTTCTCCTGCTTTTAGAATACCGTCACTGAATGGAGTCCAGGCTAGACTGCTACATGCTGGAGCTACATGGTCCAAATCAACTGCAAGACACGTGAGTGAGGTCATCTGGGACTAACCTGACCCCACATGACCTGCCAGCTGACTGCCATTGCATGAATGAGCTGAGATGAGACCACAAAAGAACCAGCTAGTGGAACCCAGTGCAAACTGCCAACCCAAAAAATCATGAGCTAAGACTTTTGGTTTGAAGCTACCACATTTTTGGATGGTTTATTGTTCATTAAAGCTAACTATACATGTGTCTTAAATCCTTTACTTCTCATATAATTATATGAGGTAGATATGGTCATTATCTCCATTTTACAGATGGGGAAACTAAGGCACAGGGAGGTTAAGTAATTTGTGCAAAGTCAACTAGCTAGAAACTGGTTGCACCAGGATGTGAACTCAGATAGCCTGCCTCTAGAACCCACACTCTCAACCTCCATAGTATACTCTCTTATGCTCATAGGTATATATATGACTTATTGCATTCATTTTTCAATGACTTGGACAAGCAACAGCACTTAAAAAAGAGGAATTTCATCAAAACTTCTATCACTAACATTATTATTCTAATGTTTACTTATTTCTCTTACTTTTCCCATTTATTCTTCCAGGATTTATTGAACTTATACTATTTTCCAGACCTGTGTCAGGCACCAGGGCTATAAATATGAGTCAGACACATTTGCTGGATACAAGGAGAACACAGGTTATCAGGAGAAACAGATATATCAATAAAGAACAGCAACACAATATGAGAAATGCTATCATATGGGCTTGCAGAAGGCACTGTCATGGTACAAAGGAGAAAATGATTTGCTTTCCCTGAGAGGAATCAGGAATGCCAGAAGCTTGTGATAGCATCATCATCATTAATTTTATTGTTTTTACGTATTGTCCTTGTGTATTTACCTATAAAATGTGGGGGAAATGCTGCTTTATTGACATTTATTTTATGTGTTTTCTCCCTCCCCCTTTCTTTCTTTCCCTCCTTCCTCCCTTTCTTCTTCCTTTCTTTCTTTCTTTTTCCTTCCTTTCTCCCTCCCTCCCACCCTTCCTACTTTTCTTCCTTCTTTTCCTCCTTCCTTTTCACCTTCTCCAAATATTTATTGAGCACTTACTCTGCTCTCAGGCACAGTTACTCAACCTGACAGACAAGGTCTCTGATTTCATGAAATGAATGGAGACAGATCATAAATCAGCAAGAAAAAAAAAATCTTCTAAGTGATGAATGCTTTTGCAGAGGATTAAAACAGGATGATATGGGGGAGCAGATGTGGCTCAAGCAGTTGAGCACCCACCTCCCATATGGGAGGTCCCAGCTTCAGTTCCCAGTGCCTCCTAAAGAAGTCAAGCAGTGAGCAGACAACAAGAAAAATAACAAGCAAACAGATGAGGGAGCCATCTGGGAGGTGGGAGAAGAAACAGGATGATGTGATAGTCATTTGAGATAGGCCAAGTGGCTGCTGCTTTGGAAGGGGTAGTTAGGAAAGACTTCTTTGAGTAGGTAGTCTTTAAGCCAAAAATGAATGACTGGAAGTAATCGATTCAAGTCTGAGGCAGGAGAGCATTTCTGGCAGAGGAACAGCTAATACCAGGCACTCAACTGAGAACTAGCCTGGACACAAGAGGACATTGTCTTGGGGCAAGGAGATGGGAAAGAAAGGTATGAGGAAGGGGCAAGGGCAATGAGTTACAGGTCTCAATGAATTGCTGGGATAGGAGTTCCAGAGAAGGTGAGCTATAAGCATAGAAGTTTTTGAGCAGAAACAGCATGTTCAAAATGGAGATATCAGAGGAGCTACAGTTATTGCTGGTGACAGAGTCAGGGTCTGAGCATAATAGTGGGTGGCTGAAGTGGGTTAGAGAAATAGAACATGGAAGGCAAAGATGTTCTATAAAAATGGTATTGGTTGACCGAGATGCATTAAGAAAAAACAGATTAAAAACAACAAAACCTGAGTAAGAACAGCCAACCGAAAACTCCTAAGAGGTGGTTTTAAATGGTGTGATGAGATGCTTATTGTGCTAGGTTGTAGACCAATTCTCCTTCACACCTGTACATATTGTCATTAGGACACTTGTAATTTATTTTCAAATAAGAATGAGGAATAAGGTGTTGGATTAATTTCAATTCAGGATGAGTATATGGGTTGGAATCAGTTAAGGAAGGGCTTTAAATTTATTTTTTATTTTTTTTATGAGGCAATGATTTGAAGAGAGAAAGCACAACCCATGGCAGTCATTCTCAACCATTTTAGACCCAAGTGCCCCTTTTAATAATAATGATATTTTATAAGGTTCCCTTTACTTTCTTTATAGATTACCTACATACACTTAATTTAAAAAAACAATCAATATAATTTTCTGACTAAAACATGAGAAATCAAAAGAAAGCAATTTATTTAAAATGCTATGCATTTGAATATGTAAGTGCTTAGATATAATCACACCAGAAGATAAGTGAAACAGACATGCTTACACTTATGCAGAGCAGCCACATGAATTTAACAGCTACAAATGCAGACTGAACTGGGTGTGTTATGTTACAGACCTAAATGGCAGGAATGGTGATGCTTTGAGATTGTTTTTCCCTAAGATGGTGAAGTTTTTGGTATAGTTCTGAACTCAAAAAGGAACAATCTTCTATTTACTTGATAGTTGCATTCCTAAAAAACTCAGAATGTACTAAAACTGTATAAAAGTTCTTTGTGTTGATATGTAAAATGGAATTAAGCTCTAGGATGAAACAATTACAAACAGTTATTTTTAGCTACATGAAAACTCCAGCAAGACATTTAAAAATGGTGCAGGACATAAGACAATTCTTTATTTAGGGGATTGGTTCTTAAAGCACAGGAAGCACATTATCCCTGGGCCTGCCTAATGAATGCCAGAAACAACTGTCTCCCACAATCATTGTAGCCACAAAAGCAAACCTCTCTAAATTTTGAAAATTCCCTCTAAGGATAATACTGCCCTGATAAGAAATACTGGTATAGTGCATGGGCTCTCAATCTTTGCTACGCACTAGAAATACTTTGGGAGCTTTAACAAAAAAATAGTGTTACTTGGATCCTGCTGTCAGAGAGTCTGTTTAATTGGTCTAATGTGCAGCCAGGGTTAAATCACTGGTATAGCAGAAGGCCAAGTAAGAGCTAGAAGAGATCTGTCTTTGTGATGAAGGACAGATCCTTTTTTTTTTTTTTAAACAATAAGGCCATCAAGAACAGTTGTGCAGGTTGTGCACTGCACAGCTACTCGTCCCAAGGGGCACCATCTTTAAAGACTAGGAGGCGCTATTCATCAATAAAATAAAAACTACATGCTTACTGGCTGGTTCAAGTGAAATCAGCCATGAAAATAAATACATATTTTAGGTCACATGGAATTTTCTTTAAACATCTATAATGAACTAGCACTTAAAATGATTTATAATGTCTCTCTTTATAAAATCCTGCAAGATCTGATTGCATATATTAAAAATTATGCTTTACCAACTTTTTAAAAATGAAAAATCCCACATATGCACAAGCTCACAACATGTACACTATCTTTTGCCATTTTCTGAGAAGCCCTATTCTACCAGAAATCAGAATAAAACAAATCCCAAGGGACTCAAATGGCAAGGAACTTCCTGAATTAGAAAGACAGTCGAAATTGTGGAATTCTTGAAGTTATAATAGGCATGCTAACATAGTGGGATAATTGTATATATTAATTAATTACTATACAGAGAAATTAGGTGTTGGTCATTAGATATTAGAAAGCAGTTCTTTACCAAATAGATCTCTGCTTTACAAAAGAGGTTTACTTCATGCATCTTTATAAGGCAAGTTTCCTTATTACAACAATAAAGTGCTTGATCTACAAAAATATTCCTTGGACACACTTCTTAAGGATCTGGATATTCATTTGATAGTATTTAAGCTCCTACAATGTGGCCCTCGCTGTGCTAGGCTCTGGGTATTTCCACTACCTCTGCCGGCAAACAGTTTGCAGTATGTGAAGAAGACGTATACTCGACCATTCAAGTGCAATGTTGCAAGTGGCGAAATAAGAATCATTTTCACGGTGCCCAGAGGAGAGTGCACGTAACCCAGGCTGGAGGAGCTGCAGGAGCCTTACCAAAGGGATGGCAGTTGAATTGAGTTGACAATTTGCCTGCTGTATAATAGGAGGCATTTGTCTGCTGGAGAAGCTGGGAGAGGGGCAATCCAGGCAGAGCAAATAGCAGGTTCAGGAATTACAGAGGCCTGCGAGTGAACTGTCAGGCAAATGAGGCTAAGTGAGTTGGCAGACGTGTGAGACTGGGGGTGAGAGGGGCAGCAGCGATGAAGTTAAGGATGTAAATTAGTCACAGGCTGTGGAGGGCTTTGCACTTTATCCTGCAGAAAAGTGGAAAGCTGCAGGAGTTTTAAAATTTCTTTCCCCTCCCCTCTCCCCCACCCCATTGTCTGCTCTCTGTGTCCATTCGCTGTGTGTTCTTCTATGTCCACTTGTATTCTTGTCAGTGGCACTGGGAATCTGTATCTCTTTTTGTTGCGTCATCTTGCTGCAACAGCTCTCTGTGTGTGCAGCGCCACACCTGGGCAGGCTGCACTTTGTTCGTGCTGGGCGGCTCTCCTTATGGGGTGCACGCCTTGCGTGTGGGGCTCCCCTACGCAGGGGACACCCCTGCGTGGCAGGGCACTCCTTGTGTGCATCGGCACTGCACTGTGGGCCAGCTCACCACACGGGCCAGGAGGCCCTGGGTTTGAACCCTGGACCTCCCATGTAGTAGGCGGATGTTCTATCAGTTGAGCCAAATCTGCTTCCCAGCTACAGGAGTTTAGCGGATGGTAATATCCATTTGGTGCCTTCGGAAGATAACTGGTGGCAGTGTGGAAGATGGGTGCAGAGAACAGCGGGAGAAGTATATTAATGAGCCCCCCTGATTGCTCTCAAGTGTAGATTCCACTCTGTGTAGACAGGTCAGGAAGAGCCATCGGTGGGGAGTTGTCATGGAAATGGTGCCTGGAAGGGCAGCAGGAAGGACTGGCAACTGTTATAGGTAAACAAGTTGGAGAAAGAGCCCAGAAAGGTGAGTAAAAGCAGAAAGGAGTGGATGGATGGGGAGGCCGGTCCAGAGAGACCAGTAGAGGCTGGAATCAGGGACCTAACGTAGGAGAAGCCAAGTGACAGGGACAAGAAATGGAGCAGCAGGAAGCCAGGCCAGAGAGTCTGGGAAAGAGGGCTTTAGACCAGGGGTCTGAACAGTAAGAAGGGCCTGGGATAAGGAGCCCGCCAAGGCTTCTCCCACTCTACTGAGCGTCAGGATCACCTGAGGGCGTGTTAAAAACCACATTCCTAGGCTCGGCCCCCAGAGAGTCTCTTTCAGTATAGGCTCGGAGGAGGGCCTAATGGTTTGCGTTCCCGCCGGTATCCTGGTACTGATTCTACTGGTCCAGGAACCAAATTTTGAATAGCAAGGCTGTAAGAGGCTTCCAGCTCTAAAATGACCTGAATTAGCTTCAGGATTTAGAAACACCTGAATCTTCAGGTGTAGACATATAGTTCCTGGGCTAAAGAAAGTTCTGAGTGGGTGGAGGAGTGTCAGTTTTTGACAGTTTAAACAAACAACCTGAGAGGCGCTGCAGCAAAAATAGATGGCTGTTCTTGAGGACCAACTATGACTTGATTAAAAAAAAAGTTCTGTGCCTCTTCTCTCCAGGCAGCTGCTACAAAATGGGACTAATGGTTGTTTGAGAAGTGAGAGAAAGGGGCAGGCCTGAGCAAGCGCGGAGGCCAGACACTGCTTCTGCTGAAACTGGATCTGTTAGGCGCGGGGAGCTGGAGGCAGGCACACACCTGGAGCGCCACGCCGCGCCGGGCTGACTGAGCTCAGCACACCCGTATTCTGGGGCCCTCTTAAAATAGGAATGAAGGGTTTTGTTACACTATTAAAGAGAATAAAGTAGGTGAAGATAATCACATTCTTGAATTGATTTAATTATCCTGCTTCTTTTAATATGACAGTCTGAAGAGGCTTCCGGAAACTAGGCCAAATATTCTGGAGAGCTGCCAGTTATCATACTGCATGAATACATATATAAGCAAGATGTTAATGTTCAACAATTTTTTTTTTTCTTTTCTGACTTAAGCTGGGAAGGTAGCAGTAAGACTGACGCCATCACCAGTACATTCCAAACAACAAATGGCAGTTTGTTTAAATTGCAAACTGGATTTGAAATTGGAATTGATTAAAATACCCGTGTCTATACAGATGAAAAGGAGTTGATTCATTCCCCAAGATCCTTCAAATATGGAAATTATTAATCAGTGAGTCTGCTAGTTTATCACTAGATTCTAGCATGTGCAAACACAAATTCCTCTAACACCTTACCTATGTGAAATAAATTCCTTTAGCTGCATAAGCAAACAAACATTCCATTTCCACATCAGTGAATAAGCATAAAAAATAATTAGAGCAACAGGGCAACTGGAACAGTGCTAAGTAAATACTAGATCAGGGGTTCTTAACAAGGGGTTCATGAGCTTGAAATGAAATTCAAAAAAACATTATTCTTGTGGGGACGTGCTGGTGTGGGTGTGATTTAGTTATTAAATAATACACAATACAGTGTGGACTTAGGAAGGGATCCATAATTTTCACCTGACTGGCAAAGGGGTCTGTGGAATAAAAGAGGCTAAGAACCCCTGTACTAGATACTTGATATGTATTTGTTAAGCAAGCAGGTGAATGAATGCATGAATGTGTGGTGCCAAAGCAGGAAGTGGAGGTAGCTGTCAACCTGTCACTGGACCAGGACTCCAAAAGTCGAGAAAGTGTTCATTGTTTGGTTGCAGAGTTGCAAATAGAGAAAGTAGGGGATGCAGGAGCTCAGTTGAGACAGAGGAAGCAGAGGGGAATGGGGAACAGTAATGGCTGGATTATCGATTAGGAGGGGCCTGGGAAACCTGGAAGATCAGCACAACAGATAATTGAATGACTGAACTCCTATTGAAAAGCACTCCAGCAAAGCAGCTCTTCAGACAAGGAATGGAAAAAAATCTGCATTCATATAAACAAACTCTAGGTTCTAATTATTTGGCAAGCAACTGTAACTGTTGCAATTCACAAAGGAGGGGAGTGGGAGAGGCTGGATTGGTGGTTCTGAAGTCTACTCAAGCGATCTTAAAGGTCCCTAGGGAAACATGAGTGTCAGAAGCTGTAAGTGTCTGGGACAACAATTTATTTAACAAGTGTAAATTGATCTACTATGTACAGATATTTTGCCCAATAAAAAAGTGAATAGTATGTAATTCCTGTTCTTAAGCATCATACAATCTGTATGGGGAGAGTGTATATGTTAAGAAATAATTAGAGCAAACTTTGATATATGCCAGATGCATAAGAATGATTTGAAATTATTTCTTAATTAATTAAAATTTACCTATTTTTTATTGGAGAAATTATAGGTTGACAGTAGAATCATGCAGAAAATAAAGAGTTCCCATATACATGCCCTCACACACATAGTTTTCCCTATTATTAACACTTTACATTAGTGTTAATTGCACTTTAGTTACAATTGATGAAACAATATTATCATAATTATATTAACTATAGTCCATAGTTTACTTTAGGGCTCACTGTGTTGTACAGTTCTTTAAAAATTATTTTATTCTACTAGCATATATATATATACACCTACATTTTCCCACTTTTAATCACATTTAAATATATAAATAAGTGGTGTTAATCACATCCACAATATTGTGCTTCCATCGCCACCATCCATTACCAAGCTTTCCATCGCTCCAAATAGAAACTCTGTACCAGTTAAGTGTTAACTCCCATTGCCTTCCCAACTCTGGCTCCTGGAAACCTGTATTCTAGTTTCTGAGTCTATGAATTTGCTTATTCTAATTATTTCATATCAGTGAGATCATGCAATATGTGTCCTTTTGTTTCTGGCTTATTTCACTCACATCTTCAACGTTCATCTATGTTGTTGCATGTATCAGAACTTCATTACTTTTCATGGCTGAGTATTATTCCATTACATATATATACACACACACACATTTTGTTTATCAGTTCATCTTTTGATGGACACTTGGATCATTTCCATCTTTTGGCAACTGTGAATGCTGCTGCTTTGAACACTGGGTTCATACGAACATTTATTTATTTTGTGAACATTATGTTTACAAACATGTATTTATTTTCAAAAAGTGTACAATTCAGTGCTTTTTGGTAAAAATATTGTGCAACTATAACCAAACATTTTCATCATCCTTAAAGAAACTCTGTGCTCATTAGCAGTCATTCCCCTTTCTCTCCTTCCCCCAGCCACTGTCAACCATTGATTTACTTTCTGTCACAATGGATTTATCTACTCTGCATATTTCATATAAGTGGAATCATACCATATGTGGTCTTTTGTGACTGGATTCTTTTTCTTAGCGTAATATTTTCAATGGTCATCCATGTTATGGTATATATAAATCAGTACTTCGTTTCTTGTTATTGATAAATAATATTCCGTTCCATGCTTAGGTCACATATTTTTTATCCATTCACAAGTTGTGTCCACTTTTTGGTTATTAGGCATAATGCTTCTATGAACATTCATGTATAAGTTTTTGTGTGGACATATGTTTTCAATTCTCCTCAATATATACCTAGGAGTGGAGTTCCTGGGTTATATGGTAATTATTTGAGAAACTTCCAAACTGTTTTCCGAAGTAACTGCATTATTTTACTTTCCTGCCAGTAATGAATTGAGGGTTCCGCTTGTGCTACATCCATGCCAACACTTGTTATTGAAGGTCATTTTGATTATAGACACCCTAATGGCTGTGAAGTGGTATCTTTGTGGTTTTAATTCATATTACCCTAATGACTAAGGATGTTTAGCATCTTTTCATGTGTTTATTGACAATTAGTATATTTTCTTTGGAGAAATGATTTTAAAATCCTTTGCCCATTAGTTAATCATGTCATTTGTCTTTTTACTGTTGAACTGTAAGAGTAATTGCAACTTATATTGTCTTGATACAAGCCCTTATCAAATTTATGATTTGCAAATATTTTCTCCCATTATGTGGGTTGTCTTTTCACCATCTTGATAGTGTCCTTTGAAGCATGAAAGTTTTAAATTTTAACTAAGTCCATATGATGGCTAACTTCATGTGTCAATTTGTCTAGGCTATTATGGTGTCCAGTTGTTTGGTCAAACAAAGCTCTGGCCTAACTGTTACTGTGAGAGTATTTCATAGATTAACTTGCATGTGAAATTGGTCAAGTGCATCTGTGGCTGACTACATTACAGTTAACAAGGAGATTCCCATTAGCAATGAGGGGAATGTCCTCATCCAAACAGTTGGAGATCGTAAAGCAAGAACTGAGGATTTCAGAAGTCAGAAAGAAAAAATTCTGCTTTTTCTTCAGCCAGCCAGCTTCTCCTGGGGAATACAACAACCTTCATTGGGATTTCCAGTTTGTAGCCTGCCTTACAGATTTTGGACTTGCCAGTCCCTACCATTGTGTGTGTCACTTCCCATAATAAACCTCTTTATCCTATTGGTTTTGTTTCTCTGGAAAACCTTGACCAATACAGTCCAATTCATCTATTTTTTGATTTGTCATTTGTGCTTTTGGTGTCATATCGCCTAACCCAAGTTTGTGAAGATTTATGACTATGTTTTCTTCTAAGAGATTTATAGTTTTAGCACTAATATTTTGGTCTTTGGTCTATTTTTGAGTTAAATTTTATATTAGTGTCAAGCAGAGGTCCAAATTTATTTATTTTTGCATATGGATATCTAATTGTTCCATCATTTGTTGAAAAGAATATTCTTTGTCCATTAAATTGTCTTGGTCCCCTTGACCATAAATGTAAGAGTTTATTTCTGGACTCTAAATTCTACTCTATTGATCTTTATGTCTATTCTTTTGCCAGTAACACACTGTCTTTATTACTGTAGTTTTGTAACAAGTTTGGAAATTGCAGATTGTGAACCCTCCAACTTTGTTCTTTTTAAAGATTGTTTTGGCTATTTGGGATACTTTGCATTTCCATGTGAATTTTAGGATGAACTTGTCAATTTTTACAGTCTGCAATTGAAATCCTCCTGGGAATTTTTACTTATTTTTCATTTTTTAATTTCTCTCCTCTTCACCCCCACCCCACCCCCCAGTTGTCTGTTCTCTGTGTCTATTTGCTGCGTGGTCTTTTTTGATAGCTTCTGTTGTCAGCGGCATGGGAATCTGTGTTCTTTTTTTTTGCATCATCTTGCTGCATTAGCTCTCCGTGTGTGCAGCGCTATTCCTGGGCAGGCTGAACTTCCTTTCGCGCTGGGCGGCTCTCCTTATGGAGTGCACTCCTTGCACGTGGGGCTCCCCTACAGGGGACACCCCTGCATGGCAGGGCACTCCTTGCGCACATCAGCACTGCACATGGGCCAGCTCCACACGGGTCAAGGAGGTCTGGAGTTTGAGCCGTGGACCTCTCGTGGTAGACGGACGCCCTAACCACTGGGCCAAGTCCACTTCCCTCCTGGGAAATTTTAATTTTGGCTATTGGAGTCATCAACTCCAGTAGTTCTGTTTGGATCCTTTTTAAAATTTCCATCTCTTTATTGTGATTCTCATATTGTTCATTCATCATTTTCTTGATATCTTTTAGTTCTTTCTCTGTATTTTCCTTCGTCTTGAGCCTATTGAAGATATTTTTTAAAAAAGTTTTTTCCCTATATTCACAGTCTGGGCATTGTCCTTGGTGTTTTCTGGATTTTTATCCTCTTCTTTTGGCTGAGCCATCATTTCCTATTTCTTTGTCTTGTAATCTTTTGTTGCACACTGTACATGTTAATATTTTAAAATGTTAAATCTGGGATTTATTGCCTGAGATGTCTGTTTTTTTTTGAATTTGTAAGCAGCTGGTGATGTGACAGAGATTTTGTTGAGTGTCCGCCCTCCTTTAAGAAGGTCCACCCAAAGCAAATGAAAAATTCAAGGTCCCTCTTGTCTTTTCCGGGCCTGTTTCTTACCCTGGGTTTGTGCCTGCTAGTGCCTTTAGGCTTCCCTGTTTACAGGAGTTTGCCCCCTCTACTTCCTAGACTTACCTTCGCCCCCTTCTGGGTGCTCCTCTGCCTCCTTAAAGCAGGTAAACCTTTGTCCCAGGTCGTCTGCCTCACTTGTTTCTTAAACACTTTTGCCAGAAGGGCAAATTCTACATGCATGTGTGTGGTGGGCGCGGGGCACACCAGAGAGGAGTTTCCGAGTCACTCTTCTTCCAGTGGGATTGCAAAGGGAGTGCCAACCAGTGCCCGCGGCTCCTTCCACAGCTCCCCAGAGTGGCACTCTCTTGACCTGCGCAGCTAGTATAGCCTTTCAAATGTCTTCCGCAGCTCTGAGGAGGGAAATGAACATCTTTCAAGTCTCCTCTGCCTCCTTTTCCTGGGGCGGATTGCAACAATGGCCACTCTCAGAGCTGGCCCTGTCGATTGGAAATTGCTAATCAGCACCGTGATCACCCCATGCCCACCCGGGGTCTTGGGGAAGTGGGTTTTTATGTTCCTTTCTGGCACCAGCAAACCACACCATGACCACCTGCTGCGGGAAGCACCGAGTGTGGAAAGAGCAATTTACTGGCCTTCACCACCATTCACCAGCGTTTCCTCCCGTTCTTCCCCGGATGCTGTGCCGTGTTCCGCTTACCTCTGGATTTAGGAATAATTAAGGCAGACAGTTCCTGCCTGTTGATTCTTGGAACTTCCTGCCCTGCCATCTTTCATAATCCACTGTACATAATGTTTTTGTACATGATGTTTAAGAAGGGAGCTTTGTTTTCTTCAACTCAGTGAAGTTGGAGTTAGGGGTTATACTCTGAGGAAAACTGAAGACCCCGAGAAGGACACAGGCCTGGAATAAAAGACCACCCCTCTCCTGGCACCTTCCCTGGAACCCTGCACTTGAGGTGAGTAGGGGTAGCATCTCTAGGTGGGGCCAAAACTCTCTTCGAGAAGTAGTTTTGGGTTCATCCTAGTTCATTGAGGAATGATATTCAAGACCCTGAAACTTTGATTCCTAGAGCATGACCATATTACTGTCAGTTTAGAAAAATTTTATAAGACATATAACTAAATGCACATACGAGACTTAAAATAATTCAGTAAAACACCAATAGACTGTACTAACACGAGCAATTTAACAACTACCTGCAAAATGTACACCTAAGTACTTGAAAGAATCACCTTTTTCTATAGATACATATATATTTTTTACGATCTATTTATTTATTTATTTATTTATTTATTTATTTATTTATTTTCCAACCTTATGCCAGTGAATGTTGGTGCTGTAGGCCTCTTTCAAAAATGACACTCAAGGTTTCTGTTACACGCTTACTCTTTGATGTAGAAAGTAGGTCTAACTGTCCATTAAGACCACTAAATGCGTGACAACAAAATGAACTCATCTGCATATGAAAGAATGATTTTTTTTTTTTTAAATTTCAAAAACTTTTTTGATTATGGGGTGGTAAAGGAACACATGCACCTAGGTCACACCCCCGCAAAAAAAAAAAAAGTACCACCTTATTAAGATATTGATTTAAAATAAGAGAAGTCAGAAGATGTAATTTTACCCCATTTGAAAATGTCGTTTCTTCAAAAAGATGTTTTAAATAACATTTAAACATTTTGCTACTAACCATATTCTCATGCATGTTATGTATTAGTTTTAAAAAAATTATTATTATAATTATTTTTTGGAGTAATGAAAATGCTCTAAAATTGACTGAGGTGATGAATACACAGCTCTGTATTAGTTTTAATAACTAGGAGTCTTTACCCAGCTAATTCAATGCAGGCCATAATTGACCAGTCATAGAGCCAAAAGTGCTCCAGAGAACAATAATTGTACAGTATTTTTTACCAGATTTTATTTTAAAGTGACAAAGAGTACAAAATTGTAGACAAGAGAGAAAGACTGTATCTACAGTTTGCTGCTGTCTGGGTTGAACAAGTTCATAGTTCATCAAGAAGGAAACTGGAAGGCACTTATAAGGTAACGGGATGGGAGAGATTTATTCTAAGTCCAACCAGGTAGAGTCATGCCTGTAGAGATGACAAAGAGGAACATGTTTGTAATTATCAAGGGCCACCATTCAATTCTGTTACAGAAAATATTCTTTGGATCCTATTTGGCATGACTTAAAAATCAACTATAAAATATAATGAAGTGATACCAGGTCCCAGGTAAAAAATGGCCTGGATCCCTCAAAGTTTGGAGTCAATTAGCTTAATTAGTTAAGTTATTAGCTTAATTAGTTGGATTAATATAATAAAACTGGGAAAACGAATTCTCCCAGGTTTCTTTTAGAATCTGAGATGCTTTAAGCTCTCCCATCAAATTCTTTCCTCCAGTAATATTTTTTCTACTCTCATTACCTGTTTTGGTGGCCAAACTCTATCATATTTATTTATATCTGATTTAAAAAAAATCTTCAGCATAGAGTTTTATAAGAAGATTAAAATTTATAAATTCAGGATGGCTTCTTCTAATTTTCATTTTCATATTACCAAAATAAATTAGGACAAAATTTTGTAGTTGCTTTTTTTTTTCTTCCATTGACTTCTTTTATTTCTTTTTAATTGTTTAACATTTGTATATTGTAATATAAATTAAAGTCAAGGAAAAAATTAATTATATTAGAAACTAAAAGTAATTTACAAAAGAAGGTTTTGTACTTTGACTGAAACTGAGAGACAGAGAACATGAAAAGAAAGAATAGGAGGGAGAATTTTGCCTGGGTTTACTCCCATTGTAGTTGCTTTTTGGCTGTGGTTTGTTTTGACTTGTTTTCTAAAAAGAAGTCCTTGTCAATTTACGCCTTGAAGGGCAAATCTCAAAATTTTCTGGGGCCCATATCAGAGAGAATCTGTTGATAAGAAAAGTAGAAACCCTTTCTTTAATGCACCAAGAAGAAGTTTTAAGTGGTTCCAGAATAGCAACAGATCACCAGGACAAGGTGGAATTCCCTTGGTGCATTATAAACTTCTCAGTCTCCTAAATTCCCCAGTCCGACCAGGAGAAGAGATGGGCTGATGGACAGGCATCCCAGGAGGTGTTAAATGCAGAGTGGGAACGTAGTGGGACTCAGACTTGGACCTAGAAATCCCAACTGCAAAAGCCATGGTCCTTTGCAACCTATTGGGTTGGACACTGTACCTGTTTCTGCCTTTAAGATTACAGATTTGGAAGAAGTAATTTCTCTCCCATCTTTCCTTTCCACTTGGCAATTTCTATGCACTGCTCACATTTTAAATATTAATTTTGTCTATGATTTAACAATGAGTGGATATGAAGCCAGAAAGTTGTGGTTTTAGAATCAAAAGCAATTAACAACTCAGTTTATTCACAGCTTATGAATATGTAGGAAGAGGAAAAGGCCCTTTTATAAATGCTCCAAGGCACACATTGGCACGTTCTTCATTACTCTTGCTACTGAATGAGTTCTGGGGGCCACTAGGTGTCGCTCTGCACAGACCCCTACACTTGCAGACAGAAAGGCAAGAAAAAACTCAATTCCTTGGCATAGCTGTTCTCTTTTTCTTTGGGTGTCGGGAAAAGATACCGCACATGATGAACCTCATTTTCTCTTCTTCATCAGGCAAAGTCTTTACTTTAATTCATTTTACTTGGATCTGAAAGAAAATGCTCTTGGACTCCTTCCCCTCACCTCTCTCTTCCTTTCTCTTGAGTTTACAGCTAAGGAAAGGCTTTTTCTTAAGGAAGAAACACATGTCAAAGGCTAAAGAATCACATGTCTTTGTGAGCATTGTGGAGTCTTCCTCTGGGAATGACATACAGTTATGTTTAGCATCACCTCAGTCTTGAGCCCTTCTCAGCAGAGCAAGCTCTAAGAGAGGGGCCATCGCATGGTGTGATTGAAGAAATGACTGTGAGCATTTCCCCTGCCTCAAATATCCACTTCATTAGTGGGTCCTTCCTACCTGGCATGAAGGTAGCCCTATTACAATTTTACCTTTGGGTAGGTACATGATATCAGTAAAACCATTGTTGTTTAGATATATATGTTACATGGTGTTCTTACTAGCTCACTAACATTAAAGTACTTTAAGTTAAAATTATTTTATATATCCTCTTAGAAGAAACAGAGTATGGATTTGAAGGTATGTGTTTTACCTAATAGAGAAAAAGAGGAGGGACAGGAAAACAGGACTGGTCCAGATCAAGACAAATTGGGCAGGATTAGGCCACCAGACATGTAGAGGGTCCAAACTGATCAGGGAGCAATGAGGGGCATTATTGTCTTTCCTTGTTTCATGGTTCTTTCTCTCCCTTCTTGCTCCCTTCCTCATCACCCTTCAATGCACACTTTTTCTATCATCTAATTAGGAAGAAACAAGTGATCCATTTTTGCTATATATCTTGAAATATTGAGGGATGCACAAAAGAGAAGGGTCACGTGTGAAGTGCCTACCATGTACTAGGCACAATATTCTTTGCATTTCTGAACATGAATTCGTTTAAATTATGCCTCTCTAATAGATTGGGAAAATGAAAGACAAAGGGTTAAGTAACTTGCCCAAGTTCTCAAAAGTGGCATGAGGCAGAGTCAAGGTTAGAAAAATTCAGAACACTTATTTGACCTTGAGGAGATAAACCATTTGGATAAACATATACAAGAACTAAATGATGCACATATGAGGACAGTTACTACAGAATTGCTATGGGAAAACTGGGAAGAGAGTCCACAAATGGGGTAGTGGTTCAAT
Source organism: Dasypus novemcinctus (assembly GCF_030445035.2). Classification (NCBI taxonomy): domain Eukaryota; kingdom Metazoa; phylum Chordata; class Mammalia; order Cingulata; family Dasypodidae; genus Dasypus; species Dasypus novemcinctus. The sequence goes on along the minus strand of NC_080689.1, from coordinate 23,810,422 downwards.
ATATTAGGCAGTATTACATGGAGTAAGTTACCTATAAGTCCTAGAAAGAAAAATTATCCAATGTATGTTGTTATATCAAACGGTAAGATGCAAAAGATTATGTATAGTACCATACTACTGGTTTTAAAAAGAGGAATAAATACTCTAAGGATATATACATTAGAGTATGCACATACATATATACATATGTAAACACACATACATCAAGGGAAAAGGAAGAGAGGCTAAGAAATTAAAGTAAAAGCAAAACAAGGGAGATGTAACAACAAAGCAGGATGTTTTATCTTTAAAATATCGGTGGTGAGTGAAGGCAATAAGGGTAGGAGATGATGGAGGGAATTTTCAATATGAGCTTGAATGTATGTGTGGAGGAAAGGAAGATGCAGGGTCATTGACCAACTTCTGCTTCACCAGGTTGCTTAAGCTATCTCCATAGACAGAACTTGCACTGGGGATTTAATATATCTAAGAAGTAATAATTAGCACTGTTCTTGTGTGTTTGGGGAAATGGGGTAAATGTAGAATACAGTGACTGAATTATGCATCAGGATCATGTCAGCATGACCAGTTTCCTCTTTGCTTTTTTTTTTTTTTTCCCTTTAGAGCTAAATTACCCCGGAGTAGGAAAGAAACATGTAACCAGAATTTCTTCATCATCAAATATTATGTTTTAATTGCAAGGTGTGCCAGGTCCTAAATAGATATCACCAAATCTTCTTATTTAAAGTACTTAAAATGTGGGCTTTTAAAAGAAATTGAGGTCTACGTAGTTTTTTCCTGACAAATTTTTTTGAGAAATGTACTTAAAAATAGCAATTTCTCTTTTACCAATTTGATGACTAATTTAAGTGTAACTGGCATACAAATTGGCAGCAGGGAGTATGCATTATAGTTGAATGATAATTCATGCTAATGGAGGGGACTGAGCTTTAGATAATTGAAACCGATGGTTAATGCCTCCGCACCCTCCCCACAAGGTGGGCATTTAAAACTGGAGTGAGAATTTGGCTATTCTGAACTCTAGTTCTTCTTATAAACTTCCCTGAAGTAATGAATACCTTGTGTCTAACTGCTCAAATGAAGGATTGCGAGAGAGCAAAAGGATATAGTAGGCAAAAAGCACATTGGTTATTATGAAAAAATATTACCCTATTGCATCTTTCTTCTCACCAGACTGTGAAAACAGAAATGATGTCTATTTTCACCCAAGATTTTATCATCAGCATATAATTCAGTGTCTGGTACATAATAAGTCTCCAGTAACGATTTGTTTAATGAATAAGTGAATAATTGAAAGGGGAGATAAATAAAGGAAGAGGTGAGAGCCAACGTGACTCTTTAACGTGAAGGGTCTGGAAACCAGGATCTGGAAGCCAGGGACAGAGCCCAGTAGACCAGAGGACAGAGACAACAAAAGCAGAAAGACCAAATATCTAGTGGGTTATGGGGAAAGAGTCTCTCTAACAAGCAAAGGGACAGGAGAGGTAGGAAAACAGGCTACTCTAGGGTCACACTGAAGGCCACATTCATTTTCTAGTATAAGATGTGGTGGAAAAGTTCATTGGTAATCTGGAGCGCCAATAGGTATTAATGATATTTTATAGTAATCAAGAATTTTTTAATGCCTATTACATGCCAGGTACTATCCATGTAATTATTTACATTATTACATTTAATCCTGATAATGAACCTATAAGGTAGTACTTCTATGCCAACTGCGGTGATGTAAGGTACCGAGAGTGATCTCCTAATAAGTGAGAAAGCCTGAATTTAGAGCTAGATAAGAGCAACTGTAGAATTGGAACTCTTAGCCAAAATATGCATTGCCATTCATGAAATGATTCCTAGTTTTCAAAACATTTTTGACACATATTTGTGGATGTTATCCTAACAACCTGGAGAAGAGACAAGGCAGGCTTTTTAACCCCCATCTAACAAGTGTGGACCTCGAGCCTTTGAAAAGTAACAAGACTTGCCCAAGTCAGAACTCAGATGCAAGCCTACTCTTCTACCATATGTCTTCCTCCAAAGATCAGAAGTAAATAACAGGGTGACTGAGTAGCAGAATAAAGACAAATGATGCCTGTCTCACAACTTACTGAGCTTTCATTGATCAGGGGGTAGGATGGTGATTAAAGGTATTAAAATCTACATAATCTGATAATAATTACAGGCAATTGAGACCCTCAAATACAGTATGTGTGCAAATCCATGCAGGTATACCTGACTACCTCTGTAATCAGCATAACTTGTGAGTACTGCCTGCCTATTTATTCCCAGGGCAAACCCAACTACCGTGTTTATAGCATGTCACTCTCTTGTCCACTGTTCACCAGTGTTAGAACAGGGTGCATTCCTGATTCAGAGTAGCCAGTCCATTTCTATGTGTGGCCAGAACTGAGACATGTAAAAACTGAGCCCTGATAGGGAAGTAGAAGGTGGGGGCAAGGGGGTACACCTTGATGACTGTGAATTGGGAAATAGAAATAGCACATCATAAAGAATGAAGAATGAATGAATCAGGCAAACAGAGAAAAGAGCAACAAGAAGCAGAGAGAGTATCTCTTTTGGATTCCTAACGAATTTTCAGTTTCTAGCTCCACTTCTATCTGTAGACCTGGCTTCTAGGTCTACAGATAAACTAGATGGATTTGGGTTGGTTATTTGCAACCTAAAGTGCCTAAGTTAAGCTCAGTTTCTGTCGAGTGTCAGCCCCACTTCTGACCTTAGGAGGAGGACTGAGGCGTGGAAAGAGCAGGCCTGTATCAAGGCTATCCCATGCCCAGAGAAGATGTATGGGAGCCACGCTGAAGTCATGGCCTTGGGACTTCAGTGTGGATATTGCATAAAAATAAAGATCAGCCAGTTACTTGGGATTCCTAGGGATATGAAAACTTGTTAAATCATCACAGGGCTCGTAAGGGGAGAAGGCTTTTGATCATCTGTTAAGGCAGATAAATATAACGAAGTGTAATCAGGTGTTCATTATACTCCATTTCTATTTTTCCTTCTTCTTAGGTACTGTAGCAGCAGTATCAAACTTTACTGTGTGTTCTTCCTGGACACTTCTATGTACATTTCGCTATAGTACAGCTATGATAAGTCCTTTTTGCACTCTGCAACAATAAAATACCAAGATGGAGGATATCACTATAACATTTGTATGGTGCTCTACAGTTCACAAAGTGCTTTCACTTACCATATGGTGCTATAATTTATATAGCACCTACTGTGTACCAGGCCTTCATGTTCAATACCTCTAACTCTCACAACCATATCCATAGGGAGGCATTCTTATCCTTAGTTTACAAATTAGGAAACTGAGGCTCATGGAGCTTAATTTTTTCTAGGGTTTGAACCAAGCTTCTGGGATACAGAGTTTGTACTCTTTTTACCAAACTATAATACTTTCCACCTTCCTTCATTTCATTCCACTCATCCATACAGAACAGAGGTAATAAGTTTTCATAAAAATATGCATGATTGGGTAGGAGTAATGACAAAATATTAAAAATAATTGAGAACTATAAAGTAGAAGTATAGACTAATTTGATGAAGACAAGAGTGAAAATATCAATTTGGTTCTATCCAGTTCTTTTTGGCAGAGGTGAGAAATGAAGCATTCATCAATTTTAATTTAATTTAGTTATTTAACAAATTCAACAAATACTTATTGAATGCTTGTCTACTCCATGCCTGGTATTATGCTAGACACATTGGAAATACAAGTTGAAAATATATGGATACAATTTATGGTCTTAATGGGTTCATGAACTAATGGGCAGGCCAATTTATAAATAATTCCAGTACAGTCTGTTAAGGATGCTGAGGGAGGTATGATATGTATAGGGTGCAACAGGAACTTAAATGGTGTTTACCTAAAATGTTTGCTTTTAGGGAGAAATACTGACCATATCAGAAGAAGCAGTGGTTGGACTGGAATGCTAAGGATGAGTAAAAATTTGTCAGGTGGGCAAGGAGGCATTGTTAGCATGAGAAAGGACATTGTCTATTGTATTTGCTTCAAGAATCCATGTGAAGTAGCAGCCTTTGGGATTGTCAGAGCTGGTTCCTTCACCAGCCTGAATTCAGTTTTCCTTGGAATGAAGATGGACTATCACAAGGAATTGAGCAGCATTGGGAGGTGTTTCATTCTAATTCCATAGCTGTAGCATTCCCTGTCCTGAACGTAACATATCCAGCCCTTCCATATCCAGTTGTGTGTTTTTGTGCATGTTGAATTCATCTTGTTTGGGTTTTTCTCTCATCTGCTATTCGAAGAGGGAGGTCAGTGGCTCCTGTGACACTATATAAACTGATAAAGCATCAACTATATTTCTGATTATATTTTTTATTTCTTACCACAATAAGTCAGGATTGTATTAGTATTGTATTATGTGTTAAATATATAAATGTTATTTTGGTTTATATGTTTAACGTCCTTACCAGTTTTATGCTCTTTGAAAATGCTTTGTTCATTTTTGTTGCTGTTGTTGAACAATTGTTTTTTCCAGATGGAAACAGACAACATCAAAACTTTTCGTTAGACCTTAATTTGGTCGTGGATTTCACTAAACAATAAATACATGGTTAATTAATATTTAGCAATATAACAATAATTGTTATAATTGCACTGAAATGCTCAGTAATATTTTGTTGCATACTCTGAGGATTTCTTAAAAGAGCATCTATTCAGACAAGAAGTTGTTGAGTGGTATAAAATATCTAGAACAGTACCATGAACTTTGTGAATTCTTAAACATTCAGGGTTTTGAGATCAATGAGAGCATCCAATGCAACACTGATTTAAGGTGACATATTTTAATAAATACATTAACAATTGGTGACTAAAGAGCATGTGAATTGATTTGTCTACTTGCCCAACACATTATAGGGCAGGCTACTAAATCCATATAGATCATGCACTGTCAAAGACAGTGTGCTCTTTAAATGTGAAGGTTATGTGTGTTGTGGCCAATATACTCCCAGTCGCATCCGTTCTCTGAAACCATAATTGAAGTCATTGGGATATGTTATTAGTTTTTAGAGTAACCGATTAACATAAAGACTCCAGAAAATATTGACTGCCTGATGCAAAACCAAAGCTGCAGTGATAAATGCGAACAGCCTCTCCATTCACAAAGTTCATCCGTTGTTGAAAGGCAAAAAGGCACCAGGAGAACAGTATGCCTCTGATTTTGGATCATAAAGGAATAGCATCTTTGATTGATACATATAAGGAAGACTTGAGGAAGCTTCATGGCCATCCCACTCATTCTGTGAAGAGCTGATGATGTCAGAAGGCTTTAATTTCTTTCAGGCAGTGCGCTGAAAAAAGCAATACAGTAGGATCTCATTTTACATGCCCTCAGTGCATGTGAATTCAGGTATACATGATTGGCAATCAAAATAAAAGGCAGAAAGAGAATTAAAATAAAAAATGATTTCTGTCATTGATTTTGTTTAGTTATTGTTACTATAGTGTTTGTTTGCCTTATTTATTAAAAGGTGTGATATGTAAGTTCATATTAGAAATACTTATTAAATAACAGGGTTCACTAGTATGTGTGATTTTCTGCTTACATGAAGGGTCTTGGAACATTCTTGGTCACATAAAATGTACAGATTCTACTATACATACAACATATTTGCATTTAATTTCATTCCAAATGGTATTGTCATCAATAAGGAGTGGTTTTTTATAGTAGTACTGACTTAATAATTATTCATCTGGGTTGACATTTTCAGTGGGTGATATTGGATTAATATTTAATTCTTTTTCACTAACTTGGATAGTGACATTATGAGCATTATCAAGTTTGCAACAGCACCGGCGTAGAAGGGCTTAATGACTCAAAGCTCACACACAAGAGCACAGCCTAACTTTTGTTTTTAAAAGATTTACTTTTTACTTATTTCTCTCCCCTCCCCGTTGTCTGTTCTCTGTGTCCATTTGCTGTGTGTCCTTTTGTGTCTGCTTGTATTCTTGTTAGTGGCACCGGGAATCTGTGTCTCTTTTTGTTGTGTCATCTTGCTGTGTCAACTCTCCGTGTGTGCGGCGCCACTCCTGAGCAGGCTGCACTTTTATTGTGCGGGATGGCTCTCGTTATGGGGCTCACTCCTTGCACATGGGGCTCCCCTACACAGGGGACACCCCTGTGTGGCAGAGCACTCCTTGCATGCGTCAGCACTGCGCATGGGCCAGCTCATCACATGGATCAGGAGGCCCTGAGTTTGAACCCTGGACTGCCCATGTGGTAGGTGGACACTTAATCAGTTGAGCCAAATCTGCTTCCCATGAGTCAAGAAGCTTGAGAGTAGTTCCAAATACTCTTCAATAACTTCACTGTGGTCTGTGATTTATCATTAAAATGAGAAAGTACAGATTGCTACCTTCTGTAGGACCTGCTGAGTTGTTAGAATTAACCTGGATGACATTTTGTTCCAACTCAACACCTTTGCACTTGCTTACATGTAAGAGACAGTAAAGCACTGTCAAAAACTCCTGAACTGGATCTAGGATCTTGGCTGTATTTTGGCAGGCCTGTGAAGAGATTTTCTTCATCACTACTCATTTCCTTCATAGCAGTTTGTCTTAATTAGTAATTATATGTTTGTTGGATTTAGTTTGTTGGATTTACTAGTCCTACAAGCACAGAGACTAGTCTTTCTTAAACAGTTATCACTATCTTCCCAGTGCTCATTGAACAGTATGTGCTCAGTAAGTATTTTTTGAAGGATAAGTGAACCAAATTAATATTTACTGGCTCAAGGGTTGGTGCCTTTGGGAATGCACGTGTGCCATGGACACGAATATTCTCATGGGAGGAGTGTCAGTGATACAAGAGACTTTCAGTGAAGTGGACATCAGAGGGAGGGCAGAGCAGAAGAACATGGCAGAATGTGGGTTTTACAGACTGGCTCCTGATCCCAAGAATCACCTTCTGGGCATTTTCAGATAAGAAGAGTGGCGTTGATTCTTTATAGTTATGTGCAGGTACTAGTCAAGGAGATGTAGGTTATTTCTACTTCTGTGGTACCATCTGAACCTACAAATTCATGAGGTCTGGGGAAGCTTAAGTTAAATTTTCGTCAGGAAATTTTTTACACCTTGCTAGCTCATTGGTTGGCAACCTTTAGTTAATATGGCCAGCTGACATTTTTAACTGTATCTCTTTGTCTCTCAACTGTACTTCTGATCACAAAGAAGTTCTGCGTAGAGATCAACACAAGTCCATTCCTAACTCATCGTGTGCGTGCCTTGAAGGGAGACTCAGTGGCTCTGCCTTCACACCCAAGGACACTGTGGGTTCTGAGTGTGAACCCCTCTCCTAACTGGGGAACCTCATGAGGGTAAAGCTTGTAACTTATTCATGTTGTATTCTCAGAGCCTAGTCTCATGTCTGATGGAGAAGAGATGCTCTGAAAATATCTGGCAAATAAAGTTTTATTTGATTTTATGATCCTCACAGGGCAGAGCACATGCAAGTAGACTGTTCGTAGAAAATCATTATTTTCATGAAAAAAGAGAAAGGAAAAACAAGTGAGGGACTCAACATATCCCACAATACAAGGTTTTTGAGTCTTTTAATTAATTTTTCCACCTCTTCTTTCGTAGCCAAACAGTTGTCGCTCTGACCCACCCTTATCGATGGGCTTGGAGACTCCATGCTACCTGGCAGCTGGGTCCATGTCAGCAGGCAACGCAGGCCAGGTGGGGACTGTTCCAACACGTCCAACGCCTTTTCCCTCCGTGTCGTTCCTCGTGCTAAGTATTTTATGTTTAAATTGAATTGTGTGGGACAAGCTCACTGAGATTTGTAGACAGAGGTCCCAGGCTAGAAGGCAGGGATGCCCCTACCCGCTGCCCATTCACCCTCACCTTCATCTCCCCTCTCAACAAGTTCCAGCCTGTATCTCCTGATAACTTGATTCTTCTCTGAGGAACACCAAGGATTCGGGACTTATGGATTGCCTAATTTTAACTGATGATGTATCTCTATAATTAATATAATCATTTCTGGAAAGAATAAGGAGTGGAATAATCACACAAAACTCCTGAGGTTTCTGTGGCCTGGTTGAGCCTATAGTATCAAAATGAGAAATGTGTCAGTCTCTTGCCAAAATTGTCAGGCTTCCAACATTTTTTTTTTTTGTCAATAGAAAGGACAAAGCGGTCTATATACTCCATGGGAATGGAGTTCCCATGGGCAGTCTTCCCAGAAGGAAAACACTATTTGGGGTTTACTCAGAAATCAGTGATTGACTTGGAGCTGATTTTATTTTCTTTCCCAAACATGTTAGTATACAGGCAGTGGTGTCACTCCAAGATATGGATGTCAAATCCCACTCTGAGCCAAGGCTTTTTTCTTATCACAGTGTTATAGTTTTTAAGTATTTTTTAAAAAATCGAAAGCTCCCTGTTCCATTTTCAGTCATTTATGTAAAACATTTCCAGTAAGAATACCATCTTGTAATACTTTCCTTGACTAAGATATGTAAATGAATCCAATAACTTATTTGTCCATTCTTCAGAAATTATTGAGTGTCTACTAGATAGCAGACCCTCTTCGAGGCCCCAGGAATAAATGAGTGAACAGATAATTAAGTAGTTCAGGGTTCTCCAATTCAGGTTTCATTTCATTCAAGTTAAGTTTCCACTGTTTTGCAAATGTGTAAGCACTAAGATAGCGGGATCCTATATTGTAGTGGAGTTTTTGGTTTTGTTTTCTTATTGTTTCCTATTCCTGTAGGAGCATCAACTCAATTATTTCTTAAGAATTTTTTCCCTCTCCCCTCTCCCCTCTTCCTTCCCCTCCCCTCCCCCCTCCTCTTCCCTTCCCTTCCAAGTGTCACAAACACATAAAAAACCAAGTGATTTACAATTTAATAACAGAAAATTAAAGCATTGGAATGTCACTAGGAAGTAGAAAAATGGGAAGCTAGGGACATAAATTTACCTCTGTCTAAGAAAGAGAGCTTTACCTGCACTATTAATTTTTAAAAATTAAATTAAAAAAATGTCTGACCTGTACCTTAAACAGTAGGGATACACTTACTGTATTAGCGAAGTGATAAATGGTCTTGTTGAAACAGTAGCTGTTAAGTGGCAATGCCATCAGATTCTTCCTTTCTGAGATTCTCCTATCTTAAATCTACCTGCTAATTAACTCCTGTAGACACAAGCATCTCTCTTAACAGAAAGCATGTTATATGGGAGAACAGAATAAGAGGGACCAGGCCTGATTTTATTTGTAGGATGCTGCTTTTGTGTAGACTCCTCCTGGAGGGAGGGAAAGGGACATTACCATAATTTTCAGCATCTATCTACTCTGATAAACTTCCAAACACTCCCTGACAGCCATAGGTGGATTCAAAGATGTGCTTTCCTGATTTCTTACTCCAATACCTTATCCCTGTCCATAAAGAATGCAAGGCTTCCCTTCACTTGGTCCCTTTATTATCTCTGAAATACATCTGCAAGGCTGGGCAGTTGCTTTGGAGGAAGATACACTGCAGGATGCTGGGCTGTGGTGTTTACCTTCTGAGGAGATGTAGCCTCTGGAGGAAAGGGGTCTTGAGGTGAGGAATTCAACCAGAAGCTCTGCCTGCATCTTCCCTGGTGTCATCACTGCTCACTCGAGTCCTGCAACCATGGCCAACAATCACTGAGCTTGCAGAAATAAAATAGGTTTTGTACACACTATTTATGATTATTGGTTAAGTTTGTATTTCTTTATGATCATTTGTTTCTTCTGTTACTATTTTTGTGCCCATATAGTTTGAATGCAACTGTCTCAGTGTTTTCACATTTCAACAAATACTAACTAAGCCTTTGCCAAGTGTCAGGAACAGGAGGAAAAGATGAATCAGCTAATGCTAATTTTCTTCATACATTTATTCATTTATTTGTCATTTATTCAGTTGACAGAAATTTATTGAGTACCTATTATATGCCACACATTGTCCTAGGCACTGGGGATATTGCAGTGAACAAAACAGGCAGCATTTCCCTGTAATATTCTAGAAGGGGGAGAAATAATAAACACATAAATACAGATGTCATGTGGTGTTGACTATGGAAAAAACTGCAGGGATGGGAGGATGCAATTTTAAATAGGGTGGCCAGAGAAGGTCTCTGAAAGATGATATTTGAGTGCAAGGGTTGAATGACTAACTGCATTATTTTTTATTTCCCCTTCATCTGGAATGCCTTACCCCCAATCTCTAAGGCACTTTATATTCTACTCTGCCCTGTAAAACCAAACCTCAATGTTTGCCAGATAAAATAAATGAAAGTGTTGTATGGGGCATACTTACACTAAAAAATTTCTTGTTGTTTATCTGAAATTAAAATTTAACTGGATGTCCTATATTTAATCTGGCATCCCCAGCATCCCAATAGCACCCCCTATGCTGAAAATAATCTCTCTTTCATATGGACTTTCATACCACCATCTTCCCTTTCTTAAAGCGTCTCTACCTGTGAGCTCATGGTTATATGGTGACATTTTTTTATCACCCCTACTATACTGCAAGCACATTGAAATCAAACCTTACCTGGTTTGTCTCTTTATCTCTATATAGCAGAGAACTGGCACTTAGCAGGTGCTCGGCTATTTGTTTAATAAATACATGGAGTGGTTATATAGACTCTGAGAGGAGAACATCCTCTAAATAGCAGAATTATCTATCTGTCACCTAAAGTTTGCATTTCCCAGAATTCCAAGTAGGTTCTGAAGCTTCTCAATCATTGCTCTAATATTCTTTTCCGTTGGAGCATGGGCTACCCTTTTTTACTCCATAGTGTTTAGGCTGTTCTTGCACAAAGTCAAAACTAATGCAGTTGTTCACTGACTTTTAGATAGCCACTTGGGTGGGTTCCCAGTGCTGGATATGACTACATACCTTGGTGGTCTGAATCCCAGGGAAGAATCTCAACTGAAAACAAAGACCTTGATCTGGTTGGAATAAGAGTTCTTTAAGGGTCATAGTCCAGACTTTCCTCATATTGTCTTTACCCAACTATCTGTCAGCTAGGAGAGCTGAGCTTTTCTGATGATGTGAACCGTTTGGCTTCCACTATTCCTTACTTTTCAGCTCCTTTCCCCACTCTCTTCACATTCCTGTGTTTCCAGATTGCTGAGCTTTTTGTGGGCTCTGCTGGCCAGACCAAATCAGGTTTCCACCCTCATCCCTTCTGCAAGTATTCCTGGAGCAACTTCCTCTGCTCAGGGGTATCTTTTAGTCACTGCTTCAACTGCATTCCATCTCATAGAAATTTGTTAAGTTCTATCATCCCCTGATGGCTTTCATCCCCTTTTTCTTGCTGTAGGTTTATGCATTTTTATCTTTTAGTGGTTTCTTTTTTTTAGGGGGTTCTCTGGACAGAGAGGAATTAAGCATGCAAATTCCATTTGCATCTTGCAGAAGTACTCATTGCAATCTTAAATGTTCCCTGAGGCCTATATTTGCCCTAAAATATTTATTTATTTTTTCTAAAGATTTATTTCTTTATTTCCCCCTTCCCCGCCTCCCACCCTGCTGTTTTTGCTGTCTGTGTTGTCTTCTCTTCTCATTTTCTCTCCTTTGATCCTGGGGACCTCTGATAGGGAAAGTGCCACCTCAGTTCCTGGTTTCTGCTGCCCTTCACCTTGACTCTTCCCTTCATTTCTCTTTTGATGCATCGTCGTCTTGCTGCATGACTCACTTGTGCAGGGCACTGGCTCACCATGAGGGCACTGGCTCACCGTGCGGGCACTTGTGCAGGCACTCATGCGGGCACTGGCTTACCATGTAGGCACTCGTGTGGGCGCTGGCTTGCTGTGCGGGCACCCTTTCTCTTCTTCTTTTTCACCAGGAGGCCCCAGAGATCGAACCCGGGTCTTCCCATATGGTAGGCAGAAGCCCTATCACCTGAGCCACATCTGCTTCCCCCTAAAATATTTCTTTTTTTTTTTTTTGTTTGTTTTTTTTTGTTTTTTTTGTTTGCTGTAGTTATGTCCCCAATTTTATTCTTTTTTTTTTTTTTGTTTGCTGTAGTTATGTCCCCAATTTTATTCTTTTTTTTTTTTTAATTTTTTAATTTTTTATTGACTTTGTAATAATATTACATTAAAAATATATATGTGAGGTCCCATTCAACCCCACCCCCCCACCCCCCCTCTCCCCCCCCCCAACAACACTCGTTCCCATCATCATGACACATCCATTGGATTTGGTAAGTACATCTTTGGGCACCTCTGCACCTCATATACATTGGTTCACATCATGGCCCATACTCTCCTCTATTCCATCATGTAGGCCCTGTGAGGATTTACAATGTCCGGTGATTACCTCTGAAGCACCATCCAGGGCAGCTCCATGTCCCGAAGACGCCTCCACCTCTCATCTCTTCCTGCCTTTCCCCATACCCTTTGTCCATTATGTCCACTTTTCCCAATCCAATGCCACCTCTTCTATGTGGACACTGGATTGGTTGTGTCCATTGCACCTTTATGTCAAGAGGAGGCTCAGATTCCACCTGGATGCTGGATGCAATCCTCCCACCCCTAAAATATTTCTTAAACCCATCTAATCCATTTGGGATATTTCCATTCTGCAGGAGTAATGACACCTTCTTTAGGAAACCATTGTGAATCATGCAGTATTCTGGGATGTGCTGGAGCTTGCTCATAGCAGCTTATGAGAGCCAATGCCGTGCATCTCTTCCAAGTTGACCACATTGCCAGCTTGACATTGGCCATGGTGGGGATACTTACAGCATGGAAATTGGCACACTACAAATCTGGGCATTGTTGTTGTTGCGATTTGTAATGTGCCAATTTTTGGGTATGATCTGTGGGAAGGGGGGGAGTGCCCAGTAACACGTGGATACTCATTATACCTCAGCTACTTCATTACCTCAATTAAGCTTTCCCTTGAAAGTTAGGGAGAAGATGGTAAGATTTAAGAAGGGAAGTTTCAATTGCAGAGCTTCAGGGCATAAAGCCCCACATACAGAAGATTTGAAGTGAGCAGTTTGGAGGAAACCAACATTAGGAAGTACTGCTAACCGTGAGCAAGTGAAAATGCCAAAGCCAACTTTAAAATCAAGTGGGGGTTTCAGAGGGTGGACAGGGAAAGAACTTGATGTAAAGGCAGAATATTTGCTTTTACTTTCTGGAAGGAGCTGACCTTGCTGGAGCTGGGGTGAATCATTTATCTCACCCTCTTTCTTCCCCCCAACAGAGACCTGACACATATGCTCAACTACCAGGAACAGCGGCAAGTGCAAACACCTGCTGGCACTGCTAATTACCAAACGCCTTCCCTGGTTGAGGGCATTGGCTTAACCCCTGGGCAGAGGTAGCTGCCCCTGTTAGAACCAGAGAATGTTTGCTTGCACTTATTGCAGATACCTGGATCATTAATCAGATGACTAAAGCTCGGGACCTGGGAAGCCGGGCCAGAGTGCTTTTATATTCAATTAGCCGGTGTTTGCTACAAAAAGAGCATAAACAGATTTCCTTACCTTTTCTGTAGCAGAAAACCTCGACACATTGGAAGAGCCTGATGTGAACTCATTTGTACTTAGGTAAAATTTGTTGCCTGAATCATTAACGCAAAATGTACTCACCAGGCTGCCTCCTCTATAAATGACTTCAGTGCTTCCATACCGTCAGTTTATGTATCCATTTATTTAAAATCCAGGCATTTTGGTAAATGGGCAATGTAGTGAAGGCTCCTGGAGAGCGCTATTTAACAATTTCCCTTCCCTTCTTACTGCTCCCTGAGGCTAGTGTTTTTAACTTATTGTTGGAGGAATAATAATGGCAAAAACTTTTTTAAGCATTGTCTGCATGCCTCTGTGCCAGGCATGGTGTGAAGGGTTCCATAAGAATTATCTTATTCGTTCCTCACAACAACTCTCTGAGGAAGGAAATTTCCCTGTCTCCTTCCTCTATCCCCACTCAGTTTACAGCTGAGGAAACCGAGGCATAGAAAGGTGAAGAGATGTGACTAAGGCCTTTCTTCTTCTCCCTGGCTGGCCTGCCTGCCCGTTTGGATGCTGCTGAGGTCATGCAGGGGGCATCGTGCAGGTTGGAGATGTTCAAATATTCCTGCAGTTTGGACTGTAACACCTCAAGCTCTTTCCTCACTCGGCTGCTTTGTGACCAGTGTCTTCTCTGCCTTCCTGGGTCTATGGGTCAGACGGTGGCCTGTGAAGAGAAATAACGTTCAGAGCACTCTGGAGGAAATGCCCCTATCCACCTGGCCAGGAGAAGCACAGCAAGAGCATATTAGGATTTCGAGGTTAAATGAAGCCATTTTTTTTTTCTGGTTCAATGCGCACATTTCTTTCTTGATACTATTATAGGCTGTAATTTATACTTTTCTATTTGCCAGCATTGCACAGGTATAAAGGATTTTTGTAGTTATTTTAGAATAAAGAACCACAGGCTTATGAGCCTTGAGTTTAGGTAGAGTTTAATGTCCAAGGGTTTGTCCACAGTTCTGGTCATTTCCAAAAGGAGCACTTTATTGGCTCACAGTCTGGCATGATTGTGAAGACTGCAGGATTTGGGTCTTGGACTTTTCTGGAAAATTCTGGAGTGAATATTTAGAAGGACAACATTGTTTTCTTCTTTCAAATACTAGTTACGATTCAAAGAGGAGTAACTTGAAGCATTTTGCTGGTAAGACAGTCCTATTTCTGGACATTTTAATCAAGCTAATCGCAACCCTCAGCCTTTATTTTTGTTTTTCTCTGAGGAATAGAGCCCTGGTAAGTATTTACATTATAATTCTAAAGCCTACCCTTGTTTGAGAAACAGATGTTATAAGAGAATGCAATCAAAGTCAAGAAGAAATGTCTGTTGCTAAGAACAAAGTATTATATTTATTTTCACATGTTATGGCCATCTATCGACTGGCTTCCCTTAATGATTCATCAGTGAATGAAAAGACAATAAATGTGTCTATTTTTCATGTGCAAAAATGTTAGTACTAACCCATCTTAGAAGTGGCATGCATTTGGAGTGTTTTTTCCCATTACTCCTGATGCATTTGGGCAATGTCATTTATTGGCTTTTGCCTGATCATTCTGGTAATTGGTAGCAGGCATTTGCATAGGAGATGGCCAAGGTTTTTGGATATTTTCTGTGGCCAAATTTCTACTCTTGAGGAGGAGTGGGACGTGTTTCTCTACCCTGTTAGCATTGTGCTTTTATGCCACACACACAGCATGTGCTCTGGTGCTATATGGCAGCAGGTGGTGACAGCAGAGATTTAACTTTAAAAGTCAAAGTTGAAAGTCATCATGTATTTTCTTACCAGGAAAGCCAGGCCATCCTATTCTAGCTATATACTCTGTGTGCTAGCTAGAGACCAAATCTAGCAACGGGGGTTGGGGGAGGGGCAGGTAGCTTGTTAATGATTTCTCTGTTTACATTCCAAAGCAATGAGCTAATTTTTTGTTTACCTGTTTGGTTTAACAGATTGCAGTATAATTACAAGCCATAACCAGTCATTAATACATGAAACAGTTTGGATTTTGTAAATATTTTTGAGTATCACACAGTTTAGTTAGGATATTAATATACAGAAATAATATCTATTTTAGGTGAAATACAGTGTTCGCCTGAGATAATGTTACTTGTAGAATGCGCAGCCTTTCCAGTGCAGTCCGCATAGCAGTAAAGGGATATGGGAGATGAGGGCTCTGGAGCCAGATCCTTCATTCAGGTCTTGACTCTGCTCATTGTGTGTGACCTTGGGCAAGGTACCTAAATTCTCGGCGCCTCAGTTTCCTTAGTTGTCAAATGGAGGTAATCGTATTACTAACTTCATGGGTTGTTTCCAGCCTTACATGAGACAATGCATATCAAATGTCTAGCTCTGCGTGAGGACTTAATAATTATTAGCTAAAAATAGAATAATATCAATAAAATTTAAATTCTGTCCTTGGCCATACCTAGATGAATCTCTTATTACATTTTATAGTTATTGCATGAAATAGAGACTATATTGACTACCTAATGAAATTTAACCAATGAGTACAGTATTGGAATTTTGCAATAAACATATTTTACACACTTACTAGGGATTCACTGGGTATCAATAGTAAATGTATTAAGATCACACCAACCTGTTCTTCTTGTAAAAGGCCCTACAAGTCCAGCTTTCTTTCAGTGTGTCCTACAATATATTGGGTCATTATCCGATTGACTGTAATAGCAGGAATTTTCACCATCCCTTTTCACCTCTGGAACATCATTTTGCAGGTAGCATTTCGAAGTTGTTCTTAAAGTCTTTGATTTTCAGGCTGGGGTGGAAACACAGATAAGCTGCTTGGAAACCGGTGAATGGAAACAGTGCTTCTTCAAGGTCATGGGTTCTGTGGGTCTGGCTGTCTCTGCGGCAGCAGTCAGGGCTTGGTGGGGAGAGAGTAGCCATGGAAGGGAGCTGGGTAAGCTGGGAGCAGGGGTGGCCTTAGTGGTAATCTGGGTGGTTAAACCACTCAAACTCTGGAAATTAAGTGTCAGTGATTTTCTTTGGTGTGGCCCCTGGATTCCATGACCAGAGACCCAAGTACAAACAGATGGGGGTTTGGGAAAGGAAGGGGTAAGCAAAGGGAACACACGGAGCAGTGAGCCTTCTCTGTGCCCTTTGTGCTGTCTTGCATTGTTCTAGGAACTTGGGATTTCCGGGCAGGTATTATTAACTGCTTTGATATCACTGATTGAAGTAGACACGCATCCCCACTCCAGCCTCCCTGTCTGTTAGATGAAGACCTTGCCTTGGTGGTTATTGCTCTCATGATGGACTACACAAGCTATGAAGTTTCTAAAAAATAAATTTTTTCTTTAATTATTGAGAAATTATTTGGTGTATTGACTGGATGAAATTTATTGTCATTTAAAATCTGAAATGTTTTGCACCAGCTCGAAGAAAGGAGCTAAAATGTATTGCATCACATTCAGCACACTGGCCTGGGGCTATCCCCCATCCTCACAAAGGCACATGTTTATTGTGGCACATATTGATTCATCTTCTCTTTTTGTTCAATTAATTTCTGATGTTATCTCTCTTGGCTATTCCTGAATGGGTGGCTATGATTGCTTTGCTTACGTTTTTACATACTAGCACATATCAAGTCATATTCGACAAAACTACCATTATTGAGCACTCACTATATGTGCTCCATGTGCTGAGTCCTTTGTAGGATATCCTATATGCTACCTCAATTAAATCTCACTCAGTGTGGCAAGATAGAGATTCCTCCCATTTGCAATGGGAAATTCTGAAACACAGCAAGTTAAAATAATGCGCTCAAGGTTAAACATGTGTAAATGGTAGAACACATTTTCAAAACAAATTTAATTCAACTCCAAATCCATGCTTTTTATTAGGCTACGGTGACTGAGAATTTTGCCTTTTAGTGTAGGATTATTTCATATGGAACCCAACACTTTTTTTTTTTTTTAAATATTATTTGGCTCCTTTTACAGGCAATGTTATCCTTCCTACACTCTCAGTTAATTTCAACATGGTTCAGCCTCTGCACAAATCAAGATTCTTTTTTTCTATATTTTAAGTATATGGTATTAAAGCATACTATTTCTATTACAGTGCAAGACACTATAGAGAATACGAAAAATAAATGGGATGTTGCTGATAACCTCAGGAGTTTCCATTTTAATTGTAAAGGGGTGAGCATGATAAGGCCTGAACTCAAATGTTTATAATACAAAGCAGACTGAAAGTACCACTATTGAGATACAACTTGTGATAGGAATTTACAAGAAGAAGAAGGCAAGCACAGAGCTTGTCCTCTTTGGATCTTGGTTGAGGTTTGGTGTTCTTTGTTGTGGTATTTATGGGCAAAGAGAAATGTTGGCTTCATTTCAGTGGTTCACAGTCACTAACTGCCATTTTGCACAAAGAGCTTATTTTGGGGGAAATATAATAATCAATGCAAAAGATGATCTAGGCAAAGAGGGAGAACGCAGACACTTTTTGATTTTACTAGTATTTTCTCCAAGCTGTGAAGTGATAATACCTTCTAATGAAGAGAAAAAAATAAGCTTCACCCCTTTCATCACAGTGATATTCATTCTGATGAGCAACAATTCATTCATTAAATTTAATGCTAAATATATGAAATTTATAGATTTGGGATATACAATGATGAACTGAAGCTTATATTCTAGTAGACAAAATAAGATGTCTATAAGTAAATATGAAATGGTGTAGGAGGTGATAAAAACCATTAGAGAAGGACAGAAACCATCATAACATTTGAGAGGAGGAAGAGATTATTTCCACATGGAGGGATTAGGGAAAACTACATGAAGGAGGTGATGTTAATATTAATAACTAACCTCTGTTAATTGCTAACCAGGTATAAAGTTAGTATCGTCTTAAGGATAAGTTAACTTCTTTAATTATCACAGAAACCCTATGATGTACACACTGTTTCTCCCCATTTTTCTGGAAAGGGCAATCAATTCACAGAGAGTAAATAACTTACTAGTAAGTGGAAAGTCTGGCCACTTAACATACAGCTCTAGTCTTTACCAGGCCACACCTTAAAGGATGAATAGGAGTGGCTTTCCCATGCAGAGCTAACCAAGCAAGGAGAGAGAGAGCAGAAAAGGGTGAAGAAAGCATGGGGAGTAGATGTACTGTAATTCAGAAAGGCTGGAGGATGAAGAGAAGTAATTGTAAATAATGGAAAGGGGAGGTTGGAATGTAGGTTGAAGTTTGGGTATGGAAGGCATCGAACAGCTGACTAAAGGGGAGATGCTTTGCTTTTTTAAAAAATTTAACTTTTTATTGTGTTAGCACATTGACAACTCAGAATTTCTCATTTTAACCATTTTCAGCTGTATAATCAGTGGTATTAATTACATTCAACATATTGTGCTATCATCACCAATATCCATTAACCCAACTTTTTCATTACCACAAACAGAAATGCTGTACTCATTAAGTAATATTTCCTTTACTTTTCCTTAATTCCCTCCCCCCCCGCCCATGTATCCCTGATAACCTGTAATCTACTATCAGTCTCTATGAAATTTGCTGCTTTTAAATATTCAGTATAAGTGAGTTCATACAATATTTGTCCTTTTCTTTGTGTGGCTTATTTTAGTCAATATGATGTCTTCAAGTTTCATCCATATGGTAGCATTCCTTTTTACAACTGAATAATGTTCCATTTATGTATATACCAGTTTGTTTATCCATTCATTCATTGATGGACACCTGGGTTGCTTGCACCTTTGGCTATTGTGAATAATGCTGCTGTAGACATTGGTGTACAAAAAGCTGTTTGAGCCCCTGTCTTCAATTCTTTTGTTCTTTCCTTTTTATCATTGACAGTTTTTGAAAAGTCTCATCATATGGCATAGGTGGGTTGCAGGAAGACTAATCCGACAGCCATATACAAGAGGAACATGAAGTTTGCCTACAGGCAGGGAAACCAGTCAGAAGATTGTGATAGATAACAAGGAGCATGAATTAGGGGGATAGAAGTGAGGATGACAAAGAGGACCTGCAAAATTAGAAGTGAGGAATTAAAAATGGAAGCCATGGAACTGTAAAACTGTCAGGTAGGTTTTAAGGCTTGAGAAAGAGAGGAGTCAAAAGAAATGTTGAGCTTTGAGCTTGGGTTATTGCAAGGTATTGTCAACACAGCCCTGGAACCATGGAGGGATAGAAAATTATGAATTTAATTGTGTACATATAGTTATGCAAATAGAGTTGTCAGTTGTTTAACTGCCTGATAATAAATGGTTCATAAGTAGCTGTTTGTGTTCTTCAAGGCTTAACCTTTTCTCCCTATGCCAGAGCTAGGGTCTGATAGGGAAAGAGAATACCCTGAGATTTGGGGTGGGTATCTATTTAGATGCACTAGAGCATTTTTGTGCAAGAGCATCCTGAATAGCCAGATTTACTTGAGCCTTCTTGGGGGATAGAACTACCCAGACTCTTTTCTTGAAAACTATTCAGAAGACTTAAATAACATAGGTGCTTTGCAAGATAGTGTTGGCTTTCTCAGGATCTTCCCCCACATCTCCTTTGGTACCAGATCAATTACCAGGACCATATCTCAGGAAGATACAACTTGGTAAGTACTGGGATTACCAAAGGAGTAGAGCGATCATATGTCAAAGGAGCATCGGGACCTGGTTTACCTGAGTCAACAGAAATACTCCCAGGAGTTTGCTTAGGAGTGGATCTTGTGGGAGCTCTATCAGTGGGGGCAGAATATGAAGTTGGATAAGGGTGAGTTGTCAATAGTGGGCACTCTCTCATGACACAGCATTTATCATGGGACCCAGGAAATGGTTTCTAATATCAAGGAACCGGGAGATGGTTTCTAATATGCTGCTGGGATAGCTCTTGGAAGCTTGCAAAAAGTAATGACACACATTTCATGAAGTAGAGATGCCAGAGACACCATGTCACACTGAGGAGAAAAGGATCCATGGGTACAGAGAAATGGGCATGCTAGAATGGCTCTGCTATAGAAGGCCAGAAAACTCACTGGATGACTATATTCTTTGAGAATGTCCAGAAGATAGTCTACGAAGGTAATCAGTGCTATCCTAGAGACTAGGCCTATCAGCATTGTTGGAAAGCTCAGTAGTAGCCATCTTCGATAGTCTGGACTGACAGTAGGGGATTCTGATAGAGAACCAAATCCCCTCCCTAGTAACAGCGCCAATACAAAATAATAATATGGGCCCTTGTTCAAAAAGCAGGAAAAAAACTTTTTTTTTCCTTTTTCTCTTCCATGGTTGCTTTCTCAGCCTATCATTTAAAAAAAGGTTTTCATGTTTATTTTTATTGGCTATTTAAAATTGTGCTCTCTGGGGCATGAGATACTTGAGGGATGAGAGCAGATCCTTGCAAGTACACAGTGCATGTGCACCTGACCTTGACCCTGCTCCTCACCTGCACCTAGGACCCTGATGGAGGTAGAAGGTGGCAGTGGTCACTGGGTGGGGGTAGAAGAGTAGGCAGTCAAGAATCTGTTCTAGGGTGGGGGAGGAAATGGGAGGCAGGACTCTATATGAGAACATGCTCCAAAACCCTGGTGCATTCTCCATTGTCCCATTGGACTTCACTTATAAAACACAAACTTAGACATAAAATTATTACTAATTTCAAGAAGGTAACCACAGAGCATTAGATCCCAAGTATGGGGGCCCCATGGGGTCATAGGTGACTGCACTCGTCCTATACCTGTGAATCTGGCTTTGCTAAGGACCAATGAAGATGATGGAATCCCAGAATAGCAGAGACTAGGTGACAGCTCTTACCTGTAAGAAGCAAGGTGGGCTTTATTGCCATAATGGTTAGCAAAATTAGAATCAAGACAGGAGTCCTGACCCACAGGGATATATTAAGATGACTAATGGAACTTGGTATTTACAGGGACAAGATAGATGGGCAGGCAAAAAAGATATTGCTTAAGAGATCTAGAAAGGACGAGCAGAAGCTGGGCTCAGCAACCTCAATGAAAAAGTCTCAGAATCAGAACTCAGTGACCAAAATAGAGGTTGAAGTTCCATGACTCTGCAAAAACACGGAAATTGTATATTCTAGTGATTCCCATAATCTTTCCCCCAATGGGACTTACTCACAGTTATTTACTCTGATAACCCTGTACTGGGAATAGGGGATAGTAACCAGATCTTTCAAGAGCTGTTAGATCCAATTTGAGTTGATGTTGACGGTTGGGAATCCAAAGTGCCATTATGGTTCTATTCTTAAAGGAGTATACATGTGAGGTAATACATGGTTCTGGCCCAGATAATTTCTTACTGAACCCACTGTGTCTATGGAACTACCTCGTAGTCATCTCCCTAGGTCCCAAATCTGTCATCAGAATGGGCATACTTAGCAGTTGGCAGCAGTTTCAGGGTTTGTGGAGCCTTCATTTTCTCATTTCATTCAACAGTCTGGTCCATGCTGATACCAAGGCGACCGTGGTGAATGAGAGTAGCCTACTAAAATTTAACCAAGTAGTACGCCCAATTGCAATTGTTGTGCTAGGTGTGTTATCTTTGCTAGAGCAGATCAACACAGACTTGTGTATGTGTATGTGATTATTGATCTGGCAAACGTGTTTTCCATTCTCATAAGGAATAAGTATCAGAAGTTCACATTCACAACATTACACCATCAGTATCTTTTTCCTGGACTATGTGAATTCTCCTTTTCTCTGATGTTATATGGTCCAAAGGGATTTGGATCATTTGGACATTCCACAGAACATCACATTGTTCTTCTAGATTGATGATGCCATATAAATCACATGTGAGTAGCTAAAAATGGCAAGCACTCTGGAAGAGACGTGTGGTCTCCAGAAGATGGGAGCTAAACCCTACACATTCAGGGGCCCACCACATAACTAAGGAAAAAGGATAGAACGTGAAGAGCCTCTTCAGGAATTGGAGGCAGCATATTCTGCACCTGGGTACACTACTCCATTCATTTACTGGGTGATATATAAGGCTGCTAATTTTGAGTTAGACTTAGAGCTATAAAGTACTTTTTAGCACATCCAGGTTGTGGAACAAACCACCCTGTTGCTTGGACCAGATTATCTGGCAGAGCCATGGTACTAGAGAAATCTGTGAGAGAAAAGGATTCTGCACTTGAGCTTTTGCAAAGTCTTAGAGTCGACCGTTAGAGTTCTGAGGGCATACCATCTGCAGAAGAGAGCTATGCATTACTTGAAAAACGGACCTCACCCTGCTACGGGACACTCATAGAAGACATGAAGTGATAGCCAGAACTGTCCATTATAAGCTAGCTATTGTGAGTCTCTTAAAGTTAAACCTGTTAAAACTTATCACAAGGTGGAATCTGATACAGGATTTGAGCAGGTACAGAGGGTACAGGTAAATTGAATGAACAGGAAGTCCCCATTCTTATGTTACCCTTCACAGTTATATCATCTCTTCTCTCTCAGCTTACACTTGGATTTCATGGAGGTTTCCTAATGAGCAGCTGAAAGAAGAGAGAAAAAACCCAAGCTTGGTTCATGGATGAGTTGGTATGCTTGTGAAAGCCAAAATAGACTGCTGCTGCATGTATGACAGTCCCATTCAGGGGTGACGGTGTATTTGGGTGTTGTACGTGGTAGTCCACTTTGTGTGACGAGAGAAGTGGCCTGATGTAAGGATAAATGTGGACTGATCAGCAGTGGAAAATGGTTTAGCTGGTTTATTGAATCCTGGAAAGAACAAGATTAGCAGATACAGGACAAAGAGTTCTAGAGAAGAGGCATGTTAATGACATATGAGAGTAGGCACAGAGTATAAAGACATTAGTATCATAGGTTAACACACATCAGAGAATTTCCCCTGTAGAATGACCAAAAGGATGACTTAGCCAGATAATATCAGCTGGTCTCTGAACTTTACTCCCCTGGTGTACTTGTATATTGGGTTTATAAACAGAGTATGGTGGCAGAGATGGAGGCTTTGCATGGGCCCAGTGGCATGGTCTCCCTTTTCAGCAAGGCTGATCTGACTACTGCTGCTGCTGAATATCTGATATGTCAGCAACATTAACTGATGATGAGCTCTCCAATATGTTACAAACTCTCAAGGAGACTAACTGGCTCCTTGGCAGCAAGTTGATTTCATGACACCTCTTCCACAAGAAAGGGCAATGATTCACCCTGGCCATGACTGAAATGTGTTCTGGATTTGGGTTTGCCTTTCCTGCCTGAAGCTACTATCACTACATGAGGGTTCCCAGAGTGCTGATTCATCAACCTGGGATCTGGCATAACATTACCTTGGACCAAAGGACATGACCCACTTTACAGTAAAAGAGGCACCATTAGTGGGCACCTGATCAAGGGATCCGTTTGTTTTACCATATACCACAACATCCAGAATCTGATGACCTGAAAGCAGTAGAATGTTCTCTTAAAGATGCAGTTGAAGTGCCAGTGAGGGGATGACACTCTGCATAGAGGCTATCCTTTAGGGTGAGCTATATACTATCTACCAATTAATGTTATGTGGAACTGTGTCCCTAAAAGGTATAATACATGGGTTCAGGGGGCAAGAGGTAAAATAGGACTGGTCCTAATCACTATTACTCCTTGTGACTCACCTGGGAAATTTTGCTTCCTATCCCCAACTTTAGGATCTGTGCATCTAGCAATCCTAGTTCTTGGAGAAGGAGCACTTCCACCAGGTATACGGTAAGAGTCCTACTAAACTTCAAGCGATCACTGATGCTGATCACCTTGGGCTCTTTGAACCAGTGGACAAGAAGGCACAAAAAGGGGTTTCTATATGATAGGGGCAATTGACCCTGCTCATCATACAGACATAGGACTGATTCTATGTAATGGGAGCAGGGAGGAAAATCATTGGCAATCAGGTGATCACTAGGGTTTCTCTTGTACTCCTTTGCTCAGTTTTAAATGTACACGAGAAAGCATAGCAACCACACCCTGATAAAGACATGGTAATGGGCCCACATAACTCATGAATCTGGGTTACCCTACCAGGCAAGCCCCTTAGATGAGTGGAAGAATTAGCTGGGGTAAGGAGAATCCAGAGAAAGGAGATGATGAGTATGAATTCTGACTTCAGGACTAATTAAAGCAGTAAGGCTCATAGGCCTTTTATCTAAATCTTGGTAATTTTTCTGATGAATTGTGACCTCAGAATCTTGGAGAAGCTGTGTCTGGATGGAGTGAACTTAATATGAGAAGCATGTGAATCTGAGTGATGCAGGGGTTGGACTATAGGAGATGCTGTAGTACCCCACCCAGATCCCCTTTACCAGCCATCACACCCATCCCCAGCTGCTGTGAATGTTAACTGCTAACGGCTAACAGAGGCTCCCCCTTTCCAGAATTGCCCTTGGTTGCTGGGAGCCATCTTGCCAGAGAAGTTATACCATGTCAGAGGTGGCTCACAGTGAATGACTACCAGTAAGAAAATACAAAAGGCTGGCTCCTTGCCTTCAGGGGTAACAAGTCTATGTGTGTTTTATGTTCTAAAGATCTTCCATCATGGATCAGGCTAAGGCTAGATTTTTATGAGAAACCTCATCCTTTCTTGGCTCTTTCTCCTTCTATAGGCAGCTTTGCTATCTGCCTTATTGGCTTTTCCTAAAGAGCATTCCTTCAATAAATCATGCACACCTGATCCTTGTCTCATTCTCCGCTTCCAGTGAACCTGACCTAAGGTAAGAGGCATGTAATAATTCAGGTGAAAGATTATAAAGGTTTGAATCAACCAGTGGGATAAGAGTAGAGATAATGAGAAGTGGTCAAATTCTGGACACATTTTGAATTTAGAGACAAACGAATTTCCTGATGAAATGGAGATAGGATCCAAGATTTTGGCTTGAGCAATTGGAAAAATGGAAATGCCATCAATTAAGATTGGTTGGGGGTGGGTGGGAGGTATATGGGGACCTCATATTTTTTTAATGTAATAGTAAAAAAAATAAAGACAAAAAAAGATTGGTTGGACTAGATTTTTGCATAAAGATCAGGTATTCAGTTGGTATATATTTTCTCAGATGTCTTTTAGACATACAAGTGGAGATGGTAAGTAGGCAACTGATACATGGGTCTGAAGTTGAGAAGAGTTAAATCCAGAGATGAAAAGTAATGAGGTGGGAAGTGGATTCTACCCATTGGATTGGGCATCCGCCTACCACATGGGAAGTCCAAGGTTCAAACCTAGAACCTCCTGACCCGTGTGGTGAGCTGGCCCACACACAGTGCTGATGCATGCAGGGAGTGACGTGCCATGCAGGGGTGTCCCCTCCGTAGCAGAGCCCCATGCACAAGGAGTGCACCCCATAAGGAGAGCCACCTCTTGTGAAAAAAAGTGCAGCTTGACCAGGAGTGGCACCACACACATGGAGAGATGACGCAGCAAGATGATGCAACAAAATGAGACAGATTCTGGGTGCCACTGACACAAGCGGACACAGAAGAACACACAGCAAATGAACACAGAGAGCAGACAACTGGGGGGGGGGGAGGAGTGGGGAAGGGGAGAGAAATAAATAAAAAAATAAATCTTTGAAAAGTAATGGGGTGGTAAAAAAGCATGAAAATGATAAAGGAGACCTGTCTGGTGGGTTGAGAGTCCCAGAACAAGGCCTTTCCCACTAGTTGTAGTGCTCATGAGTATCATGAGGGAACTGAAGTGTCAGAATGATAAAGTTTTTGTCAATGTATAACAATTCAGATTCTGAGCAAATTTTGCAGAGTTGAGAAAGTTGAGCATTTGGACATTGTTTAGGTAGGGCCAGTATATAGAAACTTTTAGTGATCACCCATTTCCAATACTCCTCTTTTTCTGGGTTTATGGGAGAATTAAATTTCCCTGCCTCCTTTGCAGTTAGGCAGGCTTATATGACTAGTTTTGGCCTTTAAGTTGTGAGATGCTGTCACTTCTATGCTGAAGCATTTAATTGCTGGAGAAGTGCCCTCCAAAGCTCTTTACCCCTGCTAGGAAGGGGTAGAGCAAGAAGAGCAAGGAAACATTGTGGAGAGGGGAGTACCACAAGGGGGAAGTAGATTGATGAGCTATCACTAAAGACTAGCAGCCCTAGATTTTTCCCTGACATACAGCAGACTTCTCTGTGTGTTAAACAACTATGATTTCAGTATTGCTTGTTATTGTAGCATAACATAATTTCTCCTGACTGATATGGCTTGTTGGTCATATACCTGTGGTAAGGATTTGTGAAAATAAGGATCTGATTCTTGGAGTAGGGAGTGTGGTAATAAGAGGAAGAAGAGTCTAAGAAAGCCAAACTTTATTCATGTCACAATTTTCCCCAAAGATATCTTCTCTTTCACAACTGTGCTGCTATTCTTTTCCATTTTTATTTTGGTTGATATGTTATTTCAAAATAAATTCACTCCCCTTTCTTTTTCCTATATGCTGCTTATCTCAGTTTTCCAGGGCTGCTATTGACAAATATCACATTGGCTGGCTTAAACAAAATGAATTCACTGACTCACAGTTTTAGAGGCTAGAAGTCCAAAATCAAGGTATTTCCATGCCATGCTTTCTCCCGTAATCTGTTGCTTTCTGGTGATGGTCTTCTAGTAATCCACTATTACATGGAAATCAGTCCATTTCTGTCTTCTCCTCTGGTTGCCACTGACATGCCCAGTTTCCTTTGCTTATTGGGACATCTACCATATTGGATTAAGGCCCACCCTCAATCAGTTATTATTATTATTATTAGTTAACTAATAATATCTTCATAAGACCTATTTACAAATGGTGTCACACCCAACATCCACATGACTGGGGGTTAGGACATGAACATGTCTTTTGTGGGGGACATTATCCAATCCCCAATACTGCTGAGGAGAAACAGAAGGCTTATGGTGCTGACAGTAAATCTATACATATTTATAATCAGGCTTCACCAGTTTTAATCAGCCAGGTGATTAGAGGAGACCTCCTAAATTGCTTAAAGATACTACTCAGAGGGAAAGTTTGCCTACTGAACAATTAAACCACAGATGGTTAATGAGGTTTCCAGTGTACCTAACCAACATTTATTAACGATAATAATGGATTTATGTTTTTAAAGCTTGTCAGTTAGATTTAAAATATACCACATATGTCCCTGTCTCAGTCCTTTTTGCCCTTGGTGGGTCAGGCCTGAGAATAAAAATTTGTATGCATTTGATAGAAAGAATGATTTTATGATGCATGGCTTCACGTGTGTGGTGAATATGCACTTGTCATTTGTCTCCCTGTAAAGCTGTCGGGCAAATATACCACTGAGGTTTGGATTAAAGATGTGAAGTATAAAATATTTTGTGGAGTTACATATTTGGTGCATGGTAAATATCAGTTGGGGTCCAATCCATAGTAAAGCTCAACAAAAAATAATAAAATAAGAACAACAATAACAAAATACAACAAAAAAATCCATCCAACATATTTTTAATTGAAAAAGAATTTTTGGCAATAAGTTAAAGAATGAAACTTAATATCACATAGGTTTTCTAGTCTTCCAACACTAACAGCTACATTTTCTTTGAAATCTATGAAATCAGCCAATTGATAATTAAAGAAAGCTCATTACCAAGCAAATAAAAAAAGCTATTCACCTTTGAAAGATAGCGTTTTCATTACAGAAACAGCAGAAAAGGACTTAGGAAACTAATGAAAGAGCATAAAAATGCAAATTACTGCAGCTAATTGGTTGTGTCTTCAAACACATTCTGAATTATTAATTCATAAAAGAGTAAATCTCTCCCTTTAAATATAAGATAAGGAAAAATATAAGACTTAGGAAAATTGTATCCCCCCTCACCTTCAGAGAAATGCAGTAGCGGGGGAATTCAGAGAATTTGAAGCATGAGAAGGACTCAATACACCATTGCTGGATTTGAAGACAGAGGGGCTCTGAACCAAGGAATACAGGTAGCCTGAGAACAACCTCTGCCCAACAGCCCACAACAACCGCAAATGGATATACATCTGATAAAACAGCTTCAAAATACATGAAGCAAAAAATTAATAGAACTGGAAGGAGAAATAGACAAATCTATAATTATAGTTAGAGATTTTGATAGTCTTTTACTCAGCAAATAGAGAAAATACAGTAAGGATATAGACTCTGATCAATGCTATGAACCTACTTGCCCTGCTTGACATTTATAGAACTCTCTACTCCTAAACAGCATAATGCACATTCTTTTCAAGTGTACAGGGAATTTTCACCAAGGTAAATCATATTCTAGCTATAGAACACATCTTAATAAATTTGAAAGGATTGAAATCCTACAAAGAATTTTCTCTAACTAAGGTGGAATTAAAATAGAAATTAATGGCAGAAAGATGTCTAGAAAATTTCCAAATATTTTGAAATTAAAACACTTCTAGAGAAGAGATCACAAATGAGAGTAAAAAATATTGTGAACTAAATGGAAATAAAAACAACTTAATTGCATTCATAGTATTGTGTTGCCATCACCACCATCCATTATCAACACTTTTCTATCACCCCAAAGAGAAACTCTGTATCAATTAGGCAATAATTCCTCATCATCCTTTCCCCTCAGTCCCTGATAACCTCTTATCTACGTTCTGTCCGTGAATTTGCTTATTCTTATAAGTGAAATCATGCAATATTGTCCTTTTGCATCTAGTTTATTTCACTCAACATGACGTCTTCAAGGTCCATACATGTTGCATTTATCAGAACTTCATTCTTTTTTATGGCTGAATAATATTGCATTGTATGTATATGTCACATTTTTTTAATCTCCATCTATTGATGACACTTGTGTTGTTTCTGCCTTTTGGCTCTTGTATCCCCTAAGAGATTTTTAAAGCAGTGTTTTGTTTTTTTTAAAGATTTATTTTTTAATTTATTTCTCGCCCCGCCCCCCCACCCCTGTTCCCCCTGTTGTCTGCTGTCTGTGTCCATTCACTGTTTGTTCTTTGTGTCTGCTTATATACTCATTAGGTGGCTCCAGGAACCAATCCTGGGACCTTCTGGAGCGGGAGAGAGGTGATTACTCTCTCGTGCCACCTCAACTCCCTGTTCTACTGTGTCTCCTTATTTTCTCTCCTCTGTGTCTCTTGTTGTGTCATCTTGCTGTGTGAGCTCTCCACATTGGCTGGCACTCCTGCGTGGGGCTGCTTTCCTGCGCTGGGTGGCATTCCCATGCAGGGTGGCACTCCTGCACACGGCGCTATTTCAGCATGGGCCAGCACTCTGCATGGGCCAACTTACTATGTGGGCCAGCTTGCCCACACCAGGAAGCCCTGAGCATCGAACCCTGGACCTCCTAGATGGTAGATGGGAGCCTAATTGGTTGAGCCATATCTGTTTCCCTTAAAACAGTGTTTTGAGAGGAATTTACAGCATTGAAGACTTTTGTTATACAAGAAGAAAAATATAAAAACAATTGTCTAAATTTCCAGTTTAAGAAATAGACAAGGAAGAGCAGATTAAATTTTAAGCAAGCAGAGGGAAGGATTAATAAAGAGTAGAAATCAAGGAAATAGAAAACAGAAAACAATAGAATTGATAAAATTCTAGCCAGACTGATCAAGGAAAAAAATTGAGAAGACAAATCACCAATATAAAGAATGAAAGAGGGGACATAACTACATATTCTAGAAATACATTAAGTGTATTAAAGAAATGTTATGAATAACTTTATGCCCATAAATCTGACAATATAGATGAATCTGAGTCTTTCCTAAAAAGATGCAAACTACCAAGTTCATTCAAGAAGAATTACGTGACTTTTGAAGGGCTCTCTATTTATAAAATTAATTATATTCATAATTAAAAACTTTCCCCTAAGAAAACTCCAGGACCAGATGATTTAGTTGGTGGTTTCTGGAAAACACTTATGGAAGAAATACTTTTGCTCTGCACAAACTCTACCAGAAAATAGAAGAGAAGGGAACATTTTACAACTCATTTTATGAAGCCATAATTGCCTTGATAACCAAACCTGATAAATAGATTAAAAGAAACCTACAGACCATTATCTCTCATGAATACAGAATATGCAGACCAAATTCCATAATAATATAAAACAGCTAATATAGCTTAATAAGTGTGATTTATCCCAATTATTCAGGTTTGGAATAATATTAGAAATTCAGTGTACTTTACTGTGGAGGTTTGGAGCCACATATCCCAGAAAAACATTTTCTTAAACTTAATCCATCTTGTGGGTGTGAACCCTTATAAATAGGACATTCTGATGAGGTTACTTCAGTTAAGGTGTGGCCCACCTGAATCACCATGGGTCTTAGTCCTGTTACTGGAGGCCTTATAGAGTAGGCCCCAGAGGAGAAAGACAGAGGGAGCAGCCAGAAGCTGGAAGTCAACAGAACCTGGAAGAGAAAGGAGAAGACAGGAAAGGCTGCCAAGTTTATTGCCATGTGACAGGAAAACCAAGGACCAAGAATCTCCTTCAGTAGTCTCTTCCAGAATGCCACAGTCTTCTGGGAAAAAGCATCACCTTGATGGTATCTTGATTTTGGCCTTTTCCTTACCTCAAAACTGTGAGCCAATAAATTCTTGTTTAAGCCAACAAATTTCATGAAATTTGTTTTAGCAGCTAGGAACTAAAACATTGACTACATTAATAGACAATGGGACAAAAATCATATGATCATTGCAAGTAAGTTTTTGTGAAAACTTCACACCCTTCCTGATAAAAAATTCTTAGCAAATAATGAATGTAAGAGTTTTCTCAATCTGATAAAGGCCATCTACAAAAATCCTACTGCTAATATCATAATGGTGAAAAATTTAATTCTAAATTTGAGTACGAGGCAAAGATGCCTACCCTTGGCAATTTTAGTCATGACCAGTGCCATAAGAAAAGAAAAAATTATTTAAATGCTTAAAGTTTGGGAAGGAAGAAATAAAACTATTTTCAGATGACTTGATTAGCCATTCAGAAAATCTTAAGGTCTCTATTAAAAAGCTGTAAGAACCATTAAGTGAGTTTAGCAAGATCACAATACAAGGCCAATATTTGATGGTTGAAGTTTTATACATAATAGCAATCATGAATGAGAAATTGAAATTTAAAAAACAAGACCATTTAAAATAGCATCCTAAAGCATGAAATCCTTAGGGATACATTTAACAAAATGTTTGCCACAATTGTAGACTGAAAGCTATAAAACACCAATGAGGAAATTAAAAATTATCTAAAGAAATGGAGGATTATAACTTGCTGATGCATCAGAAGTCTCAACATTGTTAAGATGTCAGTTACTTCTAAACTCAAATATGGATTCAATGCAATTCCAATCAAAATTCAACTGGATTTTTTTGAGGGAGGGGCTAGAAATCAACAAGCTGATTTACAAAATTTTAGAATCATAAATACATGGAAAAGTAAAGGAACAAGAATGGCCAAATGAATTTTGAAAAAGAACAAAGTTGGAGGACTCTTTTAATTTCACAAAAGAATACTCACCAAGAAAGCATGTATTGACATAAGGATAGAAACAGATTATTGGAACAGAAGAGATGATTAAAAAATAGACCCACATGTATATAGTTGATTGATTTCTGATAAAGATGTCAAAGTAATTCAATGGTGAAAAAGATAGTCTTTACAACAAATTGTACTGGAAAAATTGGATATCTATATGCGAAGAAATGAACTTCGACCCTCAACCCACACCATATACAAAAAAAATTCAAAATCTATCATAATAAATGTAAAAGCTAGAAGTATACAACTTCTAGAAGAAAGCTTAGCAGAAATTTTTTTGACCTTAGGTTAGAAAACATTTTCTTTGGTAATTCACAAAAAGCATGAGCCATAAAGAAAAAAATGGTAAAATTTGGACTTGATTGAAATTAAAACCTCCTGCTCTTGAAATGGCAACTGTTAAGAAAATGACATTATAAGCCACAAACAGGAAGAAAATACTTGCAAAAATATGTATATGAAAAAGGACTTCTACTTGGAATATATAAGACTTGTTCAACTCCATAGTAAAAACACAAGTCAATAAAGAAGGAAAAGATTTAACAGAAATATTTCACCAAAGAAGGTACGAATAAATAACTAATAAGTCCATGAAAACATGCTTAACATCTTTAATCATAAGGGGAATACAAATTAAAATTCCAATGACATGCTACTATACCACCACTAACATGGATAAAATTTTAAAAAGATTGAAAATATCAACTATTGGTGAGAGTCTGGAAAAACTGGAGCTCTGATATCATGGGACTACAAAGTGGTGTAACCATTGCAGGAAACAGTGTGGCAGTTTTTTTTAAAAAGGTAAATATTCACTTAACATTAGACCCAGCAATGCCATTCCTATGTATTTACCTAAGAGAAATGAAAACATTCATCCCCACAAAAACCTATATGTGACTCTTCATAGCAGTTATCCTGCCTAATAGAAAAAAAAACTAGAAACAACCCAAATGTCTCTCACTGGTGAATGGGTAAATATATTGTGTGATAGCCATATGTATTAGTTAGCCAAAGGGGTGCTGATGCAAAATACCAGAAATTGGTTTTCATAAGGAGTATTTACTTGGGGTAGGAGCTTACAGATACCAGGCCGTAAAGCATAAGTTACTTCCCTCACCCAAGTCTGCTTTCAAGTGTTGGAGAAAGATGTCTGCCCATGTCTGCGAGGGTTCAGACCTCCTGGGTTCTTCTGGGCTCAGCTCCTCTGTTTTCTCCACAAGGTCAGGTATAGACTATGTGAGGCTTTCTAGGCTTTACCTCTCTCCACAAGGTCAGCTGTAGACTATCAGGCAAAGGCTCTGTCTCTCTCTCTCTCTTTGGGGCTCCAGCTTCAGGATCAAACTCCAACATCACCTTAAAAGCCCTTAACTCTGTCCTTTGCCATGCCTTTTATCTGTGAGTCCCACCAAAGGGCACAAGAGGTTTACATGATTACTTAATCAAGGAAACCTATGAATCCAATATAATCTAATATGCCCAGAGGAAAAGATCAGTTTACAAACATAATCCAGTATTTCTTTTTGGAATTCATCAATAATATCAAACTGCTACACCATACAATTAAAAAACAAATACTCAACAACGTGGATGAATCCCAGAAGTATTGTGCAAAGTCAGAGGAGCCAGAAACAAAAGACTGTATGCTATATAATTCCATTTCTATGATAAAACTATAGTGATTCCCAGCAGCTTGTGGTGGGGAAGGGGGGATTAACTGCAAAAGGACATGAGGCAACTTTTTGGAGTAATTGTAATATTCTATATCTTGATTGTGGTGGTGGTTTCTTGACTGTATATATTTGTATTGCACATTTGAAATGGGTAAATATTTTTATATACAAATTATTCTTTAATAAAACTGATTTAAAAATCTGTTCAGATGTCCTCTCATTGTAATTAAGATAAAATCAAAAAACTTTCTCTCCTTCAACTATTTTGGCCCTTTGTTCCTCAAAGAAATTAAGCTCATTCCACCCCTGTGCCTTTAACTTGGCTTTTCTATTTGCCTGGAAATTTCTTTCTCCAGGTATATGAATGACTAATTCCATTTATTTCGGAAGCTAACGTCCCAGAGAAACATTTCCTATCTTTGGTGTCTAGTTGGTTCTCCTCTCCCTCAAGTCAGACTCCATTCCATTACCCTGTTTTATTTTCATAGCACTTGGCATTACTTGGATAGTTTTATTTTTATATTCATTTGTTTCATTGTTTATTTTCTGTTTCACCTCACTAGTTGCAAATTTCTGGAGGAAGGGAATGGAAACTATCAACTGGATTCACTGCTGAATCCCCCAACCCAAGCCAGTGGCTGGTTTGTTGAAGGTATTCAACAAGTATTTGTTGAGTGAATGGATAGACACATGAATAGCAGGAACTTAATAAATGTTTGATTAGATGACTGATTGAATACTAAACCATAATTGTAAAACACTAGCTTCATGTTTAATGGAAGCATTAAGGTGCAGACAATGTGCATCAATGGTCCTAAAGGAGTATGTACTTAAAGCATACATATCCAACAGCCAGCATTTATTAAATAAAGTCTGTCCATGTGAAGGGCACTGAGCTATACATAGCAGACACTTATTTTTATGGAAACATTGTCAATCATTTTCACCCAGTTCAAACTTTCTCAAATGAGTAATTTGAGAAAGTTTGCCTAGTTTTAACTTCTGCAAGAAACCTGTTGGAAGTGTGGAAATAGGTTATTTTAGTCCAAAGAATTGATTTTTTCCTTTCTTGGATATAGAATTTTGCTCTTAAACCAGTTGTTAGGAGTGTTTTAAAGATCTTTGCTAGACTTGAGAAATTCTGAATCTAAGCATTATTTTCTCTAATAAATTACTCCTGGCACAGTAAAACATACTTCCTTTTTGTAAATAGATACATTCTAAAAAATAATAATGTAGTCAATTCTATTTTTAGGAACATCGAAGGTGGCCCTGACTTGGGTCAAATGGGTAATAAGCAATCACTCTGCTGGCACTGATGATCATTTTGACAATGCTTATTAAAATATATCATGAATTAATCTGTGTGTGTGTGTGTGTGTATATATATATATAAAAATATTTTTTTTTTAAGGAGGTATTGGGAATTGAACCAGGACCTTGTACATAGGAAGCAGGCACTCAACCACTGAGCTATACCTGCTCCGCTACACATATGTTTTTATGTGTAGAACAATTTGAATCCAGGTTATAAAACCGTGTGGGGACATAGTTGAATAAACTTAAAGATAGAGACGTTAAATCACCAATAGGAAGCTCCCACATCCATACTTGGTGGAAAACTGAACTCTTCTTTATGATAGCTGTGGTCTAGTATTGATTGTAGAACCTTGTGGCAGTTTGATATTATTTATGAATTCATTATGTTTGTAAAATTGGTCTGTTTCTCTTGGTGTGATACCCTTTGAATGTATTAGATTCAGCTGAGATGAATTTCGATTAAATTATCAAAATTTGATTAAATTTAACCATTTAATTATTGACTAAATTATCGATAAAACTAACAGTAATTTGATTAATTTATTAAATTAAATTATTTGATTAAATTATATTAAGATAGTAATTAAACTTATATTAAGATTAGGGCTTTGATTCAACCATGTCATTAGGGTGACTCAGTTTGATTCCCTGCCCCCTTTTTGGGCTCTATAAACAATCAAGGAGACACACAGAAGTAGATATATAGAGAAGAGACACGGGAAGAGACAACTCCACAGACACAGTAGAGACCCTGGGAAGAGAGATGAGCCATTCACCTGATAGTTTACAGCTTACCTTGTGAAGAGAACAGGGCAGCTGAGCCTGGAAAGAAATGAGCCCTGGAAAGAGAGATGAGCCTTTTGCCAGCTTACAGCTGAGATTGGAAGAATCCGGACCCAAGGAGCCTTAAGAGGGAAGAGGAAGAGTTACCCTTGCCAGATGTTGCCCGCCATCTGCTTCAACACATGGCAACATAGGTTGAGTTGGACTCTTTAGGGCTTTGTGACTGTGAGCTTTTTATCCCAAATAAATACTCTTTATAAAAGCCAACAGATTTCTGGTGCTTTGCATCAGCACCTCTTTGGCTGGTTAAAACGGACCAATCTTATATTATTTTTCTTTTTTGTTTTGTTTTTGATGGAATATTAGGTCAAGCAAATCAAGGGGAAAAGCCTCTTCATGAAGCCCAGATGATTCATTGTAGCAACATCACTCCTTACCGGAAGGAGGGTGAGGTGGAGGCAGGTGACGGTGGAGACAGAGAGCAGGCGGTGAGGGGTTCAGCAGTGCTGATTGTCTGTCATCTCTGCTCCAGATCTCCTGACTCCTTCTCAAAAGGAATAACACATACTTTGTGATAATGACAATCAAAATTTCTTGAGAATGATGTCTTCTTAAGTAGTACCAGGTCAGGAGAATTAACAGTAATTCAGCAACTTCTTGTACCAATTTATGATTTGTCAGTTAGAGACCTGAAATATCAAAACCCAGTCTTAAATGTTTTTCCACCATTCATACAAGCTAGTTTGCTATAGCATCTGGAGTTTAGTTTCATTTATTGAGTTGAAGAGAAACAGGTGCATGGTTTCACTTAATAATTAGCATGAGATTACTTAGGAATTGATTAATCAATATCATTTTCTTTTCTTTTTTTTTAAATTACAAAATGGCTTATATTGATTATTTTCTTTATGTTGAACCCTCTAAAAGGTCATTTTTTTAACAAATAAATTTTAATTGATACATATTAAGCTTAAATTCATCCAAAGTATATAATCAATGGTATTGGGTATAATCACATAGTTGTGCATTCATCACTTCAATCATTTTTAGAGCATTTTCATTATTCCAGTAATTAATAATAATAATACACAGAAACTAACCAAACAAAACTCATCATCTCTCAAGCTTCCTATCCTTCCCCTTCCATACATAACTGCTTTTCTGTTTCCTTTTCTCTAGTTTATTTGTATTTGTATTTTGTGAAACAGTCTTGTGGCACTTAGATATTATTTATAAATTCCAAAAAAGATAATGGATTATCTTTGTAAATTGTTCATTTCCTCTGGGTGTGAAACCCTTTGATTGTGTTGAATTCAGAGGTTTCACTTTTACTTTATTCAGTCAAGATTGGGGCTTTGATTCGATTATGTCATTAGGGCATGCGGGGTTGAGTCCCTACCCTCTTGGGAAGCCCATAAAACAGATTCTTACACAGAAGTAGATGCGCAGAGAAGGAGAACGCAGAAAAAGACATGGCAGAGGAGAGAACTTGATTTTGATGCTGCAAACTAGTCGCCTGATAGTTAACAGCTGACCTTGTGGAGAGATCAGAGTAGCTGAGCCAGGAAAGAAATGAGCCCTGGGAAGAGAGACAAGCCTTATGCCAGGCTACAGCTGAGAAGGGAAGAAGCTGGACCCATGGAGCCTTAAGAAGGAAGAAGAAGGCGGAACTCTTGCAGATGTCGCCTACCATCTTGCGTCAACACGTGGCAACAGATTTAGTGAGGAAGTACCTCCTAAGGTACCTTGAGTTGGACTTTTAGGGTCCTGTAACTGTATCCACCCCAAATAAATACCCTTTATAAAAGCCAACAGATTTCTGGTACTTTGCATCAGAACCCCTTTGGCTGACTAATACAAGTCTTATATAATATATGCAATATCACCTATATTGTATTTTACAGGAAGTTTCAATGTTATACAGTCCCATGTTACATTTTTAAGCTTTTCTTCTAGTAATATACATGTCCTTAGACTTTCCCTTTCGACCACTGTCATATAATAGCTGTGCTAATCACAAACACCCTGATGTTCTCTCACCATTTCCATTCATTTCCAAAGATTTACAAACAATCATTTAACCAATTCTGCATAGATTAACCCTCAGCTTTCCATTCTCTACCCTCATTCTATTTTCTGGTGACCTTTTTTCTAATTACTAATTCCATGAGTTTACACAATATATTTAATTCATAATAGTGCAATCATACAGTGTTTGTCTTTTTGTTTCTGGTGTGCTTCACTCAACATAACGTCCTCTAGGTTCATCCATGTTGTCTTGCTTCAGGACTTCATTGTTTCTTACAGCTGCATAATATTCTATCATGTAACTACACCACAGTTTGTTTATCCATTCATCAGTTGATGGGCACTTGGGTTGTTTCCAACTTTTGGTAATTATGAATAATTAGTGTGCAGATGCCTTTTCATGTCACTGCTCTCAGTTCCTCTGGGTATATACCTAGGATTGGTATTTCCAGCTCACATGGCAAGTCTATATTCAACTTCCTTAGGAACTGTCGAACAGTCCTCCACAGTGACTGTACTATTCTACATTCCCACCAACAGTGAATAAGCATTCCTGTGTTTCCACATCCTCTCTAACATTTACAGTTTTCTGACTGTTTATCATTGCTAGTCTAATAGCGTGAAATGATATATCATAGTTTTGATTTGCATTTCCCAATCGCTAGTGATGTTCAACATTTTTTCATTTTGTATTTCTTCTTTGGACAATCACCTTTTCAAATCTTTTGCTCATTTTTAAAATTAGGTATTTTGTCTTTTTATTGTTGAGGTACAGTATCTCTTTATATATCTTAGATATTAGGCCCTTATCAAATATAATCTGCTTGCCAAATATTTATTCCTATTGAGTCTGCTGACTTTTCACCCTTTTGACGAAGTCCTTTGAGGTG
Organism: Dasypus novemcinctus; assembly: GCF_030445035.2. Lineage (NCBI taxonomy): Eukaryota > Metazoa > Chordata > Mammalia > Cingulata > Dasypodidae > Dasypus > Dasypus novemcinctus. Next base: position 23,771,723 of record NC_080689.1, on the reverse strand, counting down.
AAAAAGTGTTTAATTTTAAGGGGGTCTCATTTATCTATTTTTTCTTTTGTTGCTCATGCTTTGGGTATAAGGTTTAAGAAACTGCTGCCTACCATAAGATCTTGAAGATGCTTTCCTACATTTTCTTCTAGGAGTTTATAGCTGTTGCTTTTATGTTTAGGTCCTTGATCCATTTTGAGTTAACTTTTGTAAGGTGTGAAATAGGAATTCTCTTTCTTTCTTTTGGGTATTGATATCGAGTTCTCATAGCACAGTTTTTGAATAGACTGTTATGGCCCAGCTGGGATGACTTGACAATCTTGAGAAAAATCACTTAGACTGCTATATAAGTTCCTTCTCAGTTGCCTTTTCTGAGCCATGGAGAGCGACTTTTATCTATGATACTATGTGGGTCACAAGGGCAAGTTCAACCATGAGTTACTGGAATTTGAGTTCCCCCTGGGAAACTGAGATATGCCAACAACAGCAATTACAAAAATGATGTCATGATCAGAAAAGAGGTTTATGTACATAAAAGTGTGATGGAAGAACTGAAAAGGATAATGATGACAGTGAAATTACCAAAGAGGATGACACTTTGTGGTCTCCCCCTGACCGAGCAGGCTGAAAGGAGCTTGAAACCGTCATTGGAGAGGAACACATTTCTTTTACAACATCAGAAATTGGTTTCCTTATTGACGACAATCAGTCCAAGATCCTGAAGACTTATGAGTATCTTCGTACCTTGTCCAGGACCTGAAGTGCTTGGTTTTCAGTCTTACTGAATTATGCTTCAAAATTAAGCCGATCTGCAGTCAATATTGGTGTGGGCATGAGGAGGGTGGGGGTAGTTTTAAATTTTAATTATCAGAACATTTTTGTGTATAGCATGGCATTTAAAAAATAAACTGTAAATGATTGTCTGTAATAAATACATGATTTAAAAAATCACTTGACTGCAGATGTGAGGGTATATTTCTGAGTTCTCAATTCAGTTTCATTGGTCAATCTGTCTGTCCTTATGCCAGTACCATAATTTTTTATTTTAACCACTACAGGAAAGTAATGTGCTCTTAAAGCATATTAAAATGTTTAAAGACATTTTTGGCTATTTAGGGCTATAATGGACATTTTTAACATACTGATGTTCAATATTCTTTGGTTCTAAAATTTGTAGTTAAAATTAGTCCTTCTCTTACCCTTTTAAGCAACCTTCTCTTTTTTTCCTGAATGCTTATAATTACCAAGACACAAGTTGTAAGAAATAATAGTGAAAGTCCCTGCCATTATTTCACATCGTACCCCAAAGCAAACACACGCTTATTAGGGCACCCCCCTAGAGTAGGCATTGCTAACTCATTTCTCCTTGTGACCTTTACTGAAGGTATTTCTTTAAATTTGGATTTATGAAGAAAACATGAGGATTATTTGAAAGTAACTGAAGGTACACTACGGAATGAGGACCATGAACAATGTCTTCTTCATTTCTCCTAAGTGAATGGTAAAGTCTAGAGCAACAAGAACAAGAAGAATTATCATAATCATAGGTGCTGCTTTCTAGACACCTGCAACCTGTCAGGGACCAAAATAGGGGCTTTCAAATAGCTGTGTGTAATTTTCAGGACATGCAAAATAAGTGCTATTGAAACTCAGAATGGTTAGTTTCATGTTTCCTGGATCAGATAGTTAGACAGTGCCCAAGCCAGTATCTGAACCAAGTTTGTCTGCTTGGTCTTCTCTACTACCATACCTCGACTTCAGAGTATTTGCATGTGATGTACAATGGTATTCTTTCTTTCTTTCTTTCTTTTTATTTATATTTTAAAATTTATTCCCCCCATCCCCCCCCCCCCCCCCCATTCCCCTTGTTGTCTGCTCTCTGTGTCCATTCGCTGTATGTTATTCTGTGTCTGCTTGTATTCTCATTAGGTCGCTCTGGGAACTGATCCTGGGACCTTCCAGAGTGGGAGAGAGGCTCTCTTTGCGCCACCTCAACTCCCAGTTCTGCTATGTCTTCTTATTTTCTCTCCTCTGTGTCTCTTGTTGCGTCATCTTGCTGCGCCAGCTCTTCACATTGGCCGGCACTCCTGTGTGAGGCTGCTTTCCCATGCTGGGTGGCATTTCCACACAGGGCGGCACTCCTGCACAGGGTGGCACTCCAATGAGGTCTGGCAGTCTGCATGGGCCTCGCTGTGTGGGCCAACTTACCCTCACCAGGAGGCCCTGGACATTGAACTCTGGACCGCCTATATAGTAGATGGGAGCCCAATTGGTTGAGCCACATCCATTTCCCTACAATGGTATTCTTGAGCCATTTGAGAGCCTCATCTCTTTTCTGGTCTGACTCAGATTTGTGTCTTTGTTTTAGCTGATCTGGGGCTTAGGATTGTCTACAGTGTGTCATACGCCATTTTGTCTTTCATGTTGCCTTGGTGTGCTTGAGCTACTATCACAGATACCACAAATTGACTTTGGTCTAAAGAACAGGAATTTATTGGCTGATTGTTTTGAGGCTAGAAGTCCAACATCAAGACATTGGTAAGGCTTGCTTTCTTCACGAAAACGGAAGCGTTTTGTTGTTGACTGCTGGCAATCCTTGGGGTTCCTTGACTTTTAGCTCTGCCTCCTGTCACTTGAGGATCTCCTTCCTGGCTTCTGTGACTTCTGGATCCTCTCTATAAGGCCTCCAGTAACCTGGATTAAGACCCACCCTCATTCAGTTGAGCCAAACCTTAATGAAAAATAGCATCTCCAGGAGGTCTTATTTCCAAAGTGTTCATACCCATAGGGATGGGAAATAGGAACACATGTTTTTCTGGGGTACGTAATACAATCTACCATACATAGTGATGCTCCCTACTGTATATTAGAGCCCTCATTACTAATTGCAGCAAAGTATTCAGCCTGTTGGTCTGCAATGGCTCTAAATTCAGATAGTAAATGTACTACACACCAAACTATTCAAAGAATAAATGACACGGCTCTCCTTTGCTTTCTTCCTGCTACCTGCTGTCCTCCAGTTACTTCCCACACTGCAGTGAATTCCTTTGTATTTCAAGGTCCTGACAGTCTTTAGTTTCTGAGCCCTCTGCTTACTGTCTTTGAGTTCTTCACGGTTAACACTCTGCCTGCCTGGGGGACTGGGGAGATTTTTTGAAAGGAGAGGTACTTCTAGGTTGGGTCAGAACTGAAAATCCTCTGTGGAATGCAATTAAATTCCCTGTCAGCTCTTGGTTCTATGCTCCAATCATTTTATGCCCACTAATCATGTGAGCTGTACAATGTTGTTTATTTTTTTTAAGATTTATTTTATTTATTGCTCTTCCCTTCTCCCCACCCCCGCCAGTGTCTGCTCTCTGTGTCCATTTGCTGTATGTTCTTCTGTGCCTGCTTGTATTCTTCTCAACAGCACTGGGAAACTGCATCTCTATTTTGTTGCATCATCTTGCTGCGTCAGCTCTCTGTGTGTGTTGCCCCTACTGGGTAGGCTGCCCTTTTTTTGCATGGGGCGACTCTCCTTATGGGGTGCACTCCTTGCACGTGGGGCTCCCCTATGTGGGGGACACCGCTGCATGGCAAGGCACTTCTTGCACGAATCAGCACTGTGCATGGGCCAGCTCATCACATGGGCCAGGAGGACGTGGGTTTGAACCCTGGACCTCCCATGTGGTAGGCGGTTGCTCTATCAAGTGAGCCAAATCTGCTTCCCTTGTTTTTATTTTTAATACAGGCAAACCATTGAAGTTTTTTTCCAGTGAAAATTTTCTCTATTAGTATTTCTGCATTTTCCTCACTTTGATAATTAAAAATTAGACATGGAAAGTCCTGAGACCTATGCTGTAATGAAGATAAATAAAGGTACCATCTGAATTATCAAGATTAAATTCAAGCTGTTGTTATATTTTACTTTTATAAATGTTTGCTCTCCTGAAAGGCTCTACTGATAAATGTCATCAGATTTTTTTTTTTTTAACTAATCATAATTCACCTTAACACATAGTTTTAGACTCTCTATCATCCACTTTGTTCTGACTGGAAAGGGGCATCTGTAAAATAGGTATAAAAATGGTTTCTTGACTCACAGAATTTACAATATAATTAGAATATACTAACATTTAGGTGTACGTATGTATGTGTGTGTGAAACAATTAGGTAAAATTCAGGATAATATATGCCTATGTGTTAAAACCAGTGTTTAAATAGCAAGTGCAATAGGAGGTTCTAATAGTTATAGGAGCATTTGAACAGTTTCTTCAAAGTGCTAGCCTTTTTTCTAATCCTCTCATCTCAGCTCTGAGGCTTTGACTCAGTTTGGAAAAAAATAATATCCTCAACAAAACAATTTTAAACTGATAGCTTTTTGGTATCCTCTCTTATTGCTTTTCTCTTCATGTAATAAAAGGGCAATGTGCTCCTTCATCGTCCTCTTACTTGGGAGTCACCAAGGCACTTTTAACTGTCTTTTCTGTCTTCCTGCCAGTTGCATCTCATTTCTTATTTTGGCTTTTTTTTAATCTGTATTCCAAAAAACTGCCCTAAAGTCAAGTTATTTGATTTCCTGGGAAGAATAGTGTCTTTCTTTCTCTGGTCACCTTGTTCTCTAGAGTTAAGTTTAAATTTTAATTCACTAATTCGTATATTTCTATCACGTTCACACTGAAGGATAGCATACAGTGCCATATATCTCTTTTCCTTGATAAAAATGTTTTCCAATTCACAATTTTAGAATATTAGTTACCAACATTAAGGTGTAACAGATTTCTAAAAAAAGTAATACATGGGAAAATTTGACACAAATCTACAACTATTCCAAATGTGTACTATAATAAAAACTAAAACTACATCCTTAGCTAAAAATTGTTACTTTTTTGATAAAGTCACTATACTCCATCTCATGCTATATTTAATGATTTTCTGGAAAGTAAACTTTGGAAAAAGAATCTGAAAATGTGCCTAGCTGGAATAATGGAAAAGGAGTGTGGTTCTTCACAAATCAATATAAATTTATTTTTGAGGAAAGCAAAATGACCAGCATGGACAATGAAATGTTTCAAGCACTATAAAATGTATTGAGTTCCAGAAACCAGATAATTTTGTGTAAAATACCATTCAGATCCATTTTCCCCATGATAACAAACAGTGGAAAAATGTACTAAAGTACAGAAAAAATTATATTCTGAGAAGCATATTAAATCAGAGAAATGGTGCTATCATAATTGGTTCCATGAAAACTCTCTCAGGAAAGAAAACTTGATACAACTAATATGAAGCTTAAAAATGATGAATCTAGCTGTCAGTGGCCAAAGAGAAACAACTGAAAAATTGCTTCAAAATGTTTTGGAAAAAAAATCTCAATAAAACACCTAAGAGCCAACACTGAAATCACACTGGTATATATAATTAAGATGAGGTTTTACATTGTGCATCCTTATTTATTTTGATAATGTGCCAGCCGAGAGTCCACACATCTTTCATGGCTCTGCTCGAAGTCACCTATCCAAGAAGCCTAGAAGTTCTATTTTTTCAGATCTTTTTTACTCAAATTTAAATTTTATTTGTCTTGATACATTTATTGATATGTTCATATTATTGATTTTATTTCTTGGAAGTCGTTTCAGATCTTTGTGAAATAAAGCAAATATGTATGAAAAAATTTTAATATACATATTAACTATATATTAATTAATCTGGATAGGATGATGAATGGATTATAGCCATACAGTTTTAGAGGTCAGAGAGATATATGCCCATGAAGTTGTGCCTTACTAGAAAAATAAACTAATTGAAAATCATACGTATAACAACAACCAACTATTATACCCAAACCATTTATTTAGAATATTATTTGAAATAGAAAAACAGACAACCTAATATTTATCAATGGTATCTAACGCAATACTTAGAGGTTAGTTTAAATGATTATTTGAAACTTTTGCCTCTGTTTGAAAGGTGACTCAATGATTAATGTAATCTTAGACAAAACATTTAATCTATGCCTCATTGTTTCTCATTTGGAAAGTGGAGAAATTAATGAAGCTTAACTCATAGAATTGTTTTGAGGATTAAATGAGTTAATATTTTAAAAGTGTTTTAAACATTATCTAAGTCAGGGGTTCTTAACATTGTTTGTTCCATGGGCCTCTTTGCAAGTAAGGGGAAATGAATACAACTGTAATTTACTGCATACATTCATAAGTGAATCCATAGCTTATCCTTATGCTTATCCATAGCATAAGGAAATGCTGGATTTCAGAGAAAATAAAGATAGTAAATTGACTTTTTTTCAATTCAAGCTCATGGGCCCCCTGAAATCTTTCCATGGAACAGTGGTTAAGAACACCTAATCTAGGTGTTTGTGTATTATTATCCATTTGCCAAGTCAATGATTCTCTCCAGCTATGCCAAATAAGTTAAAACTGATCCACTAAATTTTAATTTTCTTTATTTGATTTTATATTTATACAAGTTTAATTAATTAATTTATATATTTAAGCTTAATTAATTTATTGGTCAATTTTTGGTTTTTGTTTTGCTTTTTTTTGGTTAATTTTTAGGAAAAAGATATTTAGATTACATAAATGTTACATAAAAAGTATAGGGGGGAAGCAGATGTGGCTCAACTGATAGAGCTTCCACCTACTATGTCGGAGGACCTGGGTTCGATCTCTGGGGCCTCCTGATGAAAAAGGAAAAAGAGAAACCTTGCCTGCGCGGCAACTCAGTGCCCAGGCGAGTGCCCACATGGTGAGCCAGTGCCCGCGTGAGTGCCCACGTGGTGAGCCAGTACCCTGCACAAGTGAGTCACCCAGCAAGATGATGACTCATCAAAAGAGAGACAAGGGGAGAGTCAAGGTGAAATGCAGGAGAAACCAGGAACTGCGGTGGCGCAGCTGACAGGGAAACTGTCTCCCCATCAGAGGTCTCCAGGATCAAATCATGGTGAATCCTAGAGGAGAGAAAATGAGAAAAGAAGACAAAACAGACAGCAAAAACAGCAGGGCAGGAAGGGGGGGGGGGGGGGAAACCTTAAAAAAAATACATAGGGGATTCCCATATACCCTGCTCCCCACATCTCCCCCATTTTCCCACATTGACAACATCCTTCATTAATGTAGTACATTAATTGCAATTGATGAACACATTTTGGAGCATTGCCACTAAGTATGGATAATAGTTTATATTGTAGTTTACACTCTCTCCCACACAATTCTCTAGGTTATGGCAAGATATATAATGGTTTGTACAGTCTGGCACATGGACAGTCCAAAAATTCAAGTCTCTTGGATGTATACCTACCAACTCCAGCCCCAACTATAGGTTCAAAAAGAAGGACAGAAGAGCCATGTGTAGGAAAACCACAACTGAGTCCAGTTCTGTCACACTGGGGAGCACAAACCCCAAAGTAGGGTCCACTGGCAAGGCACCAAACTCCTGAGCTATCTGCCCTGACTATGGTGTCTGGATGTCTCTGGAACCCTTAGGAGACCTGCTATTTGGGATAGTATCTACTTTGGCAGTCAATGAGATCCTGCTGAGATATGCATAAGCTGTATCTCTGGAATGACCTCCCAACTCACTTTGAAGTCTCTTAGCTATATAAACTCAGTTTCCTCTACTCTTTCCCCTTTTTGGTCAAGGTCTTTTTCCAGTTGCATTGCTGGGTGGCACTTGGTAGTAATCCCTTGGTGCCAGGGAGGCTCATCCCCAGAAGTCATGTGCTGCACTGGAGGGGAGGTCATGTGTTTATATGCTGAGTTCAGCGTAGAGAGAGGCCACATTTGAGCAACAAGGAGGCTCCCAGGAGGCAACTCTTAGGCACCCTATAATACTAAGCTAAGTTTCAATTTCAAGAGTAAACGTTCAAAAGCACAGTAATCAATATCAAGGGCCCATCACTGGACCATACTCCTTCACTAGTATCACCCCTATACTTGGGGGATTCTTGCTGCTTCATTAGAGAATGTGGAAGAGCTCCCCAGGATGGGAATTTGATATTCCTTCAGTTATTGTGTGAATCTCTACCCACTGTGACAATGACCCATGAACATTTGAACACATTTACATGCCTTAAATGTATGCCCAAGTGAGCTTCCTTCCATGCATCCCCCATCATTGACCCCCACACCAATAATCCTCCCCTGCCATAGTTGTAATCCTTCTCTGATCCAAAACGTCTTAAAAAATGAAGACAATAAAATAGCCAAATACTATTAATAAGAAAATAAAATAATAATAGCTTTAAAAATAGGAAATAAAATACAAAAAAATTAAGAAAAATTTGGGATAAGAAAAAATAATGAAAATATACTTAAATTTTTTTTGACATTTGCCTTTCATCACTGTATGATCTCTTGTTCTATATGTACAGTCACATTTTCTTCCATTTATTCCCCCAGTGTCTTACTTTTTCCATATTGTCTTCAAAGATGTTTTAAATTACAGAAAAGTCACATACCGAATACAGGGGACTCCCATATACCCAACATCTTTCCCCTTTCCCCCTTCCTCTAATTAAACATGTTAATATGGATGGTACTTTTGTTACAACTGATGTACAAGTATTGAAACAGGTACTAACCATGTGTTTTATTTTATGGTTTACATTTTGGACCATATACTTTTATAAAATTTGGTGTAATTTGACATGGCCTGTATCCATCTTAGCAAGATCATGTAGAACATTTCTACCACCCCAAAATGGCCACTGTTCCATGTATTCTATTCCTCTCTCCCTCTTCCCTTGGGACCCACGGCAATCACCAGGCTTCATTCCTTGAAGGACAAGATCTATAGTTACTTGCAACAACACAGGGCTTGACACACTGGTCTGTCCTCCCCTATTAGGCCCTGCCCATGCTCTGGAGATACTCTTGTCCCTCTATTTAAGAATATAACGGGCCTCACCAGAATGGGAGTCCACCACCTTGCCACTCATTATGTGGGTCTTGTCCCACTGATATAACACATTAGAGCAAGATGAACACTCACACCCTCCTTAGAAGTCTGTCCCAGGTGTGCCCTGTCCCCAATTCCCCCCATATCCAACATCCTAAACCAGTAACCCCCACTGGCCATATTGCCAAAAGAGCATTCCCAAAGTTGTAGTTTGAACTACATACCCACCAATCCCCACTGTTCACCTGCTCCCTCCCCCGATGCTCCCCTCAGTGTCATGGACAGTCCAACCCACCCTTCCCACCCTACCCCTCTGACAAACCAGCACTGCCCAACCCAATAGTATCCTAGCACCACTGTCATGCTCCTTCACTGCACAGCTACATACTTCCACTTTATTATAGATTCTGCACATATTTTTAAAACTTTGATAATTTTCCTTAGATATACTAAACGCATTTATTTTACATTCTATGTTCATGGAAAAAAAATCTAAAGTCTGAGATCACTTGAATCTAATTCTTTGCTTGGGGGCTTTTGGATCATCTAGAAAGAATGGATTTAGGCTGGAAAATCTAAAACATAAAGGCTGACCTCTGGTTGGGAATTTTCAATGAATATTTTCTTACTCTTCCTTTCCACCAAGTGCCAAGGTTCAGGATAAGCAGTTTAACTTCCTGTCATTTGAATTTGAGGGTGGGCACAGATTTGTTTCTAATTTTTTACTTTCAGTGAGGTCTGATGAGATAGTTCTTTATACAGGATCTCTTATTGGATGCCCCTACCCCATTCCCTTTTTCGAGGGCTTCCCTCCCCCTTAGGTCTGGAGTGACTTGAAAAAAATATCAAAATTCAAGTGCCCCTGGGTTCAGCAAATGCCCTCAGAGTTTCAAGTGACTTTAATATTTTACTGACCTCTCCTACTCTTGCCTAGTTCCTACTCTTGCCTAGTTTTCAGACTGGGAAGAATCCTCCCTTTTTCCCAATCAATGGTAATATAAAACAAATGGGTTTGATATTTTATCTAACTTTAAAAAATTGTTTTCAAGTGGAAGAGTTTGTCAGGATATCTATACCATCACACTGGTAGAAACAAGCCTATTCATGCTTCAATGTTTTTGATGAAACTCAGGTGGAAAAAAATGGGCTAATTCTAATTTTTGGTTCATGGAAAGACTTATCAATGGTTCATGCATTGCTCTTTTGATTTATACATTTATTCACTGTTTTTTGTACTTATTTTTTGAATGATACAATAAGCACCTATTAATCATTCTGCCAACAGGAAACCTAGATGCTTGATCAGAATTCTCTTCTCATGGCAAAAACTCTTCAGTGGTTCAGTGATTCTTCTTTTGTATACTTATTCTTGCATATATGTGTATATGATTTTATTCTAGCAGCTCTATTTAAACATAATTTACATACCATAAAAGTTACCCTTTTAAAGTATATGGCTCAATGGTTTTTAGTCTATTCATGGAATTGCTCAACTGTCACCACTATCTAATTTTAGAACATTTTCATCACCTCCAAAAGAATGCTTTACCTATTAGCAGCCACTCGTCATTTCCTTCTCCTCCTATCCTCTGGAAACTACTAATCTACTTTCTGTTTCCAGGAATTTGCTTATATTCTGGGCATTTCATAAAAATAGAGTCATACAAAATGTGGTCCTTTGTCAGTGACTTCTTTCACTTAGCATAATGATTTCTAGGTTCATCCACATTCCAGTATGTATTTCATTTTTAAAATGCCAAATAATATTCCATTGCATGGATATACCACATTTTATTTATCCTTTCAACAGTTGATGGACATTTTGCTATTAGGTACTTTTTTGCTATTAAGCATTATGCTGCTGTGAACATTTTTCACATGTTTTAATATCAGCGAATATTTTCATTTTTCTTGGATGTATATCTAGGAGTTAAGTTGCTAGGTCATAGGTAACTCCATGTTTAACCATTTGAGGGAATGACAAACTTTTCCAAGTGGCTGAACCATTTTATAATACTACCGGTATTGTATACAGATTCCAATTTCTCTACATCCTTGTCAACACTTGCTATTATCTAAATTTTTAATTCTAGTCTTCCTAGTGGATGTGAAGTGGCATATAATTGAGGGTTGTTTTGCATTTCCTTGATGTCTAATGATGTTGAACTTTTTTTTTTTCATGTAATTACTGGCCATTTATATATCTTTAGAGAGGAATGTTTTTCCATTTTAAAATTGTTTTTTTTTGTCTTTTTATTCACAGAGTGGGAGGAAATATTAGCAAATCATACAAGCACAAGCAACAAAATAAAAATAGATAAATGAGGGGAAACAGACTTTGGCCCAGTGGTTAGGGCGTCCGTCTACCATATGGGAGGTCCGCGGTTCAAACCCCGGGCCTCCTCGACCCGTGTGGAGCTGGCCATGCGCAGTGCTGATGCGCGCAAGGAGTGCCGTGCCACGCAAGGGTGTCCCCCGCGTGGGGGAGCCCCACGCGCAAGGAGTGTGCCCGTGAGGAAAGCCGCCCAGCGTGAAAAGAAAGTGCAGCCTGCCCAGGAATGGCGCCGCCCACACTTCCCGTGCCGCTGACGACAACAGAAGCGGACAAAGAAACAAGACGCAGCAAATAGACACCAAGAACAGACAACCGGGGAGGGGGGGAAATTAAATAAATAAATAAATCTTAAAAAAAAAAAAAAAAAAATAGATAAATGAGACTTAATCAATATTAAAAACTTTTGTGCATAAAAGACTTTATAATGAAAGTAAAAGGACAACCTACATAACTGGAGAAAATGTTTGGAAACCACATATCTGATAAGGGTTTAATATCCAGAATATAGAAAGAAATCTTTCAACTCAACAATTAAAAGACAACCCATTTTTTAGAAAATGGGCAAAAGAATTGAATAGACATTTCTCCAAAGAAAATATACAAATGGCCATAGAGCAACATGAAAAGATGCTCAACATCATTAGCTATTAGGGAAATGCATTTCAAAACCACAGTGGGATACCATTCCACATATATTAGAATATGTATTTAAAAAAAACCCAAAATAGAGTATTACAAGTGTTGGAGAGGGTATGGAGAAATAGGAACACTCATTTATTGCTGTTGGCAATGTGAAATGGTGCAGCTGCTGTGAAACACCCTTTGATAAGTGACCTGGCAATCATACTTCTAGGTATATATCTAGAAGAACTGAAAGCAGGACCGCAAACAGATATTTGCACACCAATGTTCTTAGTGGCATTATTCACAATTACCAAGCAAAGGAAGCAATCCAGGTGTTCATCAATGATGAATGAATAAACAAAATGTGGTTTTTAGACACAATGGAATATTATTCAGCTGTAAAAAGGAATGAAGTCCTGTGAGAACATGGATGAAGAATGAACACATTGTGTTGAGTGAAATAAGCCAGGTGCAAAAGGAAGAACATTGAATGATCTCGCTGATATGAAATAATTAGAATAAGCAAACTCCTAGAGTCAGAATCTAGAATATAGGTTACCAGAGGACAGGGTGGAGGCAGGGAATAAAGAGTTAAGGTTTAAAATGTACAGAGTCTATAGGGGTCAATGGAAAAGTTTTAGTAATGGATGGTGGTGATGGAATTATACTGTGAATGTAGTTAACACTGAATTATATATTTAAATGTGGTTAAAAGTGGAAATTTGGGGTTGTAAATGTTACTAGGATAAAAAAATATTCCTAACTATCTTATTTTTTATGCTATTGTAAATGTATTTGTTTAATTTCATTTTCAGCTTGATCATTGTAAATATATAGAAATATAATTCATTTGCATTGTAATGGTACCCTGCAAACTTGCTAAATTTATTAGTTGTAATAGTTTTTTAGTGGGTAAGATTTTTTATATACAAACTCATGCCATCTATGAATGAAAATAATTTTACTTCTTCCTTTCCAAGATGGATGTCTTTTATTTCTTTTTCTTGCCTAATTGTCCTGGCTGGAACCTTCAGTACAAAGTTTAATAGAAATAATTAGAGCAGACATCCTTGTTTGTTCCTGAGCTTAGGAGGAGAGCATACAATCTTTCACCATTGAGCATGATGTTAATTATTGCTTTTTCATTGATACCTTTTATAGTGGAGGAAGTTCCCTTCTATTCCTAATTTGTTGAATGTTTTTATCTTGAAATTATGTGGAGTTTTGTCAAATGGCTTTTTTTCTAAAAGTTTCTATCTACTGACATTCTTCATTTGATGCACCTTTGTCATCATACCTTCTTTTATTTCTTCAATCATGTTTCCTTTATTTTTTTGAACTCTCTTAAATCCAACATGTTTCATTCTCACAGGGAGTTTCTGTTTCCTGCTGTTTGTGCAGTGTATGGATCATACTTTCCTGTTTCCTTGTAGTCTCATAATTTTTGTTGTTGTTGAAAACTGGATATTTTAGATAATGTACAACTCTAGTTACTGGTTCCTGTGGCTTGTTATTGTTCCTTCAGGGCTTGTTATTATTTAGTGACTGACTAGATTATTTTAGTGAAGTCTAGGGGGTTCCCCTCCCCCCCCCATGCTAATCCTCTAATGTTGCTTCTCAGGGGTTGAGGAAATGTATTTGGGCATAGTTACCCTGGGAAGACAGTGGTTTTGGCACTGTTCTATCTCTTTCCTTGATCACACAAAGCTGTTAAGCTCCACTAATTGCAGGATGATTGCTCTATTGTTTTCAACAGTTGCCCCGGTGATTAAATTGCTCCACAGACTGAGCCAATCAAATTGGAGCTCCTTTAAAGGGATTGTTCCTGAGATCAGGGTTTGAGATTTGTTCTGATGCCAGGAGAGCTCCTCCCAGCTGTCTCTTTCCTTGGTTCTCTCCAGTAAACTAGGCAGCCTACATTTTTGCCTATATCTCCAATAAAGCTATGAATCTTTTCCCAATGGCCTGTCATCACAAACCCCATTACTGATTGTAAGAATACCATTAGGATTGAATTCTCCATATTCTGTTGCAAAATGAAGTCAGTTCCTTTAGGAAGAAATTGGGAAGTATCTTTTTTTTTTTTAACAGATCAATTTTATTAGTAAATATTAATAAAGCATAAATCCATCCAAAGTGTACAATCTGGTATTCAGTGTAATCACATATTTGTGCACTCACTTCAATCATTTTTAGAGCACTTTCATTATTCCAATAATAATAATAAACAAAAAACAAACAAAACTCATCACCTCTCAATCTCTATGCTTCCCCTGCCATACAAAGCTGCTATTCTTTTTCATTCTCTCTAGTATATTTGTATTATTATTTTGTAAAAGGAGTCTTATACATGCACTATCACCCATGATATGCTTTCACCATTTCTATTCATTTCCAAAGATTTACAAACAACCTTTTTACCAATTCTGCACAAATTAAACCTCAGTTTTCCATTTCCTAACCTCATTCTATTTTCTGGTGACCTATATTCGAATGATTAAGTCCATGAATTTACACAATATATTTGGTTCATAATAGCACAATTATACAGTGTTTGTTCTTTTGTGTCTGGCTTGCTTCACTCAACATATTGTCTTCCGGGTTCATCCATGTTGTCATATGCTTCACAACTTCATTTCTTCTTACTGCTGCATAACCTTCTATCATGTGTATATACCACAGTTTATTTATCAGTTCATCAATTGATGGACATCTGGGTTGTTTCCAACTTTTGGCATTCGTGAATAATGCCGCTATGAACTTTGGTGTGTAGGTGTCTATTTGTGTTTCTGTTCTCAGCTCTTCTGGGTATATACCTAGTAATGGTATTGCCAGGTCACATAGCAAGTCTATATTCAACTTCCTTAGGATCTGCCAACCATGGCACCGGTACCATTCTACATTCCCACTAACAGTGAATAAGCATTCCTATCTCTCCACATCCTCTCCAACTTTTAAAGTTTTTCTCACTTTTTAATAGCAGCCAGTCAAATAGGTGTGAAATGATAGCGCATTGTAGTTTTGTTTTGCATTTCCCTAATCGCTAGTGATGTTAAATATTTTTCATGTTTTTCTTCATCATTTGTATTTCTTCTTTGGACAATTGTCTTTTCAAATCTTTTGTCCATTTTAAAAATAGGATTGTTTGTCTTTTTATTGTTGAGTTGTATGATCTCTTTGGATATCAAGGATATTAGACCCTTATCGGATATGTGATTGCCAAATATTTTTTCCCATCGAGTCTGCTGACTTTTCACCCTTTTGACAAAGTCCTTTGAGGTGAAAAAGTGTTTAATTTTAAGGAGGTCCCATTTATCTATTTTTTCCTTTGTTGTTAGTGCTTTGGGTGTAAGGTTTAAGAAATTACTGCCTACCACAAGATCTTGAAGATGCTTTCCTACATTTTCTTCTAGGAGTTTATAGTTGTTGCATCTATATTTAGGCCTTGATCTATTTTGAGTTAATTTTTGTAAATGGTGTGAGATAGAGGTCTTCTTTATTACTTTTGGATATGGATATCCAGTTCTCCCAGCACCATTTGTTGAGCGGACTTTTCTGGCCCAGCTGGAGGGCTTGACTGCCTTGCAATAAATCACTTGACTGTAGTAGGTGTGAGGGTCTTTTTCTTGGTTCTTGATTCAGTTCCATTGGTCAATGAGTCTGTCTTTATGCCAGTACCATGCATTTTTAACCACTGTAGCTAAGTAATATGCTCTAATGTCCAGAAGTGAGAGTCCTCCAACTTCATTCTTCTTTTTAAGAAACTTTTTAGCTATTTTGGGCCCCTTACCCTTCCAAAAAAATTTGATAATTGGTTTTTCCACTTCTGAAAAAGAGGCTTTGGGATTTTTTGGAGGGATTGCATTGAATCTGTAAATCACTTTGGGTAGAATTGATATCTTAAGAATATTTAAATCTTCCAATGCATGAACATGGAACATTAGGAGGGATCTTTTTATGGCCTGCTTCTTCCGTCTTCTAGGTAAAATCTCTATGCCACAGCTCTGTATTTGGGGGTGGGAACAATGACATGCTATACTCTAAGTGACATTCTTGCTTTAGTTGCTGAGCTTCATTGGAGGGAGGAAGTAACCTCAGGTCTTCTCCCTGGACTCTCTCAGCATGAAACTTCCACTTTACAAACCAGGGTAGGGGCATTCAGGACAACAGTATTCTCAGTGGTGCAAAATAAAGCCTCCATCCCATGGGTGAGGTGCACCTCTTAGTTGTACTCTATGGAACTTAGCTTCAGCAACATGTAGCTAGGAGAAGGATAAGATATTGTGATGTCCTGCCCTCTTGGGAAGATAGTTGCTGAGGGGTAGAGGGAGTTCTGTGTCCTTGGCTGCAGTAAAGTAGGAGAATAGGGAACCTGGGGCATGTGGAGAATCACATATCTAGAAACCTGGGGTAGGTGGAAAGTCACTTATTTAGAAACCTGGGGCAGGTGGAAAGTTACTTATCTAGAGACCCCTACATGCAGAAAGACCAGCTACAACAGGTGTACAAGGTTTGGGGAAAGACTCCTGCTTGCAAGAGATAGAAGCCTAAGGTTATGCGAGCAATGGCTCAACTTATCTTGTACCTGCCCCTTGCCCAAGTATTTCTAAGATGTCAGTTAATAACCCCTTGAGGTAGCTCTCCCCTCCAGAGGGTACTGTGCTTCTCAGCATATGCCCCACCCACATCCTCCCTGTTTTCTTTTAGCACTGTTCAATAAACCATCTTATTTCCTAGTTTGGTCCTTGAATTCTATCCTGAGCATCAGTCAAGAGTGGAGTTTCCATCTTACTGAGCTGGAAGGGGTTAGGGAGGCATTGAGTCTTGGTTCAAATACCACAGTCTCACTTTTCTCAGTGAGTTTTAGTAGATTTTCTTGAATAAATGCTTCTTCATTTGCTATAAGACCATTTCCATTGAAATGTCTTTTTTAAAAATAGCTTTCACTGGTTTCTTTTGGAGAAAGCAGATCTGTGGTGCTCCTTGTGCTGTCATGGTGAAGTGAAATCCATGTATTTATTTTTAAATGATATAAGAAACTCATGTGATGTAAATGACATAATAAACACATATGAGAATGAGAACTTTGACATTAATCCACATCTCTCTTTGTGCTCTTTACTTATCCCATCTCTTTTCTTTCCTTACCCCTCGAATCACAGAAGTTTTGAAATATTAGGTTTATGGTTCCCTTTACCTTAAAAAGTTTTATTAAATAAATATGAATTCCTAAAATATATAATACTTAATTTTGTTTTTTGAAATTACACAGAAACTATTGTCTCAATATAGCCTTCTGGGAGTCAGATTTTCACTCATTATATTATGAAGATTTCTCCATATTGTAGCATGCAGTTATCTATCATTAATTCATATTTACTTCTACATAACATTCCACAATGTGGAATTACTGGGTATCTAAATCCATTCTCCTTTTGCAATCACTGTTTTTAGCCCACTCTACTGTAGCTGGATTCCTCTAGGTTATTGGCTACATTACAAAAAAATTTTAAGAACATGCCGATTTAGTTAGGCCAGGAGTTTATTAAGGAAATGGGAGAAAAGAATAGAAACAGGAGAAAAGAACAGATTGTGGGTCTCCAGGTGTAGTTGCAGGCTGCTTCAGGCAAAGACAGAGAACTGAGACGTAGCTTGTGGCGTTACTTTTTAAACCATTAATTATTCTTTCCCTTGCTAATGTTTGGGGGAGGGGTCCCAGCTGTTTGCTGTTTTGATTGGTTATCCCACTTGTCAATTCCTGGGGTGAGAGTGGGGGATGATAAGGCCCCTTGAGAATATCTGAGGCTTTTCCTTGACCCTGAATGAAATCTTGTTCCAAATGGGGGATTCTTGCAGGGTTCTTCTAGCAACTTTCTGGTGGGGTCTTTTTTCCTCAGTGGGTTTCCAGGCAGGGTTCCATGGCCCCGTGTTTCACGGCCATGTTTTTCTGCCAGGTTTTAGATTCGTCTTCCCATTCCCTAAACTAACCTGTTTCAGTGCTATGACTTCCATTCCTAGCACTTGACTGAAACTGGTTACAGTGGCCAATAATTATTTGTATGATGTCAGATCAAAAGGACACTTTTCAGTCCTCATCTTAGAAAGCCACATGCTAGCATTCAACAGAATTGGTTTCTCCCTCTTTGAAAAATTTACTTTCTTGGCATTTATGACATTGCTCTTGTGTTTTTTCCCCCTGCTTCTCTGAGTCCTTCTTCATAATCTCCTTTGTGCTTTCCATCTTCTTTATATGGGAAATGGTATTTCTGAAAACCCAGTCCTGGGAAGTCTTCCCTTATTCAACTCTCTCCCCTTTTGTGTGAAAAAATATCAACTGAGGCGCTTATTAAAATGCAAATTCTAGATATGTAGGCCCAAGAGACTGATTTAGTAGGTTCAAGATGAGACACAAGAGTTTGCATTTTTACCCAGCACTCATCTCAAACTAATTTAGGTGCTTCTCAGAATTAATCACTATCTCTTTTGCAAAAAATTCTTTGCTCAGTTTTTGATGTCTTCTGGAGGTTTTATGCAAATTTATATTTTAAAGGGAACACTGGCACTTAAAAACTTTGCATTTAAAGTTGTATTTAAACAGAGCAGAATAGCTGTCAAGCAGAGCTGTATAATATTTTCAGTTCCTTGGAAATGGCACCAATGGAGGAGCTTACTGTATGGCCGATCCATATGATTACCAAGTGGTTGATGGTAGTGGTGTTGGTCAGGTTAAAGAGCTTCATGAAGCAAAGGGAATTATAAAAGCTCAAAAACTGTACCCACCTCATGCGGAAAAGTTGATTGACACCTGATCCCAATGGCCCAGACAGTATGGTGCTGTTTGAAGTGAAAATAACAGAAGCGTCAGCAAAACACAGACACCTATTTAAAGCACGGTTTATTATCTTGGGAAAACTGCCTAATCTCTTTCTGTGCCTCATCTTTTCTTTAACTTAACAAGGTTGATTTAAAGCAGGGGTTCTTTTTTTTTTCCCCCACGTGGTGCGGCTCTCCTTGCAGGGCATACTCCTTGCGCGTGGGGCACCCCTGCGTGGCACGGCACTCCTTGCGCACGGCGGCTCTGTGCGTGGGCCAGCTCACCACACAGGTCAGGAGGCCCTGGATATTGAACCCTGGACCCTCCCATATGGTAGGCAGACGCTCTAACAGTTGAGCCATGTCTGCTTTAAGAAGGTTGATCTAGTGACTAAATTACATGTGTTTGGAATATTGTTTTTGGTATTTAAGAAAGGTGTAATTATTTATTGAGCCCCTACTAAGGTCAGGCAGTGTGCTAGGTGCTGGGGATATATTAGTCAGCAAAACCAGGGTCTCTGTTCTTATGGGAGGTACAGCCCTGTAGGAGAAACAGGTGTTAACTCAGGTATTCATACAACTTTTATAGAACGTTATTTAATGAAACATTATACAAATGAAACTGACTTGGACTCAGGAGTCTCTCTCATGAGCTGAATCTGAAGGATGACTAAGAAGAGTTGCTTGTAAAGAAGGAAAGGAGGAGTGATTTGGGCAGAAGGACTTGCATGTGAAAAGGCCTGCAGGGGTAGAGGACTTGAGAACAGAGAACTTCAAGGAGGTCAGTGTGATTGGAGCTTAGAGAGCGAGAAGGAACTTGATTCCAGAGAGCATTGTGATTTAGTCAGCTGGGATTGTGTTGGTTTGGATATGGGAAATGATGGGTCAAGATGTTCTAGGAACTTCTAGGTTCCAGACAGTACTACCTGATGGACAGAAGTGCCATTGACTGAGGAAGGAACGAAGTTTTATTTTTAAATTTAATTTTTATTTTTTGTCTTTTTTTTTTTTAATATTACATTAAAAAAATATGAGGTTCCCATATACCTCCCATTCCCCTCACCCCACTCCTCCCCCCATAACAACATTCTCCTCCATCATCACGAGACATTCATTGCATTTGGTGAATACATCTCTGAGCACCGCTGCACCTCATGGTCAATGGTTTGGGCTTTTTGACTGTATATGCGGTGATGTCTTTAGCGCTGAATGATAGTGACCTAAATAGACAAGTCCTGTTTTTCTCTTTTAGTGGATGGACAACTAAGGAATGTCTCTTCTGTGTATTTTACTTTTATTCATCTCACTTATCGTTGACAGATTTTCTCACATGGATGAAAACACGATGCTGACAAGAGAGTGCCTTGGCTCTTTCATTGGTTGCCAAGTCCAAATATCCAAGGAATGAACTCAGATGCCCAACTTGCTCAGGTGAGTATCCTTGGGTTAATCAATAGTGACCAGATGGGAGAGGTTATGTGAGAACAGAGCAGCTCCTGTGGGAACCATGCGAATGGAATGGGGTAGAAAAATTAGGAGGTTGTGGGCCTACTCTACAGTAGGTGTCTGCAATATGCTTGTTGGCAAAAGCAGTAAAAAAATATTCACTCTGTACATGCTAGTGCTGGTGGTTTGGTGAAGATTGCCTGATCTTGTTTTGGGTGGAATAGAGGCACACATGGTCCTTGCCTTAGTATTATAAAGTACTTATCTTTAGCACTATAAAGTGCCATAAAATACCCACTCTGTGTACTGCAGTCTGGGATGAATTGTACCTTCTAAGACACATAAAATGTTTTAGTTTCCTACATTATGATTGTCCTTCTTTACTGCTCTACTCCTAATTTTTGATATATAAAACTGACAAAAAATGAAACTTGGACATGAGTAAGTATGGTAAAATGCCCTTTTGCCACACCAGGAAACTGAAAGTTTGCTTTATAAGAAGTTAGCTTTGTACTTCTTATTATGTGTACGAGGAACCCCATAGTGCTCCAGCCTCTTCTTCCAGTGTTTTGTGCCTTCCCTCACCCTATCTTATAAAACTTTATTCATTTTACTTTAGGCATTGTTAAATGATTTCTTTGATCCAGAACTCAGCTGTGCATTGATTCACCTGAGTAATCATTCCACCATTCCACTGAGGTTAAATGAGGATAAAGATTATGATGATACCTAAGAAGGAAAATGAAAAGATAAATTGGTTATGACTAAGAAGGGAAAAATTGAAACACAATTGCTTGAGTATGGATGACTTAGGAAAACAGGAAAAGCCAATTATCCTATGTTGAAAGATTATAGGCAACAATTTTAAAGGCTTTTCTATTTGCATAATCATTTTGCATCAGTGTAAGATTGTTTATCTCTCTCTTTATGTGCTCAGGTTGATACATTTTACATATTTTGTATTATTGTATTTCCTATAATAGTGGCGCATATAAAATATTTTTTCTTCAAGTAAACATACTACTTATGACCTTTTAAGAGGTTAAGATGGTTTCTTGTATCACTTTGTACTCTAATTTTTAATCACATGTATTGCTCATATTTCTATTGTATTATGTTTTCTTTGTGAAAATCCAGGTATCTCTTTGGTATAGAGGAATATTGAAAAAGAAAAAAAGTTCTTGTGGTTTTGAAAAATAGAGCAGTAGAAACCTCATCTTTTTATGTATTTTAAGCCCTTTGAGATTTTTTTCTTAATTATAACACCTTATATGATATATTGTAATAATAGTTGAGTCAAAAAAGTAAAGAAGGGAAGTGGATGTGCCTCAAGCGATTGGGCTTCCATCTACCATATGGGAGGTCCAGGGTTTGATTCCTGGGGCCTCCTGCTGAAGGCAAGCTGTCCCACGCTGTGAGCTGGCCCTCATAGGAGTGTTGGCCTGTGTGGCAAGCTGGCCCGAGCGGAGAGCTGACACAGCAAGATGATGCAACAAGAAGAGACACAGAGAAGAGAAAATAAGAGATGCAGCATACCAGGGAGCTGAGGTGGTGCAAGAGATTGAGTACCTGTCTCCCACTCCAGAAGGTCCCAGGATCAGTTCCCCATGCTGCCTAAAGAGAAGATAAGCAGACACAGAAGAATGCACAGTGAATGGACACAGAGCAGACAGCAGGGCGGGGGGATAAATAAATAAATCTTTAAAAAAAGTAAAGAAAACCATGAGTTAGGATTACTTTGGTGCTTTCATTTTATCATATAGTATGATCTAAATGTTTTCAGATGCCATATTTTAATAAGATAAGCCATATTTCATATGTCTTCATCATGTTCCTATATTTCATACACTGTAATTGTAGGATATTTTGAGTCAAAAATGTTCTCTTATATCTATTTTTTAGAATTATCCTTAAGTTTGAAGCAATGTTTAGATTAAGGAGAAATTGTATCTACTCTCCTATTATGTGCCTTTCGTAGGTACTGAGAAGAGCAGGACAATGGTGAAAGAAGATAGAGATTTAATAAATATTTTTCTTCTAGTTCATATTTTAATTCTACCATTCTCTCATTTATTGAACATCTATTATATTTCAAGGACTGAGGAAACTGCAAGAAAATGCAATCATTGCCCTTATGCTACTCTTAATTATTGTGAAAGATATGCATATCAGTTATTACATTATAATTTAGTGAATGCCACAGGGAAGTACAGAGCAGTAGCACATAAGCACTCTGGGGGATGGGGAGACAAGAGTTAGGGGGAGTATTTTGGTGGAAGTGTCACTGAACTTAACATTAAGGGATGAGTTGCTATTAAGTGAAAGGAAGAGAATTTGCATGTGCACAGGCATGGAAAATGTAGGCTCACGGGGGGCAAAGTGTGCAGCATTCCATGGCTGAGCATTAGGTGCCTATGATGAGATGCCAGGTGAAACTGGAGAGGTGGGCAGCACCTAGGGAGGAATTTTCAAAGTAATGGGTAGCAGTCTTTCTGCCCGTCCCATGAAACACCATTTTTAAACCTTATCTTACTTTTGTGAAATTTTCCCAAAAGCAATTATCTATCTCAAAAGTCATTATAAGTCAGATTTGTATAGCTTCAAATTTTCCTGATTAATGATCAGCTCTCCATTTTACTTTGCAATGTGTAGACCAGGCTCAAGTTCCATAACTATTTCTTTAAGTTGATAAGCCAAATACAATTCCTTTTTTCAGTTATAAATACCAGTGAGTGCTATTGTGAATTGATGAACCCCTGTTATTTATGAAATTACCTCTATTGTTACAGTCTGACAAATTACTAACAGATACACATCACAAAAATGCCAGACACTTCGGCTCATTTAACCGCTTTCTTTGACATTTTATTCTTTCCCCCCATGATTACTGTCATTTTTTTTTAGCTCTGTGTTAAATCACCATCTAATTATGCATCATCACAGCATCTCATAACAGTGGAGCATATCTCACTCCTAAATTCTAAAAGCAACTTTGTTGCATCAGGCTCACAATGAGAATGTTGGCATTTTGCATGACCTTGCTTTACCCTCTGGGTGTTTGGAATATTTGAATTCCATGATTATAGAGAGAACCAGCTCAGAAGGAGCACTGTGCTTTAGGAAAGTTCATTAGTCACTTGGGTAAGGTGAGGAGTAAGGAGCAAAGCAGGAAACCATTTTCCTGTTGATTCATTGCCAAATTCAGATGACACAATCTGTTTTATGGTTTCTAGTGCACTCTTCTAATAAAAAAAGGTATTGACAGCTGATTAACAGCTGGAAGTTGAATCTTGAGTTTTTGACCAATTATGACCATTTGGGTCAAAACACTTAATATAGTTACAAATCAATTAATCTGTAGTTCCTCACCATCGAATGAGCAAAATCCCACTTTCTGATCTGCTAGAGATGTGTGAGCAATAGAATGTCCTAAATTATTGCTTGGTCCCCACTCATTAGAGTCAGAGCGTTCAACATGCGTTTTGTGGAATGGTGTCTTTTTTAATATGAAGTTACAGTTGGCATTTGAGTCTTAGAAATTACTCTGTTGCTATGCGTGGGGAATATTTCAGTTGGTATCTTTAGAGAGTACTGCAAAAAGAGAACTGGTATTGATCCTGGTGAATTCCCATTTGGAATGTAGAATCTAAGTTGAGTGATCCATGCCAATAAGTCATGCTCCTGTGCTCCTTGGTGTATTCCAGTAGCTCCATGGCCTTCTTTTTTTTGTCTTGGATATTTTTGTTTATTTCGTTGCCCTTATGAAAATACCCAAAATTTTCAGTAGGTTCATTTGTAATCACAGTTTCATCTGGGATCATCACCTCTTCCCATTTATCAGCATTGCCAAGGCAAAGTGCTACATTTTAATTTTTATTTAATGAAGAACCAGCTGCTTTAACAGATGTTTCATAAATTTAGAAGATGCCCTGCAGTTTTTTCATCAGTGAAAGAACACCTATATGCTCTCTGCATATGCAAAAACTGGTATAAGTATTTTGCTTTCCTGACCATTAAAATTACTTGGAATAAATAAATTCTAACTTATTCAACTGCCCAACTCAATAATCAATATATGATTATATATTACACTGGCACACATCTCTTCCTTTGTATTTTATCTTGAAGACCATTATTCAAAAAGGGATGGTTATAATGTGTGGTAGTTGATGCTTCTACAGACAAATCTATAATCCATAGTGCAGATATTTTAAATTTCATTTAAAGATGAAGACCCAGAGATTCAGAGATGGTAAGTTTCCTAAGGAAAATCAGCTAGAAATAGCAGAGTCAAGATCTAAACTCAGGTCACTCTAACTTCTAAACACATACTCTTTTCATCTCTACCTACTCTGCCAAACAGGAATAGTTCCATACAAATTTCCTAGTGAATGCACGAAAGATACTTTTCACAAGTCTCTGGAAATATGGTGTTCAATAAAGGGGATTGAAGCTTTTTGTGTGGATACAAGAGAAAATGTTCTTGGAGCTAATCCTTTCCTATGGGTGTGGGGCCCTTTGATTGGATTCAGTTGGGGGGACTTGATTGGGCTGCTTCAGTGAGGCATGGCCCAGTGTAGGTCTTGGTCCTTCTGCTGGAGTCCTTTATAACTGGGACAAACATGCAGAGGCACACAGGGAAAAGGCTGGAGAGACAGAGAGAAACCCTGAGTGGCTGAGAGAGAGGTCCCAGTGACTGGAGGCTCTCAGTGGAGCACAGAGGCACAGTAACAGGTTCCCAAGAGGCTGAGTGAGAAGGCCCATGGAAAGCAAAAAACTGAAGCAATGAGGCCCAGAGGAGAGGAAAGAGACCAGCAAACCCTGCCATGTGCCTGATAATCCACTACTGAGCTGGAGGAGAAAGTAAGCCTGGAGGAGAAGGCAGGCACCCAGACCAGCAGAAACACCATTGTGTCTTGCCATGTGGCAGGAGTCCAAAATCAGTAGCAGGTGGTGACCTTAGGTGAGACAGAGTCTCTGACGATGCCTCGATTTGGACATTTTCACGGCCTTAGAACTGTAAGCTTTTAACCTAATAAATTCCAATTATAAAAGCCAACCCATTTCTGGTATATTGATCCCAGCAGGATTTAGCAAATTAAAACAGTCATGCAGCCTTAGTAAATGTAATGCCCACTCAGAACACACTAGGCCTTGGGTGAGATTTTACTTCAAGGAGAAGGAACCTGAGATATGCTTGTGGGGACTACCAGGTAGTGTCAAAGGGTTATTTATTTATTTATTTTTCCTAGAATAGTTTAGGATGATTTGAAACATTCCTGAAGTCTATGGAAATCTCCCCATTTCTTTAAGAAGAGTTTACTATGGTAAGGTGAGACATTGTTTTTCTTGTCTAAGTCTTCCAAGTTACCTAGCATCTCTGAAGCAATGATTATACTAGAAGGTGGGAGTTTAGCACAATTTTCAATTTAATTTTAGAAACTTCATGAACTTGTTCCCAGTCAGTCTCACACAGACACTTGTTTCATTCAGTCATGAGTTTTAGTTTATGAAAATAGAAGATTTTGTTAATGCTTTCATTTTTTCCTCTTGAATTAATTAGAAAAGAAACAAACATGATTTCCAGTTGTTTTCCAGAATGACCTTTTTAAAAATCAAAGTTGAATTACTTTTATGCTGCTGCCTTGATGATTCCGTAAAAACAGATAACCTAATTTTCTTATTTGCAACGCTCACATACTGAGCATCATTTAACAAGTATCTAGTCATTCAATATTCCTCTACCCATCCATCCATCATACATTTATTTGTCTGACCATTTTTTCTTCCATTCTTCTTTTCAGCCATCCATCTAACCATTTATTTATTTATTCATTAATTTAAACATTCATCATTGAAACTTCACTTCTCTTTGCTCATTGTATTTATACTTTATTAGCTTTTTTTTTTGGGGGGGTGCATGTATTTCTTTTGATGGACACTTGGATTTTCCCCCTAATTTCTGTAATTAGATAATGCTATAAGCTTATACATTCTCACATGTTCAAGTATACCTATAGGATAAATTTCTAGAAGTGAGATTGCTTGGTCAAATTTTTTTGTGAATTCTATATGTACTATCAAATTTTGCTCCATAGAAATTGTACTATTTTGCACTCCCACTAACAAAATATGAGAGTGCCTGTTTGCCTAAAGCCTCACTAACAGAATATTGTCAAATTTTTGGACTTTTCCCAACATGATAGATGAAAAAATTATATCTATTATGATTGAGATTGAGCACATTTGTGCATATTGAAGGACCATTGTGAGTTTTTTTCCTGAAAAACTTCTGATTATATCTTCTCCCATTTTACTATTGGATTTTTGATGTTTTTCTTCTAGTTTTTAGGAGCTTTTTATATATCTGGGAAGTAAAACTTTATCTGTGATATGAGTTGTAAATATTTTTCATGTGTCTTTTGTCTTTCAGCTTGGGTTTTTTTTTAAACTTGCATTTAAAAATTTTTTATGCAGCTTTGCATTTGAATATTTTATATCATTAAAAAATTAAGCACTAGTTAGAAATGTTTTCCTTATTCTAAGATCATAAAGGGGTTTGATATCTTTTCTTCCAGGACGTCTTTGATACTTTGGAGTATTCCCTGGTGTGATGGCTACACTGATGTGCCAACTCCATTTATTAAAAAGCTCATCTTAATTCCCACTGATTTGAGATTCTACCTTTATCATACCCACATGTATTTGAATCTATATTTAGACTTTCTATTCTATTTTGTTAGTCTGTCCACATAAGTTTCTGCTATAATCCTACTGCTTTAATTATTGAGGATTTAGAGTATGTGTTACTTTCTGGTAGGACCGGCCTATTTTCATGCTCTTTTTCAGAATTTTCATGGCTATATACCATAATTTGAATAATTGTGGAATCATTTAGTATACTAGCATTCATAATATTAAACAAAACAAAATAAGCTTTAAGCACTATTTTTAGCTTATAGTTATTTAAAACCATTTAGTTACCCATTTATTCCATGAGTATTCATTGAACATCTGCTATGTGCTTGGTACTTTTCTAGGTACATGGGAAGCCTCAGTGAACAAAACAAATTTCTGTTCTTTTGTAGGTTTCTAGCCACATACATTAGTCCCAAGTCTTTCAAGAAAAAATTCTATTTGATTATTCTTCACATCTTCTGAGGTTAAATTAAAGCAAACTATCAACTTTACTATTCCAATATTTAATAAGGAAAAAGTCTTTAAAATGTACAATATTTATAAAAAATCAACTTTGATTTAGAGAAATAAAGAATATATAGAGTATAGGGAAACGGACTTTGGCCCAGTGGTTAGGGCGTCCGTCTACCATATGGGAGGTCCGCGGTTCAAACCCCGAGCCTCCTTGACCCGTGTGGAGCTGGCCATGCGCAGCGCTCATGCGCACAAGGAGTGCCGTGCCATGCAAGGGTGTCCCCCGCATGGGGGAGCCCCACGCGCAAGGAGTGCGCCCGTGAGGGAAGCCGCCCAGCGTGGAAAGAAAGAGCAGCCTGCCCAGGAATGGCGCCGCCCACACTTCCCGTGCCGCTGACGACAACAGAAGCGGACAAAGAAACAAGACGCAGCAAATAGACACCAAGAACAGACAACCAGGGGAGGGGGGGAAATTAAATAAATAAATAAATCTTTAAAAAAAAAAAAAAAAGAATATATAGAGTATGAAGAAAAGAAGAAAGTGTAGAAAATAAGATATCCAAGGGAAATCTTGTTCTTCCACTTACCTCAGTTGAATTTAAGTGTCTATTTAGTATCAAAAATTTGCAGTACAGTGACCACAGGAGAATTTAAACAGCTGGCAAGGTTAAGAAATTGTTGTTCCTGCACTACCTCACGTTTTAAAAATTTGACTCCTAAACTGTTAGTAATAAAATTGTAATAATAATTTTTTTGGTTGAAATTCAAGATTTATTCTTATATCACAGAAGCTATGATGGGATATTTGATATTGGCCTTGGCTTTGGCTGAATATTTAGTATTACACTTGGCCATTTAGTATTACATAAAAAATATATTCTGAATATCTTTACCATCAATTGTTTTTCCAAGGACAGAAGCCAAAAGACAAGAATAGCAGAGGCATAATGCCGGCATGTCAGGGGTATGTCAAGTTCATGACAGCTTGAAGTTTTCTCAGCCTTGGATAAACTTTCAAGTATATAGAACTTTCATTGAAGCCACTTACCTAGACTTTGCCTTTCAGTCCTATAGGATCATCACTTGGGCCTTTAGCAACCACTATATGCCTTTGGTAGGTCTTACCTATTCATGGATATAATCTTTAAAACCCATTCAAACAGAATACAACAAACATTTACCACTGATATGCAAAATGATTTTCTATGGGTCTTTACCAAAGGCCTTGCCGTGGCCTGGGACTGCCTTCCCCTCCCACTTGCATCACTTTTCAAATATCAGTAATTGCTTCTGGAAATGAGTCTGTCTGAAATAGCTCTGAGTGAGTTAAGAACACTTCATTAGCTGTACATAATATGGTGACTGTGTCATGGTGCTTGCATTAATACAGTGGTTCTCAAATTTAGCATCCATTAGGATCACCTGGAGGACTTGTTAAACCTCTGATTGGTTGACACTATTCCCAGAAATGCTGATTGAGTCAATCTGTTATGAAGTCCATGAATTTATAGTTTTAACAAGCCCCCAGGTGATGCTGCTGCAGGTGATCCAGATCCTCATTTTGAGGATCACTGATATATTACTACAGTCATGATTTAAAAATTGTCTACATTTGACTGAGCTTATTGAAAACAGATCAAATTCAGTTTCATGTCAATTTCTAACACCTAGAAAAGTATTGGCATATAGTAGATGCTCCATAAATAGCTTTTGATTAAATGCATAGAGATCTTTAATCAGTAATACTATTTTCATTGTGTGCATTCTCACAACTTTTGTACTTGTTTAGTGGAAGCAGAGAGGATTCAGTGATCGTGTATTGAAGGCTAGGACTCAGGAATGTTTGAGAAGGAAGATTCATTACAACTGGCCAGGCCCAGTGGACTCCTGTCCAAAAAGCTGAGCCCCAAGTAGGGGTTTTAGGTTATTTTTATACAAGAGACACATGTGGTGGGGCCAGGAGAGGTTTAGGGGTCAAAAAAGACTTTCTTTGTTAGTTTAGGGTTTAGCCATTTGTTTGAATACCAGCTAAGCTTGAATTTAGCATATCACCCACGTTCCAAGTAAGCTTGAATTAACATATTGCCCACATTCCGTCTGGATGTAACTTCGAATACACATTCAGTCTACATCTTTTCTGAATATTTAAAGCCTATAGGGCCTATATCATTTAATTGGCTTTCTAGAAACTAGGCACACTTGGATACAGAATTAGATAAGTTTGAATTTATGCACAGGCTATATTATTTCCCCCCTTTGATGCCTTGCTTAAGTTTGTTAAGCTTTGGCATCACTATTTTTGGAGTTATGAAGTGGGCCATTGTCTGCATTCTTACTGCGTTATTTATTAAAGCATGTACTTTAGTTATTATTAAGGGGAGGAAGCAGGGAAGTATGATGAAAGCATAGGAGTTTCAGCTGTTCACCGTCTTGACTGATCACTTTTCCTATTAAGTTTTTCAGAAGGGCTTAATGATAAAGTCTCTGGGAACATCTCGGGCTTTTCCTGGCTTTTGGGAGCAAGTCTTCTGAGTGTGGAATCTTGGGGAGATTTTTTCTAGGTTCCAGATCTGTCTACCGATTTCCTATCTTACTAGCCTGTTTTATTATTTTTCTTTCTTTAAAGAGTTGACACCTTTAATCTTAAAGGGGGTGCTGAAGGGAGATGATCTTTTTTTCTGTAGCTCCTTCCTGCTGATCAGGGGCAGTTAACCCTATCTGACGAGTGGTGAAACTCTCTATCTTATTTTGGTTAGAGGAAGAAGGATCTGGCATCCTGGGCAAAGCTGGATGAAGTTTCCATATCGCTAATAAAATGTTGATTCTGGAAGAAATAAACTCAATTAGATATTTGAGAATATATGGTCCCACTAAGAGGACACTGGACCACAGAAGTAGAAAAGTTCAGGTGCCTGCAAACCCTGCGATTTCTTAAAGTTGGTGGGAAACAATATGTGTGTGTATATATATATATATATATATATATATATATATATATATATATATATTTTAAGTTATTTTATGCTGTCAGTTAACTTCAGGAAGAAATTACAATAGACAATGGGGTTAGGTATAAATTGTCAATCCCAGTTCCTATGGTAGAGGAGAGGAATGAGAAGAGGCATTTCTCTTTTCAGTTAAGCTAAAGGAGATAAAAAGAGGCAAGGTTTTAAAAGGGAAATCTGGTTTGCCTTTTTTTCTAGCAATAGACATTTAGGTTAGAGTTAGAGGAAAAAGTTGATTTTGACATGGACATTACTTAGCTTTGTCTTTTGAAGAGGTATTTCAGGCTGTCCAATGACTGGCACTTGTGTGTTCTGTCAGGTGCTTCTGGTGAACTGGCACTCTTGGGCAGCTGGCTTCATTCAGGATTAGTGCACCAAGCTGGACATTCCATTAGCTTTAATAGCTGTGGGAGTGATCAGAACTATAGAGAAGTTTTTATATTTTGAGTCTAATTGAGCAACTCCTGGTAATTTCTTTGACTGTTTTTACTAGGCTTTGTCTTTTGAAAACCCATTTGGCCAAGCAGGTTAGGGCATCCCTCCTCAGAAGAATGCCTTGGTGGAGTTCATGAAGGACTTTCCAATGCACTTCTCCTGGCAGGTAGACTTGGGTATTTTTAACAAGCCACCCATCAGTTTCCAGGGTGAACCCCAGGCTAGCTGCCCTGGTTTGTTCACCCTGAGTGTACTGTGGAACTTCAAGTCCTGGTACAGGTGCTGGAATAAAGGGTAGGAGGGAAACCTAGGTTTGTGCTGCCGCCTTAATAGCTGTGTTAGCTTGAGCATTTCTTTTTGCTATAGCAGTATTTGTTTTCTGATGCCCTGGATGATGCGTAATTGCTATTTCTTGAGGTAATAGTATGGCTTCTAAGAAAATTTGGGACTTTTGCCTGTGTTTAATAGTTGACCCACTGTTAGTAAGCAAGCTTTGTTCTTGTTACACAGCAGAGTGAGTGTGAAGGACAAGGAAAGCATATTTTAGAGTCTGTAAATATTAGCCTGTTTCCCAGCTTCTGGCTTTACACTTTGGGTAAGGCAATTAGCTCTTCTTTCAGGGCTGAAGTTTCAGGGTGAAGAGCTCTGGCCTCTATGGTTTTAAATTGAGAAACCATTGCATAGCCTGACTTTTTAATTGCTCTCTTAATAAAACTGCTTTCATCTATGAACTATTTAATGTTTGGGTTCACAAGAGGCTCATCCTTTAGATCCGGACTGCTTGAGTAGTTTGGTAAGGAGTCTCAAGACAGGAGTGGAGAAGGGCTTCTTCAAGCTCTGACTTTGGACCCTCTGCTGGTAGTAGGGTGGCAGGGTTGAGAGTTTGACCACCCTTATCTGCACCTCGGGGCTTTTTAGTAATTGAGTCTGGTATTAATTAACTGGCTACCTGTAAGCTTCTGGTGGCCTTGGGTTTAAGCACATCTTTCACCTGGTGTGGGGTAAAAATTGTGAGCAGTTGCTCCCAAGTTAATGTGGTGTTTTGTTTTTTTTTTTAATTAAAAGGGTTGTTAGCCCCACCATTTTCAGGCAAGGTGGCCATTTAAAATTTTTTATTTCACAGACATGTTTATAACTTAGAAAATGAAGTTGACCAGGACTTTTAAAATGATCATTGTCCTTCTGCACATGATTTACTAGAAGTGTTACCATAATCATCAGACATATATTTAGAATAAGATATAGGTACAGTAATTAATACTAATTAATGTACTACTCAATGCATAAATTTCTCCTTGAGCTTCAATTAATAGCTTTATTTTATTTTATTTTTTTAAGATTTATTTTTTATTTATTTCTCTCCCCTTCCTCCCACCCCCCTCCTCAGTTGTCTGTTTTCTGTGTCCATTTGCTGTGTGTTTTTCTTTTTCTGCTTGTATTCTTGTCAGTGGCACTGGGAATCTGTGTCTCTTTGGTTGCATCATCTTGCTGCATCAGTTCTGTGTGTGTGCAGTGCCACTCCTGGGCAGGCTGCACTTTTTTTGCAAAGACAGCTCTCCTTACGGGGCACACTCCTTGTGCATGGGGCACCCCTACACAGGGGACACCCCTGTATGGCATGGTACTTCTTGTGCACATCAGTACTGCATGTGGGCCAGCTCACCATACAGGTCACGAGGCCCTGAGTTTGAACCCTGGACCTCCAATGTGGTAGGCAGATACTCTCTCCACTGAGCCAAATTCCCTCAATTAATAGCTTTAAGTTTCAGGTTTGCAATACCATACAGGTTAGCTCTCCATGGGAGCAAGCTATAGTGCCAATTGTGTTTAAGTTCTACTTACAGTACTCTGGTATTCATTGCTCCACTTCGTATGTTCTTCACAGGAGCTGCAGCATTGTTGACCCTAGAGAGAAACTAGGAAAGTAGATTCCAGTATTTTGCCAGCCTGGTGCATAGTGCTCTTTGGCACTATGAAACAGTGCCAGTCTGGAGATAATATCCATTGTACATTTGGCTATCGTGAGCCATTGTTGGCTGCTGCAGGAGTTTGAAACTGCAAAGTAGTTTCCATCCGCTTCAGGAACACAACCAGAGATGTAGTAGATACTTTTATTGTTTTAGGGGTCAGTGACCAACCTAGCTAATAACTCATATAGAGAAGTACCCTTCAGTATATTGGATGCCTTGTTTGAATGCACAAGAGTGTTTGATAGTGCTAAAGTCTATCTCTTGATTTTCATATATCTTTTCTAACATTTTTTTTAAAGATTTATTTTTTTATTTATCTCTCTCCCCTTCTCCCCTCCCAGTTGTCTGCTCTCTGTGTCCATTCGCTGTGTGTTCTTCTGTGACTGCTTCTATCCTTATCAGTGGCACCGGGAATTTGTGTTTCTTTTTGTTGCATCATCTTGTTGTGTCAGCTCTCTGTGTGTGAGGGCCACTCTTGGGCACACTGCACTTTCTTTCGCGCTGGGCAGCTCTCCTTATGGGGCACATTCCTTGCGTGTGGGGCTCCCCTATGCCGGCACTCCTTGTGCGCATCAACTTTGCACATGGGCCAGCTCCACATGGGTCAAGGAGGCCCTGGGTTTGAACCATGGACCTCCCATGTGGTAGGCGGACACCCTATACATTGGGCCAATCTGCTTCCCTTCTAACATTTTTTTTTTTCCTGATTTAGTATTTTTTTAAAATTATTTATTTATTTTTAAATTACATTAAAAAAAAATATGAGGTCCCATTCAACCCCACCGCCCCCGCCCCCCACTCCCCCCACAGCACCACTCTCTCCCATCATCATGACACATCCATTGCACCTGGTAAGTTCATCTCCTAACATTTTAAATGAAATGTGTTATATATTAAATGAACTTTTAGTACTTTGCTTTTTACTTTTACACTTTTACCATGAAGGCATAAATTACACAGGTATTTTATTTTAGCAGTAGAGGAAAACTACTTTTTCTATTTTTAAAATGAAAACTGAAGATTCCCAATGGAATCAAGGTAACTTCATTACCACCACTTGAATATGCACATAGAAGTGACTTCCAGCTAGGTTTTATTGCTATGAAGTTACTTTTTGCCATAAATATTAATTTAGATTTTTAATTAACAATGTCCTTTTAGAACTAGCCATTCAAATACTTCAATTTGGAAGATGCTCTTACAAACTTTATAATTAAACACAACTACATAGACTGGTTAATTTACTTTAGATTACAATTAGCAACCGAAGATTTTTACTTTATGTATTTAGGAAAGGGCGGATCTACATTTCTTCAACTTAATTTCATTAGATATGAACTTAGAATTTTATCATATTAAAGACTTAATACATATAAGATTTATTTATTAACTTGGTATTTTACAAACCAAAGAGATAACACCCAAGCTAAATAAACTGAAACTGTTACAGTTTATACAAAGAGTGTTCTTTTTGTTTTTGTTTTTTTCATTTCTTTACGGGGGGCTAAAACATCTTGTCTTTGATAAAATTCTGTAACTGTGAATAATCTTAAAAGCATACTGACTTCTAGGCTCTGAAATATATTATAATTACTTAATTTGCTTTAATTATAATTTAGTAAGGATCGTTTCATAGCTTTCAAGGACTTTTCCTTTACTTACTGAAATTTGGTAATAGGATTAGTAATCACCCTTTTTTAAGGCTGTTAATAGGTTTAAAATGGGGACCTACAGGAAAAACCCATTTCATTCCCCAGCCTAGAAGACTGAGTTTAATCTGTCAAATCTGGCTCCTTCCTTAGAGCTCTTGCAAAGAGAAGGCCCTGGGGGCTGGGCAGGTAAAAGAGTTCAGAAAAAATTTTTTTCCTTTTCCTAATAGTTTCTATATTCAGATTTCTATATGACCTTTTCATACTGCTTAGCCTAATTTGGGTTCTAGGAATATTTATTGTATATATAACTGTATATTTAATTTTTAACAATTTAAATAGAGTTTTTTAAAAGAATTATTTGTTAATTTGATATTATCCTGATGTATGAAGATATACACTGAGCAAAAAGGCAGACATGAAGAGTTTGACATGGAAATACAACTTAATTACTTAAAACTTTCCTTTTTTTTACAAAACAAGTTCAACTGTAGAAAGATCTCCCTGAAGGCTTTTCTTTGCAGGCATTTCCAGACTAGGGGTTCCCGATTTCCTCCCTTTGTGGCTTTCTTAATTAATGGCTTATAACCAAAATGTTTCCAATGCTATGATACAATTTTTCTTTGCTTCAGAACCATAAGCAGTTACAAGGGGTGGGGCCAGACTTGGAGTAACCATAAACAAAGGCAAACTCAGTTTATAATTACCATCACAATAGTTGAAGTCTAGGGGCTAGGTGAAGTTAGTTATAAAATAACCATAATTAAAGGTAAGTTTAAGTTATAATTACCATTACTATAGTAAGCACTAGATAGACTCGAAATAGCCATAAGCAAAGGTAAATTAGTTTAAGATCACCATTACAAGAGCTGAAATCTAGGCTACACCTACCTACTGTAATAATTCCAGTTATTTTTTTTAAACTTTTTAAAATATAAAGATACTTATACAGTCATTTCAACTCTCAGTTTCTAGAAAGTTTTTACTTAAAATCAATTTGGGCACATTTATTTATTAACTAAGCAATTAAAACAATTTTATTAGTAACAATTTTGTGTAGTTTTTCTGCTTTTCCAGCAATTAAATTTATTTAATTGTGATCTGTGCATTAAATCCACTAGCAAGACAGTACTGGCATTTAAAGATTCATTTTTAGGTTACCTTTCACCGTTATCCAACTTGTAACAGTTGGATAACCCCAAACCTGATTTCCTAGGCACAAGGAAACTGACAAAGTTGAATACAGATTTCAAAGTTGAACACAAAGTTATGCACAGATTAAAATAGAAGAATTATATATCTTTAGCATTTCTAGGAATTCTTTGACCTTAATTGATGGCACATGAGATTTCTTTATGTTGGTCACCATTCACACCTTTTATAGGCACAACTGAGTTTAAACTGAGAAGTTTGATGTTTATTTTCTCATTTCTTTAAGGAGACATGACATGAGGTTTCTGGGTTTCAGATCTATCTGTTCCCCCCCCCCCTTTTATTTTTTAACACCAGTTTAACTGGAATTCAGGGTTTCACACAGAGGCTGCTCTGTGGCCATGTGGACCAGTAGCAGGCAGAACTTCCCAATTCCTGAGAAGAGACTCCCTTGGGGAACCCACTGGCATGCCAGAAGCCATGATTACTATTCTAGGAAGAATGAAGAGACACCCTTTTAGTTGACTGACCTGGCATCCCAGAGTTCCAGCTTAACCAAACTTCACCATTTTACACAATTCAATACCACTATCAAGAGGTGTGAAAACATACACTGGCATTGAATAAATGGACAAACACTAAAGAGCCACGGCACACAGACAGAAACACAAAGTCCATAAATATGACACATAATTTTCATTTCTCCAGTATGACTGTTTTTGAGCTTTTTACTTTTCTATTTCTAGGAGGTTTCTTTGTTTAACTTTTGAGAAGTGCAATCATAGGCTATGGGGGGAGGGAGCTTATCGTTAATGCTTATCAGGGGGAACTGAGTTACAGCTAGTTAATGATTGCAACCTTAGCGAGGGGGATCTTTTAACAGGGCTCTTTGCCTACTCTTGCTGCTTACAAAGCAAGCTGAATTGCAATTCAGTATTAAAATTAAAAGATATTTCTGGCTAAACTTTTCCATTGCTCAATTCATATTCAGACTAAGCTTTATCACAAAAACCAATTCATTTTTCTGTAACCAATATCTTTCAAATTTAGACCGATTCTTTAGGATGCATCTCAGTGGAAAGCACTGGGATACTCATGCCTCATTTCCTGTGGCAGTGGAGAGAAAGAGAGAACAGCCAAAACAAAGGCACGAGGGGCAGGAGGCCTTTTTCTTAAAGTGAGGTAGGGAGTGGGATTTAAACACATCTATGCCTTTCCCACTGTAACCAAACCTTCACTGTCTTAGTGAAGGCAAACCAGATGCCAACCTTCAGTGAACTAAAACCAAACATCAGGCTTTTTTTCCTTTACAGACCTGGAGAAGGTGGTTTCCCCCCAAATTTTGGGGGTACTAGGGTCCTCTTGGGAGCTGATCAGGCCCCCCTTCTAATATTTACAGTTAGGCTTTGCTTACACTATGTCCCTGGGGGTCTTACCTGTCTGGCATATGAAACTTCTTTTTCATTCTCAGGATTTCCTTTTAGACCCTTTGATGTGTTTGTTTTTTTCCATAAGGGCTCCGGCCCTTCTTTCTGGACTTCTTTCTGGACTAGTCTTTCTGGACTAAAAGTCTTGCCGGGGTGCCCTGGGCTGGGGATTCGCCTGGACCCTCCTGGCTTCCTTGGAGGTGTCCAAAAGGGCAACGAAATGCTGCTATCTCTAGCCTTCATTGCGATTCCAGACGAGCCCCCAGGAAATGTAGTGGAAGCAGAGAGGATTCAGTGATCATGTGTTTGAAGGCTAGGACTCAGGAATCTCTGAGAAGGAAAATTTATTATGACTGGCTGGGCCTGGAGGACTTCCGTCCAAAAACTGAGCCCTGACTAGGGGTTTTAGGTTATTTTTATACAAGAGACACATGTGGTGGGGCCAGGAGAGGTTTAGGGGTCAAAAAACTTTCTTTGTTAATTTAGGGTTTAGCCATTTGTTTGAATACCAGCTAAGCTTGAATGAACATATTGCCCACATTCCAGGTAAGCTTGAATTAACCTATCGCCCATATTCCATCTGGATGTAACTTTGAATACACATTCAGTCTACATCCTTGCTGAATATTTAAAGCCTGTAGGGCCTATATCACCTTACTGACTTTCTAGAAATTAGGCACACTTGGATACAGAATTAGATAAGTTTGAATTTATGCACAGGCTATATTACTTGTGAATGAATTTTTTTTTTTTCCTCTGGCAGCCACCAACTATTTTCTGGGAAATTTCAAAGGTTCCTGATAACCTTAATATAAAATCTGAAGCATTAAAAGGAAAGTTTTGACTATTTAGTGTATTAATCACTAGCTAGCATAAAGGATTGTCAGTTTTAAATTAATGTTTAATTTATAGAAGAATAGAAAGACTTTTTTATCATTAGTGTCTTGAGCTTGCATATATTCTCACAAAAGTATTTCAGCATAGATCTCAGATAATAATAGACAATTTTACCATTGCGTAAAATTGAAGATGCATAGAATGCCTGCATGATAGTATTCCTTGAAGCCAATTGTTAAAACCTTTTGCATTAGAACTATGGAATGTGATTCAGGGATGAGTTTTCCAAGTAGAAATAATAAATGACAAACCTGTAGATAATTCAAGCAGACAAATGTTATCAGTTTCTAAATTGCTGCTGACAACTACAACCCTCTAAAAAGAAAAGGATATGAATCAAACAAAACTAAAAAATCTATTACCTGTGTTACAAAATTGGGTTCTGGAGAGGGATGAGGGAGAGGAATACCCTTCAGAGTGGTGAAATGAGCGTGTGCCACAGTACACACATTTATTTCATCTAAAAGCAGAACAGTACTTGGGTATTGGTTTGCAGGATAATGAAGTCCCCACTGAAGTTTCTTTTCTCATTGTGAACACCTTTCTCACTTCCACCCCAAGGCAATCTGCGAAGATTAGAAAGCATTGCTGTGCCTTCCCTCACTGAGCAGGTTACCTCCAAACACTTCTATTGCCACATGGAAATGAAAAGAAACTGAGGGTATGGCTGGGTGAAAATTTGGTCTATTGGCTATGGAGTAAAAAAACAGTTTATATAAGGTGGAGTGGACATCACCAATCCAGGGTCCACAGGAGAGAGGAATAAAATATGGATTAGAGTGGACTTGCTGATATTCTACTATAGAACTATTCTGACTAGTAGTGGAAGAAACTGTAGCACTGATCTGGAGAAAGTGACCACGGTAGATCCTGAGGGCAGGGAGAGGGAAGAAGAGATGAGATGTGGGAGCGTTTCGAGACTTAGAGTTGTCCTAAATGATATTGCAGGGACAGATGCTGGACATTATATATCCTGCCATAACCCACTGAATGTACTGGGGGAGAGTGCAAACTACAATGTAAACTATAATCTATGCAGTGCAGCAGTGCTCCAAAATGTTTTCACCAAAAGCAGTGAATGTGCCACAATGATGAAAGAGGTTCTTGATGTGGGAGTAGTGGGGGTGGGGGTGGGGTGGGGTATGTGGGAACCTCTTATATTTTTAGTGCAACATTTTTTGTAATCTATGTATCTTTTAAAAAAAAAGACAATTTAATAATAATAATAATAAAACAATTTGGGAAACAAGATGCCAGAAGCAAATATTTTGAAATAAATCTGAAAGGAAAGGTTAAAAATGATGTTAGCAACATAAGCATTTAGCTTTGCTGGCCATATTTATTTCCTGCTTTAAAGATGGTCTTATTTGCTCCCCGAATATTTGTTGACTTGTGAATGGATGAAGGACGAGATTAAATAAACCTTTGTCTGTGACCTTACTCTCTTCATTAAAATGATAAAACTGAATAAAGTAATTTTTATTCAGCTTTTTTTTTTTTTTTTTACTCTTCTTTCCAATTTCAGATCACTCTTTCCCTTACAGCCACCTTACTTTCCCTAGATACCTCTTCCATTGTCAGTACTATCTGTGGTTCTAAAGTCTTTTCAGATGTAAAATTCTCTCCTGCATTTCTTGTCTGGCTTTTTTTTTTTTTAATGATTTTTGTTCTTCCTCTCCACCTACTACTTATATTTTTCTTTTCCATGAATTTGATCTCTTTGGCAGCTAGTGTCATCTCCATTATTTCATCCTGCTCACATAAATATTGTCAAAGCATTACCTGTATTCTACCACAGAGGAGACACTGGTGGATAAAGACTGTGCTACACTTTTTCTTTCTTTCAAAGAATGATAGCTATTTGTCATGAAATGTCTCCCTTGTAGCTTTCCTTATATTTCCCTTTAATAATTAATACAGTCTTTGCTAATTAAAAAGTGTTCCATCTTCTAGAGATTTGGTTCTATATTGGAATCTTGTTAATTCTTACCACTCATGGGAAAGGAAAATATTTTAAGGCATGGAGAAAGATCAAAAGTGAGGAAGAGAACACCATTTCATTTATTGTGCTTCATTTTCATTTAGGATAATTGTATAAGAGTTAAAATTTTATATAAATGCTGTATTACAATTTTTAGCCTTTAGGAACTCAAATTCTTAAACAAATAAGTTAAGTAATAATCCTAGAGTATATATATGTATCTATATTCTTAAAAATATATATTCTAAGATTAGAATATATTTTAAATTTACTGAAATGGGTTTTCTAGGAGAGGGGTTATCTCCAGGAGATAATGTTCTCAATGTGCTATTTGCATATTCTGGTCATTGAAATCTCTATTCTCATTTTCACAACTTAACTTTTGTGTTTGGCATGAATAAATATCTTTCTGACTATATTTCTTCCAGTCAAGCATCTTTATATTAATTTAGCTGAGACTATTCTAGGAAAATGTTGCGAGGTTTTAGCCTTGTTGATATATTCTGTGGCCTGGAATATAGAGGAGATTTCTTCATTTGTGTGATTAACCTCAACCATCCTTTTGCCTGCCTCAGAGTATCTAGAGTGTTTTAAAATACTATG
Source organism: Dasypus novemcinctus (assembly GCF_030445035.2). Lineage (NCBI taxonomy): Eukaryota > Metazoa > Chordata > Mammalia > Cingulata > Dasypodidae > Dasypus > Dasypus novemcinctus. Next base: position 23,731,360 of record NC_080689.1, on the reverse strand, counting down.
GGTAGGAAGTATTTTAAAATACTTCCTATGGCTCAATCAGTTGGGCTTCCATCTACCATATGGGAGGTCCTGGGTTCGGGTCCTAGGGTCTCCTTGTGAAGGCAGGCTTGCCCGCACGCTGTGGAGAGTGGCTGGCCCACAAGCGCCATGAAGAGCCAACACAATAAGGTGGCCCAGCAAAAAGGACAAGTAAAAACACAGAAGGGCGCGCAGCGAATGGACACAGAGAGCAGATAGCAAACAAGCCATGGGGGTGGGCGGAGGGGAGGAATAAATAAAAATAAATATGGACACACAGAAAAATGCACAGGGAATGGACACAGAGAGCAGACAGCAAGCAAGCCTAAGGTGGGGGAGGGAATAAAAAAAAATACTATGGGTACCTGAGCCCAGCTCCCACAGATTTGATTTCAATTGGTCAGAGGTGGGACTGAAAAATGAGTATTTTAAAAGCCTTCGAGTTGATTCTAACATACTTTTGGAGTAGTGAACAATCGTTTTATAACCAGATGGATAAACTGTGGATATACATGCAGGTTCAAGGGCATCTAAGAAACACCAGGCTAGCCATGCTTCTCAATATGTGTCCTTTTTTGATATTTTTCTTGGAGTCTGAAAAAAAATGACTTGAACTCTGGCCCCACAATGGTTACGTTTGCCTTTGCCTTTTCTTTTATACAGTTGTTATATGCCATTCCTTTGGGAATAAAAGTAAATATCCAAATTACTGATAAAAATTGCAGTGAGAGGATTAAAGGAAAGGAAAGGAAGAGTGCAGGCTTTACAATGCAGGAACAACGGAAAAGAGTACATCTGCTTTTGTTTCTGAATCTGGCAAAGTTTGCCACAAATCTAGTTAAATCCATCATGTCAACCTACCCTACAAACTTATTGTTTTCTGCCTATGGAGATATGACATTAAATAGCCCATATACTGTGTTATTTATTTGTTTATAGGTTAATTGTTCAGAATATTGATCTCATGGGCTCATTTTCCCATTCTTTCTGAAATACCCTTTCAGATCAGCAAACATAAAACAGGACAGATTCTTTCACACAAGGGATTTTTAAATGATGCAGATTCTTTCTATTTGGTGCCTTTTATTTTTTTTAAAAAAGCATTTTTGCAAGAAAACAAGGAAGTATAATCCAGTATAAATATTTCTGTCACCCCAGAAGTTATTGCAAGGTTTGGGCCCCCACTTTTGGAGGGATCCAAGGAAACTAATTAGGATGCACCAAAGTTTTGACAGCTTGTCCTTTTGGTTAATTTAACACTTGAATATATAGAGAGAGACCTCTTAAGTTGCCATAAAATTCTATAAATTTCAATGCAAGGAAATTACTTAAAGATAGGTTAGTTTATGTGAGAGCTGCTTATGGGACTAATTCTGTCTGAAAAAAGAACAAAAAATACAGATAGAATGCTTGCTTTGGCAGCACATATCCTAAAACTGGAACAATAAAGAGATTAGTGTGGCCCCTGCACATGCAAATTCATGACACATTCCATATTTTCTTTTTTGGACTAAGGAAAATGGTCACAAATGTACTGAGGTGACAACTGCATACTTCTGTGAAGGAAGTGAGGGCTACTGAGGGTACACATTGGATGGACTGTACAAGGCACAGGACTGTATAACACAGTGAACCATGTGGTAGATCAGAGACTACCAGTACAAATATGAAAGCGTCCTCTCATGAGCTATAACAATTGTACACTACTAATACATGATGCTAATAATAGGGAGGTATATGGAAAAAATATACCAAAAGTAAGCTATGAACCATAGCTAGTAGTAATATTTTGATGATGTTCTTTCAGAATCTGTAACAAATGTTCCACAACAATGCAAGGTATTGATGGAAGGGTGATGTATGGGAATTTTGCACATTATGCAAGATTGTTTTATAAGCTCACAACTTCACATAGATATGTGTATATATATGTGTGTATATATGTGTGTGTGTGCATATGTATATATATATCCTTAATTCTGAGCAGCAGGGACACAGGCTGTCATCTATCCCATTTTCTACTTCCCATAGTTGTAATTACATCATCACCTCTGCCTTAATTTTGTAATGAATTAACTTTTTTAATTAACAAAAAGTAGGTTCAAAGACTGCTGTTTGACAGTTGGGTATTTGTGAAAAGAAGCTGGAAAAAGGGTATAGGAAGAGGGTTTTAATTCCATTGGTGGAGTTGTGTGTAAACAGTATTGGGAAATTCAGAGACTGAAGCTTAGAGTACTGTGAGGAGGCAGCACCAGAAGTAGAACCATGAGGAAGGCAATGATTTAGAAGGCCAAGAATTGATTGCATAATCTGAGGTGGCTTCTAAGAGTGAGAGCAGAGAGAGTGTTATGAATCAAGAACTAGACAACTGAATATGAAGAAAAGGAAGTTTCCGAAATTGAGGCCTTAGGAGCCAAAAAGAATGAAAAGCAGGGGATGTGTAGATGCAGAAAGGAATTCCAGGAGCAAAGATAGCTAAAATAGGGATGAGAGCTGGCAGATGGATCAAAAGTGAAATAGTGAGTGGTGATTGCCAAGAGCCCTGGGTTAATTCAGCCAGGCAACATGATGTTGCTTTAGTTGTTTGAATTATACTCCTGATTCTGCACTGAGTTTTGTATCACTAAGTTTGTATTTCCTTTCTTTGATATTATTTGGTATTATAATTTAAAAAAAAACATTTTATTCTTGCAGGACCTAATGACATCTGGTATTAGACAAAGAAAATTCTGTAAGTAAGAAATCTGTTTCTTGAAAGTGCTGGTGTAGCTTCTGTTGGTAAGTTTTTTTTTTGTTTTTTGTTTTGAGTATAACTTCTGACTTGTTTCTCATACTGAAAAATTAGGTATCTCTAGGATCACATCTACATTTGTGTGCTCTTACTGAATGAAATGTGTTTGTTTTTCTAGCCATCAGCATGACACTTAGCATGGCAGAGGTTGAGTCTGGAGCTTTATGGAACTTCACACTTCTTAGCCATTATTGAAATTTAGTAATATCTTATTGCAACCAGTTAGGAATGTGTTCTGCTTTGAGTAACAGAGAACCTCAGAATATATAGGCTTAAACAGTGATTTGTGTGTCTCTAACACCAGTAAGTCCTGGCGTGGGCTGTACAGGATGGTTCTTTTGCCCAGTGATGCCACCAGGGCTCTGGTTCTTTCCCTATTTCTACTCTACATCCTTAGAGTGTAGGCTTCATTATCATGTTTTTTGACTCTAACTGGCTCTCACTTCAGTGTTCTAGGCAGCAAGAAGAGAAAGCAGTGTTCTGGTACTGGTAGGGTTGGAGGTCTTTTCTTTCCTATAATAGAACATCCTCAATTTAAATATCAATTACCATAACTATGTCACATGGCCACCTAGAACTGCAAGGGAGTCTAGGAAAGTGTGTATCTGTATGTTGGCACTTTGTCATCTGTAAACAAAATTGAAGGTTTGCTAGTTGGTAGAGTGAAATTAGACAGCAACCAGTGCTTATAGATAAATACAAGTGTAGATATATTCTTTTTTTTTTTCCTAAAGATTTAGTTATTTATTTCTCTTCCCTTCCCTGCCCCCCCCCACCCTGATTGTCTGTTCTCTGTGTTTATTTTGCTGTGTCTTCTTCTTTGTCTGCTTCTGTTGTTGTCAGTGGCATGGGAATCTGTGTTTCTTTTTTTTTGTTGCATCATCTTGTTGTGTCCGCTCTCCGTGTGTGCAGCACCATTCCTGGGCAGGCTGCACTTTCTTTTGCGCTGGGCGGCTCTCCTTACGGGGCGCACTCCTTGTGCATGGGGCTCCCCTATATGGGGGACACCCCTGCGTGGCACAGCACTCCTTGTGCACATCAACACTGTGCATGGGCCAGCTGCACACGCATCAAGGAGGCCTGGGGTTTGAACTGCGGACCTCCCATGTGGTAGACGGATGCCCTAACCGCTGGGCCAAATCCGCTTCCACCATGTTCTACTTTCAGTGTGTTATGGTCTCTTGGTTATAATTGCTCCTTTGGCTCTGGGGAAAGAAATTTTCACCCTCTTGGGGAAGAGGCCTTGAGTGCACCATGATCTCTCAGTGGGTGGAGTTTAGGGGGTTGCAACAATCTGGACCAAGTGTGGGGCTGGGATAGCTCTCCCTAGGATGTATTTGCATAGTAAGGGCTGACTTTTTACTTAGATTTTATGGTTAGTCAGATGGAGGTCATGGGAATTGATAAGTAAAGTACCTCCTATTTGCTTCCAGGGGTAGCCACTGGTATATATATACAGCAGACTGGGTCTTAGCCAGAGTGGACTACAGTACTTGAATACATTTTATTATTAGATTAGAATGCAACACTTGACAATCCAGTAACAATCTTAAGTCATTGATCTCCATACTTTTTCTTGCTATAATTGTTTCTGAATAAAAAATGAGCATATCTCTAAAATTTAGCAACAATATCATTTTTTTGAAATGGGGAGAGCGATATATGTTTATATTATTCTCTTTTTCAGAAAGGGAACTTTTTAAAATTTTCATGTGACTATTTAATCCAAACAATATTGATAGGATTTACTGGTGAAAGAAAGTGAGGTGTGAGAAAAGTTGGAGAATATGATAACAGGGAATTAGTTAGAGGTTAGAAAGTTGGTTGGCACACGGAGAGTAGATACTTATATTGGATTTTCTTTTTCTGTAACTTTCTGAAACACTTGCTGAATTCTCCTTCTTATAGAATTTTACCCTTAACTTCAGAATCACTTATTAAAGGGTAACTTTAATATAAGATCAGAAATCACTCAGAGAGAAGAAAAAGTCCAAGTGTAACTCAAGCCTGAGACTTGGCCAAGGATCTCAGGAATTGGACAAATGAATCAATTCTTTTATTTCTCTAGGTGATAAAGCCACAGAATCATGGTTGTTTAAGCCTGGCAGTAAATTTCTTAAAAGCACTTTCTATCATAAGTCTGAATATTCTTTGAAATTCCACAACCTCAGGGGAAAAATAAGTATCTTGGGTAATTTTCTATAAAAACATTTATTTTAGTTATTAAAAGTAATTAAACTGTTTCCTTCTTGTAAATGTAAAAAAAATAATCTTTCGTATAATTGATCAGTTTTTTCCTGGGGTGGTCCCTCTAGGTATATTTCATTTGTAAATTCATCAAAATTGAGGTCATTATTTTCTTGTCCTTCTCTAGAACCTACCTCTCAGCTCTTTGATCCGTTCCTTCCTCATCTCTTTACTCTGCCTTTGGGGACCATTACCAATCTGTAGAGAAGTTCAGAACATGTGTTATTGCTTACACCCACAGTCTTTTGTTCTGACATCTCTCGTTCTCACAAAAAGATTGTATTTAATATCCTCCTGAAGCATATTCATTTTGTGTGTCAGTGAGGAAATACTATTATGGAATAAATATGGCATCGTTAATTAAATAGACCTAGTAGTTTGGCCATTATCTCCTCAAAAGCAGAAAGAAATAAAAATACCTTCATATGTTTTGCTTGGTCTTTTACAATCAAGCTAATTAAATGGAAACAAAGTACTTACAACTAATTTATAGAATCCACTAATTCTGGCTCTCCTATTACTCAGGAGTTTCATGAGGTCAAGTCAATGGTGTTATACGAAACAAAGATGTACTCAAGAGACAAGGGCCATTTGGATTTCCCTCATAGAGGTCCAGTAGTTAATCATGAGCACCTTTTAAGATAAGGTAGAACTGAGCTCAGTAAAATCTCCTTATTTTGAATACAATTCAGCAATATTTAACAAAAGAAGTCTTTAGCTTAGTTTGCACTCAGTAAGTGGTATATAGCTATGTTTCTAGCTATAACATATAGCTAGATATGTTTATCTGTTATTTTTTCTTCTTTCTCTCCTTCCTTACCTTCTCCTTCCTCTCCTTCCTCTTCTTCCTCTGCTTCTTCTTCCTTTCCTCCTCTTCCTCCTTCTTCTTCTTCCCATTCAAGATTATTTTTTCATCTCCATTGAGTAAAGAATAAGAGGGGAGGTGCTTAAGTTAGATGGCAGAGTTTCCTTCTGGCTAGGGTTTCTTCTGTGGTTATGAGCTCTGGTTTCCATGAAGGAAGTGATTGTCGCTGTGTTGAGACAACTGCACTTTTTCTCCAGGTGACCTAAGTGCTCTTTTATCTATAATGTGAACAGGTGTATATTTTGGGTTCTACTATGTGACAAAAATTTACTTGCAATTAAAAATTTTTAAAATCCTAGTAAAATTTTAAGGAGAACAAAGTAAGAACAGATGGGATAGATGATCTGTAGGATCTTTGAGATCTTAAATGACTTATGAGTCCATGGTCCAAATTATGATGAGAAATCTTTTCTCACAGCATTTCAACTTTTTGCCTCAAAGTGAGGTTAAAAGATGGATATTAAAAGAGACTAAATTGTTAGAAAATTCAAAAAACACTAAAACACATGTAATATACATAAGTGTTAGAAAACTGTCCTAGATGCCACATAATTCTCCATGATGGGGTCCAGGATTGAAGTTCACTGGAAACTCAATTTCTTCAAGTACTATGGGTCCCGTTTTGTTGGAAAAGATTGAGTGGGTGAAGAGCCAAGGGTAGCTAATGTCTGGCTTAGCCATTATCATATGGTCTGGAACAAAAACATGAACCAGTGTAATTCTTTTACTTTTTTATTTGAACTAAGAAACATGAATGTAAGTTGCTAGTTAGTAGTTGAACCTGAGGCTGGAAAGTCACGATACAGAGAATGCTAGCAAACTTATGAGCCCATATAAACTACAGAAGCTTAAGATGCTCTTCAGTGAAGAGCCAAGAATGGAACCAATATCCAAAGAGAAACTCAGATGCCCTGAGAGAGATTATGGGGCTTCCCTGCTACTGGTTTCTTGAAACATCTCCAAAACATGCCTGAAGTCCTGAAATGCAAGATACCTATTGTATCCTTAAGATACATTTAACTTTACTTGCAATTTTATTTATTGTCTCCTCAAAGCTAAACTAGACATCTAGAGCAAACAGTTATACACATGTAATTTTTGCAAGGATGTGGTCAAGAAGCAGTATTTTCCACATTCTTTATTTCATTGTCTCATTGTACTTCTTCAGTGATATATCTTTTTCTGAAATACTATGTATATTATTAGTGTGAAATTTGTAAAGGATATATTAGTGACATAAAATTTGGAAAACTAAAACTAAAATATATTTGAATATTTTGACCCAAACCAATTAATTAAAATCAATTTTCATTTTTAATAACTCCAGCATATGCTATGTGCTTTTTCCCCTGAGCTATAATAAGCTGTATTTAGTGGCTTAGGAGAGTAATGATGACAACTGATATATTGAAAGAAGAAAAATTCCAAATATATAAATATCCAATTATCTAGACATTTGATGTTACTTTTTTGTTTTTTTGTGTATAGGTATCACTTTGTTGACCTATACAAGAAATTCTTTTATTTTGCTGAACAGTGATTCCTAATTTAAGACTTGAATATTTATTTTTAAAACTTTACTTTTAGTAGTCTTGATCCAATCTTATCTTCTTCCTCCTAGCTTGGCCATAGCAAGAGGGTATGGAGGAGATGGGGCTCTGGCCTGGCTCTGAACCGCCCCCCCCATATTCCTTTCCTTAGCATTGACTTCTCTGCTGTTGTGAATGAAGAAGCTTTTGGGGGGGATTAATGTGAAGGAGTCCTTTCATGTGACTTTTCATGCCCACGTGTCAGTGGTGGATCTGTTCTCTCTTAAGCTCAGTCTGGCTCTGTCTGATGCTGGTGGTCTCTGCTGGCACGCAGGTTTCCATTCATATGGTGAGTTGGATTTCTTTACTCCAGACCTCTCTGTCACTGAGACATCCCCTTGAGAAGCAGACATGTCTCCCTTTATTTCCTACCTTGCCCAACTCTTTCTCTAGTTTGGGCATCCCATCAATTGGTTTAGCAACTGCCTGGACATTCTCAGCCCATCTCTGTACTCGTTTAACTCATTTCCCTGGAGCCGGGGTGCTTTTCTAAACCCTTCAAGGGCTGTGGAGGGCTGGGACAGGGTGCCTAGGAACACTACACCTTTAAACTCCGTGGGCGTTGGCTATTTCAGTGAGTTCCATCCTTTATAAACCTCAAGGTCAGAAGCAGGCACCATTCTCTAGGTTCAAGAATGACCTCTAAACTTTAAAGGAACCCTGTCAAGCACCCTGTTCCTCCTCTCTACCCTAGGGAGACAGTCCAAGAAATTATAAAATAACATACTTTCTGAGTCTGAACTCTCCCACAGGAATTCCTTAACGTACTCTTCTCAGGGGATTGAAGGCATGGGCCTAGAGTTTTTGCAGCTCAGAAAGCCTTCATGCAGGGAACCAGATGTCAGCAACTCCATTTTTCTGGAAACTTCAGTCTTCACAAATCATTGTCTTATATTATCTTCTCTTCACAAAGTCTATAATACCTACGTCATCTGGCTCTTTTTGGATAGACTGTCTTGTGGGGGACTGTTGAGGACTGGCCAGTTGGTGGAAATTCTGTAGTATGCCTCTCAACGAGTCCTTTAGTGAGGTGTTGGCTCTAGTTCTGAGGGCACCCCTTTTTTAACATGGGATAAGTTGTGCCTTTTCCCCTCAGGCTTATGGAATTCATTTCTAATTCCAGAACAAGAAGGAAAATCCCACTTTACCTGCAAATCAGGATAGTATTTGTCCTCACCCCCCAACACTTCATTCCATGTTTTTCAAATAATGAAAATTCAATAACATTGGTTAAAGAATAAAGACAGGAGTAGTTTCGATTTGTTTACCTTTAATTTCAAGAAAAAATTTAAAAAACTTCCAAGAGAGATGGAAAATGTCTGATATAATAGAAGGCTATATAGAGGTTAAAATGAATTTATGAGAAGAAACCAGGTCTAAGTAATCTGATATAATTCCCTGCTGACATTCTCTGATGAAAATTAATGATTGGAAGATGATGTATTAAGATATTGTATGCAATTTAACCCAGGTTGAGTTGTGCATTTTATAAAATAGTAGAGAAAAGGGATTTGGGAATAGGTAATAAAGCAAACAACCTGTGAATAGAAATAAATATCATGCCTATACAGGATGAAGATATCAACCATTTCAATTTGTGTCTTTTAAAAAAAAATGCATTTGACTTATTTGACTGACTTGACCCCACTGACTTGCTATTTTGGAGCCATGGAAACAGTTGTAATATGCTATTGGATAAGACAAAGTAAATATGGATGGGTGTGGACCTTTATGAAATTTTTTGTTTCATTGGCTCTTTGTGGGATTCACTTGTGTAATACAACTGCTAGTTGACATTTCCCTTAAAATTTTCACTACTTTTTTAAAAAATAGAGAATTATGTTTGGGGGTTTGGAGTAGGGTAGACTTTAGGCAAATTAAGCAAGAAAGAGTTAATTTCTGCTTAGTGTGGATAAACATGCCCCTCAAAATTCAGGAAGACTTTCAATTTCAGAAATATTCCCTGCTGAAATGTATTGCACTGACTCTTTACAGTCTCTCCCACTAGTCATGGTAAGATGCTTAGAGACTATATCTTATTTGTCTTTACACTGCCAGTCAGTATCACAGAGCCTGGTTTATAGTAGGTGCAATGACGGTTGAGTGCATGAAGGAATAATGGTTAGGAACCTCATGTCAGTCTTATAACCCTAACCCTGGTATTTGACATATTTTGAGTAAGATCCCAGTTAACCATGTACTTTTTTTTTTTCCAAAGATTTATTTTTTATTTCTCTACCCTTCCCACCCCCCCAGTTGTCTGCTCTCTGTTTCCATTTGCTGTGTGTTCTGTGTCCACTTGTATTCTTGTCAGTGGCACCCACAATCTGTGTCTCTTTCTTGTTGTTGTTGTTGTGTTATCTTGTTGTGTCAGCTCTCTGTGTGCGCAGTGCCATTCCTGGGCAGGTTGCACTTTTTTCGCGTAGGGCGACTCTTCCTACAGGGCACACTCCTTGCGCATGGGGCTCCCCTACGCGGGGGACACCCCTGCATGGCATGGCACTCCTCGCATGCATCAGCACTGAGCTTGGGCCAGCTCACCACACGGGTCAGAAGGCCCTGGGTTTGAACCCTGGACCTCCCATGTGGTAGGCAGATGCCCTATCTATTGGGCCAAATCTGCTTCCTACCATGTACTTCTGAAATGACTTGCCATTGGTCTGGAAGCATGCTCCAATTCCTGATAGATGGAATTAGGATTCTCTCTTGAAATATGCATATTGCTTGCTGGGGCCCTACTAACTTCCCATAACTTGTCAGCCCTCTATCCAGAGACTAAGCTTTACTCCCACAAACAGATGTCCACCACTGGCCCCTGATTTAAGGCTGATTTCAAACTACTCTTGTCTCCTGGGAACCACTGCAAGATCTGCAGTGTCTGAGGAAGGGACTCTCATGTTTGTAATGGAAACTTCAGTCACTTCAGAAACTTGGAAGGGTAGTTCCAGTCAAAAATGAGGTCCATCTTTTATGCACTATTGGTGACTTCGATTTTTACTGCCAGAACTAATTTCAGCTTGTAGGAGGTCAGTCTTTAGTTTGAGAGTTTGCTCCGGAACAATTTTTGCCTAGCTGCCTCCTTTGCCCACAAGCCCAAAGGCAGATAATGTTCAAGCTGCCCCTTTGCACTCTGCTCTTTCAGGCACCCCTTCTGTCTGCCAAGAACCTACAACTTGAGCTGCTGTCAGGAAGCCAAGGTGTTTCCAATGTGCGCTAATCTTACTGCCCTGGGACCTGCCATCTGACTCAATCCCATTCCCTCAGAACCATGGGCTCTGCTACTTGGGTTGATCAGGTAAATTGGGCAATAAATGGTTTATAAGCACTGTAAATTAGCAGACTTTATATATTGTGTCAAAACGGAGTCAATATCAATGAATACATTCCCAGAGATTATTGGACTATGTAGTCTTCTTCTGAATAAAATGCACAGGAACAAGAACAAATGAATTAAAAATGTTGGGCTTTGTTTAAGATATTAAATCCATTGGTTCTTCTGTGTAACATGGATGATGATGTGATGAAACACAAACATCTATTATGGGAAATATTTCCAAAAATGAAAGTCAGACTATTTATTTCAAAAGGGGATGATATTGAGGGAGTAAGGTAACTAAAAACGATGTGTTCCTCTCCCAGTGAGGGCATTCTCATCATCTCTGGATAGAGTGAATTCTTAAAAGGTAAGAAAATATTATAAGTCTGATGAAATTAATATTTATTGCATCCAAAGTCTCTTACTCTTGCTGCTCACAAGTGTGATACCCACTTCAGGGGTTTGGTGGCTGATTTATTTTGCTTTCTGTTTGTGTTTCCAGTAATGGTTTTTCTAACCTTTCCCCATTTTCCTTACTGTCTCAAACATATTTTAGCTCCTTTTCCCATGGTAAATAAAACAAAAGGTTATATTACTGAAATGATTACAACCATCTGATGAACTATATCCATATCAATATTTCTTTGCATTTCTACCAAATTTTTCTGTTTCCCTCAGATTTTGGAGGAAGCAGTGTAGCTGCTGGGTAAGACGAATCATCTACTTTAATGCAGAAACTCACCCCTCCATTGAGATGGTGGGACACCTTCAGGTGCTTTATCATTATATACATAATTAGGTCTTTTGTAAAAATATTTGTTTGCCTATCACTTAAAATTGTAGTCTTGTACCTCTTCCTTTTCATTGCAAAATTCAGTAGAATAGTTATGGATCACTGCTTACCATTCCTTATAAGTTTAACCTAACTATTCCCTAACAAATTGCCTTTAGTCTTGGATGCTCACCATTCTACTTTTTGAGATATAATTCACGTATCATGTGAATGTGTTCTAGCCAATTAAATGTGAGTGGAAATTATGCATGCCCTTCTAGGCGTGCATGCTGCAATGCTGTTTTCCATGCTGTTTTCCTTTTAGGCTTGATGAGGTTGTGCATTGTGAGCCTATCAGCTACCTGTTGAAGATGGTGGAGGCACTGGATGGAAAGAAGGAAGGAAGGAGCCTGGGTCTCTGAATCATGGCTTGGAAGGGAGCCTGCTGCTAATCAGAACACTTCCTCGGACTTACTGTGGGCAAGAAATACACTCATTCATGTTTAAGCCATGGTAAACTTTCATTTTCCTTTTTGTAATAACAGCTAATGTTACCTTAACTAACATATAAAATGATGGTTCCAACTTATACACCCTCCATCAGCGTATGAGAGTCAGCTCTGCCAACACTGAATATTATCGATAGTTTTATTTGCCAAATGTATTATTGAGAAATGATCTTTCCTTAATTTTCATTACTCTATTATTTGTCTAAATTTTAAAAATATACTCCTTGTCATTCTATTTATCTTTTGCAATTTGACTATTACTTTGTTTCTCTGAATGTTTGTCTTTTCATTATGGATTTGAAAAAGCTCTTTGAATTTTAAGGACTTATTGTTTTAGCTGTCATATAGGTTGCAAATACTTTCTCACATTTTTGTTCTTTGTCATTATTTTGACTTTTCTTTCTGCATAAAATTTCTTTCTATATAAAATTTAATAATTTTATATAGAAATTTCTATTGATATTTTTCTTCATTCTTCTCCCTGTAGTGACATTTCCCCAAAGTCCTTCCCTACCTTTGAATTATATTCTAGCATTTCCATTAATTTTTAAATTTTTTATTATTATTTTTAATCCCCCCCGCCCCAACGGCTTGTTTGCTGTCTGCTCTCTATGTCCATTCACTGTGGATTCTTCTGTGTGTCTGTATTTATTTTTTCATTTATTCCCCCCCCCGAGGCTTGTTTGTTGTTTCACTCTCTGTGTTCATTTGCTGCACGCTCTTCTGTGTTTTCACTTGTCTCCCTTTTTGTTGCATCACCCTGTTGAGTAGACTCTCCGCGGCGCTTGTGGGCTGCTGGCACTCCACGGTGCTTACGGGCTGGGCAACTCTCCATGGCATGCAGGCCAGCCTGCCCTCATAAGGAGGCTCTGGGACATGAATCCAGGTCCTCCCATATGGTAGACGGAGCCCAACTGATTGAGCCACAGCCACTTTCCACTTCCATTAATTTTTAAAAACATCTAAATGTTTAATCAATTTGGAACTTAATTTAGCATAAAATTCTTTTTGTTTCTAACATGCAGCCTAAAATCTTGTTTATGGCAGGTATTTAGTAAATATTTGTTAAATTTAATTAAGTTTCCTTAAGAAGTGTGGGGTTGGTTCTCAACACAGTCTTTGGACCAGCAGTTTCAGCATCACCTAGGAACTTGTTAGAAACGCAAAGTTTGTGGGCCCACTCCAGACCTACTGAATCAGAAATGCTAATGGTAGGCTGGACAATCTGTGTTTTAACAAGACTTCCAGGTGATTCTGTTGAAGTTTGACAATCACTGGACTAGATAATATCTAAGGCTCCTTCCAGTCCAAATATCTTAGGAATATCTGTTTTTCCATGTTAACAAAGCCTATTGCTGTGGAAGCATGATTTCCCCCTTATTTTTAGTCAAGGAGAAATAGATACAAACATGCCTGAGGCTACCACACTCGGCAAAATCACAATTGCGATGAGGGTCACATCCCTTGGGCGGCAATCTCCTCTCTTTGCCCAGCCACTCTGGGCTGTTTCTGTTTCCCTTGGATACTCTGATTTCTTATGGAGCTTTCTCTAGAGTAGGGGCTCTTAACCAGGGGTCCATGAGCTTGAATTGAAATTCAGAAAAACATGATTCTTGTGGGGATGTATTGATGTGGGTGTGATATATTTATTAAATAATATGCAGGATAGTGTGGACTTAGTAAGGAGTCCATGGTTTTCACCTGACTGGCAAAGGAGTTCGTGGAATAAACAAGGTTAAGAAGCCCTGCTCTAGAACGTCTCAGGCAGAATACTCTAAATGCCTTCCCGCTCTCCTTTGCTATCAAACTATCCAAGCTGCCTACCACCAGGGCTTTATCCCAATCTGTGGTCCTGGAGGAAGTTGTTCCAACCGCCCCAGGACTCTTGGTGCAAGTGTTCGAGTGTCCACTCAAGTAAAGACCGGGCACCTCTGATGGGCTGGCCAGGTGTCTGCTCTGTCACTGGGCATCTGTGCAACCCTGCAGCAATCCCCTCTCAATCCCCTCATTCTGGCACTGGCAGCTCTGGATGGAGAGTTGCAGTTTAATCTAGAGTTAAAAAACTCTTCTGATCATGTTCCAATGACATTAGAGTTCTTAGAGTCTGAGCAAGTACTCTTGATTTATTTTCCACCAGTTAGAAAATATTAATCTTTCCTTTTGCCCTTTGTAGTCCTGGAAGACCCATCGTGAAAAGTGTAATAGGCATTAGACTGGGGCCCACCATTTAACAGCATAATATTTCTTTCTTTCTACCTCAAGGTTAAAGAGGATCAGTCTTAATAGAAATCTCAGTCTCTACCTTTTGCAGGGCAGTTGGGGAGATGTCTTCATTCTTTCCCAGGGGAGTGGGATGTTGGAGATGGGTGCTGGTCACATTCCTTTAAGTATGGGCTGAGAAACTTATTATGCAGCAAAAAAGAAAAAGAAAAAAAATCATCACAAACAAGTTGAGAGTTCAAGCTCTTTCAGCGTATGTGATGCTGGTTTTGGGCACATACTCTCTGATAGTACAACTGATAGCAACCATGTCAAGGATATGATGGTTATATTAAGTATGTTGGTGTGGAGGGAATGCTGGGTGAGGTTTGGTTAATAGGTGTAGGGATTCAGGCAAGAGGAATAAGAGGGCACTACTCAACCCACAGATCAGGACTGGCCTGTCCCTGTTGCACGCGTATTTGTCCTTTAGTCCCAGGATATGTGCGTGCATGTGTGTTTATGGGAATCCAGAAATGCCAAGCCTGTTTCTTGAGAATGGGACACTGCTGCCGAGCTGCTGGTGTTGGAGAATATTCTGGCCTGGGAGACGAGGAGAGGAGTGCTCTGGTGTTCCAGTTTCACACCGAGACTCACATTTGAAAAGTAATATTCGGTTTCAACCTGAAAACACTGCTGCAATTTCCGGCACTGTTAATATTAAGGACCTTGTGTTGGGGGCGGGGGGTGGAGAGGGAGAAGCTAATTGGCAGGCTGAATATGCTGGTCTTTTTGCACGCTCATCTTTCGCTTCCTCTCTGCGGCTGCAGTTTGGTTGCTCACTGTCTGTAGTGCGTGTCAAAACTCCCTCGCACAGCAGCAACGTTCCCTGCCTTGACATCTCATCCCTCATCTTTCCTCAGATCGCGACAACTTACACTGTCTGCCCCGCCAGCAGATAAGAGCGAAATGACTGCGGGAAAGGCAATGACAGCAGTAGTTGTTCTCCGCTTATTTTACCTTTTGTTTTTCCTGCACTGAAAATTCCAGGACTGATGAGGTTTAGGTTATGGGGAGACATAGAGGAAAGTAGCAGGTTTGGAGGAAGGTGGCACTCTGTGAAATCAGCCCTTCCTCTTCCTATAATACAAGGTAATTTGGGGCACGTAGTCTCAGGTAATGATTTGGACATTTGCCCTTTAACAGAGCGTGTTTGACAGAGTGCATCGTGAGCTGCAGGCAGTTACCAAGGCTTAGAGACTATGTATTTTGTTTCCTGCAAATGTCATTCCCAAGACTTTTTATAAATTCAGGGGCAAACAGGGAGTTAGGCTCCTACCATCATCTATAATACATTTTTGCTTCTTCATTCTTCTCATTACCCAAATGACATCCTCGGTGCTGTACAAAGAGGACCACATAGAAATAGATGCTCCCCTGCCCTTCAGGAACTTATAGTCCAAGACAGTGCCCAGGGAGAAACAAATGTTATTTCTGCATTTGTTTCTTCTCTATTACCTGGCATGCAGCTTATCATAGCAGATGGAGTACCTGAACTTCATACAAGATCCCAGTCCTGTTTTGGCCATTTACTAGTTGTGTGACCTTGGGCAATTATTTAACTCTTCTGAGTCTCAACTTCCTTATCTGTAAAGCTGGGCACGGCAATGAAGCCTATGTTATAGGGTTGTTGGGGGATTAGACTAGAGTTTGTACCCTGAACTGGCCTACGGTGAGTGTTCAATTCCTGGTTGCTGCTGTTGACATTCTGGAAAGTGAGCCTAAGCATATATTTGTGGGCATCACATTTCTTGTGATGCGTATGGATGGATTCACAAACAAAAGTGTTGAGTTTTTGAAACAGTACTTCCTGTTTGCAGTCCTCTCTTCCACTGCCTTATCTGTATTTCCTTTGCCATTGAATCAAGTTATGGAAATAGCATGAAATGTTTCTTAACTTACCTACATAGATTTGAAGATATTTGGACAGATTAGCATGAATATAACACCTCAATTAACCGACTCATACTCTTGGGTGAATTGCTGGATAGTGGTCTTATGATCGAGTCCCCTTGGCTGGAGTTAGTAATGGTTGCAGTTTTTACATCTATGTAGCTTTTAGAGAGGATTCCATGTAGATATCGTTTTTTTTTTTTTTTTAAAGATTTATTTTTATTTATTTAATTCCCCTCCCCTCCCCCGGTTGTCTGTTTTCTGTGTCTTTTTGCTGCGTCTTGTTTCTTTGTCCGCTTCTGTTGTCGGGCAGCGGCACGGGAAGTGTGGGCGGCGCCATTCCTGGGCAGGCTGCTCCCTCCTTTGCGCTGGGCGGCTCTCCTTATGAGTGCACTCCTTGAGCGTGGGGCTCCCCTACGCGGGGGACACCCCTGTGTAGCACAGCACTCCTTGCGCGCATCAGCACTGCGCATGGGCCAGCTCCACACGGGTCAAGAAGGCCCGGGGCTTGAACCGCGGGCCTCCCATGTGGTAGAGGGTCGCCCTAACCACTGGGCCAAAGTCCGTTTCCGATATTGTTTTCTATTAACAAATGCTGTGCCTTAAATATCATGATCTTTGGTGCATTTATGATGGTAAAATTCTAAATTGATAATTTTATTCCTGTATACTAGAATCATGTATTATAATTAAATTGAAGAACAGTTAAAGATTCAATGATAATTGCATTTGATCATTTTGCTTAACCAGTTAGTATTGGTTATGTTTATACTCAATACAGTTCAAATAGAATGATTGATGGGTGAGATGAGATTCTTTTCATTTCAAATGTTTCAACGGTTTTATAGCTCCACAGGTCATTTTTCTATTACAGACTCAGGTAGGTGCTCCTGTAACTTTTTCTGAGCAGGAAAATGAGCCTTCTGATAATGCCCTGGTGTTCCTGTCCTCAGAGTCATCTAACAGTCTCTTATACTTGTAAAGCTCTTCTACTTTTCAGTGTCCTTTCACTTGAATTCCATGATACTGATTCCCATTTCTAGTTTCAACTCTTTATTTCCACATGAGGACAAATGCTAGCTACTCAATGGTGTGAGGGAAAAGTGGGGCTAATTCTTTGGAATGTTAAGCATTTTTCCTTAAGAGTTTGAAGGTTCAGTATACTGTGAAAGCATACGGCCATTTTTGGAAGAAGAGAGGAAAGATGGAATTCAGTCTTGGCATTCATTTACATTCCAGAAACTGGAGTATCTGTGTGTGTGTGTGTGTGTGTGTGTAGGGAGTGGTGGTGGGTTCTTAGTTCTATTGATCATCTTCTACCCTCCTTGAACTGTTCAATTGATTTATGTTATAATAACAAGATTGTAAGTGAGTTGAAGTCAAATATTCTTTTTTAGGGCTTTGTTTTCCTAAAAATGCTTAGTATAATGTAGGAAAATTGTAGGTTCTCAGTGGATTCTTGCTGAATTAAACTGAGAGTTGCTCTCTGCTTCTCACTACCCACCTAACATTAGGTTGCCTGATGTCAGCTTATGGGAGCTTGTTCATTATGCCTGCTCCATGGGTAGTAAGGCCAATGCTTACTAGAAGGAGGGTCAATGAGATTCAGACAGATTCAGGTTGGGATAAATGGACTATGCCCTTTTTTGATACCTAATGATTCCAAATTAGTTTTCATAATGGAATCCTATTAGCTTATTCACAAAGTGACAGAACTGATGTTTGTTGCAAGGTAGTATGAGCCATTTGGGAGCATTTTCAAGAATGGTAACCTTTCTAACCAAAGCTAGGGTTGAGGATAAGTACAACTGGTTAGTACCCATGCATATGCCCATGAAACATAGTTTGACACTGAAAGTTGAGAATATTTACTGCTGCCCAATCACTGTGAATGTTAATTACTTTCTGGTGTGGGTAAAGGGCTGTGGGGAAGTAGGTGTATCAAGTGTTCTAAAATAAACTCAGTATCCCATTACTAAATTATTTTGTCCCTACTTATTGGGCCAAATTCTTTTCTTTGAGCTGGAATGGTCATGGAAATTGTGGTTTCTTATGAGTCCAGGTGATTTATTTCTTTTGTGCTTCTTCAGTTTTTCTGAGGTGGCCCAGGATAAGCCTGATCACCTGGTGAAAAATGCTTGAAGCATTTGTTGTCTTAGTTATGGAGTAAACCAGAAAATTTGATTTGTTGCCTGTTTTAAGAGGCTTGGTAGGAAACAGCAATATTATTAAGGCACATGATCTATGGTTTCACCTTTCCTGATGCTCAGGTCATGACTGAGTGCTTGGGGAATTTGTTTTCCTGTCACCATTCACCACCACCCCAAGTAGTAGAACTCTGGGGGACAAGACAGACATATTCTTCCATTGTATGAAGAAAGAACATCGGTATGTAGATTTGTGTGAAACACTGGAATGTAACATGTTTATGACTAAAAATACATGTTGACAATATCATCTCTAGATTGTGAAAGTTCCATAATTTCCAGAACTCAAAGGGCTTGGTATTTTATTGTTTTAATTTATTGGTGTTCTATATCTGCTTATGAAATGCTAACCTTCTGGGATGTCTACTTTGAGGCCTAGAGATGCATAAAAACCAGAATTCATAATTTTCTAACTACTCTTTAAAACCCTGTATTTAAAATAATGTGAACACTGAAGGAACAGTGTAGTGAGGTAACCAAGAACGTTGTAACTTCATTAATGGGGGATATGAATGGTTGTTTACGAGTCCTATGACATCAGACCCTTATATTGGGGTCCCTTTGGATTGCTGATATGTCTTGTGTGGTAAATACTTTTTTTGTTTTTGAATTGTTTATTCCCAACCTTAGAACCTGATTGTAAGTTCCCAAATTTTACTATAACATGATATTCACTACAGGTGATGGTTTTTTAAATTGTTCAATTTAAAGTTTTTCTTCTTCACATTTTATGAATTTTTCTAAAAATTTAAATGGTCTAACATAAAGAGCCAACTTAAAAATCCTGTTTAGGAGATCCCAGATCAGATTTTAACATTGCTTATAAAAGTTTATAAGCTATTTCGAAATTTTTTTCTTTAAAATATTTTAAAAGAATTAGGCTTATACACTTTTCTTAATTTAAAAAGCTTATATTTTTAATCATTAATCTTATAAATTAATAAGCCATTAGTTAAGACTCTCAATTTTCTGGAAAAATCCTAACAGTTAAATAGGAACACAAATATTGGAGAATTGTACTGTGACTAATAGGTTTGCTCATCTTACCAATAAATTTATTAGACTAACTGATTATTTTGCTGGGATTATTTTCTACTAATTCTTGTTCTTAAATTTATTGTTTGAGTGTCAGATTCCATTAGATCTTGGGCATTTCCTGTGTTCCACAACACAAAAATGATGAACTGATTCCTAAATGTTAGGCAGTAAACTCATACACGAAGGTATAAAAATAAACCCTTATTTCTAAAGTTGTACAATATTAATACATTTAGCCTCAAGAAATTCATGTTTCTACTAAGACTCTATGGATATTAGGTGTTATAGATATCAGGTAGGTATTATATAGTAACTATTTAGCAAGCATATAGTTGAAAAGCCCCTACCAGACATGGATACAGGCAAATCTTTGAAACTTTCGGCCTCTCCTTGCTGTGGGTGGTTTGCTTCTCTGATTTTACCTCCTGTTTTCTGAGGCTGATCCTGGGTGTTTTCCTTCATTCCTTAAGTTTACTCCTTTACTTCTGACTTTGGACTTACTCAGGTTTCCTAGGTATCTGGACTAGTCTTTGAGCAGCTTTATTGGCTATCATCGCACATCTTTTTTCTCTCCTTTTTTTTTAGGTGGTACTGGGGATCAAACCCAGGTCCTTGTACATGGGAAGGAGTTGTTCAACCACTTAACTGCATCCACTCTCCTTCTTTATTTTTTAAAGAAGCTTTTGAATACATAAGTATCACATTGAAAATATAGTGGATTCCCATATATCCTCCCCCTCAAACACACACACTTTCCCCCATTAACAACATCTTTCATTAGTGTGGTACATTTGTTACTATTGATGAACACACATTGAAGCATTGCTACTAACCATGGAGTGTAGTTTACATTAAGGTTTATACTTCACACTGCGCCATTTTATAGGTTTTGGCAAAATGTATAATGGCCTGTATTTATCATTACAATATCATGCAGAACGATTCTAAATGCTCAAATGTCCCCAAAATGCCCTGTTACTCCTATTTTCCCTCTCTTTCTCCTCAGAATCTCTGGTGACCACTGTATGTATTACAAGTTCTTCCATTCCTAGAATAATAATGTCTTCTTTGTTCTATAGTTGCATTCCCCTTATTTTGCCGAGTCCCCAGTCCAGAGGATTCTGGGATGGTAATGCTCACTCTGCTTCTCATTGAGAGGGGCCTTAGATCCCATGGGGCAGATGGATGGAACCATCTTGCTTACAGCTGTAGAACATTCTCTGCTTTTGGGGATAGGTGTTGTCCATCATCACCCCCCTGTTAGCTGTCCTGGGTGAGTTCTATGAACTAGAGAGTAGGTATTGGCTGCAACTCTGGTGAGATTCAAGACTCAGCCAACTTATGAACAGCCTGAAGATCCAGGTCTCTCGGACTTAATCCAGTGGGTTTAGTGCTAATTACAGGTTCAAATAAAAGGGACAGATGAATCATGTTTAGGAAAATTATAAATGAGTCTAACTCTGATACACTGGAAAGATAGTTTATCATATATTCCAAGGTAAATCTCACTGGTGGGATGCCAATTTCCTGGGTTGTGTGCCCCACCTATAGTTCTAGATGTCTCCAGAGGCCCCTGAAGCACCCCTGCCCAAGGAACCATCTATCACCTCCTCACATCTTGATGGCCAGTTTTCCTAAGTCAGTAGGCAACTTGACCTGAATTCTTTATTGCCTGTGTTTGACTGGATTGAGCTTGGGTTTGTAGATCTGGTCTGTGTTCTGGTTTCACTAGTTCCCTAAGAGTGGGGCCTGACCCCTAGACAATAGCAATAGTACTTTCACAAACAAGCTGTGGAAGCAGAGTAGGGAGGTTCCAATTGAATCCTAGAGCGAAAACTTCAGTATAGTTGATAACACCTACGTATTTTCTTATTCTTTGGTTTAAATATTTTCCATTGAATTTGCATAAAGTGAATCACAGGGTGTTGCCTAATTTTCTTTTAGGATTTAATTTGCAAGATGGATAAAACATTCTTGCTCTTGATATTTTTTGGGAAAGAATGGCACATAGTGGTTACCACTAGGAGGTAACCAATTGTGAGGTAACTACGTGATTTGAAGTCATGTAGCTTTGATTAGAGCCTAGTTTGAATCATGATGACTCATCAAGTACTATAGACAAATCAAATCAGTGGGCATTTTATTAATTTGGTTCATAAAAAAGGGAGTCTGTCAGTAATACACCTCAGGGAATGTTCACATAAAATAAGATTAAATATGATTAATTAAAAGGAATTTCTAAGAGTATTTCAGCATAATGCCAAATTAAAAAGCAAATGTACCTGAGGAGCTAGAAGCAATAAGGGAAGCTTAGAAATTTTTCAGGAAACTGTGATCAGCACCAGAAAGGGCCCTGGGGGAATGAGATTCAGCATCAGAGACTAGAATCAGAAAACAATAGATGACTTCTCCCAGTCTGAAAGGGAAGTTCTCATGGATGGCAGTGTCAAAAATCGAGAAGAAGAAGAAAAAGATGTATTAAAAGTGTCCTAGAAATCTGAGTCCTGCTTATGAGGATGCCTGGTGGGAGCTGCATATAGGAGAGGAAGATCTGGAGGCTATACAGGGCCAGGAAACTTAGGGAGAGGTGAAAATGTAGGCAGGGCAGAAATATAGATTGAAAGGTAAGAGGAACTGGATTGACAAATTGGCAGGACTCAGAGAAGATACAAATGGTAATTGGTCAATGATATTAGTAGACAAAGGGGCTGAGGGTTTAGTTAACAGTGGGGTGAATCTTGAAGGAACAAAACAGAACGGACACCAAACAAGAACACTGGAAGAATACATGTACTGGTTCTGTCCACAGATGTGTTTTGAGTATCTGCTATGTAATCCACCCTCTGTTTGACATTTTTGGGGAGTACAGAGGTAAGTGAAACAAGTCTTTTGCCCTTAAATACTCAGTATGATCATGGTATAGACTGGCACCTAATAGGCACTAAAGACATAATTTTTGACTGCCTTCTTTTGTGCTAGAACTGCTCATACTGGTCAGGAGAGCAGTTTGGTAGTATCTCTTCCTGCCTTCATGTTCTGCGACATCACGCTGGGTGCTTGAAATCAGCCTCGGTGGGAGTATTTTATAGACATTAGCAAACACTATAAATCAGTGCTTCTCCTGTTCCCCACTCCCACCCCCAGTTGTTAAACTTTTACAAGCACAATGGAATGAAGCAGTTTAATTTAAAAAATATTAATTGAGTACTTCACAAGTGGAAATCCCTGTCCTGGGTGCTTATTGTCCTGCTTTCAAATATATATTATGGAAATCTTCCATTTCTAAATAACTTAATTATTTAGGACTCAGGGGTTCTTAACCAGGGGTGCACGAACCCCCAAGGGTCCATGGAAAGATTTCAGGGGATCCATGAGCTTGAATTGAAAGAAACCAACTTGTTATCTTTATTTTCTCTGACCTGTAATGGAAATCTAGCATTTCCTTCACTTATGAATGTATGCAATAAATAAATTACAGTAGTATTTGTTTCATCTGACTAGCAAAGGGGTCCGTGGAACAAAAAAAGGTTAAGAACCCCTGATTTAGGTGGTTTGAAGCTGTCATTACTTAACCAGTGCCATATTTTAGAGTGATGGTATGCTGCCAGGTTCCTATGGAACGAGAAAGAAAAGCCTATTCAAGTTTGTGAACTGTCTCCCTGGATTTGGAGTATTAGCAACATGTCCTATGAACATGTGAAGGAGGACCTTCCCATCCTACTTACTATAGCTCCTAATAGAGATGTACCTTTAAAAAGCTGAATAATAGTAAACTGGCACTGTTCTTCCTTTGGCTGTTCTGACAATGATACAGGGTGGAAATTCGTAATCTGTGATTATCTCAGTGATATGGATGGCCCTTTTGTTGTTTTTCCTATGAAAAATAGAAAATATGGTTCTTTTCACCCCTGGTAAACCTATAAAGGCTTCCCTTTTTATGTCTATGTCAGGTGGGTCTCAGCCTTACTACTTATGAGATTAGATACTCAGGGCCATTTAATATTTTCAATTTTAGATACATGAATTCTTTAACATTGAGATTAGAGTGCAGATCACCTCAGTGTTCTGTTAATGCCAATTATCTCTGAAATAGCCAGACTAGAGACAGATAAGAGTCCCCTGATGACTGATTAAATATGGTAACCTGAAATTTAAGCATCTAGTTTTGAGTGCAGATATAATGCAAAGATTTGTCAGCCTAATATATACAGATCGAATGCTAATATTGGGAAAACTCATGAGGAATAATATGTAACTCTTCTATTTCCCCAGAACAAGTAAAATGGAAAGAACTTCATACTTCTGGGAAGACTTAAGGTCAGGAAAATTGTCTTTGAAATCTTTTATGACAAATTTTTAAGTCATCAAGCCTACTAATGAGAGGCAGAAGTCCAAATAGCAGAGCTAAGAATGACATAAAAACTTTGAAGATAGTATCCCCTTAGTCTAATTTTGCCATTTGTTTTGTGTTTCTCAAATAATGTTATACATAACTCAAAATTTTCATAAGGGAACAAGAAGGCTTGCTGTTGTGGGCTTGTTTAATTTTGGCTCATGCTCTGTCTCCAGGTAGCATCCAGAATTTGGATAATGACCTTTTTTTTGAGGCATAAAATGGAAAAATTTTAAGTGATTAGAAAATGACTAGTCTAAGGAAACTGTTATCAGACATGGGGGAAGGCTTTAAAAGAGTCAAATTATATATATGTATATATTTTTTAAAGATTTCTTTTATTTATTTCTCTCCCCGTCCCCCCTGTCATCTGCTCTCTACATCCATTCACTGTCTGTTTTTCTGTGTCCGCTGGCATTCTTGTCATGTGGCACCAGGAAACTGTCATTTTTTTTGTTGCATCATCTTGCTCTGTCAGCTCTCCGTGTGTGCAGCGCCTCTCTTAGGTGGACTGTGCTTTATTTGCGTAGGGCAGCTCTCCTTGCGGGGCACACTCCTTGTGCATGGAGCTCCCCTACAAGGGGGACACCCCTGTGTGGCACGGCACTCCTAGAGCATGGCAGCCCTGTGCATGGACCAGCTCACCACATGGGCCAGGAGGCCCTGGGGATTGAACCCTGGACCTCCTTATGGTAGATGGATGCTCTATCAGTTGAGCCACGTCTACTTCCCCAAATTATATTTTAATTAATGAAAATTCAGCATATGGATAATGTGGAGGAATGGAATAAAGAAGCAGAAAAGGCATTTTTGAATTATTATTTAAGTTTAATCATAGATGCTAAACTGTTGAAAGTGTACTTCTAGATTTCTGGAAGGTTGTGATGATATAAAACATGTATTTTTAAAAACTAAAGTTTTATTTTATTTTACATTTAGAAAGGTAAGAAGAAAAAATGGCAAAATATTTATTCACAGAAAAACTCTAAATATTTAAAAAAATAAAGGCAAAACACTTATTGATGTAAGTACTGGATATTGTAAAACAAACACACAATTAAATGTTGAGCTAAACTCACAAGAAAGTAAATGAAATCCCCAGTCTCCCGAAACAAATAGGGAGTTATGAAAACCAGAACACTAAGTATATGATCTGACATGGTACCATGAGCTGTATCTTTTTGTGTTCCTTCGGGAAATGTATGAGTGATGCACTTTTTCTGTATCTGTCATTTGTTGTTATCACTATTTTTTAATTTTAGCCATTATGGTAGTGTGTAGTGATAACTCACGGTAATTTTAATTTACATATATCTAATGCTATTGATGTGATAATTTACCATCCATGTATATCTTTTGATTATTTTATAATTTTTTTACTGTAGAGTTTTGAGAGTTATTTATATGTTCTGGATATAGGTCCTTTTTGGAAATGTGTTTTGAAAATATATTCTCACAGCCTGTGGCAGTTTGAGATTATTTGTGAGTCCCCAAAACAGAGATTATATTTATAAATTAATCTTTTCCTTTGGATGTGATAACCTTTCATTTTATTAGATTTAGCTGAGATGTCTCTGTTAAATTATGTTAAGATTAGGGCTTTGATTTGACCATGTCAGTAGGGCAAGACTCAGGGTTGTGTCCCTGCCCCTTGGTGGGCTGATATAAATGGACCCTTACTCAAGAAGACACACTGAAGAGGTGAGAACTTGGTCATTTTGGTCCTGCCATGTGACAGAGAGGAGAAGCCTCAAACAGCTAAAGCCCCAGGAAAAGAGATGAGCCCTATGTCAGCCTGTAGCTGAAATTGGAAGACGTTGGGTCTATGGAGCCTTAAGAAGGAGAAGGACGGAGAGACTAGGTAGAGATTGCCTGCCATTTGCTTCAACACATGTCAACTGACTTTGATGAGAGAGCAACCTTAAACTGGATTCTTTAGGGCCTTGTAACTGTAAGCATTTACCCCCAAATAAATATCCTTTATAAAAGCCAACAGATTTCTGGTACTTTTAATCAGCACCCCTTTGGCTGACTAATACACAGTCTATAGCTTAAATGTTCATCCTCTTAACAGGATCTTTCACAGAGCAAAGTTTTTAATTTTGATGAGGTCCAATTTATCAATTTTTCCTTTTCAGGTTATGATTTTGGTGTCAAGTCTAGTAACTATTTGCCTAGCCTGAGGACTCAAAGGTTTTCTCCCATTTTGCTACTTTAAAATATTTTTACATTTTACATTTAAATCCATGATCCATTTTGAGTTAAGTTTTTTGTAAGATATTAGGTTTATGTGAAGGTTAATTTTTTTTTTTGTCTATGGATGTCCTAGTGCTTTTGTTAAATGGCTTTTGAACCTTTGTCAAAATCAGTTGAGGGAAACAAATGTGGCTCAAGCATTGACCTCCCAGTTACCATATAGGAGGTCCAGGGTTTGATGCCCAGGGCCTCCTGGTGAAGACAAGCTGGCCCACGTGGTGAGCTGGCCCACATGGAGTGCCAGCCCATGTGGGAGTGCCGCCCCACATGAGAGTGCTGCCCCACATGGGAGTGGCACCCCATGCAGGAGTGTCGCCCTGCACAAGAGTGCCAGCTGACATGGAGAGCTTATGCAGCAAGATGATGCAACAAAAGACACAGAGGAGAGACAATAAAAATCATAGCAGAGCAGGGAGCTGAGGTGGAGCAGGAGAGTGATCACCTTTCTCCCACTCTGGAAGGTACCAGGATCAGTTCCTGGAGCCACTTAATAAGAATACAGATAGGCACAGAAGAACACACAGTGAATGGACACAGAGAGCAGACAACAGGGCATGGGGGAATGAGGAAGGAGAGAAATAAATAAATCTTAAAAAAATCAGTTGGCATACAAAAGATGGAAACTACTCAGGTTTCCACCAACCAATGAGTGGGTAAACAAAATGTGGTATATACATATGATGGCATACTATTCTGCTCTAAGAAGAAATGAAATTGGGGCACATGGTAACATGGATGGACCTTGAAGACATTATGCTGAGTGAAATAAGTCAGATACTAAAAGGCAAATATTGTATGGTCTCACTAATATGAACTAAATATGAAGAATAAATACATAGAGTCAAAACCTAGAGTGTAGGTTACTAGGAGACAGGTTGAGGGCTGAGAAGGGGTACTGATGTTTAATATTTGCAGAATTTTTAATTAGCTTGACTGTGAAAGTATGGAAATGGATAGAGTTGATGGTAACACATTAGAGTGAGTATAATTAACCCAGCTGTGATTAAAATGTTATTGTGCTTTAATTTTGGTTACTGGATGATCACTACTAGTATATAGAAATGATATTGATTTTTGTGTGTTAATATTATATCCTGAAACCTTACTAAAAGTAGGGTTTGCTTTTTTTTCCCTGCACATAAGAACAGCTTTCTTTC
The DNA here is from genome assembly GCF_030445035.2 of Dasypus novemcinctus. Classification (NCBI taxonomy): domain Eukaryota; kingdom Metazoa; phylum Chordata; class Mammalia; order Cingulata; family Dasypodidae; genus Dasypus; species Dasypus novemcinctus. The sequence goes on along the minus strand of NC_080689.1, from coordinate 23,704,050 downwards.
TTCCTTTTCAGTCTATGTGCTTATATTTCTTTTTCTTGCCTTATTGCACTGGCTAGAATGTCTAATAGTATACTGAAAATGAGAAATGAAAGCAGACATCCTTGCCTCATTTTTGATCTCAGGTGGAAAGCATTCCATCTTTTACAATTAGTGTGATGTTAGCTGTCGGTTTTCTTAAAGATGATCTTTATCAGATGAGGAAATTCCCCTCTATTTCGATTTATTTTTATTTTCTTTTAGTTAAGCCAGTAAAAAGAATTTATTGAGAAACTGGGAAAAAGAACAGAGCTTGCTAAGAAATGGGAGAAAAGGATGGAAATATGCACTGAGATTTGATGTGGGCTCCTCTAGGCAGTGAGCTCTATTTCTATCTTGCTAATAGTTTTTGTCATCAGAGGGTGTTGGGGTTTGCCAAATGTTTTTTCTGCATCCATTGATGTGATCATATGCTTTTTCTTCTTTAGCTTCTTGATATGATGGATTACATTAGTTTTCAAATATTGAACCAACTTTGCATACCTGGAATAAATCCTACTTGGTCATGGAACATAATTTTTTTTTTTAATTTGTGGTTTCAATTGCTAATATTTTGTTGAGGATTTTTATGTCTAAATTCAGGAGAGCTATCAGTCTGTACTTTCTTGTGTTACATTGTTTTTATCTGGTTTTATTATCAGGGTAATGATGAGATTATAAAATTAGTTTGGAAGTGTTCTCTTGTTCTCTTCTGTTTTCTAGAAGAAATTATGGAGAATTGATGTTAGCTTTTTAAAAGAAATCTGATTGCATCATCATCTTTTTTGTGCATTGCTTTGCTGTGCAGGGGCCTTGCACCTCTGTATGCTGTACGGGAGCCTTGCAGTTCTCTGTACCCCATGGGGGCCTTGTGCAGATCTGGGGTACCTTTTTTCTTTTTTTTCACCAGGAGGTCCTGGGGATTAAACCCAGGTTTGCCGTATGGCAAATGGGAGCTCAATTGCTTGAGCCACAGCCACTTCCTGATGTTAACTTTTAAAATATTTGATAAAAGCCTCTAGTCAAATCACTTGGTCCAGGAGATTTCTACCTGGGATATTTTTAAATTATAAATTCAAGTTAAATAATAGTTATAGCATTATTTGAATTCTCAATTTTATTTCAGTTGCACTCTAGTAGTTTGTGATTTTGAAGAAATTTGTCCACTTATTCTAAGTTTTCAAATTTATGAACATAAAGTTGTTCCTAATATTCTCTGATTATCCTTTTTTGCACATTTTAAAAATTTATTGAAGTATATCACTCATACATAAACATACATAAACAGTATATGTGTAGTAATAGTTGTGAACTTACAAAACAAACATACATACCATCATACAGACTCTCATACCTTACCCTTCTACTAATACCTTGCATTGTTGTGAAACATTTTTAACTAAGATTAAAGAGTGTCCTTAAAATATTACTACTAAACAAAGTATCTTACGTTTGGTATATATTCCCCACAACCCACCCTATTATTATATATTTTTTGTATCATTTTTACATGAACATACATAAGCAATAAGTGTACAGTAAAAGTTATAAGTTGGATTTACAAAGCAAAAATGCATAACATCATACAGAGGTACCATAAATCAATCCTCCATCAACACCTTCTTGCATTGTTGTGAGACATTTGTGACAAATTATGAAAGAATATTGTCAAATATTACTACTAACTATAGTTCTTATATCACATTTGGTGTATTTGCTCCCCCAACCCACCCTATTATTATTTGTTAAATATATTTTTGTGATAGAAGTTGTAAACTTACAAAACAATCATTCACATGTGCAGAATTCCCATACGTCATTCCTCCATCTGCACACCACATTGTGGTGCAAAATTTGTTACAGATTATGAGATAATATCATCAGACTATTAGCAGGTCCATAGCATACATTTGGCTCACTTTTCCCATACTCCCCCATTATTAACACAGTACATCTTTGGCATAGATGCATGAATATTACATTATTACTGTTAACCAGGGTTCATAGGTCACTCCAGTTATATTTTTCCCATGCTTCCCCACCAGCCTGCAATAGTGATGTACATCTGTTCTAACTCTCAAAGGACACCCTTGCATCTGTACCATCAACCATAATTCTCATTCACCTCTGGGTTTTCTTTGTTATTCAGTCCCTAGATTATTCTTAACTTTCTGTTAATTGGCTTTTACATCCCTAGACTACCTTTTCAGCCACCTCCCCATTTATAAACTGGCCGTTACTATAATGTGTTACCATCAGCTCTATGTATTTCCATACTTTTACAGTAAAGTTAATTATAACTTCTACATATATTAAACATCAGTAGTCCTCCTCTTATCTCCTTTAAGAATCTATCACCTACCACCATAACTTGATAATATTTCATATATTTTCTTTTAGAAGTTTTATGGTTCTTGCTTTTATATTTAGTTTTTTTTATCCATTTTGAGTTAATTTTTTTATAAGGTGTGAGATAGGGGTCCTCTTTCCTTCTTTTGGCTATGAATATCCAGTTCTCCCAGCACACTTTCTTTTTTTTTTTTTATTGATTTTGTAAAAATATTACATTAAAAAAATATATGAGGACCCATTCAACCCCACCACCCCCACCCCACCACTCCCCCCCCCAGTAACACTCATTCCCATCATCATGGCACATCCATTGCACTTGGTAAGTACATCTCTGGGCACCTCTGCACCTCATGGTCAATGATCCACATCATGGCCTATACTCTCCCCCATTCCATCCAGTGGGCCCTGTGAGGATTTACAATGTCTGGTGATTGCCCCTGAAGCACCATCCAGGGCAGCTCCAAGTCCCCAAAACGCCTCCACATCTCTTCTCTTCCTGCCATTCCCCATACCCATTAGCCACCATGTCCACTTTTCCCACTCCAATGCCACCTTTTCTCTGCCAGTACACTTTCTTGAATGGAATATTCTGCCCAAGCTGAGTGGGTTTGACAGTCTTGTCAAAAATCACTTGACTGTAGATGTGAGAGTCTGTTTCTGAACCAGCTGTTTTGTTCCATTCGTCTATGTGTGTGTCTTTATGCCAGTGCCATGCTGTTTTTATGACTGTAGCTAGAAGTGAGAGTCTTCCAGCTTCACTTTTCCTTTTGAAGATGTTTCTGGCTGTTCAGGACCCCTTACCCTTCTAAATAAATTTAATAATTGTGTTTTCCATTTATTTTTAAAAAATGCTGGTGGAATTTTTATCAGGATTGCATTGAATCTTTATCTATTGGATAGAATTGACATCTTAATGATATTTAGTCTTCCAATTGATGAACATGGAATGTTCTTCCAATTATTTAGCTCTTGTTTTTTTATGTCTTTCAGCAATGAATTGTAGTTGTAGTTTTCTGAATACAAGTGCTTTACATTGTTGGATAAGTTTATTCCTAAATATTTGATTCTTTTTATCTCTACTGTAAATGAAATATTTTTTTCCGACTTCCTCCTCAGATTGTACATTACTCATGTCTTTTAAAGCCTATTTCATCTAATAGAAGTATAGCTACTCTGGCTTTTTTTTTTTTTTGTTACAGAATGAGTGAAATTTTTTTCTAGCATTTTACTTTTGATCTATTGGTATCCTTGGATATAGGGTGAGTTTCTGGCAGACAGCATATAGGCAGCTCATATTTTCTTATCCATTCTAGCAGTCTTTGTCTTTTGATTGGGGAGTTTAATCCATAAATGTTCAATGTTATTACTGTAAAGGCAATTCTAATTTCACCCATTTTGACCTTTGGGTTTTATCTGTCATATTTTATTTTCACCACTCTTTTGAGATGTTTAGTTACTTTTTCTGGTATATTCTTCATTTCTAGACTCTCTTCCAAGCCTCTCTCTCCTGTTTTTTCTTTTTGGACTGTAGCACACCCTTTAGTATTTCCTGCAAAGCCAATTTCTTAGTTACAAACTCTCTCAGTTTCTGTTTATCTGTGAATATGCTAAACTCACCCTCATTTTTGAAATTCAATCTTGCCAGTATAAGATTCTTGGCTGGAAGTTTTCCTCTTGCAATATCTTAAATATATCACTGTGTTCTTACCCCCATGGTTTCTGGTGAGAAATCATCACTTACTCCTATTGGGTATCCCTTACATGTTATGCATTGTTTTTCTCTTGTTGTTCTCTTTGTCTTTCACATTTGACATTCTGCTTAGTATGTGTCTTGGAGTTGATCTATTCAGATTTAATTGGATGGGAGTACATTGTGCTTCTTAGACATTGGTGTCTATGTCCTTCAAAAGGACTGGGAAATTTTATACCGTTATTTCTTCAAATGGTCCTTCTGCTCTCTTTTCCTTCTCTTCTCCTTCTGGGGACTCCCATGACACATATGTTTGCATGTCTCTTGCTGTTGTTAATTCCCTGAGACGCTGTTCACTTTTTTTCCATTCTTTTCTTCATCTGTTCTTTTGTATGTTTGGTTTCAGAGGCCATTTCTTCAACATCACCAATCCTTTCTTCTGCCTTCTCAAATCTGCTATTATATGATTCCAGTGTATTTTTAATTTCATTTATTGCACCTTTCTTTCCCATAAGATCTGCTATTTTTCCATGTATGCATTTAAATTCTTCTTTGTGCTCATCCAATGTCTTCTTTTTTAAAAATTTATTTTATTTTTTTCTTCTTTATTTTGTTTTAAATGTTACATTAAAAAATATGAGGTCCCCATATACACCCCACCTCCCTCACCCTACTCCTCCCACATCAACAACCTCTGTCGTCATCATCGCATGTTCATTGCATTTGGTGAATACATTTTGGAGCTCTGCTGCACATGATGGATAGTGGTTTACATTGTAATTTACACCCTCCCCCAGTCCACCCGGTGGGCCATGGCAGGACATACAATGTCCAGCATCTGTTGCTGCAGTACCACCTAGGACAACTCCAAATCCTGAAAATGCCCCCATGTCGTATCTCTTCTTCCCTCTCCCTACCATCAGCAGCTACTGTGGCCACTTTCTCCACATCAATGCTACAGTTTCTTCCATTACTAATCATAATAGTTCCGTATTAGAACACCAGTAAGTCCGCTCTAATCCATACTCTATTCCTCCATCCTGTGGACCCTGGGATGGTTATGTCCACTCCCCCTTTATCAAGAGGGGGCTTAGATTCCACATGGATGATGGATGCAATTCTCCTGCTTGCAGTTGTAGGCACTCTTGGCTCCCTGGTGTGGCAGTTGACCTTCTTTAACTCCCTGTTAGCCGGCCATGGTAAGTCCAATAAACCAGAGGAAGGAGTCACAAGTCTGCTGAGGCTCAGGGCTGGCTGTCACATGGACAGTCCAGAGATTCAGGTCTCCTGAGTATACACCAACCCCAGCGCCAACCACAGGTCCAGTAAAAGTAACAGAAGGGGCATGTGTAGAAAGGTCATGTCTGAGTCCAACTCCGTCACACTCAGGAACACAAACTCCAAAGTAGGGTCAACTGACATGGCACTAAACTCCAGAGTCATCTGCCATGACCATAGAACCTGTGGGTCTCTGTAGCCCTCAGGAGAACCAGTACTTTGGCTGTCTCTGGTACCCTGCTGAGGTGTGCATTAGCATTACTCCTCTGATGACCTCCTGATTCTTTTTTGGAGATTCATAGCCATATAAACTCATTTGTCTTTTCCATTTCTCCCTGTTATCCAAAGTCAAAAAGCAGTTTTTAACACCTAATATTACATGTAGGCTGAGATATTCTGCTGGTCTGAGATGACCCTTTTATTCAAGGTCTTTTTCTAGTTACATCATCAGCTGGTGCTTGGCAGTAATCCCTCAGTGCCAGGGAGGCGCATCCCCAGGAGTCATGTCTCATGCTGGAGGAAAGGTAATGCATTTACATGCTGAGTTGGCTTAGAGAGTGGCCACATTTGAACAACATGGAGGCTCTCAGGAGGTAACTTCTAGGCACCCTGCAGCTCTAGGTCCAGTTTATATTTCAGGCACACAGACTCATAATTATAGCCATCAGTATCAAGGGCTCATTGTTGGACCATCCATCTTTATTGGTCTTCAATGTCTTCTTAATATCCTTAATCTCATTAGCCATTTCATTGAATTTATTAAGAAGATTTGTTTAAACATCTATGAATAGTTGTCACAGCTCCTTTATGTCCCCTGGAGGCTTATCTTATTCCTTTAACTGCACCTTATCTTCCTGTTTCTTGGTGTGGATTGTAAATTTTTTTTTAGTGTCTTAGCATCTGGTGTACTAGATGTATTTATTCTGGGTGCAATTTCTCTCTTTAGTTTAGGATTTTCTTGCCCTTTCTCCTTTGCTGGTTGTGTAGTAGAAGCTAAGGATGTAGTTTGAGCTGTAAGGTGTGGAGGCTGAAGCTTCCCTTATTGCCCAGGGACCAATGAAGCTTCTCCCAACTTTCTAGTTTGCCAGGGGTAGGATCAGAGTCATAACTATGTTTAATAATCCAAATTGTGCAGGCAAAGACTGTAGTTGCCCAGAGAGACTGATGAAGCTTCACGCCCCTTTCTCTCTTGCCAGGAACAGGGATGGAGTTGCAGGTGTGGGCAATGTATGCCATGCTGGTCCAAAATGACAGCATTTGTTCCAGTAGACATCTGACTATTCAATCTGTGCCAGCCGAATGTACCTGCAGTTACCTGTAGAGGATGGTGCAGGTCCTGCCAGCTCCCTCCCTGCTAGAAGTGGAGCTGAATCCTAGGCTAGGGCTGCAGGCAAATATGGGTGAAGGAAACCAGTCTCTACCTTCACTGTGATTTTCAGTCAGCTCAGCTTCCTTTCATCCCAGGGCAGAGTAAAAATGTTAGCTACCAGCCTCCTTCTGACTAGGTCAGGTTCAAACTTTAGCTGTTCTTAGCCGAAAATACTAATCAGTAGCTGAAATCAGTGGCCAAAAGGTCTCTTCCTCCCCTATTTTGGGGAAATGGAGCTTCAAATTCCAGCCACAGAATAGCTCCTGAGGTGGCTTGTATCACCAGAGTAGGATGTTCACTGTCCTCTGTAGCATGACTTTATTTTCCCGGAGAGGCGAGAGCAGGTCCCTCCAGTTTCCTCCCTGCCGGAGGTGGGGCTGAGGCTTAGGCTAGAGCTGCAACCCAGTCTGGATAGAACGAAGCTGGTCCCTACTAGCCCTGTGATTTTCTGTCTGCCCTGCTTTCCCTTGTGCCAGGGGTGGAGTTAAAATGGCAGCTACCAGCTGCTTTCTGACTTGGAACAGGTTCAAACTTTAGCTCTTCTTAGGATTATACTTTAGCCTGCTGAATGTACTACTCAATAGCTGAAGTTGGTGCCTAACCATTTCTTCCTCCCCCATTTTTGGAGTGTGGAGCTTCCAATTCCAGCCGTGGAATAGCTCTTAAGGCATCTGATACTCCAATAATGAATCTTCTCTGCAGATGTGCAGTTTCCTCCTTCCATACTTTCAAGGATGTTGCACGATGCTCTTCTCATTCCTTGGAGACCCCAAATAAGTGCTTTAGATAGTTTTGGGTGATTACTGACTTCCCTGTAGCACGACCTGACACTAGGCACTCCTTACTCTGATGCCATCTTGTTGGTGGTCTCTGATTATCCTTTTAATGGCTGGTGGATCTATAAAAACCTCTCCCTTTTAAATTCCTAATATTGATGATTTGTGTCTTCTCATTTTTTATCTCATTCTTCCTGGAAGCTTATGAATTTTATAGATTTTATTTGAAGAACCAATGTTCATTCCATTGATTTCCTCTATAGTTTTCCTGCTTTTAATCCCATTAATTTCTCCTCTTCTCTTTATTACTCCCTTCCTTTTGCTTGTTCTGGGTTTATTTTAGTGTTATTCTTTTGGGTTCCTGAGGTGGTAGCTTAGATTATTGATTTGAAATCTTTCCTCTTTTCTAATGTATACATTTAGTGCCATAGAATTTTCTTCCACTTTGCTCTAGCTCTGTCCCACATATTTTGATGTTTTTTTTTTGTTGTTGTTTTCATTCAGTTGTTTTTTTGTTGTTGTTATTTTGAGACATCCTCTTTGACCCATGGATTATTTAGAAGTTTAATTTACAGGTGTTTGGAGTTTTTTCCTATTGTCTTTCTGTTATTGATATGTACTTTGTTTCCTCTATGTTAAGATATATGTTCTGTATAGATTGTTGTATAAATGTCAATTAGATCCTGTTGATTGATGGTGCAATTCATTTCTTCTATATCTGTTGACTTTCTGTTTAGTAGTTCTATCAGTTACTGAGAGTGGGGTTTGAAATACCCAGTTATGATTGTGGATTTATCTATTTCTCCTTTTAGCCCAATACATTTTTACTTCATGTATTTTGAAACTCTGCTATTTAGTAAATACACATTTAGCATTGCTATTTCTTCTTGATTGATCTGTTTCTCATTATTTAATGCCTCTCTTTGTCTCCAGTAAATTTCTTGACTCTGAATTCTATTTTATTTGATATTAAAGAGCTAATCTTTAATGTTTTCATGTTTTATCTTTTCCATTCTTTAACTTTCAGTCTACCTATATCATTAAATTTTTAGTGAGTTTCTTGTAAGCAGTATATAGTTGACTCATGGCTTTTTAATCCACTCTTCCAATCTCTGACTTTCAATTATTGTATTTAGAATATTTATATTTAAAATAATTATTGTTATATTAAGTCATAAGTCTGCCATTTTATTATTTGTTTTGCTTGTTGGTTTTTTTCATTTCTTTCCTTCCCTTTTTTGCTTTCTTGTGGTTTACCTGAACAAATTTTAGAATTCTATTTTGATTAATCTACAGTTTTTTAATATATCACTTGGTATTCTTATTTCGTGGTGACTCTGTGTATTACATTACATATAAGTAACATATCATAGTTTACTGGTATCAACATTTTACCACTTCAAGTGAAATATAGAAACCTTACTTTAATTTTGATCCCTTTATATGCTGACCCCTTTAAAAAAAATATGTATATCATATGTGTTTCTTTCAGATACATTAAATATCACATCAGATGGTTATTACTTTTACTTCAATTATCAAACATAATTTTTAAAATTCAAGAGAAGGATAGTCTATTATATTTAACCCTTTTCTCACCAATTTAATTGTTTTTTCTTCCTTTCTAAGTTCCTTTGGTTATCATTTCCTTTCTATTTAAAGAACTTCTAACCTTTCTTTAAGTAATTCTGCTGGCAACAAATTCTTTCAGTTTTCCTTCATATGAAAATACCTTCATTTTTCACATATTTTTATTTCCCCTTCATTCCCAAAGGATTTTTTCACTGGATATTGAATTCTGTGTTGACAACTCTTTCTTTTAGTGCTTAAGAAATGTTGTGCCCCTTCCTTTTGACTCAGGTTTCAGAGCAGAAAACTGCTGTTATTTGAATCATTCCCCTGCAGATAATATGTCAGTTCTCTCTAGCCTCTTTCAAAACTGTTTTTTTTTTTAGTTTCCAAGGATTCATCATGATGTATCTTGCTGAATTTGAGTTTATTCTGACTGGAATTCAATCAGCTTCTCATGTCTGTAAATTTATGCCTTTTCCCAAATTTGAGAACTTTTCAGCCATTATTTCTAAAAACATTTTTTAATCCACTTTTTTCCTTCTTTTTAGACTCCAGTGATAAAAAATATATTTCTTTTCCTATTGTCCTATAGGTCCTGCTCTGTTCATTTTTTTTTTTCTATTCTATTTTCTCTCTGTTGTTTCTATTGGGCAATTTCTATTGATTTGCTTTAAAGTTCACTGATTGTTTCCTCTGTTGTCTCAAATTTATGATTGAGCATGTCCAGTGAATTTTCATATTTGTTTTTGTATTTTTCTATTCTATAATTTCCTCTTGGTATTATTTCATATATCCTATTCTTTTTTGCTGAGATTTAAAAAGTTTTACATTTGTTTCAAGAGTGTTCATAATTGTTTTTTGAAGTATTTTGATGATTGTTCCTTTAAAAGTCTTTTTGGATAATTCAAATCTCTGAGTCATTAAGTAGTTGGCATCTCTTAATTATTTTTTCCCATTCAAGTTGGTATTATCCCCATTTGTTGTATGATGAATGAGGATATTTCAGGTATTATATTGTGAGACTCTGGTTTGTGTTTGACCATCTTTTTTTTTTTTAGCAGTTAGTCTCTGTTTAGGTATAGTGTGCAGATCTAGGGTTGGCTTGGATGTTTGAATTCCCAGTAGGCCCTGCTGACACCTCCTAGCAAAGGTGCAGTGCTGACACACATTGCCTAGCAGCAGTTGGATGGGACAGAAGTTCAGTTCCCTCTCAGCTTTGCCCACACTTCCTTGGTGAAAGCTGAATACTGTCTTACATTGCCTGGCTGCTGTCAAGCAAGGTATAAACTTAGCATCTCGATGATGCCCACTAACTTTGAGGTGGGGGGCGGGGAGCGGAAGACTGATTTTTACCACCTTGCATAGCCTTATTATCCTTTATTGATGCCAGAAGGTAGTGGAAACTCACCTCTCTACTGGGATCATGGATACAGGAGGAAGTGGTGGGGGAGGAAGTAGAATTGCTTTTGTCCTTCTCCTCCTCCTTTTATATATTTTTCAGGTTAAAAAATACATTTATTATGCCCTCACTCTTAACTGATAGTTTTGATGTAGATAGAATTCTTGGTTGTTATTTTTCTTCAGCACATTGAAGATTCTTCTTCATGGTTTATGCTGAGAATTCTGTGTCAGTCTCATTTTTGTTCCTCTGCAGGAACATCTTTTAACTCTGGTTATATTTAAGATGTCTCTTCTTGCCTTGATGTTGTACTGTTTCTCTATGATGTTTCTTGTGAAGATTTATTTTTATTGTTCTTGCTAGGCAATTGGTGCACTTTCATTTTGAAGATATGTCATTCCTCAATTTGAAAAAATCCTCAATCATTCTCTTCAAATATGCCCTCTCCCCACCCCTGATTTCCTCAATTTGCTTTTTCTGAAACTTTCATACTTTTCATCATTTTTCTGGGTTGCATTCTGCTTGATCTTTTCAGTATATCATCTTCCAATTCACTGATTCTTTCATCTGTGTCTAGTGTAGAGTGTATGACAAGTAATGAGTTTTTATTTCAGTGAATGTAATTTTTATTCTGCATTTTTAATTAGACTTTTCCCTTGCTATCTCCTCTTTTATTTATAGTTGATTTTGTTTTGTAATTTCTTTCTAAAAATAAAATGTTCATTTCTTGAGGATTATAAAACATACTTATTTTAAAAGTGATTTTAAGATGGCAATATTTTAAGCTGGTCTGGAAAGAATCTTTTTCCTAAGCTGCTGGCTTTATTGTCTGTCTTGGTGTTCCTTATGTGATTTGGAATTGTGGTTTGTAGGTTCATCTTGTTTGTGAGCTTCTTTGTTTTTTTAATTCTTTTTCTCATACTTTCCTATCTAGTGGTTTTCTTCACTTTGCCCTCAAAGTTCCCAGATCCTATATTTAGACTTTGAGGTTTACTTCCTATATTGATAGTGGCAATACCGCAGATCCAGTCAACAAACTGGGGATAGATGTCCCTGTTCTTGGCCTTGGGGTCAATTTTACCTTCTTAAGATAACAAAGATTTTCATAAGCCATGGCCCCAGGCAGTGTTTAGCTACATGGCCCCAGGCAGTGTTTAGCTATAGGTTTTTTTCATGCTCCTTTCACACGTTTTGGAGCCTTCCTCTAGCTTCAGGTTTAACCAGCCCATCTGACTTTGGGTTACTACTCATGAGGTACTTCACTGCCTCTTATTTGCTAGGATCTAAGACATCTGGATCTGCTAACTTCTGATTACAGAAATCTTTAGAACTAGAGATTCAGCCCTGCTTATCATTTGGTGTTGCAGTTTTGTTCCTGGTCTTTCTCTCTCTTTTTGTATGTGTATGGGTATATATATATATATATGTAAGACACTGAATGCATATGAATAGATATTTATAGATACAAATGGAAATAATAGACTATTTGAGCACTCTTTTGATTGCTTAATTTTCTTCTCAATTTTTATCTATCTCTGATGTATTTTCAGAATAGTGGGACTATTTGGTGAGGACTTGGAAGAGTGAAATTATAAAACCATTTTCATGTGACATCAGTCTCTCTTTGTCCATCTTTTTCTTGACTATTAAGTCCTAGAGGACAGCATTTATCTCATTCATGTATGAATCCCTAGCATTTAGCTATTAGCAGGGTTAATGGCATCGAGTAGCCACATAACAAATATTTGTAGAATTGAGGTTGATTGAATGTTATAACCTCAGTTACTTATTTATCATGGTAAAATTTTAAAGCTATTATAATGTTTTTCCAAAGAGTGCTTTCTGTGTTAAGCCCTGTAATCCTGTGTCTCACTAAAACCATTCTGAAGCAAATTTAATTTTATGAAGCTAAATTTACTTTTATGTTGGCAATCCAATTCAAACTCCTTGCTTTGTTTTCAAATGGATGAAAATGGTATTTTAGTCAGCCAAAGGGGTGCTGATGCAAAGTACTTCAAATCTGTTGACTTTTATAAAGGGTATTTTTTTGGGGGTAGAATCTTACATTTACCAGGCCCTAAAGAGTCCAACTCAAGGTACTATAAGAGATACTTTCTCACCCTTAGTCATTTGCCACATGTTGAAGGAAGATGGTGGACGATGTGAAGGAAGATGGTGAAGGAAGATGGTGGACGATGCCACATGTCTTCCTTATTCCTTTTAAGGCTCCATGGTCCTAGCTTTTTCTGATCTCAGCTGTGGGCTGACATGAGGCTCGTTTTTCAGGGCTTCTCAGCTCCTCAGTTCTCTTCAGTTGCAAACTGTCAGGCTCATCAGTCTTCCCGAAGCCCTTGCTGTGTCTATGGAGCTTTCTCTCTTTCACTGTGTTCTTCTTTGTGTATCCACTGTGTTCTTGATTGATAGTTTGTTTATATAGCTCACTGAGGGGGTGGGGACTCAAACTTGCACACACTAATGATGTAGTTGAATCAAAGCCCTAATCTTGATTTAATAAATTAAAAGCGAAACCTTTGACTTTAATACAATCATAAAGGTGTCATGCCCAGAGGAACAGACCAGTTCACAAACATAATCAATATCTCCTTCTGGAATTCATAAATAATATCAAACTGCCACAAATGGAGTACCAGATTTCCAGGATTTTAAGCAGGATCTGAAATAACCAATGAAGATACCAAATAACACATTTGTAGGACAAAATTTCATTTTGGGAAAATATGAAAAAAAATGTTTAGGAAATCTTTTTGATGAATTTGTAGTACTGTGTTTGTAGCTAGTGACCCCACACTTCTGAAAACCTCAAAAATATGTAAAACAACAATAAAGTTCCATGGAAGTTAAAGGGTATAATGGCAGAAAAGGAAATTATAAGTATGAAACCATGAACTCAATCCCATATAGTCAGTGGAGTTGCCTTTAACTTTTAAATATTGAGTCAGAATATTTACTGGACCTTTATATTTATTAAGTTTTAGGAAAAATAGATTAGAAGAATTGAGGACAGGAAGATGGTGGGGGTAATAGGGAAGCTCATAAGATACTTTGATTCTTGAATAATTTTGTAGTACATGGATTTATGTTAAGTGAACGATCAATGAGAGTAAAAATTATTTACCAGTGATGCCATGAAAAAAGAACAAAAAATCCAGTACAGTCACAAATACTAGAGTTGTCTGGAGACAATTACAAACTCTACAAATGCTATGGGCAATAGGCACATCACTGTATTAAAACCAAGTACAATATGAAATTCTCAATTGCAGTAATGAATAAAATGTTAAATATAATCTAATATTCTTTACTCACTAATGCAGGAATGTGTAATTCATTTAAGAGGCAGTCATAAAAATAGTTAAAATTTCAAAGAAAAGAACTCTGTTAGGAACTGCTGACAATCAATTAGCAAAACCGTTTATGTGTAATAGTCATTTCTCAACGAGGCAAGATTAGATACGGTGCTAACCTACAGTAAAATCATGCTGAGATTTATTTGGCAATATTATTTAAAAAACTCTCCCTTTAATTTATGGATTTATAGATAGACTCGTGAAGATTATCATAGAAAAGAATTCTCCCTTGGTTAAAGGAAAACATGTAATTTAAGTGGAGGAGTAATTTATACTATACACTATAATTGTTTGAATTTAATGTGAAAATAAAGTAAATTTCAATATACTTTGTTGGGATTCACTCTAGCTCTCAATAATTCTGCTGCAGTGGGATGCTGGGCCATGACTGTTCATAGAGATATGGCTAAAGTCCACATAAACATACATAGGTAACTTTCTTGGTAATATTACCTTTGACTGCAAAGAAAGTAAACACAGTTAATATATTATTCTTAGAGACATATCATGCACAACACACCATGTACACCGTACCAGGGCATCCAAGAACATAAAAATTACAGTTATAAAAAATCACACCAATTTTATTAGAGATTCTTTGTAGTTTGCACTTTGAAAAAAATTCTAAGCTCCCTTTGTAGTTACTCCCACTCTAACTCTCAAGCTCTTCTGCATCCCCCATGCATGTAGTGCAATCCCCGCTTTGCTGCCACTTCAAATTCCTATGATTCTTCCATTTACCTTCAGAAAAGTGGGTATGGGACTGGGCTTCAAATATAGCAAGAACTCTCTCATTCGGAGTAGAGTGTTTAGGCATTCTTGAGATTTTGAACATGAGAACAATAATTTAAATCTATCAAGGAAGTGTACCCCAAATAAAATTTCTTAGAAAAATGAAGGTAGGCATCATATATTTAGTACAACTCCAAAGTACAAAACTTCTTTTACCATCATTTCCATCAAATAGTTATTTAGTCTCTGATGGTCAACTTCCAGAGATGGGGAGCTGATTACCCCACAATGAAGCACACACTGCATTTGGGGCAGTTCTAATTGTTAGAATTTCCCACAGTACCTATAACTTCTATACATTCTAATTGTTACAAAGTTTTTAATTACCCCTTACTTGGTTCTCCTTTATGTTAATCAGTTCATTTATTCCAATATATGAAGTGGAGTATAACCCTAAACATTATGGTTTTCCTCCTTCTCTGTATACCCTCTATTTTGCCAGACATTCTTCTGAGGATCAAATACTGTTTTCCTGATGAGATTTGACAAAGTACAGAGAAGTACGGGCTAATTCTTCCTGAAATTTGGGCACAAAATTTTTTCTTGAAGACTAATTCAAGATTTTACCATGTACTTTATATGCTTGGTTTCTTAATCTTTTATTATCAAATTAATACACAAATATATTGTGTGATTTATGTATCCTTAAAAAAGATAATAAAAAAATTAATACACAAATAAATTTTGTTTTCTTTAAAATAAGTGATATCTCATTCTACCCTCCTGAATGCTCATCCCCAGAGCTAAACTCAACAGTTTGGCCTTTATTTTTCTGGTCCTCATTTTATGTGTTTAAATGCATATATACATACATGTATATAAAATTTATAGTCTTTTTAAAAAATAACTAGGGTATTTCTTAATGTGCTGTTACTAATTTAATTAGTTACCCTATACTTTGATCAGCTAGCTAGTGTATCTTGAGCATTTTAAAATCACATATATTGCCATTCAAGAGTTTGATACCGAATTCAAGAAATTTAAAAATTCAACTTTTATGTTTTCTTATCTCGTATTAGTATCATTTTAAATTTTAACTCTAATGTCTAAAATATTGATTTTCTTTTTCAGTTTTGTGCCTTTTAAATTTGAAAGCAGATTTCCTACGTCTTTTACTAGGTCATTGAAAAAAATAATGCACAGTATCAGAGCAAAGAAAGTTACCCTATTGGAGATTTATTTCTAGGTAGCACTGTACCATTAATCAGCATGTTTAGTGTAGATTATTAAGTAGCACCAAACCCAAGTAACATATAGATACTATTATCACTGGTTATTTGGTAATGTGATTTGATATTTTGGGCTCTGGTCTGTGCAGGAGTGTTGAAAGAGATCTGTTTAAGTTCCTCCTTCTCAGAATATGAACAGAAGATCTAGACCAGAAAAACAATCACAGAAATAAATTGTGGTGAGTCTAGTCACTTTCACATATATTTACCTGTACTTGCTAAAATCAAATTAGGCAGAAGGAAAGCATAAATTTATAAGTTCTTAAAAATAATGATAAAAAAATAAAAAAGCAGGCATGTTCTGTATAACGTAATATTATTGGAAACTCTCTTAGTAGCAATGTCTCAAAAGTTGCTTCTTTTTAATTTTTTGTGTTTTTTATTTTTCATTAGAGGAGTTGTAGGTTTACAGAAAAATCTTGCAGAGTATACAGAATTCCCATATACACTGCCCTCCACTCACTTTTCCTTATTATTAACATTTTGCATTAGAGTGGTACATTTGTTAACAATTGATGAGACAATTTTATTATAATTATACTAAAAACTATAATTTGTGATTTACATTAGGGTTCACTGTGTTTTATAGTCCTATTTTTTAAACATACATATATGCAACCTAAAATTTCCCTTTTTAACCACATTCAAATATATAATTTATGGTGTTAATTTTATTCACAATGTTGTGCGACTGTCATAACCATCCATTATCAAAACTTCTCCGTTACCCCAAGGAGAAACTCTGTTCCAATTAAGCATTAACACCCTAACCCTAACTCCATCCTGGCCCTGATAAACCTGTGTTTTGTCAAATCTTTTAGGTGAGTCTTTTTACTGTTTCTTTTCTCTATTGTTTTAATTTGTACATTCTTAAGCTGTAGATATATGCTAAGCAGTGCCTTCAACCTGATATTACTTATAGAATATTCAAAAAAGTACTAAGGTAGCATGTGTGTATGTGTGTGTGCATTTGTGTGTCTGCTTGACTAAAGGAAAAATATTTCTCGTCACTAAAACATCAGATTTTAGATAAAGGATTTTTTACTTATCTAAAGAGTCAATTACCAATTACTCTTTGGTGGGGCAGAAAAACAAGACAGCTTTCCTTTACTAGGTCTGGACATGGGCCAGTAGAGAAATGGTTACCAGATCTTGAATCCCTTGAGGAGGAGCGTGGGTCTCTTTTCCTTGGATCCCTAGATCAGCTGGGATCCTCCATGTAGTGCCCAAAAGGGCCATAATGTTCTAAAGGGAATACTGGAGGCCAAAATTCATAAGGATTCAAACTGATCCATGTAGATAAGTGCATTCTAAGAACAAGCTAAAGTCCCAAACATACTGAATAAACATGCGCTGGGCCTCTGAGGATAAAAGTGCTTGGTTTGACCTTAGGTATCATGAGAACAACTTCTGTTGTAGGCAGCAGTCCAGGTTATTGTTCCTTCACTAGCCAATATCAGGGTTGATTTCCTTTTACCTAGGAGACAAGCTTTGATTTTTGTCTTATTTTTCCAGGTGTCTAATATTCCTGTGCCAACCTGAAGTCTTCATGTTGATGTCTGAGAGCAGGAGTTATCTTCCATCTGGGCTGGGCATTGACTGGAAGCCCATTCTCTGGTCATTTGTCTTGAGGTCAGCTTCTGCACTTCATTGGGATGTTTCCTTGCCTTGGTAGCAATGTCTTATCCTTTGTTAATTTTGTTACTCTCTGCAACAGGGCACCAGTGTCCTGAAACTTGGTCTCATGATCATTTTTGCTATTTGGAAATGAGCGAGCTCTGCTTTTTCACCCTTTTCCGATATCATTTTAAATTATTCAGACTTTCTCTCTGATCTTTGTGTCTGCAAGTGGAAAATTTAAGAGGACAAAGAATACACACTGGGGGTGTTTTCCAAGTGTATGTATGCAACCTGGGCTGTATTTCATCTATGAATTTATGATGATAGTGCCCAGAGGTACCAGTGGGATCTTTATATTGTCTCCAAGTCCTTTTATATACTGTAGACAAAAAGTAGATTTTATAAGCAATAAGGATAAGACTTTCCCTTAGACCCAAGGGTTCAGGAGATTTCTGATGGAGTTATCCCTCAGGATCTATAATGAGGCTACATGGTTCATGCTGTCACTTGGACATCAACGGAAAAATGTGTACTTGACTAGACTTTTAAGTGTAATGTCTAAGACAAGATAATTGCAAGCAAATCTTACTGATTCGTGATTACCTATTAATAGAAGAGAACAAATATATGGCTTACTTTGGAAAAAAGTGAATAATTAAACATCCTTCAGTGCCAATAGTACACACAAGAAACATGGAATAGTGGCAGACACTGGTCTCTGGAGTTCCTTTCAATTTACTTTCTGTTCCAGATTTGACTTTTTCTGATTGTGTGACTTAACCTCTAAGCAGGCAATTGTGATACAAATCTTATGAGGATTTGCTGGAATTAAATATAATAATATTTATAATTTAAATATTTGCAATATCGTATTATATACAAATATTTATAAGCCATGTTTGATACCTTATAGAGGCTCATTTATTCACAAACACATCTTGAGCACCTACCATATACAGGAATTGGGTTAGATGCTGAGAATAAAAAGATGGATAAGACAAAGTTCTTACCTTCGAGAAGTTTACAGTCTAATGGAAGAGAAAGATATAAAATTACAAAAATAGATATTTTTGATGTATTATCAGGCCAGTTACACAGAGAGAGGAATAAAGAAGTATAGAAACACAGAGAAGAAACACATTATACTACAACTGAGCTAAGAATGAGCCAGAAAAGAATGAGTAAAACTATATGATGCATACATTTTCAAGATAATGTAGCATTCAAAATATATGGGTTGGCTTTACTTTTCTTTAATTCACATTCAATGTGCACTATTTTTCATGCTTATGTGTTGGTTATTCATGGCTCCAGGACGTCATTTGTAAGTGGTAGGGAAGGAGTAGCCAAAATTATGGACCATTTTTGGTTTATAAGTCCATATTAAAATTCCTCAGATTGGTTGCTGTTTTAGTTTTCTATGTTGCTTAAAGCAAATAGCAGGATATGGGTCAGGTTAAAAAAAACGGAAATTTATTTGCTCATGGTTGAAGCAGGAAAATGTCCAAAATCAAGGCATCATCAGGCAATGCTTTCTTCCAGAGACTGGCTGCTGGAGATCTTTGGTTCCTTTGCCACATGGCAAGGCAAATGGAGGCATCTGCTGGTCTCTCCCTTCTCTTCTGAGTTTCGTCACTTTTAGTGTCTTGCTGCTGTGGCTTTCTCTCTCTCTCTGTCTCTCAATTCATTCTGTTTATAAAGTACTGCAGTTATAGGTGTAAGTCCCATCTTCAATGTGGTGGGTCACAGCTTGACTGAAGTAGCCTCATCAAAGAGCTTACCTACAAAGAATATATACCCACAGGAATGTATTAGATTTAAGAACATCATTTTCTGGGGTACATACAATTTCAAACCACCATAACCCACCCTCTGGGCCCCAAAGTCATGTTCTTTCCATATACAAAATACATGCATTCCATCATAACATCCCCAAAATCTTAAGTCACTATAGTAACATTGCTTAGTATCAAGTCTCACCAAAAATTGCTTATAGATGTGTTCTGTCCTGGGCCACAGTTCCGCTCCGGCCATGGCCTGTGAAACCTAGAGAACAAGCATTGGATAAATATTTTCATCCCCATAGGGAGAAATTGGAAGGAAAATAGGGGTCATTGGTTCCAACAAGTCTGACACCCAGCAGGGCAAACTCCATTAGATTTCAAGGTCCAGGAGTCATCTATGGAACAATGTTTTATCCTCTGATGAAGTTGTGGCAGCCCACCCCTTCAAAGTGCTTGTATAGCAGCCATGATCTACCCAAACACTAGGGTGAAGTTTCCACTCCCTTAAGCATCAGGGTGGTGGCTGGACTCTTCACAATCCGCCTGGCATCTGAGAAAACTGGGGTAGTACCACTCTTCCTGAGCAATGGGGTAAAGGGAAAAGGTGAGTATGTCCAAATGCTGTGACATATTCAACTTTTTCACACACATGGGTGGGTCCACTATCTTGACTGGAGACGATGTCTTTGGTACAGACCTCAGTTTCCGTGGTCCTGCCCTCAAAATGATTTTTCTTTCAGTCTGTACTTTTTCTGTCACTTTTATTCCAGGTTGGCAGTGGTTGTGTTCATACAGATCTCACTAAAAGCTTGTTGGTTTTGTCTATAGTATACAGGGGTCTAATCTAGGCCTTTCCACAGATCCTTCCTGGGTAACTGCACCTCAAATCCTGACTTGCTCTGAAATGACTGACTGAATCCATGTTCAGTTAAACCCTCACATAGAGCAATATACTCTGGGGACTTGCTTTCTGGAAGCTCAGAATTTTCCAAACCATCAATTTCTGGTTTCTTTGTGCCCAGGAATTGAATTCCCAGTTTCTCCTTTTCTTCTTGCATGTTACTATAAGCTGCAAAGAGAAACTAGGCTTCATTTTCCACACTTAGCTTGGAAAGCTCCTTGGCTAAATATCCAAGCTCACTGCTTTCAAGTTCTACCTTCCATCTAATATCAGGACTCAATTTTGCCAAGTTCTCTGCCACTTTAAAATAAGGCTCATCTTTCTTCCAGGTTTCCAACACATCATTTTCTTCAAAGGCCTCAATAGAAGTACCTTTAGCATCCATAATTCTACAGTCTCTTCAAAGAGATCTAGGCCTTTTCTCTCAAGCACTGCACAATTCTTCCATTCTCTACGCATTACCCAATTCCAAAGCCATTTCAACATTGTTGGGTATTTTCAATAGTAGCACCCCATAACTGATACCAAAATCTGTTTTAGTTTCCTAGGCTGCTTAAAGCAAATACCAGGATATGAGCCAGGCTAAAAAATGGAAATTTATTTACTCATGGTTGAGGCCAGAAACGTCCAAATCAAGGCATTATCAAGGTGATGCTTTTTTCCTGGAACTGGCTGCTGCAGATCCTTGGCTCCTCTGCCACATGGCAAGGCACATGGAGGTATCTGCTGGTCTCTCCCTTTTCTTCTGGATTTCCTTTCTTTCAGTTTTTCACTTCTGTGACTTTCTTTTTTTCTCTTTCTATATTCACCTATATGCTTATAAAGGGTTCCTGTAATCAGATTAAGTCCTATCTTCAGTGAGGTGGGTCACACCTTAACTGAAGTAGCCTCATCAAAAGATCCTATTTACGATGGGTTCACACCCACGGGAGTGGATTAGGTTTAAGACCATGTTTTTCTGGGAATACACAAAATATACAGAATATACAGCTTTAAACTACCACAGTTGTTAAGACTGGCCACAACAAAACTAAGAAGTAAAAAGACATTTAAAGGGGGGGAACTATCAGGTGTTATAAAATTAGGCTCTGAGAAGCATACAGTAGGGGGAAAATGAAGGCAGTAAATATTATTAGTGTGTCCACATGTTTTATATCTTGCTTTCCTGAGGCAGAAGCTGCCTGGCGACAGAGTCTCCACTTACCCCTCTGCCGTAGCTGCTCAGGCCTTGAAGACCTGGAGAAGGTGAGATCATAGGTTAAAGCTCAGGTAGAAACTGGTTTAGGGCAACTTAGGGAAATGGATACTAAACTCTGAAAGGCCTCTGTCACACAGGTCTAGAAGACTTGAGTCAGAGCTCTGCGGGTTGATTAATAACATGCAGCCACATTTCCATTTAAGTAGATTTTTGTGGACTGGTCTTTGAATTTTACTATCTTTTATAACGTTATGCTAACAAGTAAATTCACTCTACCAAAAGGACGTTGAGATCACAATGCACCCATAAGATAGAATAACTAAACTGCTTCTCTTCCATGCTGTGAGTGAGTCTATGTAAGTCTGGATTCTGTACCTAGAATGTGTAAAAGCCACTTAGTGTTTGTTTTTTTCATGTTTGCCCACCCCCCAACATTGCTAATATATTTCCTGAGTATACATACTAAGAAACTTTTTAATTATCATTGCTGAGTAACAAATCAAGTAACATTTATGAGATTGTGTGTGTAGGACACTTTGCTTTGTAGGTTTATCAAATAGAGTTCTGAATTTCAAGATGCTCACACTGTAATATCTTTCCAAGAACAAACCAAAACTTAGTCTGGGCCTCTGGGAATCCAGACATCTGTATTAAACTAATGTCTAGAAAAGTTAAACCAGTTTTATCAACATGGTGTCAAATACCTAGATCATTGGAAATTTTGCTAACCAGATCTTATATATCCTGTGGATGTATCAGAATAAAAACTACAAACACACACCAAACAATAAAATTCATCAACAGCTTTGCACTTGAGTCCATCATGTGCATTTCCATGGTGATAATGTTACATATACAACAAAATAAGTCTCATTTTAATCACCTTCAAGCATACAATTAAGTGGCATTAATTACATTCACAATATTGTGCTACCATCAAAACAATCCATTATGAAAACTTCTCCATCACTCAAACAGAACCTTTGCATCCATTAAGCAATAACTTCTCATCACCCTTCTCATCCACCGCCTTCCCCCACGCCCTCCCCGGGACCTGGTAACTTGTAATCTCTATTTTTGTCTATGAATCTGCATATTCTAGATATTACACATCAGTGAAATCATATAATATCTGGCCTTTCACTTCTGGCTTATTTCATTGAACATAATGTCTTCAAGTTTCTTCTGTGCTGTAGTGTGTCTCAGAACTTCGTTACTTTTTATGGCTGAATGATATTCCATTGTACATAATACCACATATTATTTATTCATTCATCTGTTAATGGACATTTGAATTGCTTCCACCTTTTGGATATTGTGAGTAATCCTGCTATCAACATTGGTGGACAAATATCTGTTGGAGACCCTGCTTTCAAGTCTTTTGGGTATATACTTCAAAGTGGGATTGCCAGGTTCCTACTTTTGAAGAACTGCCAAACTCTTTTCCCCAGTGGCAGTGCCATTTTACAATCCCACCAACAATATATGAAGATTCCTATTTCTCCATATCTCACAAAAACTTACTATTTTCCACTTTTTAATACAACCTATTCTAGTGAGTGTGAAGTAGTATCTATTGTGGTTTGAGGTTGGTGTTTTAAATACCTAATGGTAATAATGTTGAGCATATTTTCATGCGCCTATTGGCCATTTGTATATTGTCTTTTGAGAAATGTCTATTCATGTTCTTTGCCCATTTTAAAAATTAGGTTGTTTGTTTGAGTTGGACATGTTCTTAATATATTCAGGATATGAAATCTTTATCAGATATGTGGTTTCCAAATATTTTCTTCCATTCTATAAGTTTTCCTTTCACTTTCTTGGTAATGTTTTTTTTTTAATCTTTCTTTTTTTATTATCTTTTTTTAAAAGATATGTAAGTCACACAAAATGTTACATTAAAAAATATAAGAGGTTTCCTTATATCCCACTCCCTCCACCCCCCATTCACAACTTCTTTCATTAGTGTGGCACATTCATTGCATTTGATGAGTACATTTTGGAGCATTGCTACACAGCATGGATTATAGTTTATGTTGTAGTTCACACTCTCTCCCAGTTCATTCAGTGGGTTATGACAGGATATATAATGTCCTACATATGTCCCTGCAATATCATTGAGGACAACTCCAAGTCCCCAAAATACCCCAATATCACCTCTTTTTCCCTCTCCCCCTGCCTTCAGCAACTCCCGTGGCCACTGTCTCCACATCAATGATTTAATATCTTCCATTGCTAGAGTCACAATAATTCTATAGTAGAATACCAGTAAGTCCACTCTAATTCATATTTTATTCCTCCATCCTGAGGGTCTTGGGATGGTGATGTCTGCTCCACCTCTAAATCGAGATGGGGCTTAGATTCCACATGGTTGATGGATGGAATTCTCCTGCTTGCAGCTGTAGACTCTCTTGGTTCCCTGGTGTGCTGATTAATGATCCTCACCTCCCTGTTAGCTGACCTGGGGAAGTCTAATGAACTGGAGAGTACGTGTGGCAACTCTGCTGAGGCCCAGGGCCCAGACAATCCAGAGAGTCAAGTCTCCTGAGCATATACCAGCCCCAGTGCCAACCACTGGCTCAGCAAAAGTGTCAGAAGAGGCAAGTGTAGAGAGATCACATCTGAGTCCAACTCCATCATGCTCAGGAGCACAAATTCCAAAGTAGGGCTCACTGGCAAAGCACTGAACTCCAGAGTCATCTGTCATGACCGTAGGACCTGGGTCTCTCTGTAGCCCTCAGGATTACCACTACCTGGGCTTGTATCTACTTTGGCTGTCTCTGGGATCCTGCTGAGATGTGCGTAAGCATGACCGTTTTGATGGCCCCCGACTCATTTTGAAGTCTCTTAGCTATATAAATTCATTGTCTTTACCATTTCCCCCTTTTGTTCAAGGTCTTTTTCTAGTTGCATCACCAGCTGGTGTTTGGTAGTAATCCCTCGGTGCCAGGGAAGCTCATCCCCATGCTGGGGGGAAGGTAATGCATTTAACATGCTGAATTTGGCTTAGAGAGTGGCCACATTTGAGCAACATGGAGGTGCTCAGGTAATGTTCTTTGATGTACAAAAATTTTTAATTTTGATGAGGTCAAAATTTATTTTTTCTTTTGGTGTAAAACCTAAGAATGCTTTGCATAATACAAGCTCCTAAAGATATTTCCATATGTTTTGTTCTAAGAGTTTTATAGTTTTAGGTCTTATATTTAGAAAGGTGATCAATTTTGAGTACATTTTTATGTAGTGTGAGGTAGGGGTCCACTTTCATTCTTTTGCATGTGGATATCCAGTTTCAAAAATTTGTTCTTTATCATGATGTTCTTGACTATTAAGGGCGCCTTGCCCTTCCACAGGGATTGGAGGGTGGGATTTTTCAGTTTTCAAAAACATCTATTAGAATTTTGGTTGGATTGCATTGAATCTGTGCATCACTTTGGGTTGTATTATACTCTTAACCATATTAAGTCTACCAATCCATGAACATGAGATATTGTTCCCTTTATTTAAGTCTTCTTTAACTTCTTTCAGCAATAATGTACAGTTTTCCTTGTACAAGTCCTTCACATGCTTGGTTAAGTTTATTCCTAATTGTTTCACAGTTTTAGTTGCTATTACAAATGGAATTATTTTCTTGTTTCCCTTTTTAGACTGCTCATTGCTGGTGTATAGAAACACCACCGATTTTTGTGTGTTGTTTTGTGCCCTGCAACTTTGCTGAATTAATCTATTGTTTATAATAGCTTTCTTGTAGTTTCTTTGGGATTTTTCATGTATAAGAGCATCATGTCTCCTAATAGGGTTTTACTTTTCTTTCCAACTTGGATGCCTTTCATTTCATTTTCTTGTCCAGTTGTCCTGGCTAGAAATTTCCATACAGTGTTGAATAGCAGTGGTGAAAGTAGGCATGCTTGTCTTTTTCCTAAGCTTAGGGGGGAAGTTTCA
Organism: Dasypus novemcinctus; assembly: GCF_030445035.2. Classification (NCBI taxonomy): domain Eukaryota; kingdom Metazoa; phylum Chordata; class Mammalia; order Cingulata; family Dasypodidae; genus Dasypus; species Dasypus novemcinctus. The sequence continues at coordinate 23,678,768 of NC_080689.1, read as the reverse complement.
GTATTCTGCCACTGGGTATGATGTTAGGTGTAAGCTTTCATATATGTCCTTTATCATGTTGAAGAAATTCCTTTCTAATCCGAGTTTTCTGGACTGAGTGTTTTTGCCAAGAAAGAGTGCTGGATTTTGCCAAATACCTTTTCTCCATCTTTTGAGATAATCATGTTTTTAACCTCCTTCATTCTATTAATGTGACGTATTACACTAATGGATCTTCTTATGGTAAGCCACTCTTACATTCCTGAAATAAATCCCATTTGCTCAAGGTGGATAATCCTTTTAATATGCTGCTAGCATTTCATTGAGGGGATCTGCGTCTATATTGGTCTGTAGTTTTCATTTCTTGTGATGTTTTTATTTGCCTTTGGTAGTAGGGTGATGTTGGTATCAGATAGATTTGGGAAGTATTCCTTCCTCCTCAGTTTCTTGGAAGTGTCTGAGCAGGATTTGTGTCAATTCTTCGAATTTTTGGTAAAATTCATCAGTGAAGCCATCTGGTCTTGGACTTTTCTTTATTTGTAAGTTTCTGATTCAGTTTCTTTACTTATTATTGGTTTGTTGAAATCTGTTTCTTATTGAGTCAGTTTAGGCAATTTGTATGTGTCTAGGTATTTGTGGCATCGATTGCTCATGGTATCATCTTTTAATTATTTTCATTTCTGTAAGGTAGGGTGTAATATCCCATTTCCCTTTTTTTTTACTTAGAATTTGCATTATTTTATATACTGTTTATCTTAATTTAGGGTCCAGAAATATATATTACTTATATAACTGCCTATTTAACCTCAACAATTTGAGCAAATAGGCAGACATGAATAGTTTGACACAAAAACATAACTTTAGTTACTTAAAACTTCCATTTTTTTTTACAAAATAAGTGTGACTGCAAAACATTTCAAAGACTCCTGAAACTTTTCTTAATTTGCACTATGACTGTGCAGTTTTTACACTATGACCATGCAGTTTTACACAAGAATTTTATTTCTTTTTTTTTTCCAAATTCTACTCAATTTATTCATTTTTTAAAAAATATTACATTCAAAATATATGAGGTCCCCATTCACCCCCACCACCCCCACCTCACCACTCCCCCCACAGTAACACTCTCCCCCATCATCATGACACATCCATTGCATCTGGTGAGTACATCTCTGGGCATCGCTGCACCCTATGGCCTGTGATCCACACCATAGCCCACATTCTCCCATGTTCCATCCATTGGGCCATGGGAGGACATACAATATCTGGCAATTGTCCCTGGAGCAATTGTCCCTGTCCCAGGACAATTCCAAGTCCCGAAAATGCCTCCACATCTCATCTCTTCCTCCCCTTCCTTGCACCCAGCAGCCACCATGGCGACTTTTTCTACACCAATGCCACATTTTCTCGATTATTAACCACAATAGTTCATGAATAGGATATCATTAAGTCCACTCTAATCCTTACTGTATTCCTCCTTCCTGTGGACCTTGGCTTGGTTGTGTCCATTCCACATCTATGTCAAGAGGGGGCTTAGATTCCACATGGATACTGGATGCAATCCTCCTGCTTTCAGTTGTAGGCACTCTAGGCTCCCTGGTGTGGTGGTTGACATTCTTCAACTCCATGTTATCTGAGTGGGGTAAGTCCAATAAATCAGAGTGTAGGAGCTGAAGTCTGTTGAGGCTCAGGGCCTGGCTCTCATATTGTCAGTCCAGAGATTCAAATCCCCCTTTCCATTTCTGATTTTTTCTTTGCATTTTCTGTTTCTTTGTCACACTAGTTAATGGCTTGCCAGTTTATTGATCTTTTCAAAGAACATGCTTTTAGTTTTGTTGATTTTCTCTATTCTTTTTCTATTCTTAATTTCATTATCTCTGCTCTAATCTTTATGATTTCACTTTGAGTTTAGTTTGCTCTTCTTTTTATTTTTCTTCCAGGTGTGAAGTTAGGTTACTGGTTTGAGGTATTTCTTCTGTGTTAATGTAAGCTTTCAGAGCTATAACTTTTCTGTGGATACTGTCTTTGTTGCATCACATAAGTTTTGGGATGTTTGGACTTCATTTTCATTTGTCTCAAGATATTTTCAATTTCTTCCTTGGCCCATTGATTGTTTGAGCATTTTGTTTAATTTCCACTCAGTTTTGAATTTTCTAGTTCAGTTATTGATTTCTAGCTTCATCCATTGTGGTCCTCCTTTGTAAAGGAGGAGTAACCCTCACCTATTCCAATTAGTCATACAGTCTAAGAAAAACAGTGCACTTACTATGCATACCAGCCACAAGGTACTTTAACTACCTCTTCAAATCAGATAGTTCCCCCAAATCACCTCCTATTTAGAAAATCTAAAAATGCTACTGCATTCTTCTAAAAATTGTTTATAACCTAGGTGGGTTGGAGGTGTTGCTGGTGAGTTGGAGAACTATCAAGGAAGCACTCTGCATTATTGAGGGGATGTGGTTATGGGATTGATTTGGGAAAAGTCCTTGGCACTGAGACATAGCTGTAAAGAATGCTCCTCCTAAATTGAAATTGGCATAGAAGTAGGGAGACTTTTAGCACCTGCAAAATTTCACTATAATCCTAGTTTTATGATTTGTGATGTAACAGTAGAATGTAATAGATGGGAAAAGTATATTCCATCCTAGGTAAAACAAAATTTTGGAAACAAATTTGTTAAAAATTGGAACAAAATACTGTCAGAGGAGGCCAATGTAAAATGATTTGGAGGATAAAAGACATAGTAAAATAAAATGGAACAAATATGCTTTTTGTTGTAATGGAGTGAAAATCATTATACAGTAATAGTTCCCCTTCCATAATTCAATAAAATATCCTTAGTTAATTTATCAGATTATAAGATGCCTTTATTTTATTTCATTTGAGTGAGAAGGCAGAGTTTCATCAGTGAGGGAAAATGGAATGTTTTATTAGAAAAACACTGTATAAAGAATATTGAAAAAGATTTTAGTAAAAGTAATCAGGGGAGGATAGTCAACTCTGAAAATATTTCATTCTAATACAATATAGCAAAATTGATCCAAAGGAAATTGGTAAGAATAAAATAAATTTGAAACTCAAGCATCAATCCTTAAACACTGTAATTTTCAAAGTACTGCCAACTAAACCATTTTTTCCTTGTGTCAGAACACTCAGATATTTGGAGAAAAATATTGCTTAAAAATTATGCTCCTACCAAATACTGGCTGTGAATTATTCAGTAAGTGTATGGGGGTGATATTGTTTGCAATACATTTCCTGCCAACTTCTGTTTTCCAATAAATGTTTAAAAAGAAAAAAAAAACTTGAGGAAGCTTCACAGTGTAATTGGTAATAGAAGCAGATGGTACTTCTTTGACCCTTCATTTTGGTTTTTAGGCATTTGCAATCACTTATGTGTAAGATATGGGAACAGACAATATACATTAAAATTAGCTCCATCTTTTTTAGCTGTCAAAAAGTAGATTTGGTCATAAAATTTGGGAGTTAAGAAGCTGAGAGATCATCTAGTCCCATTCTTGTATTTTACAGGTGAGAAAACTCTTTGTCAGAGAGGCAGTAAATTGACTAGCTCAAGGTCACACAGAGAGAAAATGTGAACAGAAATCAGCTCCTTGACTTAGTGCCAGAGACCCCCTGCTTCTACTTCCAATACGAAGGTTGTGTTTTCAATTTGGGGAGATTGGAATATTTATAGATCATTTAAAATTATGAAATATTGCAAGCATCCTGAAAATTATCAAGAATAACAACTCTGCAGTATCTTCCCACCCAGTTCTGTCAAAATTTAAAACATTGCCATATTTGCATCAGATTAAAAAGAAAGTATGGTACAGTTAATGTCTTCTTCAATAGATTAGAAAATATTACATTCAACTTACACTGAAATAATAGCACATCAGCTATGGATTCATTTGTAATTCTTTTTTTAAAAAATTAATTTATTGAAGCATATCACTCATACATAAACATACGTAAACAGTAAGTGTATAGTGATAGTTGTGAACTTACAACACATATATAACATCATATAGAACGCTTGTAATTCACCCTACCACCAATACTTTACATTACTGTTAAAACTTTTTAACTAATGATTAAAGAGCATTGTCAAAATATTACTACTAAACAAAGCATTTTCCCACCAACCTACCCTATTATTATTATCTTTATATCATTTATATATGAACATCCATAAACAATTAAGTGTGTAGTAAAAGTTGTGAACTTATAAAGCAAACATGCTTAACATCATACAGGGGTCCCATACCAACACCAACACCTTGCATTGTCATGAGACATTTGTTACAAATTGTGCAAGAATATTGTCAAAATCTTACTAATAATTATAGCCCTTATCTTACATTTGGTGTGCTTTTCCCCCACCCCACCCTATTATTATTTTTTAAGTGTATGTTTTTTATGACAGAAGTTGAAAACTTATAAAACAATCATGCACACGTGCTGAATTCCCAAACAGCACCTCTCTATCAACATATCACACTATGGTGGAACATTTATTACAGATAAGATAATATCATCTGATTGTTACCATGTCCATAGTATACATTTGGCTCACATTTTCCTTACTGCCTCATTATCAACACAGTACATCTTTGGCTTAGATGCAAGAATATTATATTATTACTGCTAACCACAGTCCATAGGTCACTCCTGTTGTATTTTTCCCCTGCTTCTCCACATTCCCAACACCCTGCAGTAGTGACGTACATTTGCGCTAGCTCACAGAGGTCACTATTGCATCTATACCATGAACCACAATTCTCATCCATCTCTTGGTCTATTGTACTATTCAGTTCCTAGATTATTCTGTAGCATTCTGTCAATTAGTATTTACATACCTAGACTACCATTTTCAGCCATATCCCCATTTACAAAATAGCTGTTACTCACTATTTGTTACCATCCATTCTATACATTTCCACACTTTAGAGTAAAGCTAATTAAAACTTCTACATACATTAAGCATAAGTAGTCCATCTCAATCATCCTTTTGTCTTCTTTAAGAATCCACCACCTACCACCAGGTCTTGAAGATATTTTCCTACATTTTCTTCTAGAAGTTTTATGGTTCTTGCTTTTATTTTTAGGTTTTTGATACATTTTGAGTTAATTTTTGGATAAGGTGTGAGATAGGGGTCCTGTTTCCTTCTTTTGGCTATGGATATCCAGCTCTTTCAGCATAATTTCTTGAATGAACTGTTCTGCCTGAGCTGTGTGGGTTTGACAGGCTCATCAAAAATCACTTTACCATGCATGTGACGGTCTGTTTCTGAACCATCAATTTGGTTCCATTGGTCTATGTGTCTGTCTTTATGCCAGTACCAAGCTGTTTTTACCACTTTAGCCAGGTAATACAATTTCAAGTCTGGAGATGAGGGTTCGCTTTTCCTTTTTATGATGTTTCTGGCTATTCAAGACCTCTTACTCTTCCAAATAAATTTGATAATTGTGTTTTATTTTATTTTTTTAATGCTGGTGGAATTTTTATAGGGATTGCATTGAATCTGTATATCAATTTGAGTAGAATTGACATCTTAATGATATTTAGTTTTCCAATCCATGAGTATGGAATAGTCTTCCAGTTATTTAGGCCTTTTTGATTTCTTTTAACATTCAGTTGCAGTTTTCTAAATACAAGTGCTTTACACCATTGGTTAAGTTTATTCCTTACTCTTTGAATTTTATCTGCCATATATTCTTTTCACCACTCTTTTGACACTTTTAGTTACTTTTATTGATATAATCTTCATCTCTAGACTCTCTTCCAGGCCTCTCTCTCCTGTCTTTTCTTTTCAGGCTCCTGCACATCCCTTAGGGCTTCCTGAAAATCTGGTCTCTTGATTAGAAATTCTCTCAGTTACGTTTTTCTGTGAATATTTTAGTCTCTCCTCATTTTTGAAAGACAGTCTTGCTGGATATAAGATTCTTGGCTAGACGTTTTTCTCTTGTAGTATCTTAAATATATCACACCACTGTCTTCTTGTATTCATGGTTTCTGGTAAGAAATCAGCTTAATCTTATTGGGTATCCCTTATATGTTATGCATTGTTTCTCTTTCTGTTCTCAGAATTCTCTGTCTTTGGCATTTGACATTCTGATGAGTATTTGTCTCGGAGTTGGTCTATTCGGATTTTTTTTGGATGGGAGTATGTTGTGCTTCTTGGACATAGATATCTATGTCCTTCAATAGGGTTGGGAAATTTTTTTACCATTATTTATTCAAATATTCCTTCTGCCCCTTTTCTCTTCTCCTCTCCTTCTGAGACACCCATGATGTGTATGTTTTCATGCCCTTTGCTGTCATTTAGTTCCCTGAGACCTTGTTCAATGTTTTTCATTCTTTTCTCCATCTGTTCTTTTGTATGTTCACTTTCAGAGGCCATTTCTTCAAGCTCACCAATTATTTCTTCTGCCTCATCAAATCTGCTGTTATATGATTCCAATGTTTCAAAAATTTCATTTATTGCACCCTTCATTCCCATAAGACCTACTATTTTTCTATGTATGCTTTCAAATTCTTTTTTGTGCTTATCCAGTTTTGTCTTAATATCCTTAATCTCTTTAGCCATTTCATTGAATTTGTTAAATAGATTTGTTTAAACATCTATGATTAGTTGTCTCGACTCCTTTATGTTATCTGGAAGTTTATCTTGTTCCTTTAACTGGGCCTAAGCTTCCTGTTTCTTGGTGTGGATTGTAATTTTTTGTTTGTGTCTTGGCATATGGCTTACTAGAGTATTTATTCTGTATGCATTTTTTCTCTTTAGTTCAGGGCTCCTGCCCTTTCTCCCTCGCTGGATGTGCAGTAGGAGCCAAGGATGTAATTGGTGCTGTAATCTGTGGAGGCTCAAGCTGCCTTCATTGCCTCAGGGACTGATGAAGCTTCTCCCAACTTTTTCTTTTGCCAGGAGTAGGACAGAGTCACAGCTGTGTGAAATAATCCAAGTTGTGCAGGCCTAGACTGTAGTTGCCCAGAGTAACTACTTATGGTTCATGCCCCTTTCTCCCCTGCCTAGGGCAGGAATGGAGCTGCAGGTTTGGGGAGCAATCTATGTAGTGCATGTCCCAGATGACTGCAGTTGCCCTAGCATACTTCTACTTATTCAGTCTGTGCCAGCAAAAGTTACCTGCAGTTGCCTGGATAGGCTGGTGCAGGGTAGGCCAGCCTCCCTCCTGCCAGAGATGGGAGTGAAGCCTAGCCTAGGGCCGCAGGCTGATCTGGGTATAAGAAACTGGTTCCTACTGTCATTGTGATTTTTGGTCAGCCCGGCTTCCCCTTAATACTGGGGGTGGAGTCAAAAGGCAGCCGTTGGCCACTTTCTGACTTGGACAGATTCACACCTCAGCTCTTCCCAGGGTTATACCTTAGCTAGTGGATTCTACCAACCAGTAGCCAAAATCAGCAGCCAACCATCTCCTCCTCCTGTTTTTGCAAAATGGAGCTTCCAATCCCAGCCATAGAATAGCTCCCAGGGAGGCTTGCACTGCCAGAGTAGGATAATATCTGGCCTCCATGGCCTGGCCAGTAATTTCCCGGAGAGCCTGGCACAGGTCTCCCCAGTTTCCTCCTTGCCAGAGGTGGCTCTGGGGCCTAGTCTAGGGCTTCAATCTTATCTGGATGGAAAGAAGCCAGTCCCCACCAACACTGGGATTTTCAGTCCACCCTGCTTTCCCTTGTGCCAGGTGTGGAGTTAAGATGGCAGCTGCCGGCCTCATTCTGACTTGGTCAGGCTCAAACTTAAGCTGTTTTGAGGATTATACTTTAGCCCGCTGAATTTACTCATCATTCCTCCCCCATTTTTGGAAAGTGGAACTTTCCATTCCAGCAGTGGAACAGCTCCTGAGGTGGCTTGTGCTTGTAGTGGAGGATGGACGCTGGCCTTGCTGGTGTGGAGCACTCTACTTATGAGTCTTCTCAGCAGATGGGCAGTCTCCTCCTTCCATTCTTTCAAGGATGTTGCAGGATGCTCTTCTGGCTTCCTGAAGCCCCCAAACAGGTGCTTCAGATAGCTCCAGATAGTTCTGGGTGTTTACTAACTGCCCTGTAGCAGGAGCTCCTTACTCTACCACCATCTTGCTGTTGTTGTATGTAATTCTTTTTAAGTCAACTCATAAATATTTCCAGTACCTTGAAAATAATGACAATGATGGTGAAAATCATAAAACTAATAATAGTGCCAATAATATTAAGAAGCCACCATTGTTGTGCTTAGTTTATGATGGCTACTCTTTTTTTTTTTTTTGCATGTATTGTTTTATTTTATGTAATATCACACTTTGCTATTGTCCTGGAGTTCAACTCTGTCTTTTTGTCATTATTATTCTTGCCTGACATAGTAATGCATTATAGAGGTTTTGCTTGTTTGTTTATTCATTCTGGTGGGCCAAAAGGCCTCTAATAGACCAAATAATTTCTTTGTAGGGGTAAAAAGAGATGCTTAATTTTTGAGCTGGATGACGTCTCCTGCTAGGTTACACAACTTAAAGACCAAAGCTGGGGCTGGATTTCAGCCCCCACTTGTCCCTTGCTCAGGTACCACCTCACTGTGGTAGCTCCAAACGGCCATCAAATCCAATGGATCCAAGTCTTACTGAGGAGAAGAGATCAAGACACTACCAATCCAAAATAAAGATTGTGTGAAAAAAAATTCAATTTGGTTTTGGTTGAGTTTATTGAACTTATGTTTGAATATTGGTTACACTTGATCTGAAAATTTGCATTAAATAAATGAAATAAACACACTGTAAATGAAGGACAGACCAAGAAAAAGCAGGGAATCTGCCCAGGGTTTCCTTCCAGAAATAAAGACTTCCTCAAAACAGATCCTAAATTGAAATGTGGGAATTCAAAGCACATTACCCTTTGAGATTTAGATGGACTACAAAACTAAAATGACTGAGGTTGAAGGAGTACGAATAAGGTTTAATGCCAAGATCCCACTTACTTCCAAATATTTCTATATTCTTTCTCCTCAACCTGAAATTTTCTCCACAGAGTAAAGTAAAGATGGGGATTTTGTCATCTCCCTACCTACCCCTTACAACACATTTCTGCCCACCTTGTACTTCTCCCCTTTATTCGAGTGGGTAGAGAGAGATCGTTTACATTTATTTCCTTAGTATGAATTCTTTTCCCTCTCTCTACTTGGAAAACTCTTACTACAGTCAAATTTCAGTAAGCACAGGAATGCTGTGGTAGTAAAAATAGGTAAGAATCTGGAGAGTTGAATATAAATACATAATTGGACTATCAAAAGTTGTGTAGCATCTGAAAAGCCTGAACCTGAAGCAGTGTCTGGCACATAGTATGCACTCAGGATATAATAGTTGGGCTGAAATGTCTTTGGCAGCCTTTAACCTGCAGTTAGGTTCTTGTATGTAGCTCCAATCAGAATCTCTTGATATGCTACACACAGCATTTTACATGAAGTGAGACTCATCAACCTGTGGATTCCCAGATTATATGTTACAGGAGATCTGGTATACCTGGGATGAGTCTTAGATACTCATAGACCCGACACACATTCTTTACTCCTACTGTGCTCATTTTTACCTATGATTTGGCCTCAGTCTCCATTTTCTGCTTTAGCATTCCAGCTTCTGACTGAAATTGGGACATGCCCTGAACCCCAGCACACTTAGGTGGGGTCTGGGCACACTTTGTTGTGTCTTTAACTTGGCTAGGGGTGCACACCTTGGCTCTATTCTACCCAGTCTTTGGCTAAGTGTCCTACTCCCACAGACTGGCCAATTGGACTTGGGATGCTTGTATACTCTCTGACATGGAATGTCTGTATCATGCACCATAGTCCAGTGGCCAAGGGCCCTGGCATCCGATGGTCCTGGCATGGCTTATATCTCCTTTATACTTAAACTTGGTCAAGATTATCAGCCTCTTCATTTGTAAATTGGAGATAACAATACATCTTCATGTTGTGAGGATTAAATAATGTAGAAGACACACAATTTAGTACACAAGGAAGTGCTTAAAATCTCTTTGATCTCTGAGGATAGGAACTCTGTCCCAAAGCCAGCTGAACACTGGCATTGGACTTCATTGGCCTACATGGATTCTGGATTCTGGTTATTGACCCTTGGGGACCAGACCTGCTGTTGAGTAAGCATCTCTCGCCCTGGTTGGTCTTCCCTTTGTCCCTCTGTTCCCTCTAGCGAGATTCTAACAAGGAAGGGATGGAACGAGCACAAAAGCATCTGTCTCCTGATTTTGCCTTGGCATTGGCCATGGTAAGACAAAAAGAGATTGATTATTTTAAAGCACAGTAATTAAGAAGGTTCAGTACGAATTGCCCATAATATCAGCAAAGCTATTCATTAACTAGAGAAGGTGCTATTGGTTAATAAACTGAACTTACAGAGAAATTTGCCATGAATAAGCCAAAATTCTACATAATTCTCCTCAAGATGAGGGAGAATTGACTTTATTTTTCAAGTACAGTATCTCTAGATATTACTCATAATTGGACATGTATTAAATATTCTTGGAAATGAGTTGATATTTGTCAAGTAATTGCAACCATTAAATAAATGCTCAATTTCTGGGGAAGTTACACTGTGCTCAACATATTTTATTGTCTCATTTTAGTGATGCGGTAAAATGAGCATAGACTTTAGAATCAGACAGACATGGTTTTGAATTCCACCCTGATATTTAGTTAGCATCACTGGGCCTTAGTTTTCTCTAAGATGAAATGGCCTTCTCTTTTTTTCTTATTTTTAAGATAACTGTATGGCTTGAATATGATAATGAATGTCAAGTGCCTTGTCTAGGCCCAGTTTGCTTTTCAAACCTATATAGAGGGCACTCTTTAAAGTGAAGTTAGTGAGAACACCATTTCTCATCTGAACACTCTGCTGCAATCATCCCCTCATACAATAAATGTCAACGTGATCCTCTTATTCTAAGATAGGACTTGCTGCCTGATCTTTTTTTCATTTGGACAGTGAAACTTAAATTTAGGGGAAATGAAGTGATTGAATTCATTGACTTGGAAAAATGGGGAAGGAGTATTACTGAGTCTGTGTTATTATTATGAGTGAAGTTGTGACTATTCACTCTTCATCCTACAAATACTTATTGGAGTGCCTGGTAAAGGTCAGGCACTATTTTAGGTGCTGGGGTACAAGAGTGAACCATACAGGTCAACTTCCTGTTCCTATGGGACTTAAGTCCTAATGAGCGCATATAGAAAATAAATAACTAAGTAAAATATACAGTACAATAGACAATGATCATATTATCAAGAAAAATTATTTAAAGAAAATAAGAAGGACAAGAAGTTCTGCTTGATGGTTTTTTCTACATTATATAGAAGGGTCAGAGAGGTCCTCTTAGATAAGGTGACATTTGATCAGGAATCTGAAAGACCTGTAGAAAAATTTGGAGATATTAAGGGTAGAGGTTAAAAGGAAGAGTGTTCCTAGTAGAGAAACAATACATTGCAGAGACCCTTGAGGAAAGAGGGGTTTAAAGACCATCAAGAAGATTGGTGTGATTGGAGAAAGAATGAAGGCATAAAAGACAAGATCAGAGAAGTGAGGCATGAATAGGCAGTTGTCCTGGAAGACAATTTGTAAATTTATGGGTATTTTTGAGTGTCACAATGATAGGGTATGCTACTCTCATACAATGGGTAGAGGCCAGGGATATTAGATATACTGTAAAGGTGGGACAGTCTGACATGGCGAAGAACTATCCAACACCCTGTACAACTTTCAACTATCTGGATGCATACTTGTGTAGTGTAGGGCTGCCGCATATAAGTTGTGGACTGTGGAATCTTTGGAGGCACCATTGTGTTGTGTACTATCTGTACAGTTGTAAGTGACATCCCCATGTGTAGGCAAAACACTGTTTATAGTTATCTGAAGCAAGAACCTAACTCCACTTTACTTGTAAACACAAAGTTTATTTTTGGAGAGGGATGGAGCCACCATTTTATAGTCATGGAATTTATTAGAATGTAACTGCTATGTAAATGAGAAAAGATTGTTTTATTTTGTTGGGAACTTTACCAAGAGTTAATTAGAAGAGGGAAACCACACCATAATTTGAACAAGGAAAGTTTAATATGGAGCATTATTAACTATGACAGGGAATTAGAATAATGAAGGTTTAGTCAGTAATGAAAATTTCAAATAATATAGAAATGGCAGATATAAGGATCAGTACTATCCCTAGGGTTAAGAGAGAACATACAAGGAAGAGCCCTCCCCATCCCTGCGTGGGGGCTGCTGAGACCCAGTACCTGTTAGAGAGGGCAAAGCCATTACTCATTGGATGGTAAAGAAGTACCTATGAGTCTGCCCTGGGAGAACTTGCTAGACATCTCCCCTTTGGAACTTACCAGAAAATCAGGTGCCTGGGAAAGCTATTCATGGGGAAGGTTTTCATCAGGGGCACTCTACTACAAACCCGAAGCATGTGCTGGGGAACTATTGCCTCTTGGTGCTGCTGATCCCTATAGATTGCAGAAACTGCACACTGGAGAAGCTACCTGTGCTGCAGGAACCTAATACTGAAGAAGCTGCCTGTGCCACAGAAGTCATGCTGGAGAACCTGGGAGCACTACAGGAGCTGGGTGCTGGAGCAGCTGCTGATGCTGCAAGAAGTGAACACTGTAAAAGTCAAGCCTACGGACTGTAGAAGTCTGCAGAGGGGGGAACACTGGGATAAAGAAGGAAACCCCTTTCTTCCTGCAACACCTCTTGAGTAACCTCTATGGACAAAGATGAATATTGTGCAAAGGAAAAAAATGTTTAAAGGATCCAGTTCCATTTTTGCAGAGCAGGCAATGAAGGATAAATTTGGAGCTGAGAGGCAATAAACTGATAAATGGCACAACTATTTTGGAAAATAATGCCAGTGATAGAAATCCATTTGTTTTATTTGAGTTGCCAACTTAATGTATTTTTATTTGTCTATGGTGGTACTACACATAGGTGCAAATTTCTAATAACTTTATTATGTCTTCTAGTGAAGTTATGCCTGAATAGTTTGATCTTGAAATTTATATGATTTTATTATTATTTTCCTTTATTTCTCTGCCAGGTCACTATATTAATGGCTTTTAAAATAGTGTAAGACCTATAATGTTGTATCCCTATTCATCCTCAGGAATAAAAAAGAACCAGTGAGTAATAACCACAAAGAGCGTAAAATAAATTGATCTAAAGTCTTACAGTTTTCAAAGGAGGAAAAGGTTGTCTTGAGAGGGAGCAAGTTTCCCATTATGAGTACTGTCTAGCCATTAACCTGGGAGGGAAGTTGTAGGGCAGATCTAAGTTTTGGATGTGTGGAAGGACCTAAAATCTTTTTACTATCCCTTCTAATGCTGAAATTTTGAAATGTGCTGCAATCAAAGTTTTTTGAGGTCATTGCAGCAGCTTGCTCAGTTTTGGCTTTTGCTGCTTGGTGCAGCCGAAATTAAAAAGAATTGGAGCTTAGAGAGAGAAGGGAATTTGAAGAGGGGAAAGTTAGGAGAAGAAAAAGCAAGAAGGAGCTCATATTTTATTGAGCATGTGGTGTTGTGTTTTGCTATTTCAAACACAAGCAACAGTACTGAGTTCTATTAGGGATGACTTTGGAGCTGGGTCTAGCTGTCCTGCCATGTTAATAGGTTTGAGTTCTGGGGATAGAATTCACCCTCCTCATGTCCCAAGACTGCAGCTTTGTAGCAGCATTTCCTATCAGCTAATCCTGCCTTGTTCCACACCCTGATTGCCTCTGAAGCCCCACATCCTATATCACACCTATGCATCTTGTATCAATTTCCTGATACTACTATAGAAGTTATCACAAACTTAGTGGCCTAAAATAATTCAAATTTATTCTTGTACAGATCCATAGCTCTGAAGTTCAAAATGGTCTAGGTAGACTCAAATCCAGGAGTTGATTTGGCTATGTTATTTCAGGAGACTCTGGAGGGAGACTTTTCCAGCTTCTAGAAGCTGCCTGCATTCCTTGGCTTGTAGCCCCTTCCTCCATCTTCAAAACCAGCACTGGATCATCTTTGGTTCTCTCCCTTACTCTGCCTATGTCGTCACACTCCTGCCTCTCTGGATAGTTCAGCCTAATTCCCTCATTGAAGATCCTTAGTTGCCATTGCAAAGTCCCCTTGGCCATAGAAGGCAACCACATTCAAAGATTCTGGGGATTAAGATGTAGATTTTGGTGGGGCCAGTATTCTGTCTATTACAGTAATTGACAGCTAAAAGTTATGCCCAGGTTAAAGAGAAAAACTGAACCGTGGAACGAGAGCAAGGGAGAATGAAAATCTGAGGTACTGCTGCAGGTATAATTAACTGCTGATCTCTTCAGACACATCATTATTTCAGACCAACCCCATCCACAGCCATGGGCATTTTGCAAGCCATTTGTGCTGTGAGTGAAATATTTTTATTTCTCCTTTTGGGACATGGGAACATTTTACTTTACTGCCCACTTGGGGTTAAGTGTGGCCATATAACTGGTGTGGCCAGTGAAATGGAGCAGAAGTGATACATGTTACTTGTAGGCTGAAATTTTAATTGTCTGTGCAATATTTGCCTTGTTCTCACTTTTCTGCTGGAGCAAGCATGGCAGCACATGGATGAAGTCTCCTTCCTTCTGGGCCCCTGAGTGAGAATGAATAGAGCCTCCAGCTGACTCCCAGTGGACATACAGCCTGAATTAGAAATGAACCTTTGTTCTTTTAACCCAGTTAAATTTTGGAGTAGTTTTTACTGCAGCATCATCTAGCTTGTCCTGAGAGGTAGCCTCCTTAGCATAACAAATTAAGGTTTGTCCCCTATCTTTTTTTTTTTTTAAAGATTTATTTTTATTTATTTAATTCCCCTCCCCTCCCCCGGTTGTCTGTTTTCTGTGTCTTTTTGCTGCGTCTTGTTTCTTTGTCCGCTTCTGTTGTCGTCAGCGGCACGGGAAGTGTGGGCGGCGCCATTCCTCGGCAGGCTGCTCCCTCCTTCATGCTGGGCGGCTCTCCTTATGGGTGCACTCCTTGCGCGTGGGGTTTCCCTACACGGGGGACACCCCTGTGTAGCACGGCACTCCTTGCGCGCATCAGCACTGCGCATGGGCCAGCTCCACACGGGTCAAGGAGGCCCGGGGCTTGAACCGCGGACCTCCCATGTGGTAGACGGACGCCCTAACCACTGGGCCAAAGTCCGTTTCCCTGTCCCCTATCTTGGTACTTCCCACCAAAGACAAAATCCCCTGGTGCTCTGTTCATCAAGGAAATCTTCTAGATCCTAAGATGAACCTACCACTTAAATCCTAGTTTGGAGGATGTTGCTCATCTATGTTTCTATCCACCTTTCCAATATTTGCAGACTGACGGCCAGAAGAAGCATACCACCCTAGACTGAGAGGAATACATTCATTACCGTATATTTTAATGGTTACCTGGCGGGTCCACGCACCAGCCACTGTTGATTTTACACAAAAACTCCACTCCTTTCCTCTACTTGGAATATCTCCTTCAGCTTTTTTTTGCACCTCCTGGTACCGGCATCACTGGGACAGAATAATTTCAGCTCACCCTAAAGACCTCTGTGGCCCCTTTCCCCTGACACATGGATGGCACCTGACCTTGCAGTGAATGGGTGGGTAGTACCCATGGCAGCTGACTCCACCCATCTTCCTCTGTGTGCATCCACCTTGCTGTTCACCAGTCCCTGGCCTCTTCTGAATTCCACCAACAATGATGGAGACCAAAAATTAGTACTGATTTCTCTGAGAAAGGGACCTGCAAGATATTTATGAAAGATCCTCAGCACCCAGCCACCCATGACCAGTCATGGGAATGCACCCTCTGTCTTCAGAGTGCTCTAGCTTAGGCAAACTCAGATGCTGCCCTTCTTGAGGATGGGTCCTCAACTGGTGAGGTCTGCTCCACCCGTGGATCTTTAGATAAATATCGCCTACACATGCATTACACTAGCGAGAACCTAGAAAACACATGCAGTTTTCCCAAACACCATCCTGCTCACCTATTTCTTTCTCTTACAATCCCTTGGTCTCTTTTCTCTCCAGTTTCTATTTGCTACCTCAGAACCTCCTTACCTAGATAACCTATTCAGATGCATTGCCCCAATTTTAAAGTGAGCCATTCTCTTTAGGATAAGAGGTTATAAGAGATGAGATGTGGAGGCGTTTTCGGGACGTGGAGTTGTCCTGGATAGTGCTTCATGGACAATTACGGGACACTGTAGATCCCCCCAGGGCCCACTGGATGGAACGTGAGAGAGTCTGGGCTATGATGTGGACCATTGACTATGGGGTGCAGTGATGTTCAGAGATGAACTTACCAGGTGCAATGGATGTATCACGATGATGGGAGAGAGTGTTGCTGTGGGGGGAGTGGGGGGCGGGGGCGGTGGGGTTGAATGGGACCTCATATATATTTTTTTAATGTAATTAAAAAATAATAATAATAATAAATAAATATATATATAAAAAAAAAAGAGGTTATAAGAGCCCTCTGGCTCATGCACCTGCAGTTTTAGCTGGGAGGGCCTTCTGCTGCCACACCTTACTTCAGGAGATTCCTTCCCTGCCGAGGCAGCCACATGCCCGACCCCTCCTGAAGCAGGAACAAGCGAATACCAGTCTCTGAGCTCAAACACTCCTCTCAGCGGTGTCAGACCTAATCAGTGCACAATCATATGATGAGACTGAAATTCTCAATTTTTTTCAGGTTAGCCTGACATGAAGTCAAGAGCTCAGACATGTAGTGGAACTTATGCTCTAGACGATTAGCTTTTAGATGCACCCACACGTTCTGAGAGAAATACCTCTGGAATTTCCTGAAAGGGGGTGGGGCAGTGAGTGAAACTAAAACCTTGAGAGAACTTTTAGGTCCTGGTGTCATGTTTTAAATCCTATTGGGGCAGGCAGGGCTCTTAACAAACTAACAGCTAAGAAACTGCTCTGCTTTTTGGGGATTTTCCAGTGTCTTCCTGCAGGTAAATGCATGGAAGTAATCACAAGCAGATATGAGCCCTCAGGCAAAATTAGACTCATTTATTAGAGAGCTTCTGCACCAGGAGAGGAGGAAATGCAAGGCAGGTATAAAAGGGCAGCTTTTCTTGTCTTTGCTCCTCCACGAACAAATTGGATTTATAATTACAATTAGGACAGTTAGGAAATTGAACCAGGAAAGTTCATCCTCCAGTATTGAATTTTAAGGTGATTTCCAGTCATGTGGCAGGATAAAATGAGGGCATTCTGAAAATATGATCAGGTAGGAATATTGGTGTGAGGTTTTCTACAGCACTTCTTTAACTGAAAGAGAATCTTCTAAGAAATATCAGGGTGCCTTGAAGTATTGTTTTATTTTCCCCAATATTTGTTTTCTCTGAAATTCATTCCACTGAGGCTTCAAAATCAAAAAGAATGGGAAATACATTTTCTTCCTTCATTTTCAGTCAATTATTGAGACAAACATTCAGATATAATTATAGATTCTTAAAATCCAGGAATGAAAAAGTAATTTTGCCAGACTCTCACAATGGAGAACAATTATAAAATAAAAAATATTAAACTAAATTGCCATACCCCCACGTCCTCAGACTCCTATTTTATCCTATCTGCGAGTAATACAAGCTGTTTTTCTCCACATATTTTGCCTGTGTTAAGCCATCCTAGTTTTAAAAATTATTATTATTAGATTGACTCAAGGCATGTGAAGCTATTTCCATTTAAAACTTGAGAAAATGAAAGGGGGCTGGAGAGGAAGGAATGTAGTTTCTCTAACAGAAAACACTTTCTGATGGTATGAGTAGGGTAATGCATTCTGTTTTCATTCAGAACAAAGAATTGAAATGTAAAAATTCCGTTTTGTATTTCTTATGCGGCATAACAACAAATAAAGATGACATGTCTTATTAAACGATTGTGTGGCTAAATTAAACTCTTCATATTTCTAAATAACTCATATGTTTGTGTGTGAGTTCAATGGTGTACCATGTGATGCTGATGACCTCGACCACCCCCTCCCCAATTATTCAACAACACAGATTTTATTTTGATAACAGTTTCAGGCCTAATGAAAATATACCATGGTGACTTAGGATTGCTGAATGAATAACAAGGATTTTTAAAGAGCCCTAACAGATACAAAATCAAGAATCATGGGTTCAAGTGCCGGCTCTGGTGTTAACTACTGCTAACCTTTGCATAAGCCATCAGGACCTTTGAGCCCTAGTTTCTTCATCTATAAAGCAGAGGTGATAGAACCTTTCAGTCTGATCCTGCCTTCCTAATTGATTCAAGGTCTCACCCTCTCTGGTTTGGTTTTCCTACTTCTGCCCAATAAACTCATTTGGAGCCTTAAGATGCTGGTGAAAATGACAGGTGATATATGACTGACAGGGAGCTGTACAGAACATATGTCCAGGGTGCATGGTAATGTTTGGATATACTCATAGTGGCAACAATTAAAAACCACAGTAGGGGGGGTACTGGGTTCCTGGCCAGTGGTGCTCTGTCGTGGTCCCTAGGGGAGCAGCGACAGTCTCCCAGGTACAGTGGTGGGGACCGGGAGGGAGTGAGGGTTCAACAGTGAGCCCCAGATGCTAATGACTATGCTTGTGAGCTGATAAACCCAAAATAAGAACAAAGCCTAGAGCAACTTTGTGCCTGGGAATTTCCTTCTGTCAGCCTTCATGTTACTCAAATGTGGCCAGTCTCGAAGCCAAACTCAGCATGTAAATGCAATGCCTTCCCCCCAGCGCGGGACATGACACCCGGGGATGAGCCTCCCTGGCAACGAGGGACCACTATCAACTACCAACTGATGATGCAACTGGAAAATGACCTTATACGGAAGGTTCAATGCGGATCAGCAGAATATCCATGTCTACATAAAATACCATGACTTTAAAATGCTGTTTGACCTAAAGTAAGGGGGAAATGGAAAGGAGAAATGAGTTTATATGGCTACGAGTTTCTAAAAAAGAGTCTGGAGGCTGGCAGAAGGTTTGCCCTCATGCACAACTGAGCAGAGTCAGAGAGACAGATAAAGCAGATACAACCCCCAGATATTGGTTCCTTTGAGGGCTAAAGAGACCCATGGGAGTTATGGTCATGGCCGATGGGGTTAACTACCAGGGCAGATGGCCCCTCTTTGGAAATGGTGTTTATGTGTGATGAATCTGGACTCAGATGGGATCTCCCTTCATAAGACTTTCATGCTAATGTGCTGGAGGTGCAGTTAATGTTGGGGTTTAAGATATATTTAGGGGATTTGAATCTCTGGACTGACAATGTGATAGCCAGATCCTGAGCCTCAACAGACTCCAGCACCTACAATCTGATTTATTGGACTTACCACACTCAGCTAAGATGGAGTTGAAGAAGGACAACCACCACACCATGGAGCCTAGAGTGATTACAACTGAAAATGGGAGGATTGCATCCAGCATCCAGGTGGAATCTGAGCCTCCTCTTGACATAGAGGTGCAATGGACACAACCAATCCAATGTCCACATAGAAGAGGTGGCATTGGATTGGGAAAAGTGGACATAATGGACAAAGGGTATGGGGAAAGGCAGGAAGAGATGAGAGGTGGAGGCGTCTTCGGGACATGGAGCTGCCCTGGATGGTGCTTCAGAGGTAATCACCGGACATTGTAAATCCTCACAGGGCCCACTTGATGGAATAGAGGAGAGTATGGGCCATGATGTGAACCAATGTATATGAGGTGCAGAGGTGCCCAAAGATGTACTTACCAAATCCAATGGATGTGTCATGATGATGGGAACGAGTGTTGTTGGGGGGGGGGGGGGGAGAGGGGGGGTGGGGGGGTGGGGTTGAATGGGACCTCACATATATATTTTTAATGTAATATTATTACAAAGTCAATAAAAAAAAAAAATTAAAAAAAAAAAAAGATGCTGGTGAAGCAGCTACTTCTCCACCCCAGCCTGCCAAGTAGAATTGATCATTCATTCCTTGGAGCCACTAAGGTGCTTTGCATATTCTTTGATTATAGGAAATTTCCCAAGATCCTGTAACTCCCTTTATGTGTTGGGTTCCTCTACCAATGCTCACTCTCCTGGAGGTTAGGGACCAGGTAGGTGCCTGGCTGGCCTCAGCGGAGCTTGATTTGCATTTGTGGACTGAATGGTGTACACATTCTGCTTGCCACAGGGCTGCCATAGAGGAGAGATGAAGTTTGATATTTACAGAAACAATAGTAATTCTTTGAAAATATTTTCGTTGTTTCCGGATTTCTTTCTGCTTGCACAGCTGTATCCATGGGTCATAGAAAATCTCACCATCTATAAGTTTCAGATAAACGAATCTGTGCACTGATGTAGCTTTTTCTTTCAGGTTAAATAACCCCCAGTTCCTCTAGTCATGATTTATAGGCCCTATTTTCCAACTCTTTAATCATTTTCATTGCTTTTCTCTGGAACTTCTCCAAGTTTTCCATTCATCTTATGTTTCAGGCCCAAACTGGACTTAGTATTGAAATACTGAGTGAATAAATTATCTTCATCTTCCTATATTTATTATTTTTATATATAAATGCCTTTCCCACTAATCAGTCAATTAAATATTAACCAGTCACTTATGCTACCCATGGCACAGGGCTTCAAAGTTTTTGGCACTTTCAGGAGATATGATTCCTCTCTGTAGAACTGGCTTTCCTTTGGTGGCATTACATGAAAAACAAATTAAAAAACATCTGTATAGTACTCTGCTTATATAAAACTTTAGTGGATTTTCATGTCAATAAAAAATGCTTTTGTTTATCACTTTTGTTCATCTGAGGTTAATGTAATAGCTCATCTGTCCCATGAATATAAAAGCTTATTCCTCATCCCACATTGTACTGTGAATTAAGAAGAAGCAGAAAATTTGTCAATTTTTTGAATTATATATTTTTAAGAGACTCAGTTTCTTTCTAACTTCTGTATTTTGTTCTATTTCAGCTGAGCATTGTTTTTCTCTCTATTATACTGGAGAGATTACTGTTAATACTAAAATATTAATAACATTCAAGTACTTAAACACAGTAAAATGATATCACTGTTGTATACTACTTTATCTTTTAAGCATTTTCCATGGCTCCTCTCTCATTTGATCTTCATAAAAACCTTATTTGTGAAGGTGGGTAGGAATTATCATCATTAGTGTGACCACCCTGAGGCATAAGCAGAGTAAAGGAATAAACAAAGAGATATAAGTTAATGGAATGATAAGTTTTCTGACTTTGGGTTCAGGTTTTTCCACCGGAGTTCCTCAAAGTTTGAGAGGAATCTGGAGCATTATTATTATGTAAGACTCCTATAGATTGAAACTTAATTAGTTTTAAAGCCTTATCTAGTTACAATAATTGTCATATATTATGTTATTTTTGTGATAAGTATGCTTAGTATAGATACAACACTATATAATATGATATAAACAATATTATTTAAGGATTGATGATAATATTCATTCATAGACCATTGTAAAGTTTGTGGTCTGGTAGAACATCACCAAATTAAAGATGTATAATAAATATCTTTCAGTAAGAGTGTGCCAGTGTTATCTCTGTGGCTGTGTCTGTAAATTCACTCAGAAGTAATGTCAAAATTCTAATTTTGAGGCCCTCTGAGAACATAAATCATGGGCTAAATGTCCTTCTGGACTTCTTCTCTGCAAGGCCCTGTTTTTCACTATTTTACCTGCTGTCAGCGGATTCATATCTCAAGATGGAGGTCTAAGGAAGCCACAAGAAGGTTGTCATAAACCAAGCATTTTTGTTAACCTGCTGTTTGCTGGAATCTGTTTTCTTCAAATGATACATAACCCCTTTTACTCACTGCATCAAAAAATTTTAACTATAATAAAAAACCCACAAATTTTTATTTTTGTAGTCAATTTGCAAAATATTGAGCCAAATCTAGCTTCTTTTCTCTGTTCTTCTGCAAAATTGCTTTTGTTCCAGGTATAAATTTTGCTGATTTCTGTGATTAACTCTTTTTAAGTGATAGAAGAGAATACTTACATACTTGGGTTAATTTTTAAAAAACAATATTTATGCTTTTTAAGCAATTTTATTAATATATAATTCATATACCACACAATTCATCCAAAGTGTAAAATTCAGTGGTTTTTAGTACTCTCATAGAGTTAAGTAATCATCACTGCAATACATTTTAGAACAGTTTCACTACTCCCAAAAAAGAAACTCAGCTCAGGTCTTCCTGGATGTGAAAGGAATGGTGTGGAATTGCTGCAGTGTCCAATGGAACTTTCTGAATTGATGAAAATTTTCTATAATGGTGCTTTCTGATACTGTAGCCACTAGCTACATGTGACTATTGAGTAGTCAAAATGTGGCTGAAGAACAGAATTTTAAATTTTACTTACATTTGTTTAATTCAAATTTAAACAGACACATGTGGCCAGTGGTACCATATTGGACAGAGCAGATCTAGAGAATCTTCATGTAGGGGTTGGGAGGAGGTGTGGTATCCGAATTGTTAAGCAAATATTTAAATAAAATTTTCTCTCAGGGAACTTAGTCCCAATGGATTAAAAGAAGTTTTGGAGGTTGATTTAAAAAAAGAAAAGAATATTTTAAGAAGTATTCCAAAGCATTTCAAAAGTACAGATCCCTATAGACCTGTAAGCAGATTTATGCATCTTATATAATAATCAGTCTTCAAAATAAGTGAGCATAGAATTAACTTTATTCAGTTTAAATCAACTTGCGTTTCAGGTGTTATCTTAGTTGAAAGGACGAAAGTCCGGAAATTTGATCCTCTTTGCTAAGACTAGATTGTTTTTAATACTCTTGAGAAAACTATGTGTATTATGCTCATATTTAATATTAGCTGATGATCTTTCAATGCATTTCAGATAAAGTCTTCAGGGAGTTTGGATAAAGGTACATATGCTCTTAGGGAGAATGACACTGTGAGTTGAATTTATTCCCATTTCTGAATCCCCTTGAGCATGTAAGGAAGAATAATTGCTTGAGAAATGCTTCCCTTTGAGATCATTCTTTAGTCAGTAGCCAATGTGAAGAGGTAAATGTTTACCCCAGCACAAGGCTGCAATCTCATCTGAATTCTACTGTTCTTTGATTTCATCAAAAGGCAAATTTGCATATGAACTGATAAGGCACCCTGGCACAGGGATCCTGGATTTCACACAGGCACAGATTTGGCATGGGACTGAAGAAAACTCAATTATGATTTATGCCTATGCAGCAGAGTTTCTTATTGATTACCTGCCAGAACCATGATAAAGCAATGTTGGGCCCCAAGCCAATCCAGCCATAATCTTTCCTCCGGTTTTATATTGTATGCGATTGCTTATGTTTTCTGAACATCCGTGAATAATAATGGTTTGCAAAACTGATCCTTGGATATGCAAATTTGTCTACAAAAAAAGTGCCTAAGTTTTTTTTGCAATCATTTGGGATTTATCCACTGACTGTTTATGTACATTATATTGCTCTAAGTTTTATAGGATGTAGAAGAAATGAAAAAGAATGGTTAATGTTTTGAGGAACTTGCTGCAGTAACAAGGAGGAGGTAGGTTGTCTAGAGATGAAGATATAAGTCTAACAATTGCTTTCTAACATTGGGACATTGGTAAAATTGAGTAAAATGAGGCCATGATCAGAATAAACTGAAACTAGACTAAAAGGCTGCTTGGATATGATTCTTATTGGAGGAAGAACATAAAATAAAAAGAAAAGAGCTGGGTAGAGGGGCTAAGAGATGAGGGTCATTAAGGGAACACTTGGGCAATGACTTTCCTAATAATCAGCCTCCTCTTGAGATGTTGTGTATTATTCCTCGTGCTTAATATAATAAAATATCTAACATTAACATAGTGCTACTGTGTGTCTGGCCCTGTTCTAAGTGTTTTACAAATATGACTCATTTAAAACTTATAAAAAGTTTGTGAGGTAAGTTCTGTTATTATGTCCATTTTGCAGTCTAGTTAACTGTGGATCAAAGAAGAAATGGGTAGTGGCTCCAGGGCCTGCTCAATCAATCACTACCCACACAGCCTCTTATCTATGGAGAAGAACAGAGGGGCATTTGTCAGTGTTCATATCTTGGCTCTGCAAGGAGTGACAGAGCCGTCCCTTTCTCATGGTGGGTACCAGACAGGCCACGTTCTTCAGTTTCAGGATCACTCGTGGCAGATGGGCAAAGTCTCCTCATTGCTGCTTAAACAGCCAGTTCCAAAGACCTTTCCTCAGTTCTACAGAATAAGTCAGTTAGGGTTTATAAGGATTTTCAAGTGTGTGAGGTGGTCTCTTATTAGCTGGGGACTACTTAAACTCTCAAGAGAGTTCCTTCTTTCCATATATCTGCAGCAAGGGGAAGAACTTAAAACTTCCAGTTTGGTTAATGAAGTTTCACAGGGAACAAAAATTTCATGGGAGACTTGGGATCTTATTTAATTAAAATCTGATTTAAAATTTATCGTTACCTCAGAAACTTACTTACAAACATAATTTGTGTCAGAATCTGAGTTTAAACCATCATATTAGGCAATGTGATTAGATTTTAGGGAAGACTTCTTTCCCTTCCAAGGCTACTCCACAATCTCTTTCACCAACTTTCTTACCATTTATATGACATGTACAGTCTCACCTGAATGGATGAAGAGTATAATTCATTCCATATTCTAAAAGGACAATATTCCCTTTTCCAAATTATAGCCCTCCTTTATTGGACAAATCGTATGTCCTAAATTGTATGCCAGGTATTTGCTTATCAAATTACAAGTTTAGTTGTCATAGACAATATGAGTAATAGAAAACATTAGGTGAAGCTTATTCCTTCACATACCACTGCTATCCTCTTTATCAACTGCTAGAGAAATATATTAGAGATATCAAATTATTGGTGTATTTATTGACAATTCCTTGATCTTTGTTATGTAAGACTTGGCTGCTTGGAGAGTGTGAGTACAATCTAGATAAATCTCCAATTACAAATGCGTTTTATAAAACTGCACTTATTACGGTTCTTCACAAATCTGAGCCAATAGGAACAGTCTTTTGACAGAACAGATCATTAGCTTTGGGGACACAAAGATTTGTGTTTAGATTTCTTTTCTTTAAAACTTGGTTCTTAATGATCTGGATGAGCTGACTTCAATCCCTCCCTCTTCTGAAAATAGAGAAAAGTAACACAGACATTCTTTCTTACATGAAAATTCTGTAATAATAATTATTTGAACTGAAGAGTGGTAGTGAAATTATTATCTGATAGGAAGGCCATTGATGAACCTTTTGGCATTAAAAAAAATATTTCTTATCATTTTTTAATTAAAAATTTTAAAAAAAAAAGATTACTTAAATGGAACAGAGAAGATATAGGGGATTCCCATATGCCCCACTCCCATACTGCCCACATTCTCCCACATAAAGCAACATCTTTCATTAGTGTGGTACATTCATTGCAATTTTGCACATTTTGTAGCATTACCCCTAAGCATGGCTTATAGTTTACGTTGCAGTTTACACTCTTTCCCACTCAATTCTGTAGGTTATGGCAAGATACATAATGGCCTGTATCTGCCGTGGTAATGTCATTCAGGATGATTCCCAAGTCCTGAAAATGCCCCTGCATTACACCTGCCCCTCCCTCTCTCTACCCTCAGAACCTCCAGTGGCCACTGCCTCTACATCAATGATGTTTCTTCCATTGCTAGAATCACAATACATATATAGTAGAATACTAGTAAGTCTACTTTAGTCCATAGTTCATTCCCCAATCCTGAGATTTCTGGAATGGTGATACCCACTCCACCTCTAACTTAGGGGTGGTTTTGATCCAGACTGCCTATGTATGGGACTCTCTTACTTGCAGTGGGAGACACTCTTGGTTCCTTGGTATGTTGGTTATCCATCACTTTTCCTTGTTGATTGTCCTGAGTGAGTCCAATGAACTGGAGAATAGGTGTTGCAACTCAGTTGAGATTCAGGGCCCAGCTGGCACATGGACATCCCAAAGATTTAAGTCTCTTGGATGTATACCTACCAATTTTAGTACTAATTATAGACTCAAAAAGAAGGACAGAAGGACCTGCGGTCACCCCTCGGGCTGAAGTGTGGTTTGCTGGCCTGGCAGGGGAGCAGCCGCGGTAGGCCTAGTTCCGCTGTCC
This sequence comes from Dasypus novemcinctus, assembly GCF_030445035.2. Taxonomy (NCBI): domain Eukaryota; kingdom Metazoa; phylum Chordata; class Mammalia; order Cingulata; family Dasypodidae; genus Dasypus; species Dasypus novemcinctus. Next base: position 23,652,615 of record NC_080689.1, on the reverse strand, counting down.
CCATGATGGGGTGGCTGGTCGGACTCACCGCCACCCCTGAAGGGAGCTCGGCATGGGCGCAGAGTGCCCTCGGGTCTCGCCTTCTCGGCAGCCATGCTTCCGCGGCCGCCCCTCCTCCCGGATGGCGCCACACGATGCCTGTAGGGCGGCACCCTTCTTCTTCTTTCTCCCTGCGCAGGTGCAGGGCGGAAAATTCCAGTCTGCCCTTTTCCCCTCCCCCGACAGCAGCAACAGCCAGGTGTGGGCGGAAAAATCCAGTCTGCCCTTTTCCTCTCCCCCGACAGCAGCAACAGCCAGGCGTGGGCGGGAAACTCAAGTCTGCCCTCCACCCCAGCAACAGCAGCCACCAATCCCTAAACCCTGCCCCTTCCCCCAGCAACAGCGACAGCCAATCCCTAACCACCACCCCTCCCCCGTCCAGTACCGCCCACTGACCTTTCGCCAGCAACCAATCAGAACAGGGCGTGGCTTCGACCAATCAGCCTTCCCCAGCCCCTATAAAACTGTTGCCTCTCCCTCAATAAAGTGGACTTGCGTGTTTACCTTGTCTCCGCGGTAGTTCTTCTGCCGTGCGCCCTCCAGTCCTGAGAGCCCCCGACAAGGGTCTGGCCTCCCTTGTCCCCAGTTCGTCGCCTGCTTCTCCGGGCGACCCCTTCGTCGCCGGCTTCGCCGGGCGACCCCGTCAGCCGAACTGCGCAACCCCTGTGAGACCGATCCCTCGTCTGCTGCCGGACCGACCCCTCGTCCCAAGTGGGACCGACCCCTCGTCCCAAGCGGGACCAACCCCTCGTCCAGAGCTGGACCGACCCCTCGTCCGCAGCCAGACCCCACCTCTACCGACCGAACAAGCCGCCGCAAGGACCATGTGTAGGGAAACCACAACTGAGTCCAACTGCATCACACTGGGGAGCATAAATTCCAAAGTAGGGCCCTCTGGCAAGGGACCAAACTCCTGAGCTATCTATCCTGACTATAGTGTCTGGATGTCTCCAGAGACCTCAGGAGCCCCACTATTTGGGGTCAATGAGATCCTGCTGAGATGTGCTTAAGCTTTACCTCTGGAATGACCTCCCAACTCACTTTGAAGTCCCTTAACCATATAAACTCATTTGTCTTTACCTTTTCCCCTTTTTGGTCGTGGCCTTTTTTTTTTTTTCCAGTTGCATTGCTTGTTGGTACTTGATAGCAATCCCTTGACGCCAGGGAAATTCATCCCTGGGAGTCAATGTCCCACGCTAGGGGGAACTTATTGTGTTTATATGCTGAGTTTGTCTTTTAGCATTTTTAAAATATTCTTTTTCCAAACAAATTATTGTCTTTACTAGATATTCTTTTCCTTTAGCTGACTTATAAATAGCAATCAATGTAACTTTTTTGGTGTTGCCTTGATATGCATTTCACAATGGTTTATCTGCTCAAAGCTAAAGATGCTGCCAGTGTTATGTTGATGCTTTATTTTGGTTGAGGTGGATATCTGGTTACATTTGGTTGAAAGGAAAAAATTCAGGTCGGTTCAATTTGGGCCATGCTAAATGGAGTTAGGACTTCAGGGCTTCAATTGTCTGTCCATCTGGCTCTGCAGTAGAGTCAAAATAATTTTCCAAGAATAATCCTGGCCTTTCTTGCTGGCACTCTTTCTTCTCACCTTATACAACAGTGGTAGCATGACTGCCACCTGGACATGTGCTTGATGGGCTCTCCAGCTTCTGCAAAAGGCTAAGAACCCTTGCCTTCATACTGGGGTCTAGTCTGGTACCAGAGAGCAAAGTCAATGGCACAGGAACAGCTGCCCTCAATGCATTTACCACAGTACATTTGCAAGTTTGTCACCACACAATATTTATCAAAACCTAGGAGAAACAATATTCAGAGAGTATTACTAAATTTTATGCATGCCTCCAGAAATTATAAAATAAATTCCTGGATCAAGCCTGTTTGACAGAGACCTGGAGCATTGCCTTGGTTGTGTCAACCTGTTCCTGCCTCCTCTTTCCCCTTCTCAAGAAGATCACCTTTTCTCTGGAATATGTCTGTGCATGCCACCAGCTTACATTAAGAGTCATTTTTATAAGTAGTCCATGGATCTTGTATGAATTTCAAGAAGCTAGGGTGGTTGTTCATTACATCACCTCATATCCTCTTTATCAGGAACCCCAGGGAAAGTTGTTCTCTTGTCTGAGCACTAAGAACAGTGAGACTTCCCTGGAATATTTGGATTGCTGTGAATTGTGGAACTGATAAGGTTCTCTTTTCATGTTGGCTGCCAGAGAATTTAGGGCCAAATTTATGGTCCACCCATTGCACATGTGTGCGTTATTATGATCGGCATTTTTAGACTCCTTCTTGGCTCTGCTTCATCTCCATCCTTGTTTTACTTTCTTCTCTTGCCCCACTTTTAATGATGCTATTTGGTTATATTTTACGTGTCTTGTAGGCTGCTTTAAGTTCTTTCTGGAACAGCAAAGTCTGAAAATAAACACATATACATAAATGAAATAATCTCAAACAGGTTTTTGAAGGGAGTGCTGTAGATTGATTGGTGGAGAGAAGATAGGGGCTTTTTTCATGTTACAAGAGCAACATGAGCAAATATAAAGGTAGAGTGAATGCTTTTGTTAAGGGATCTGACAAAAATCTTCCTATCACGGTTAGGTCAATGTAACAAACTTACTCAACTGGTATCTATAAAAAGAATATGCACAATGATGCATGATGTAGAAATGAAATTGCTTTTACATTTCTTAACCTAATATATTTTATTTAAAGAATAAATTAAACAAGGTATTTTAGTTATTATGCATTAGAATTTGAAACCTAGCCGACCTTTGGGAAATAAAGAACATTGAGATAAGAAAATCACATTGATCTTGTAGCTTAATACATCTTCATATGTTACAGAAATACTTAAGTAGTGGTATTCTTTCACTATTTTTCATGTGTTCCAGAGGCCATGTCTACATTTATTTGAGAAACAAATGTGGGAAAAAATTGAACATTTTATGGTGAGATGACCTGTAACTTGGAAATTCATGTGAATATCAATGGCAATAGTGAAACTAACTCATACATAAGAAATGTTATGACTATCTTAGTTACCTGATATGTAAAATATTTTACATCTCAAGGGTCCATTTTCACTGATAGATCCAAAAGGTTGAGAGTTGTATCTAGTTCATCTCTGCTATATCACCAATATTTGGTCCATTGCCTGGCACATCTTTGATAATCTAGTAAATATTTATTTAAGGAATGAATGAAATTAATGCAAAATATAGACAGTATTTGTACACTCAAAATGAAACTGGTTTGCCCTTGGGAAGTCAATGACAGGGATTTTACTTTTGCTCCATTTGGAGAACATAGGCTAAGGTGATATTCCAATTAGAATCACTATCCCAGGTAGCTATTTAAATGTTACAATTTCTACAGATCATTTGAAGACCTGGTTTTCCTATGCAGTGTAGAGTCAACCCCCAAATCATTGTTATTTGAAAGAACCATCCTCCTACTGGAGTTAGAATAATAAATGATAGAGGACTTTAAAGACCATCCTATTTTCCCTATAGAGGTGAGGGAGCGGATGATTGAGAAATAATATTATCCTACCAAAATTACTCAGCCCATTTCTGTGGAGGCTGCAGGGTACAGTGGTCACATGAATGAACTCTTTAGACAGACAGGTCCCATTAGTTCTGGCTTATCTGTAATATAAGGATCATAGTTGCTACTTTATAGGGTTGTTTGGAGAATTTAATGAAATAATAAATATAAAGTATTTAGAATAGTGCTTGGCACTATTTAAATCAAGAGTTCTAAATTCTGGTTAAGTCATATTATTTAACATTAGAAAATAGAGCATAATTAATTTGAAAGTTTGAAAGTCATCTTGTTAATTTTGAGGTACGAGGAGCTGTGGATCGAAACTGGGACAACGTATGTGGGAAGCTGGCACTCAACCACTGAGCCACATTGATTCCCCTGAGTTGGTTTTTTCCTTTGCTTGCTTGTTGTTTGTGTTTTTGTTTCTTAGGACAAATCTGGGACTGCCCATGTGGGAAGCAGGCACTCAACCACTCCCAGTCTTTTTCATATTAAAATTTCCCTGACTTCCTAGCAGAATGGATTGCTGTCTTCTCTAAAACAGCTATACAGTGTTTTACTTGCATGTCACTCCCCTCCTTTCAAATAGTTTCCCTTGTAAAGGCAGGCCCTGCCTATTTGGTTGGAACTTAAAAATGGCTGTTAATTTTACTTGAATTAATTTCAATAATATCCTTCATTGAAATTAATTCAGTGGTTGAGACCAAAGCAATGTACACACAGATGATTTTAATGAATAGTCCAATTAATCAAACTATGAATCTTTACCTTTACCCAACTGTTCCAGAGAAGAATAATGTAGTCACAATGGTTATTTGTCTATATCAGGGGTTTTCAGCCTCAGTGCTATTGACATTTTGGGCCCCATAATTCTTCATTGTGGGGGGGCTGTCCTGTTAACTGTAGGATTTTTAGCAGCATCCCTGCCAGGAGTACCTGCCCCACCTTCCAGTTTTGACAACAAAAAATGTCTCCAGATATAATCACGTCCACCCTGGGAAACAAAATCATTCCCTGTTGGGAAATACTGGGGTAGATAATATAATCATAGTCCCTTCTTCCTATTACACTTTATAATAAATCTCTGGAATGTGCTTTGAAATTTGCTCATGGGGTCTTTTTTTGGGAAGCAATTTAAAATCAGAGGATGGTATTTCTCTGTTCTGAAAGGTTAAGAAAGCTGGATCCTATTAACCCTTTGAGGTAACTCCCAGCTCTCTGGATTGAAGCTAGAGAAGCCCGACAGGCCTCCTTGAGGCTGCCTTCTCCTTGCCTGCGTGTGTAAATACTTAGCTTGCAATATTCATGTTTGCTCTTCCATGATGTGTTATGTCACAGCCTTCTAGTCAAAATTACTGGGAAAGTCATAAATCTTGCCTCCTTTAAAATATTTTTGCCTTGTTTATCAGTTTCTAGTTTACCAAATTTGCCTTGTCTTTCCCATCTGTGCAAAACATTCTGGTAGCTTCCTAGGTCTATTGTGTGCAGTAGAATATAAAGTTTGTGGTGACTGTGGCTGTGCACAGCTCTCAGAGTCCCTTTCACATTATCAGGGCTAATCCATATGGTCTTGGAACATATCCTAGCATGGTGGCTATGGCAAACTCCCAGCACGCAATCCAGCTCTCTCTAGCTGCCCCACCCCACAGACAATTAAAGCATTGTGCAGGACAATCCCAGGGTTGTTCAAAGAATGTAGCCCAGGGGTTACTGTTTATTTATGGCACTAGATCAAGAACGCTATGGCAGTAGCTTTATGTATGTGCTTAGGGAAGGCTTGTACTAATATCACTTGAGGCTCGGCCCTTTCTTAATGCCTTTTCCTGCCATTGAAAACAATGCCGGCTGTATCCGGGAAATCATGCATTAGGAATGCATCCAAGTGTACAGTGGCTGCTGGGCCTGCTGGCTCAGTCCTTTGTAATTCCCTGTCCTGACTGTATGTCACTGCACACGTGAGGAAAAGTCAGGATTGTGCAAGTTTCCTAGGTCCCTATTGGGTTTATGAGGAATCGCAGGGAGATAAAGTGTGGGGGGATGGGTATAAAAAACCAATATGGCTCTAAACAATCAAATGCTCCCTAAGTCCATAGAGTGCCCTCCAGCTCCACCCAAAACAAGTATGAGTGAAGGCTCCTACAAATGCTGGTCATCCATGAAGTATGACTGTGATCCAAGTAACACTTAGGTGGTATCACAGGTTGAATTGTAACCCCCCAAACGATATGTTCAAGGCCTAACCCATGATCCCGTGAATGTGACCTTATTTGGAAATAAGGTCTTTGAAGACCTTATTAGTTAAAATGAGGCCAAACTAGATTACAATGGGGCTCCAATCCAATAAGATCGGTGCCACATAAGAAGAGGATATTTGGATACAGACACAAAGGGGAGAATGCCACATGACAACAGAGCCCAGAGATGGAAGTGCTGCAGCTGCAAGCCAAGGGATGGCAATGATTGCTGGCAATCTGCCAGCAGTGAGGTAGAGGCATGGAACAGATTCTTTTCTACAGATGCTGGAGGGAGCGTGGCTCTGCCGACACCTTTATTTTGGACTTCCGGCCTCCAGAACTGTGACAAATTGCTCTTGTTTGAAGCTGCCAAGTTTGTGGTACTTTGTTACAGCAGCCCAAAGAAATTAAGACAGCTGGTGAGGTGCAAGAGGATCAGACTTGAGAACATCCACTGTCCACAATTTCAAAAATTTGGGGAAATACTAGTGTCAGGAAGATTGGCTGAAGGAAGGGGTAATGACCAAGTGAATTCATAACGCTTTTAACTATAGTTCTGACTTAAACATAGGTGAAGGAAAGCTGTGAACAATATTTAGAAAGAACTCAAAAAGAGGGATTCCCATTTAGCTAAGTATCTTTTTTAGCACTGACTTTGTATGAAACATGGAAGAAAATTTATTTTGAACATAGTGCCTTGTTTTGGCACATGTTTTTATTAACTATTTTTCCAAGCTATGGCTTATATATTTTACTGTTCTCTTTGATATTTAATGAGTTACATTTTAAAGAACACTTTTGCTCTTTTATAGCCAGGGTGCTAGCTCTAACAACTGAAAATTTGTAAAACTGTACAATATAGCCTTCCAACATGATTCCATCAGTTATACGCCAATAAATAACAGTGATTTCAAGGATGATTAATCATAATCATTATAAAACACTTTGGCCAAGCCAACATCTGTTTCCATGGATACAGCAGCCGACCCTTATGGTTTTATAATTTATATGTTTTAGTTATTGTTCCCAGATGATATGAGGACCATTCTACACAATGCGACCTTTTAACTTTAGGTCCCAGTGGGCTCTGAGGTTTATATGCAGCCTTTAGTCCTTTTGAGAAGTTTTTGTTAAAAATTTGTGTTCTAAGGAAGTGAAGCAGGATTTCAAACATCTTCCCATTGTTGTTTCCTTGAAGAGGTAAAGTGAAGAAAAGTACTGTGATGAGAATATCAGATATATGCAAGCAAAGTATTGATGATACTGTCAGTGAATCAGAGATTCACCCAGAACTGGCTTTACAGCTGGGAAACTGAGAGGGTACACCAAAATTGAATGGGAAGCTGGTTCATGCCCTCATATTCTACCTCTCAGGCCAGGGCTCATCTCTTCCTCAATTGTTATAGACAAATAGATTTTACTCTGTTTTCTATAGAATATATGTTCGTTGAACTGTACTTTGTGCCAAATACTAGGCTCTGTGCTGGGGCTTCAATAGCAAGTCAATGGCAAATCAATGGCAAGTCAAAACCTGTCCCAACTCCTACCTTTGTGGCTTGGAAAGACTAGAAAAGACCAGACTGAGCAAATAATCATATAGGTCAATGGAACATAAAGTTGTGACAATGTTGATAGGTAGGGTCTACTCTACTTGGAGGGCTTGTCATCAGGCATTAGTTCTAGTCCCAGAAGTAGGGTAGGCTTCTCTGGGCTTGTGGCACCTAAGCTAAGATCTGAAGAAGGAATTAACTATGTGAAAAGTGAAGAAAATAGCATGTCAGGGATTAGCATGTACAAATGCCCCATGTCAAGAGGAAGCAAGGTGAGAACTATAGATGAAAGAAGGTATGACAGGAGTGCAGAAATATGGGTGCCCATAATCAGGGACCCAATTATACAGGTCCTTGTAGACCACAGGCTCATGTGAGTAGCCAGGATGGATTGGGTTGCATCAGAACCAGAAGCAATAGGTGAGGACATGTGTTGGGGTCTCACTACATTGGGTTGTAGAACAATTTTTTTCATTGGTCCTTTAAACATCCCTCTGTGATTCTGCTGTGAACTTAACATGTATTTATTAACTCACGATTTCTGTGGGTCAGGAATCTGTGCATGGCTTAGTCAAGTCCTCTGTAAGAGTTCAATCAAAGTGAATAAGCCAGGGCTGTATTCTCATCTGGAGGCTTGACTTGGGAAAGGGCCACTTCCACCTCACTCAGGTTGTTGGCCAAGTTCATTTTCTTGGGCAGGACTGATGACAGCTTACTTCTTCAAAGCCAGCAAGGAAAGCCAGACTCTAGATTGAGTTGGTTAGCAAGATGGAATAATATAATCAAGTAGCATAATCATGGGGAGTGGCCTCCCAGCATCTTTGCTATATTCTTTTAGTTAGAACAAGTCACAGGACCTGCCCATACTCCAAGGAAAGGGATTATATCAGCATGGGAATACTAGGAGGCAGGACTCTTGGGCCACCTCAAAGTCTGTCTTACCACATTGTTCATGCCTTAATTTCACAAACACATACACAGAAAATGCCCACCTAAAGCAAGGGTGAGTTTTCTAGGTTCCCTGACAAATTGTGCCACAGAGACCTCTGCACACGGTTTGGTTGTGACCTTGGAGGTATGCGGATCCTCAATAGCAAGTGAAAATTCCCAGTGGAGTACATCTTCCACCTCCTGTTCTGCTCAGTTCTCACCTCTCAGATGAGCAGCCTTGCATTTTCATAAGTTGCATCCCTTACTAGGTAAAGCCACAGCTTGCCCTGGTCCCTCTTTCCTATGACAGGCGGTGTTGACCCATTGGCTTCCCACTGAGCTCTGCCTGTGTGGCATCTCCCTGATGTGGTCATTGGGTGGTTACCTGTCCTTTCCCTGCCAACTGGACAAGCCCGTCCTTCCTTATCAGTGGGAACAGCCATGCTACCTCGGTGTCGGTCATAGGCGGGTAAGGGAGATAAAAATCAGTTTTGCATCATTAGGTAGTATGGATGAGTTTTTGTTGTATAAATAGTTAAACACATATGAGAGCAGCGAGAATACTGTAAGGTTTATTGTATTTTTGGTAAGCCAGATTTACTGATATGTAATTATATACAGTAAAATTTATCTCTTTTTGGTCTACAGTTCTAAGATTTTGACTAGTATACAATTGTATAACCACAACAATCAAGGTAACTTTATCATCATGAATAGTTCATTGTGCCCCTTTGCTATCAATCCTTCCCGTCTCAGCCCCAGGCCCTGGCAGCTCTGACCTGTTCTCTATCACTATAGTTTTACCTTTTCCAGAATACCATAAAAAATGGAAAAAAACCCAGTTTGAATCCTTTTGAGATTGGTTTTATTTTCACTTAGCACATGCCCTTGAAATTCATCCAAGTTGTTGCATGTATTAATAATTTTTTCCTTCCAATTGCTAAGTCACAACATTTTCATCAACTGATAATACATAGTCTTGTTTCATGTGTTTTCTGTTTAAAGATCCTTATTTAATATAATATTTATACATATATGTGTGTATAGTGTATGTATATATGTGTGTATGGGTGTGTGTGTGTATATATATTGTGTGTGTGTATACACACACATACATACATACATACACATGCTTTATTCTTCATCCTGTTCTACTTGTAAACAGCAGTCTGTAGGGTCCCTTAGGCTACCCTAATTTTCTCTTCTTTCCATATGCAGATCTAGTCAGAGAGGGTGGGGGAATTTTTGGTAGTTTAAACTTTGACCAGACAGGTTAAGTTCAAGGTCATATTCCTTTTCCAGCGTAGTCTCCATTGACCTATAGATTTATTGCTGCTCTGTCTCTGGCACTGAAGCCTCTGGGATGACATGTACACCATCTCCCACCCATGTACATTGAAATGATGTGGCCTTTCTAGGAAAACTTCCCTCTAGCTGCTATGACCTTGCTTTTTGTTTCTATTACATACTGAGATTCTTCCACTGGAATCACTGAGATAAAGAAGCGACACCACTCTCTCCCTGTAGCCTGTGCTTCAGCAGGGCAAACAAATTAGTTCACTGATATGCCATGTTCTTTCCTGTATCTTTGCATATGCTGTCCCTGCCCTCTGTGCTTTCTGGCTTTTGTCGAAATGGTGAACCCAATTCTTCCTTTGTGAGGTAAAGTTTTTGCTCTCATGTGGTGTTCTGAACATACTACCATGACCAACTTGTCACCTTGATTTACACAAACTGTAAGGACATTTTCATGGGTTGTCTCTGCCACTCTAGGGGAACCTTGCTCTCTTTTTGTTCTTTGTATCTTGAGGGCCTGGCCCATGACAGATGCAGCATCAAATACTGTGGGTGATGAGGGAGCGGGAATGTCTCTGGGGATTTTCCCTAGCCCCTCCTGCTTCCCATTAAAGGGAATCAGCAATAGGTAGGTGAGTCGACACTAAGGAAGGGACAGGGAACCTGACTGAAAGGCAGGCGGTGGCAGCTTTAGGGTGTGGAAAGGCCCCTGGCTGAGTGGGAGTCCTGGCTCCATTGTCTTAGGTAGGTCATCCCTCTCCCTTGAGAGATCAACAAGCAGTTTAGAACAGGTGTGCTCTCAGCCTCTAGATGGTGAATATGCATGAGAGAGAGGAACAAGGGGCGGGATCTGACAGGGCTAAGTTAGAGGGTGGCAAAAGCAAAGCTAGAGCATGGGTAGCTTCAAATCCTAGATTATGGCTTTTGGCATCACTTTATCATCTTTATCGTCTTCCTTACAGAAAGACAAAACAACAGTCAAATGACTTGCCAAGGTGTCTCATTTGTTAGTTTACCAGCAATGCTGGCTGCAGAACTGATATCTGATTTCTGGATATTGCTTTATTGCTTTACCAAGAATTGCTGGACTAAGGAGGAATGTTTCAGGGTGCTTGAAGGAAGGTAGATGAGAAAGAGGTGAACTACTTAAAGGGAGACTACAAGAGCCTTAATTTTAGACTAGGCCCATTTCAAACTTTTATTTCAGTGGGGCACAAGGTGCTTTACTGCCTTGTAAGAACATTTTAAAAAATGTGACTCCTACATAGAAATCCTCGTGCATACTTATACTGCTCTCCACTCCACCACTTCACATAAGAGGCAAAGTGCTTTCTGCTTTGCATTTTGATTCAACACTGGAAGGCTTTGTAGACTGGTAAATTGTGCAGGACTTTTTGGAGGCTGATGATCTTCCTCTGGCATCTCTTTGAGCCTGTGAGAGGTGGTATGCAACCCTAAAAGGAAGCAAGTCCCCACCTGTGAGAGAATTGAATCATGTTCCCCTGCAAAGACAGGCTCAAGTCCTAACCCTGGAAATGTGGGTGTGAGCTCATTTGTAAATAGGACCCTTTGGAGATGTGTGATGAGTTAAGGTGTGGACTCCTGTGAAAAGGGTCTTCTAAGATCCTATTTAGGTATAGCCAAACTGAATTAGGATGAGACTTAATATATAGTACTGGAGGGCTTTTAGAGAGAAGCCAGGAGGCAGAGAAAGCCATAGGAAGAAGCCAGAAGTCAGTGGAACCTGGGAGACCTGACACAAGGACAGAGAGAAAGCCTGGCAAGCAAGGAGCCACGAGTGCAGCAAGCCAGCACCAGAATGCGACAGGTTTGTGGAGAAAGCATAGCCTTAATGACACCTTGGTTTTGGACTTCTAGCTTCTAAAACCATGAGCTGATCAGTTCTTGTTGTTTAAGCCAACCCATGGTGTGGTATTTGTCATGGCAGTTCTGGCAATGTGAGACACATGCATCCAAGTATGAAAATGATCTGGAAGGCAATACAGCAAACTGCCAGGAAGGATTGCTCATGAGAAGGAGGGAAGAAAATGGGTCTGGGGCAGAGTGACTTTGGTAAATTGAATCATGTACCCCAATTTCGATGTTCTTAATTTTAATTGATGTCCCTGTGGGTGTGAACCCACCATAAGCAGGACTTCCTGTAGATGTTTTTTGTTAGGGTATGGCCTAACTGAATGAATGTGGGTTTAAATCCAGATTACTGGAAGCTTTACATAGGGAATGTGGAAGTCACAGAAGCGAGAAAGAAGAGGGAAGCAGTAAGTCTTTTAGCCAAATAAAATAAATTCTTACTGTTTAAGACAACCCGTTATGTGATATTTGTCACAACAGTCTGGCAAACTAAAATAGTGACAAAGGGGATTTTAACTTCATCCAAATAAAAATTAAACAAAAATTAGAAAAGGATAACAGTTGCTCACATTGGGAGGCAGAAACTGGTTATTTTATTTTATTGTGATTTTTTAAAAGTTCTCAAAAGTATCATTAATAAAGAAAATCACCATTTATTCCTAACTGGGAATGAAATATCGCAGTTCTGCCTTCCTGCATGTAGCATGGTAAGGGTTAGCTTGAACTGAAAATGGTCTGAGAGGGTTAATGTCAGCAGAATTTGGGATAAAGATATGTTAAAAAAATTGTATAAGATGTCACTGTACCCGGGAAAAACATCCACCCTTTTGCAGCACATTCAAATGTTTTTGGAATTGCAAAAAGTTTATAAAACTATGTTCTCAGAATAGGCTTTTAGTAAAAACTTGCTGAATTGGTGATGCATGATGATTGGAGCTAATTGCATTTTTAATAGAATTATTGTTTGGTGTCTAGGAAAAGGAAATGATTAGCAGGAAATAAATTATTTTGTTACGTTAGGGCTGTGTTTCAGTTTGGTCCTGACTGTGAATGGAAAACACCTGATTGAAGATCTTTCTGCTGTGCAGACAGGTGGCCACGGAGCTCAGGCACTTAGAGAGTCAGAGGGGAAGCCATTCACTCATGGTTTTCAAAGCAAAGGCAGGATTGGAGGAAGTAAACGTTTCTATTCAATAATGCTCAGAAGCCCCTCACTGCTTTTGTCACCAGAGTAAAGAATTCATAGACACTGCTGGAAATCATTTTAGATTTCTTTTAAACTGAAATGATTGAGATAGTTAAATTATGATGTGATCACACATTTCTGTATCTTAGAATCCTGTTATTGTTACACAGCATTAAAGTTTTTTCATTAGGAAATTATTCCATGGGTTATTAGTAGTGATTCTGCATGTGATTCTGCACGCAGTGTACGTAATAGGTACATAATCAACATTTGCTGTTCAGTAGGGAGGTGTTAAACACTTTCCACATGGAAAACCACATAAGCCTTCTCATTCATTTTCCAACCACCTTCTCCCCCAGCTCCAATCCATCTCTCACTTTGGTGCTAGATTAAACCTCTCAAGAATCTCTGATGGCATCATTCCCCTTCTTGGAAGTGTTCAACAATACCTCACTTTCCAATGAATTAAGACGCCTCCTCAGCCTATGCCCACGTTCTTCTCAAGTTATTTCTTACCAGCTGCAGCATGCCAGGCGATGTGGCTCACCTCTGGACTCTTAACCTTTGGAATATTCCCCACCTTTGCTCTTTCTTTCCCTCTTACCTGTTACATTTCTCCTCCCTCTTCAGTTTACCTGCCAATATAATAGACATTTCAAGGATTACCTTAAAATTTATGGCTTCCACAAAATCTTTCTTAATTCCAGTCAATGGAAGCACTCTGTACTTGTTATAAAACATTTGAGAATTAAGTTATCTGCATAATATTTATAGAATTTTGAATATTAGTTTAGCCCTCCTCACTCTTATAAGCTTCTCAAGTGTTAGACTTATGACATATTCATATTTTTATCCATACAGCAGCTAGCTTTGTGCTTTATAAGTAGCAGGTGCTTAGTAAATGTTTTGTTACCTGAAGGATTACTCCTCTGTTATGGAGAAGTTGACCCCAGTCAGATATTAGCTGACCTGAATTCAGTTGCCAACTTTTCAATTGTCTTCAGCAAACTGGAAACTAAGCAAGTAACTTTATAATCTGGAACCTCCTCTGTTTTATATGCAACTTTCCTTGAGTGGGCTCCGGTACAAACATGCACTTGTTTTCTTGCTGCTGTATATGGTACATCTCTTCAGTACAGTGCTGAGGTCAGAAGTGAATGACCTCCAAGAGTTCTCATGGCATAGGATTCTGCCAATTTCTTTGGTCTGGGACATAGTTTTTAATGTTTAAGGAGAATAATCTTACCAATTTCCATGTGAAATAAATTCTTCCTGGACTAAAATCTAAAATAAATTGTTCATGTGGAGCTTGTCCTAAGGGTAGTAGATGCTACTTTCAACAATACCATGTGCAGCCATGGGACTCTAGTGAGGTTCTTCAGTAAATGACAGGGGCTCAATTCTATATAAGACTCATCTCAAGGGCTGGTATAACTCAGGACAAGTACACTTTTCTGAGAGATTAGCTTCATATGAGGGTAGGACTCCAAATGATAAGAAGAATGGAAAACCTCTCTCAAAAAGTTCTCCATAAATATTTCCTTCTTTAAGCAGGCCTCAGAAATGAAGTATAAAGCATACATTTTGGGAAGCGGACTTGGTCCAGTGGATAGGGCGTCCATCTACCACGTAGGAGGTCTGCGGTTCAAACCCCGGGCCTCCTTGACATGTGTGGAGCTGGCCCACGTGCAGTGCTGTTTTGTGCAAGGAGTGCCCTGCCACGGCGTAGGGGAGCCCCACGTGCAAGGAGTGTGCCCTGTAAGGACAGCCACCCAGTGCGAAAGAAAGTGCAGCCTGCCAAGGAATGGTGCCACACACACGGAGAGCTGACACAGCAAGATGACACAACAAAAAGAGACACAGATTCCTGTGCCACTGACAACAACAGAAGCAGACAAAAAAAACAACACGTAGCAAATGGACACAGAGAACAGACAACTGGGGTGGGGAAGGGGAGAGAAATAAATAAAATAAATCTTAAAAAAAAATAAAGCATATAGGTTATACTTGAATTTTTATGTGACTATTAAGGATTCTTCATTATTAATTGAGGGTGCACTATTAATTATAAATTGGCACTTAATCATGTTGTCTGCCAAATCATAATCATCATTACCACCCCACCATCCTCACCCTTATCTTCAGAAAATATCTATTTAGTGCCCACAGCTATAGGTGCAGAGTTGCTGATTAATGAACATAAGTTGAATCAAATGTTCTAGGAGCCAGTTGAAAATAAACCCCAACTTATTTCTATTTGGGAGCTGACCATTAAGTAGATGCTAAAGATATAGCCAGAGATAACTAGAATACTCCATAATCAAATGCATCAGCATGAAATACCAGCAAAGGAGAAAATGGTCCTAGGAATTGTATCCAAGCAGAAATTCAGAAAGTTTTCAAATGAAAGGATGAAGGATGGTCAGAAAAATTCATTTTAGACAAAGAGCAGAGTTTGGCAAAGCCCAGGCCCACAAAATGATAAAAATGGATATTTCTGTAAGTTTTATTTTATTTTAGCCTGAAAGCAATCCCACCTGATAGAGATTATTATATATATTATCTTTATAGAAAGAATCTCAGAGTAGCTAAGGAAAGACCCCAAGTTCCCAGGACCAGGACTAAGAATGTTTTCTAACTTCAGATCCAAAACTTTCAGAGGTCTCTCCTCCCTCTCTCATTTATGCTAACGGCACATTTCAAAACTGATGACTAATAGACAGTGACAAGCAGAACTTCCAGTTGTCAGCTGACCTCCTTACCACCTGAGCCAGTCCACTTTGTTTTGCAGTTGCTTCTCCTCTTTTTCTTCCTCATGCCAATCCATAAAAGTAGAGCACAGGGCAGGACATCTAATGAGTGTTGGCACTTGTGAATTGATTCTTCCATTTGGAGAACGAGATGAAGAAGCATTCTCTAAGGAATATTACAATCGTTCCTAGCAAAGCGAGAAAAAACGAACTTATATTTGATCTGTCAGTTAGCTTTTGTATCAGTCCATGGACTGAGATGACTCTTGGAGCTCCAGCCAAATCAGATTGGCAGCAGGAGGTTATGGGGGAGTGTGACAGGCCACTCATCTCCCTTTTTAAAGGAAGGCTTTCCATTGGGTCATATAAGGCTTTGATTTATATCATATTTCATAGAACTTGGCCACAAGGCTGCAAGGGAGGCTAGGAAATGAAGACTTTGTTCCTGGTGGCTGTGCCAGTTAGATATGGAGGGTATGCTACTGAGGAAGAAGGGGAGGGTGGATCTGGGTAGGTCACAAGCAATCTTTTCCCAAACGATTTGGAATAAGTGATTAAAATTAGGGTTTCTAGTTTCTAGTGATTATAGGCTTAAGAGATTTTTTTCTTCTAACTTGGTCACCTTAATGACTACCTTAAATAGTTTTCTCACTTAGGTTACTCTTTCTGGGTTGTTTCTACTCTTTACCTCAGTCAGATCTCTATAAATCTCATTTCATATATTCTCATAGGAAAATAAAAGCAAAAGAAATTATTATTTCTTTTCTTTGTTCACTCCAATTGTAGTTGATCAAAAACTCTTTCTCAAGTAGCTTGTAATAAATTTGACCTGGTATTTGTTACTTGCCTAATATCACTCCTTAATTTTGCATTTATAGTCCTCATGTATTTATTTTTTGAAAATTGAGTACAGAGTCCAATCCTACTTGAACTTATATCATTATTTTTGTGTTTAATTATTGTATCGATTTAAAAATACTTTCTAATTTCCCATGCCAAAATTATGTCTTAATTTAAAACCACTCTTAACAAAAGCTGATAAGAAAGACAGTCATTTAGTTATTTTCACCTTCTAATTTTTTCTCCATGGCAAGGATTCTTGTTTCTTTTGAAGCTAGACATGAAAGAAAACCGCATACCACAAATCACAAGGTAGATTAGAAAACACTTTGAAACCCCTATTTCCTTCATTCTTTTTTCTATTTAAAAATATATTTTTGAGGAGCAGATATAGCTTAGCAGTTGAGTGCCTACTTCCCAAGTACAGGGTCTTGGGTTCAATCCTTGGCACTAAAAAAATACATATATTCTTTCCTCTAGAATTCTTTTCATACTTTTCCACCTGTCAAAAGATAATTCCTTACAAATGCATAGACCTCTAGAATTTTCTCCCACCTGTTAAAGACATTCAACACTATTTATCTGTCATTCTTTTAAAATTATTATGGAAAAAAGTGTTTAATTTTGATTATAGGCAAAATGAAACACTAAGAATTTCTCAACCCTAACATAACGTTTCTTTTTGGCATATTTTCTCCCTTATCACATTTTGTTTAATATGTATCATTATTTTATGTAGTACTAAGAAAGAAAAAGTTATTCCAATTAAAACACTAGACAACGTTGGTTGTAGGATACATTGTGATTCCATAGCTGTTGACATGCTAAAAATATGTTTTTTAGATTTGAGAAAATTTGGATTTGTCTACATGAATACATATTTTACAGTTAAAATTATAGAACACAGGTCATTCGATCCCTTTTTCACTCAAACTGCAAACCATAAACATTTCCCATATTTCTATATATACTTTATAATTACCAATTTAATGCTACATAGTTTTCCATCAAATTGATGTACTATATTTTACTAAATCATCTTGCTATTGTTTTGCATATAGGGTGTTTCTCAGATTTTGACAATAAATATTTTATGTATGTAAATTTTTGCTACTCTTGAATAATTTATTTGTCTCAATTCCCAGGAGAATTAGTGGATCAAAAGATCATGAAAATTTGTAAGCTATTTTTACATTGTTTTCCATAAAGGCTATACCAATTTCCAATTCCACCAGCAGGAAATGAGCACCCCAGTTCCAGAAAACCACCTCAATGTTGAGAGCAACGGAAAAAAAACCCCACTCCAGGTATTTTCTTGCTCTAAAATGCTTCATGAATGTTGTTTTACTTCATCTTTACTTGAATTACTAAGCGTGAACATTATCTCCATTGTTGTTTATTAGGTTTTGCCTTATTGAAGCTTATTTACCAATCACCTATAGTTTTGGTTTCAGTCACTTAATTCTATTTGGCACCAGGATAGTTTTAAAGATAATTTCTCTGTTGGTATCATAGAAAAAAAAAAATCTAGTTTTTCTTTTAAATAAGTTCCAAGATTGGTGGCAGTTATAGAATGAGAGTGGTGTGAGAAAAGAGTGTGGGACCCCTGCCTTAGTAGGAAAACTGGGAATTTCCTGGACCTGAATTTTCAGCACCTTTATATGGCTTTGCTTTCTCTCTTTGAAGGATGATGGCTGTAGAGAAAGCTAATGAAAAGTACAGACTTTGATGTTAGGCCTACTGAGTTTAAATTCCTGTTCTCACATGTAGTAACTATATGACTTGGGCAAATTCCTTGAAGTCTCATCTAAATTAAGTGGGGTATTAATCTTCTCCTAACAGGGTACTAAAGCATGTCGTAAGTTAGTGTATGTAAAGCCCTACTGGAGCCTCATGTGCAGTCATCCACCTGATGGTCCTCTGGGCTGCTGTGGATGCTGGTGAAGGCCATGCGCTGCAGGAGGGCATCACATCTAAGGGGATGCCATTCGAATAATACTCACGGTGGCCTTATATATTTATGATAATATAATAGACATTATAGATTTTAATTATGACTTTCTTGTTCTACCTAAAGCAGTCCATTATGAAAATGTTTCATTAGATGGAAGTGAAGTTTCTTGAGAAAAGGGCACTTTTCCTAGTTTGTGCAAGATGGGTTTGTATAGGGTAGTGAGGGTTCTGTTTCTCTTCCCATTTGAGGGTCATAAATGGAAGAATTAGAGCACACCCTCCCTTTGTGGATGAAACAGATGCTCCTGGCATGATGGAAGGGTTATCCAGTAGAGCCCAGCTGGTCAGTGGCAGAGCCAAACCCTGAACTTCTGTCTTGGCCTTCATCTTTCGACTGGAGGACAGCTGGCTGCTCTGGTCTGGGGAGCAGGAGAGGATCCTTGCTTTTCCTGATTCCACAGGTGGTGACTGGGTCCTGAGAAGAGTTGATCATGTGAGGCACTCCATCCTTACAGGAGAATCAGGTGACTATCAAGGGGGCAGGGTGCAGGGGTTTGCTTGTATGCGCCACATGGTTTCATAGTGATGGAGTCTCATGTTTGGGGGACTCCAGAAGGCTGTGCATGGGGATTGCTTAGCCCTTCTCCTGGTCTGGACATATGTTTCAGAGAGCTCAGAATGGAGGGTAGAAATTGCTGAAGTTGCTTATCATTCAAGGTTCTTGATCTATCATGGTATTTGGTTCTGCAAAAAGGGGCTGATGTGCTTTGCAGTTGAATCATGGAAGAGCCAGAGTTCAAAATCAAACTAGATGTAGCTCCTAGATCATTTCAAATCACCAGGAGACTCATTTAAATAGACATCCCTCCTCCTCTTTGTGTCTCCCTCTCTCCCTCCTTGTTTTCTTTAATGATGATTGCAAAGAAGATGGCATGCCTAGATTCTCTTAGGTGAGTTTTTCCTAAACTGGGAAAAACAGTTCTACAGAATGCTAATATGAGGACTATGGGAAAAGTGTTCTGTATGAAATGAGTTTGGGAAATGCAGGATTAAGTGATATTGGACAGGTTTCTTTACTGGAGGATTTCTGGGAAGCTTTATGGGTCTTTTCTCAAAGGCCTGCTCAGTGAGGCCTTCCGTAACTACCCTAAAGTTGATGTCCTCTCCCCAATACCTCATATGGCTTTCCTGATGTATTTCTATGGCACTTATCACCATCTAACATCTATATATTTAACTTATGCATGCATTTTATTTTCTATCTTTTTCACTAGAATAGAAGTTCCATCAAGGCTGAGGTTTTTGTTTGTTTTGTTCACTGCTCTTTCTCAAGTACCTAGAATAGGGTCTGCTGTATATTAGGCTCCCAATAAGTATTTCTTAAAAAAATGAATTATAATGCTACTATGTATTGTGGATATAAAAATCCATAACAATTCCAAAATTTATTTCTTCTGTGGAATCCCCTCTTCCTTTTTTCATTGTTCATCATACTGGACTGGTGATTTTTGAAAACACTACATTGCATGAAGACATAAGCAAATATCTTAGGAGCTGTATTATCACTCTGGTTCCCACTATTGTTAAGGTCTCAATATATAGAAGGCCACATGGAGAAGAGGAATAATGTTTTATTCAGGATACAAGAGAATTCTAGGGAACCACTGTAAGTGAGTGTTCGCAACTCCTTATGTCTTTCTTTGTGATATCTCAAATTTATCTTTCCTACATGAGTGGATTTGATTTCAGTCTGATGCATCCCCATGGAAGAGCTGCTCTCCAGGCCACCCCATGGATGGCAGGTTTTCCTCATATCCATCTCTCCATGTTTTCCTCTAAACTCAGGCACTGGTTCTTGATCTGATCAGCTGTGGCCAAGGTAAGAGGGCTGCATATTAAGAAACATCACTACCATATATAAAATGAAACATCTGTGGATACTTTTCTTAGAGGTGGGCAGTAGGTAATCAATGTTTCTTGGTCTGTCCAGTAGACATGTTTTTTTTGTAGTCAGTTATCTTTAGTACAACATCCTGTGCATGATGAGGGGTTGCCAGTAAGTATCACTCACAGCATGCTCTCAATCTGCACAAGAAATCTTGTAGGGAAAGATCCATATTGCAGAGCAAACAAAGTTATCAGTGAGGTGAAAGTTTTATGAATGAGTCATTTATCAATGGATCTTTGTTTTTCTTGTTACACATCAATTGACATTTGTGGTAGGCTGAAATTGGCTCCCTAAAGATGTCCACATTCTAACTTGCAGAACCTGTGAGTATGTTAGGTTACATGCCAAAGGGAAATTAAGGTGGCAGGCAGAAGGAAGTTTGCTAATCAACTGATCTTAATATGGGGAGATTTTCCTGAATTAGCTGGGTAGGCCTGAGATAATCATAAGGGTCCTTAAATGTGGATGAGGGAAGCAGAAGAGGAGGTCAGAGATGCAGTAGGTTGTTGGCTTTGAAGATGTAGGAAGGGGGCCAAGAGCTAAGGAAAGTGAGCATTCTCCAGAAGCTGGAAAGGGCAAGAAAATGGATTCTCCTCTAGAGCCTCCAGGAAGGAACATCTTAATTTCCCTGCCAACATCTTGACTTTTTAACCCATTGTGATGGGTTGAAGCTGTAAGTATCCTGGAAAAGTATGTTCTTAAAGTTAATTCATTCCTGTGGGTATGGACCTATTGTAGGTAGGATCTTTCGGTGAATAAGATCTAAACTTAAAACATGACCCACCTCAGTCAGGGTGGGTCTTAATCCTCTTACTTGGAGTTCTTTATAAGAGAGTGAAATTCAGACAAAGAGAGAGAAAGCCATAGGAGCAAGAAGCTGGAAGTAATGAAACCCAGAAGAGAAGGGAGAGAACAGCAGATGCTGCCATGTGCCTTGCCATGTGACAGAGAAGTCCAGGATCGTCGGCATCCAGTCTTCAGGAAGAAAGTATCATTTCGATTTGGACATTTTCATGGCCTCCGAACTGTAACCCTGTAATTTAATTAATTCTGATTATAAAAGCCAACCTGTTTCTGGTACATTACTTTTGGCAGCCTTGCTGCCTAACTAGAACATCCAGTGAGATCCATTTTGGCCTTCTGAATTATATAACTTTGGGGTAATAAATTTGTGTTGTTTTAAGCCACTACATTTATAGTAATTTGTTATAGCAGTAATAGGCAACTTATACAACATTCATTGCAGGTAAATTAGAAACTACAGACAAGAAAGAAGAAGCAATTAAAAATCATCCAATATATCCTATCTCTATCTGCTATAAGGGCCTAGAAGCTGTGGCACTCCAAAAGAAAAGAATACTAATAGAACCTGTGCCCAGATCTTGGTATGGAAAGAGAAATATAGCAACTTTACAGTGGAAAGACCTGGCAGACAGTACTTTAACCAGGCAATACAAAATATAAGCTTGGAGTATCTTGTAGTCAGGAAGTAAGGAAGAACTCGAAAAGATTCTGATGGGGGTATGTCAAAGGACTGCAGGAACCAAATGGGTTTTTGGGCACCAAACCTGGGAAAATATGCACCCCAAAATAAATAACATAGTATTGGATTATAATCCAAAGTATAAAATTAATACCCATGGGTCCATACTGATATAAATACATGATTGAATAAATAAATATATTGGGAAGAAAAGACATGCAGAATTCCAAATAAATTTATGCTGATACTTTACTCTCAAGGATGTAGAGAATAACTCCTCACCTCTTAATTGTGGGCTATCTTTAGTGACTTCTTTCCAAAGAGTGTAGTGTGGAAAAAGGGAAAAAAAGAGAAGAACTTTACAGTGTAGAAATCTACCTCAGGTATATGCTCAAATTTAGAATCTGCTTTGAAGAGTCATGCTAATGACACAGACCTCCTGATCCAATGTGATGAGAAGGCACCTCACCTCTGTTGTCTTCTTCTCCAACCCCATAACCCCAGTCTAATCTTGACAAAATAGCCAAACCCAAATTAAGGCATAGTCTACAAAATACTTGACTGGCACACCTTGAAACTGGCAAAGTCATGAAAAACAAAGAAAGACCAGAGGAAACTAAGAAGATGTGATGGATAAATGTAATGTGGTATCCTGGATGGGATCTTGGGACAGGAAAAGGACATGAATGGAAAAACTGGTGAAATCCAAATAAAGTCTGGAATTTAATAGTAATGTACCAATATTCATCTCTTGGTTTAAGCAAATGAGTCATACTTAGGTAAGATGTTAACAATAAGGGAAACTGGGTAAAGCATATACAGGGACTTTGTAACTTTTCTGTAAATCAGAAATTATTCCCAATAAATAATACCTTTAAAAACATCTATAACTAAGTAACTCAAAAATTTCTCCTAATATTTCATAAAAACAAGGTCATGCTCTCTCATTTTGGACCACCTGCTATTTTACTCATAGGCATATTTGGACATTATCTCATTATTAAAGCCACTAAGAGACAACTCCCACTTCTAGTCACTGTAATCCTTTTTAGATGCTGGCACTACTCAAAGGGAGACCATGGCTGGCCAGCAGAATCTGATTGTACTGGTCATATGATACTCACCATAAAGATTTCATAAGCAGTTACACTTTACTATATTCTGCACTCTCTGCACAATTGTGCCCCTGCTGATACTCACAGAACAAAAAAGGAATGAGGAGTTTCCTGTTGATTTAACACAAGAGGACTGCCTTCCTTTTTAATCCATGATTTACGATACCAGATAGATTTGACATTGTACTTTAAAGGCGAAAAAAAAAATGTTTACTGTGTGACAGCTACTAAATGCTTTATGAGCATTATCTTATTTAATCTGCAAAGCAATCCCTGAGTTGGGAAACATCTCTCATTTGTATTTCATACATGCAGAGAAGTTAAGTAACTTGCCTGAGGACACAGAGAGAATACGTGGCAGAACTAAGTCTCAACCCAGGCAGCCTGGCTATAAAGCCAGAACATTTGATTGCTTTACTATGCTTTCAACTTAGTGAACAGTTATCTAAATTTGGGTTTAGGGATAAATCATAGAGGTTATTTTATGATAATTAGTAAAACCAGTAGTACAGAAACAAAAACAAAGTACCCTTCTCTCGTCCTGCTGAGCCAGTCTGCCTGGAGGAGATACTGTCAGATAGGTAGCAGGAAACTGAAAACAGGTATAAACTTAGAAGTTTCTCTGCCACTCTTATAGTTCCTTCTCTAGTTAATATTGAATCTCTGCATGACTGTTATTATTCAGTATCTGTAATAAATCATTTTTTCTTACATCATTTTGATGACATCATAATATATCATGTCAATATAATAAACTCTAAAAAGTTTGCAAGTTCAGAAAAGGGAGTGTGATAATCCATTTAACATGCTTTATAAATTATAAAGTGCTATGTAGGTCCTAGGCCCCACCCCAGTCAGGATGGCTGAGTGAAAACTTCAGGGTCATCCCCCCAAATAAGCTTTGAACAACCAGCAAGAACTGGCAGAAACATCTTTCTCAACGCTCCAGAAAACAATTAACTGTTAACTGTTACAGCTGCAATAACAGGACAGGAGCTGAGTCAAGATAAAGGCAACTTAAAAGCAATAGGATCTCATGGTGCTCTTGCTGGTCCCTCCCCATTCCCCTCACTGGCTAGGTGTGGAGCCAGCCCATGCTTCTGGTATGGGTCCCTGGTCCTGACTCTGGAGGGAGCACAGTAACGCTCATGCAAATACTAGGAGCATGCATGTCCGACCCATTCTCTCTGAAGGACTGAACCAGGACTCTCACCACAAGCCCTCTCTCTTGAACTTGCCTGCATGTAGAGGCTGTCCTCTGAGCTCTCCTAAAGACTGCTGTGGGAGAGCAGCCAAGTAGTGGCTGTCTGGGGCAAGGGATTGCTGGCTATAGGACATAGAGTGCCATGTGTGGGACCATGAATAAACTGTTTCCTAGGGAAGAGGAGGCATTTATATCCATGTAAGCAGGGGAATTCCTAGGGCCACATGGGGCCTAGACTCGATGAATGTGCAGAAAGGATGAAGAAGGCCCCTACTCTTTGGCCTTGAGCTGTTCCCTAGACTCGTATGGATAAGCTCTGAAGGAGAGCATCAGCACAGGATAATATGCAAAGACTGGAAAAGGTGTATTCTTTTTTCTCTTCTTCTTCATTTATTTTTGTTGTGGTGGTGGTTCTCCCCCTGCTCCCCCCTCCCCCCCAGCTATTGGCATTCAAGCAAAAGCTCTGTTCATACACAAGCTTAATACAGGCTTAAGAAATAGACTCCTGACTCCAGTGATATAACATAAAAAAATCAAAACGGCCAGGTTTCAACAAAAGATTATAAAACATAGAAAGAAACAGGAAGTGATGAGCCCAGTAAAGGAGAAAATTGAAGCATTGGAAACCACCAGTGAGGAGGATCAGATCTGCAATATACCAGACAAAAACTTGTAAAAATGGTCCTAAGTGTGTTCAAAGAGCTATAGGAGAACAATGTATTTATACAAAGAGCTAAAGAAATCATGAAAACAATAGTTAAATACCAACAGAATATCATTCAAGGGATGAAAATTATAAAAAGGAAGACCAGAATAACAGAAATTAAAAATTCCCTAGAGGGGTTCAATAGCAGATTGGAGCTAGAAGAAGAAAGAATCTGTGAACTTGGAGATAAGAAATGAAATAATTTAGTCTTGAGTAGCAGAAAGAATGAAGAAGTGAACTGAGCTGGAGTGACTTGTGGAATACATCAAGCAAACTGATGTATGCATTGCTAGAATGATAAAAGGAGAAGAAAGAGAGAAAGGGGTAGAGAAATGATTCAAGGAAATATTGGCTGAAAACATCCCCAGATTAACAAAAGACAAGAGCATAGACATCCAAGATGCTCAACAAACTACAAACAGGCTAAACTCAAATGATTCAAGGAAATATTGACTGAAAACATCCCCAAATTAACAAAAGACAAGAGCATAGACATCCAAAATGCTCAACAAACTACAAACAGGCTAAACTCAAATAGACTCATGCTGTGACATGTCTTAATCAGATGGTTGAATGCCAAAGACAGAGAGAATTCTGTAAACTACAAGAGAGAAGCAATGTGTTACATACAAGAGTGCTTCCGTAAGATTAATTGCTGATTTCTCATGAGAATCCATGGAGGCAAGAAGGCGGTGGTATGATATATTCAAGGTGCTGGAAGCAAAATATTGGCAACCAAGAATTTGATATCTGGTTAAAATATCTTTCAAATATGAGGGATAGATTAAGACATTCCCAGATAAACAAAAGCTGAGGGACTTTGTCACCACTAGATCGGCCCTACCAGAGATGCTAGAGAGAGTTCTGTAGGTAGAAAGAAAAGAACAATAGACAATAGATTAAAAATCCATGAAGAAATAAAGATTTCCAGTAAGGACAACAATGTGGATAAATATAAATGCTATTTTAAAAAAAGTACTATTTTTTTTTTTTTTTGGTTTTAACTCCAGTTTTTACTTCCTACAGGATCCAAAAGGCAAATGCATATAATATTTTGGACTCCTAATGTATAAACATGTATTAATATTTTGTGACAAGAAGTATATAAAGATGGAAGGACAAAGGAGTATAGGAACATAGATTGTATATACTATTGAAGATAAGTTGGTATCAAAGCAAACAAGATTATTATATTTAGGATGTCAAATTTAAGCCCTCTGGTAATAACGAAGAAATTACATTTGGAAGTATTAAGTGTTCAAGTGCATGATGTATGTAACCTACACTCAAGTGTTCAGAAAGTGTATTGATGAAGAGACAGACAGAAAGATAGATGATGGACTGATAGAATTATATGAAAAATGTGTCAAAATATTGATATTGGTAGATCTTGGTATCTTAGGGGATAGGAGTATATTGGATTATTTTTGTAACTGAACTGTACATTTGAAAATATTTCAAAATAAAAATGTTTTAAAAATGCTATGTAAATATTAAGCATAATAACATTTAAAATTTTGGACATATAGTTGTTTAATGCTAACTAAATAAAACTCAGATATAATTTTCTCTATCTTAGTTTTTGTTTTGCACATTTCTTTGTGAGTAGAATTAAATTACAACCAAAATAGAAATGCATTTATTAGCACCTGGTGCCATTGTTCTGAAAGATATTTTTTCCACGATGGTAAAACTTCCCCACACTGACTAATGTACAATAGAATTTGCATGTTAAAAAATGTGTTCACTCCTTTTTTATAATTAAAGATAAGATTAACCTGTGTGTGGAAATTTCTTCCAACAACTTGAAACATTTTCAAGTTAATTTCACTGAAAACAGAGTGAAAATAATGAGTAATTATTTTCTGCTGACATTCTCTCCCATTAGATTGAATGTGCATTTTGGGACTGAGCTGTCAGTTTTGATTTCAGCCTGGTTTTTGTGTAGACCTGTTGCATTGAGATTATTTTCCCATTATTGCTTAATATGTGCTTTTTTATGGGACTCGAAGTAATTTGGGGCAGTACTGTCAATCATTTCCCCATAGTATGGACACATGTATGAGAAATATAGAAGGAAAGCCTCAAGCCATCTGTTTCAAACAGTCTACCTTATTTATATATATAAAGACCTTGATTTTGTACCTTTTGTTAAAACTGACTATGGTCTAAGTAAAACAATTAAATGAAAATCTATATAGTGCTACTATCAAGGGAAAAAAGTCATTTTATTTGTTTATTCAAATAAATCTGTTCATTCATTTTTAATGCCATGTTCCTATTGCATTTATATATTGCATATTGCTTATACTGAATGGTATTTATCTAGGTAGCTCAGAAAAGATTTTTTCTTAGTCTTCTTAAAAAATTGAGATTTTAGAGTACACGAGGAATTTCTGAATAACGTAATTAGTTCATACAGAGAACCTTTTCTTTTCATTTTGTACATTTATGGTTTTATGACAATGTTTTCTATTCATTATTCATTCTTCAAATATTTATCATGTGTCTACTATATATAATCACTGTTAGGTAGAAAGGGTATCAAATACTAAGACGTATATGGCAAAGTCCAAGTACCAAGAGTTAAACAGCCTGTAAATGTTTGTTTGGCCTTTGATAAATTTTGGGAAGCTAATGAATGCTTTGATCAGGGCCCTTTCTTTTCAACATGATGATATTGAGAAGTTATTGGTTGTGGTATGTGGGTTACACAAGTTAAGGCATGGTAGGTTGGGACATCTGATACAAGAATATTACAGGAGTTCTAGGCGCAAATTTGGGTGGTGGTGTTGAGATGGATGAACAAAAGAACAAAAGAGGAACAGATGCAATTGAGAAGGAGAATGTAAAGCCCATCCTGACAGCTGACTGGCTGAGAGTTTGCATCTAATGGAATGGATGCATTATTGTAGAGATATAGTCAATTCGGGGGGAAAGCTCTGGGTTTGACTGAAGGTGATAATTGTTTTGAACAAGTTGAATACAGGAGTTGGTGAAATATTCAGTAGACAGGTGGACACACAGGCTGGGGTCAGTTTCTTATAAAAGAATTTGGAATTAATACACTCTCAAAGTGGGTTGGATTACTAGGGCAGTTGCTTTCAAGCATTGTTGACTGTGACCCATAGTTAGAAATATATTTTATGTGATGACTCAACACATGTATAAACATGAATATTTACACGTGAGGTTTGCCCACATATATTTATGTACAATCTGCATTTAAATATAAATTTTGCCCCCAAAATTTTACTCTCATTACATTCAATGGGTTCTCATAATTTCTAATTCCATTTTATTATGTTCTTTTTGTGAAAAAAAAAATACTGTTCAAGATCCACTTAATGTCAGCCCCCTTAATCTTAACAGTAATGTTTACAAATTGCAATGTAGTTTGCAATGCAACTGCTTCTGGGAAACATTCCTGAAGATAGGAATCCTTTCTGGATTCTTATTTCTTGCAATAATATCATGCTGGTTCTTGGTAAGTGTGCTGGTATTTTCCTCATTTTTACTTTAGGTATATTTTGGGTTCTTCAAGTTAGTATTGAGATAAGCATCTTTTTGCTCTAGTACCATATCAACCATATAACACTATAATTACTAATTTGATTTCTCAGATACCATGGTACTGCCAAGGAAATACCTTGATAGGAAATGTGAGCATTTCAGCCCACTGGTTTACATATAGTTTCAAACGAATAAACTAAATTTCTAGCACACACACAAAGATCCACTTAACTGATTTCACAATCAGTTATGACCTGCAGTTGACAAGCACTGCACTGTATATTGTTACTTTGTGTTCTTTCTTGTCATGCCTCTGCAGGATACAAGGAAGGGAGGGTCAGCTAAGATTTTGTGCCCCTTTACCTTAATTCCCTACCCACCTGATATTGTACTGAGAGAAAGCAGCAGCACTCAATTAAGGATGTCTTTTGATCCTTTGGACTCCAGTATGTGTAGAGTGTGACTCTATTTTATACGTGATAAAAAGAACAACAAGGAAAGAAGAGAGAATGTAAAAGATAAATGGATAAGAAAAGCATGATGGGAAATTTATTTTGATGTTATATTTCCAACATCCCTCATTTATGTCAGGTTATTGGCTGTTACATACTTTTAAGGTCATCAGGAGAGCCAGATCTCTTAAATATATATATTTTGGAGATATCAGGGTCAGGGATTGAACCTGGGACCTCTCATGTGGAAAGCTGGTGCTCAACCACTGAACTACACTGAATATTAAATATATTTTTATACTGATATTTAAGAGGGTTGGGGCATGGGGTGTGCACTTGTTCGTGTGTGTTTATGTGTGTGCACTTGTGTGTATATACTATGTGCCATTTTATCATTTTATCTAATGCATATAGTTGCCCCACACTGACCCTTGGGTTACACAGGCTCTCTGACCTGCTTGTCTCTGACTGTACTATCTGCTACCCCTCCTGCTTGAAGTAGCAGATACTGCAGTCAGAGCATATACAGAAAGCTCCCTTTCTGACATGCTCCGTAATTCATTAAAGATGTGAGTACCTGACCCTCCTATCTCAGTTCTGTTATCTCAAACGCACATCAGCCAGGCTTTCTTCCTCACCCCTGCACTGAAACTGTTCTTGGCAATATAACAATGACATCCATCTTGCCAATGCCATTGGTCAGTTCTGAGTTCTTTTCTTGCTGGACTTCCAATAACCTTTTACATGATTAATTACTCCCTTTCTCTTGAAATACTTTCTTCACTTGGCATCTAGGTTATATAATATTCAGGTTGTCTTCTCTCTGACTGGAGACTCTTTCTCAGACTTTTTTCTGGATCTTTCTCTTCTTCAGATCTCTAAATATTGGATTTCCCCAGGGTTCTGTCCTTGCATCTTCTCTCTGTAGTCTAAATTGGGTTGTCACACTAATCGTTTAGCTTTAGATGTCAATTAAATACCAATGATGCCAAAATGTATATTTCTAGTCTCAACTTTTTCTCTTAATTCTGAACACCTATATATCTCTTTAGAATTTTAAGTCATCTCAAACTTAACATGTTCAAATATGTATATTTTACTTTTGCCCCTCTTTCACACTGCCTCTCTCTCCCTTTTCTCATTGAAATACATGGCAACCCCATAAACTAAGGGGCCAAGCCCTAAAAACTAGGAGTTATTTTTGATTCCCCCTTTTCTTATTATCCCAAATCCAGTTTATCAGCAAATTCAGTTAGTATACTTCTAGAAGCTTTCCTGAATTCAACAACTTTTCACTATATCCATAGCGCTATAATCTGAGACATATCATCTTTCCATTGGACTGGTACTATTTCTGGCCAATTTTCTTCTGGCATCTACTCTTGGCCCTTTAAAATCTGGTATCCATGCAGCAGCCAGAATAATCTTTTAAAGTTTCATCAACTAACTTCCCTCCTCTGTTCAAAACCACTTAAGGATTCCCAGCATAATTGGAATAATATCCAAGATAAATTCACATGGAAATGCTAGCCCTCTTTGTTGCCCATTTCTTGCTATCCTTTCCTCCCTCCTCTGCTGTTCCTCAAACTCAGCAAGACCATTTGAGGCCTTCACACTTATTATCTTCATCACTTGGACACTTTCATTGCAGATCCTCATTTCTTTCAGATCTCTGTCTGAATGTCATTTCCTCAGATAAGCCTTTTTTCTAACTGCCATATCTGGATAGCAGATTGTTATCTTGCTGTTGCTCTTTCTTCTTACCATGATTCTGTTTTATTTTTCAGGGCACTTATTCACTCCTGTAACCATTGGCTACATTTTAATAATTTTCTGTTCTTCTCCACTGTCCCCCTCTCCCAGAAAGTCAGCTTCGTGAAGTCAAGAGCTTTATCTGTTTAGTTCATCTGTATGTGCAGTAACTAGAAAGATGGTGACTGACACATATTGGTACTCAAATATTTGTGAAATGAAACAGATTGATTTTAAAAAAGACAATGTCTTTACAATGGAGACTTACCATAATTTGGTCTTCCTTAGATGCCCTTTCCATGAGTGCTTATTTTCAAGGGAACTCCTTTCTGATAATAGTCAGAACATCTCATTAAGTTTACCTCATTTATGTGTGAGGTACCCAAGGCCAGTCTTTGGGCAAAACCCATCTGTGGGCATCGAGGAAAATCTTGATTTAAAAAAATCTTAAGTATTGTGTTGCTTTCAAATGAATAGAAACATGAATTATAGCAAAGCAAGTAAATACAGATTCATGTCCTCTTACTGAATTCTGTCACTGAGTGGCCTGAGACTACTCAAGTTTTGCTGACAAAGTAGTAGAAAAAGGATCAGAAGTTAAGGTGATGTGGTTTCTAAACCTAGAACTATTAGTAAACAGCAATAAGTTCTTGGGTGGGTTACTTAAAGTTATAATCTTTGGTGCCAGTTTCCTTTTTGGGAGAATTGGCTCTTGCACAAGAGACTGGATGATGCCCCTGGCCCCTTCCTGCTCTAACATCATACAGTTCTTTGGTCTACACAGACCCTCCAAGAGGAGCCTTAGACATAGTCATCAGGTATTTTATTCAGCTACTTCATATTTGATACAAATATGGACAAATTTAATCCCCTTTGGACTATTTAGTTTATTTATAGGGAAAACAATTTCCAGTCACATTGATTAAGCAATCTCATGCTGCGCGTTTCAAGATCTGTTGGGTAAAGGCAGCAGTGTGCTGGAGCTGGTGCCTAAGAACCTGTGGTGAGCATCTCCCTGAACCACTCAGTCATGTCACGCTATGTTCGTGGCTTGAATGTAGACTTGAAGGGAATTTTTATACATTGGAAATGCTACAAATTGTAAGAGCTGGCTGTTAAACGTTTACTAGCACACCATTGAGTAAATGTGAATAGTAGTCAAGCCCATCACCACCATTAAATTACTAAATCAGAGAATATGTTTGATTCCTGGTGGTATATGTGACCACTATGGCACATGGAAAATCCACATATACAACCATATCATCTTAACACACTTGATTAAGAAGCTATTTATTGATGTACAGTGATTGGCAATCTGCACATACCTTTACAATGGTAAGGACATTGCATTACTCATTTAATACTGGCAACATCTCATGAGGGTAATATTATTACTTCCATTTTTAGAGATAAGGGGGCAAAAACTGAGAGATTAAATAATCTCCTTCAGACCATACAGCATGTAAGTGTCAGGACCCAGAGCTGTGCCCAGGTTTCTCTAGTCCCAGTGGTGAGACTATATTGCCTCCCTTTTGAGACATATATACACATGAACACATTCATATCTACACATATGTTTATGGGCTTAAATACCTTTTTTCCAGTTCAGCAATTGCTTTTCTCTTACTTTACGAAGTGCAAAAATGCAATAAATATGAATATCAAACCAGAGAATTCTTTAGTCTCTAAAACAATTTTTAAATTCCCAAGGATTATTTCAGAAAAGAGATTAAGGATTGATGATCATTCTGAGTTGAAATTATCAGAAAGACCCAGTGATATGGAAGATCCACACATTTTTGTTCTTAGAAAGATTTAGCTCTTCTTTCTAGCAAAATAGCTAGAAAGGAGACTACTTAACCTAAGACAGAGCACTTTGCCCTCAGAATAAATTGCCTCTAAAAAAAATTGTCTGTGTAATCTTTGAATTAAAATTCCAAATCCGCAGAGAAAAACATTACCAGCACTGCATTATATTCAGAGGCATGTGTCTATTACCTTTCAGAACATGCAAGGAAACTCATCTTGAGACTAGATGAAATTCACAGGAATACAAGGACTATCCCTTTGATCCACTATCCATAAGGCATTCTTGATAGGATTATGTAAATATCCTTTAAAAAGCATTTTGCAGCATAGATACCTAGAAACATTTATGATTTCCAAATCTGAATATCTCACCAGATGAGAAGGAAAATTAAGCTTTATATACATTAACAAGAAGCTCTCTTTTCTAATTTCCCCTTGCATAGGAGTCCTAAAAAATGATGGTGGTGAGGTTGCTAGAAATATCTCCAGCAGGTAAAGAGGGAGAAAAGAGAATAGTTGCAACACAACTAGCACAGTTTAAGTATATTGATCAATATGCCTTCCCAGGAGATTTGGTTATAGTGGTTTGAAAGGGGCTTGAGAAATGAGGTCTGGGGTTTCCACCATGTAGTAGCATTTGAACCAACTGTAATATATGTGTCTCAGGGTTTGTGAGAAATTAAATATGCTAATTAATCATTCTGCTCTTCTATCAGATAGGTTCATCATCTGTCTGCACCACAATGCAAGGCAGAGGAGTCATTTTCAGTGTGATTTTTTCTTTTCAAATTCTACTCAATTTATTCATTTTAAAAAAAATATTACATTCAAAAAATATGAGGTCCCCATTCACCCCTACCGCCCCCACCCCACTACTCCCCCCACAGTAACACTCTCCCCCATCATCATGACACATCCGTTGCATCTGGTGAGTACATCTCTGGACATCGCTGCTCCCCATGGCCTGTGGCCCACACCATAGCCCACACTCTCCCACGTTCCATCCAGTGGTCCATGGGGGGACATACAGTGTCCGGCAATTGTCCCTGGAGCACCCCCCAGGAAAACTCCAAGTCCCGAAAATGCCTCCACATCTCATCTTTTCCTCCCATTCCCCGCACCCAGCAGTCACCATGGCCACTTTTTCCACACCAATGCCACATTTTCTCGATTATTAACCACAATAGTTCATGAATAGAATAACATTAAGTCCACTCTAATCTTTATCGTATTCCTCCTTCCTGTGGACCTTGGCTTGGTTGTGTCCATTCCACGTCTATGTCAAGAGGGGGATTAGATTCCACATGGATACTGGATGCAATCCTCCTGCTTTCAATTGTAGGCACTCTAGGCTCCATGGTGTGGTGGTTGACATTCTTCAACTCCATGTTATCTGAGTGGGGTAAGTCCAATAAATCAGAGTGTAGGAGCTGAAGTCTGTTGAGGCTCAGGGCCTGGCTATCGTATTGTCAGCCCAGAGATTCAAATCCCCTAGATATATCTTAAACCCCAGTACCAAAGACAATTCCAGTAAAGTAGCATGAAAGGCTTGTGAAAAGAGATCCCATCTGAGTTCAGCTCCATCACGCAGAAACACCAGCTCCAAAGAAGGGCCAACTGACATGGCAGTGAACCTCATTTGCCATGACCATAGAACCTGTGGGTCTCTTTAGCCCTCAAAAGGACCAATACCTGGGGTTGTATCTACTTTATCTGTCTCTGAGACTCTGCTCAGGTGTGCATAAGGGCAATCCTTCTGACAACCTCCAGACTCTTTTTTAGAGACTCATAGCCATATAAACTCATTTGTCCTTTCCATTTCCCCCTTACTTTAGGTCAAACAGCATTTTAAACTCCTGTTTTTATATGTAGACAGGGATATTCTGCTGGTCCACGTTGAACCTTTAATTCAAGGTCATTTTCTAGTTGCATCATCAGCTGGTACTTGGTAGTGATCCCTTGGTGCCAGGGAGGCTCATCCCTGGGTGTCACGTCCCATGCTGGGGGGAAGGCATTGCATTTATATGCTGAGTTTGGCTTCGAGACTGGCCACATTTGAGTATCATGGAGGCTGTCAAGAGGGAAATCTTAGACACAGTGCTACTCTAGGCCTTGTTCCTATTTCAGGTGTATAGGCTCACAAGCATAGTCATTAGTATCAGGGGCTCACTGTTGGACCCTCATTCCTTCCTGGTCCTTATCGTTGCACCTGGGGGACTGCCGCTGCTCCCCTAGAGACCATGACAGAGCCCCCCCGCCCACAGGAACCCAGTACCCCCCAGCTGTTGTTTTTAATTGTTTCCTCTGTGAGTATATCCACATTTCCATGCACCCTGGACACATGCCCTGTATAACTCCCTGTCAACCATATATTGCCTGTCAATAACATCCCATACCAGTATTCCTCTGCTGCCATTGTTGAACCACTCTGTGATCCAAAACTTCCTGAAAAGTGAAGCCCAATATAATGTCAGGTTCCCTTACTAGTAAAATGGAATATAGCGATGAGTTTAAAGGTTAGATATACAATACATATTGATTTGGAAAAATTCTACATCCTATCTTTTTCTTTTCGTTTTTCCTAATTATTGAGCTTCTCTTCACAAGAGCCCTAGATCACAGTAATTCATCTATACAATATACAGTACTCCCACATATCCATTATAAAACCTTTTCCCTTCCACAGTGATAATCTTTTAACTTATTCATATCATATTTACTGAAACTGATGTACAGATATTGAGACAATAGCTTTCAAACAAGGTAACATTTGTGTTTACATTGTGGTTTATACTTTAGGCTATACAGTTTTCTAAATTTTTTAGTTATCCTATGTTTTACATTATGGTTTACATTATTAGTCTGTCATCTCCTATATGTTTTTGGTGTAATATTACATGTTTTATATCCATCCTTGTGTACTCTTGTGAAACACTTCTTTTGCCCTCACATTTACTTTGGTTCCATCTATTCAATATCTATTTCCCCCTCCCCTTGGGCCCCACAGTGACAGTCAATCTTCATTTCTTGAGTAGCCATGTTCAGAGATACTTGCAACAGTGTTGAGGGCTTGACTTGTTCAACTGCCCTAATGCCCTAGGAGTCACCCTTTCTCTTGAGAGATACAGTTCCCTCTATTTGATGGCATTAGTCCTCCCCAGGATGTGGGTATACCTTCACTCTCATTATATGGGTCTCTACCCAATGGTATAACCCACTCTGGCAAAATGAGCATTCAGATATTCCCAGGAGTCTGTCCTGCATCAGATTATCCCCTTTGAGTATCTTCAACAGGTAACTTTCCTAATTATATTTTGAAAAGGTTTTCTCAGCATTTTACTTTCAACCAACACCTGACAATCTCCTATGTTCATATGTTGCCCCTCCCTCCCCCCAATTTCTTGGGCAATATTACCCATCCCCCCATCCCTAGCCCCCCACAAACCCGCAAAGCCCTACCCAAAGGTAACCCTATGCCCCCATTTTATCTCTTCCTTGTGCACATACTTACCACCAGCTTATCATAGATTTCATCCATGTAGATGTCAGCTTACATCCTTCCTCTACCCCCCGATTTCCTGTAAGCCTATCTTCCAGTCTCTAGCTCTCTGAGGCAGCTTGCTTACTTCATATCATTGAGGTCATGTAGTATTTGTCCTTCAATGCCTGTGTTGCTTCACTCAACATAAGGTTCTCAAGATTCATCCATGTTATCACGTGTGCTTTAGTGTATTTGTTCTTAAAGCCGAGTGGTATTCCACTGTATGCATATACCACATTTTATTGATCCACTCATCTGTTGATGGGCATTTGGGTTGATTCCAACTTTTGGCGATAGTGAACAATGCTGCTATGAACATTGGTGTGCATATATCGGTTTGTGTCCTTGTTTTCAGTTCTGCTGGTTATATACCCAGCAGTGGTATTGCTGGGTCATATGGCAAATCTATGGTTAGTTTTTTGAGAAACTGCCAAACTGTCCTCCAGAATGGTTGGATCCTTCAGCATTCCCACCAGCAGTGGATGAGTGTTCCCATTTCTTTACATCCTCTCCAGCATTTGTATTCTTCTGTTTTTTTATAGCTGCCAATCTTATGGGAGTAAGATGGTATCTCATTGTAGTTTTGATTTGCATTTCCCTGATAGCTAGAGATTTGGAGCATTTTTTTCATGTGCTTTTTAGCCATTTGTATTTCTTCTTTGGAGAAGTGTCTGTTTAAATCTTTTTCCCATTTTTTAAATGGGATGTTTATCTTTTTATTTTCAAGATACAGTAGTTCTTTATATATGCAAGTTATAAGTCTCTTATTGGATATATGGTTGCCAAATATTTTCTCCCATTGTGTAGGTTCCCTTTTTACTTTCTTGACAAACTCCTTTGAGGTGCAGAAGGCTTTAACTTTGAGGAAGTCCCATTTATCTATTTGTTCTTTTGCTGCTCGTGCTTTTGGTGTGATGTTCATGAAGCCATTTCCTATTACAAGGTCTTGTAGATGTTTCCCTACACTGCTTTCCAAGGTCTTTATGATCTTGTCTCTTATATTTAGGTCTTTGATCCATCTTGAGTTGATCTTTGTATAAGGTGTGAGATGGTAATGCTCTTTCATTCTTCTACATATGGATATCCAGTTCTCCAGGCACCATTTGTTGAATAGGCCACTCTCTCCCAGTTGAGAGGGTTTGGTGGCTTTATCGAATATTACATGGCTATATATATGAGATTCTATATCAGAACTTTCAATTTGTTTCCATTGGTCTGTGTGCCTCTCCTTATGCCAATACCATGCTGTTTTCACTACTGTAGCTTTGTAGTATGTTTTGAAGTCTGGTAGTGTGTGATTCCTCCAATTTCGTCTTTCTTTTTCAATATGTCTTTGGCTATTCGGGGCCTCTTTCCTTTCCAAATAAATTTCATAGCTAGTTTTTCTAGTTCCTTAAAGAAGGCTGTGTTGATTTTTATTGGGATTGCATTGAATGTGTAGATCAGTTTTGGTAGGATAGACATCTTAATAATATTTAGTCTTCCTATCCATGAACAGGGAATTTTCTTCCATTTATTTAGGTTTTCTTTGATTTCCTTGAACAGTCTTGTATAGTTCTCGGTGTATAAGTTTTTTTACATCTTTAGTTAAATTTATTCCTAAATATTTGATTTTTTAATTTACTATTGTGAATGATATTTGTTTCTTGATTTCCTCCTGATCTTGCTCATTATTGGTGTACAGAAATGCTACTGATTTTTGTGCATTGATCTTATAACCTGCAACTTTAGTAAACTCATTTATGAGTTCTAGAAGCTTTGTTGTAGACCTCTCAGGGTTTTCTATGTATAGGATCATGTCATCTGCAAATATTGAAATTTTGACTTCTTCCTTTCCAATATGAATGCCTTTTATATCTGGTTCTTGCCTCAGTGCTCGAGCAAGTACTTCTAAGACAATGTTAAATAGAAGGGGAGAGGGTAGGCATCCTTGTCTTGTTCCTGACTTTAGAGGGAAGGATTTAGGATTTCTCCATTGTAAACAATGTTGGCTGTAGGTTTTTCATGTATACTCTTTATCATGTTCAAAAATTTCCTTGTATTCTGATCTTTTGGAGTGTTTTTATCAAGAAAGGGTGCTGCATTTTGTCAAATGCTTTTTCTGCATCTATAGAGATAATCATGTGTTTTTTTCCCTTCAATCTGTTTATATGGTGTATTACATTGATTTTTTTCTTATGTTGAACCATCCTTGCATACCTGGAATGAATCCCACTTGGTCGTGATGTATAACTCATTTAATGTGTTGTTGAATATGATTAGCAAGTATTTTGTTAAGTATCTTTACGTCTAGGTTCATTAGAGAAATTGGTCTGTAATTTTCCTTTCTTGTGGTGTCTTTGTTTGGCTTTGGTACTAGGGTAATGTTGGCATCATAGCAGGAGTTAAGCAATGTTCCTTCTGTCTCAATTTTTTGGAATAGTTTCAGCAGGATTGGTGTTAATTCTTTCTGGAATGTTTTGTAGAATTCACCTGTGATGCCATCTGGCCCTGGGCTCTTCTTAGTTGGGAGGTTTTTAATGACTGATTCTATCTCTTTACTTGTGATTGGTTTGTTGAGATCATCAATTTCTTCTTCCATCAATATAGGCTGCTTATGTGTTTCTAGGAATTTGTCCATTTCCTCTGAATTGTCATTTTTGTTGGAATATAGTTTTTCAAAGTATCCTCTTATGATAGTCTTTATTTCTGTGGGGTCAGTGGTGATGTCTCCTTTCTCATTTCTTATTTTGTGTATTTGCATCGTCTCTCTTTTTTTTCTTTGTTAGTCTTGCTAAAGGTTTGTCAATTTTATTGATCTTCTCAAAAAACCAGCTCTTGGTCTTGTTTATCTTTTCAAGAGCTTTCTTATTTTCTATTTCATTTAGTTCTGCTCTAATCTTTGTTATTTCCTTCTTTCTTCTTCGTGTGGGATTACTTTGTTGTTTTTTTCCTAATTCCTCCAAATGTGCAGTTAGTTCTTCAATTTTTGCTCTTTCTTCTTTTTTGAATTATGAATTTATGGCTACAAATTTCCCTCTCAGTACTGCTTTTGCTGCATCCCATAAATTTTGGTATGTTGTGTTATCATTATCATTTGTTTCAAGGTAGTCATTGATTTCTTTTGAGATTTCCTCTTTGACCCATTGTTTTTCTAAGAGTGTGCTGTTTAATTTCCGTATCTTGGTGTGAAATCTGGGCCTCTGACCTTTGCAGATTTCCAGCTTCACTCCACTGTGGTCAGAGATATTATTTTGTATGATTTCAATCTTTCCGAATTCATTAAGCCTTTCTTTGTGGCCTAGCATATGGTCTATCTTGGAGAATGATCCATGTGCACTTGAGAAAAATGTATATCCTGCTGTGTTTGGGTGTAATGATCTGTATATGTCTATTCGATCCAGTTCCTCTAATATACTGTTCAAATATTTCGTTTCTTTAGTGATTCTCTTTTGAGATGTTTTGTCCAGAGTTGATAGTGGTGTATTAAAATCCCCCAGTATAATTGTAGATGCATCTATTCTTTCACTTAGTTTTTCCAGCATTTGCCTCACGTATTTAGAGGCGCCCTTGTTAGGAGTATAAATATTTATGATTGTTCGTTCTTCTTGACAGATTGTCCCTTTCACTAATATGTCATATCTTTCTTTGTCTTTCCCAATTGTTTCGCATTTAAAGTCTATTTTGTCTGATATTAATATAGCTACTCCTGCCTTTTTTTGGTTATTGTTTGCTTGTAAGATTGTTTTCCAACCATTCACTTTCAGCCTTCATGTGTCTCTGTGTCTAAGATGTGTCTCTTGTAGACAGCATATAGATGGGTCATATTTCCTTATCCAATGTCCCAGTCTGAATCTTTTGATAGGTGAGTTTAATCCGTTGACATTCAGTGTTATTACTTTCAAGGAATTATTTGTGTTAGCCATATTTTGATTGGACTTGTGTTTGTCATATTTTGTTTGTTTGTTTTTTTTCCTTCCCTTTTTGTCTTTCTTGTCGCTCTTACACTCTCCTCCAACTCTGCCTGTCCTGTTTTTTCCTTTCTTCCTGCAGAACTCCCTTTAGAATTTCTTGAAGGGGAGGTTTCTTGTTGGCATACTCTTTCAATTTCTGTTTATCTGTGCATATTTTGAACTCTCCATCATTTTTGAACGCTAGTTTAGCTGGATAGAGTATTCTTGGTTGGAAATTTTTTTCTTTTAGTACCTTGACTATATCATACCACTGCCTTCTTGCCTCCATGGTTTCAGATGAGAAATCAGCACTTAATCTTATGGAGCTTCCCTTGTATGTGATGGTTTTCTTTTCTCTTGCTGCTTTTAGAATTTTCTATTTGTTTTGAGTGCTGGATAATTTGACAAGTATATGTCTTGGGGTAGGCCTGTTGGGGTTTATGATGTTTGGGGTGCACTGTGCTTCTTGGATATGTACATCTGTCTCTTTCCATAGATTTGGGAAGTTTTCAGCCATTATTTCCTGCAACACTCCTTCTGACCCCTTCCCCTTCTCTTCTCCTTCTGGGATGCCTATAATACGTATGTTTGTGCATTTTGCATTGTCATTGAGGTCCCTAAGTCCTGGCTGGATTTTTTCTATCTTTTTATCAATCAATTCTACTATCTGTCTGATTTCCGATGTACTGTCTTCCACATCTCTAATTCTCTGCTCTGCCTCTTCTAATCTGCTGTTATTTGCTGTGAGGGTATTTTTGATTTCTTGAACTGTGGTGTTCATTCCCATCATATCTGTTATCTTTTTGCGTATGTCTGCAATTTCCCCTCCAAGTGTTGTCTTCATATTGTTAACCTCTTCCTTTACTTCATTAAATTTGTCTGTGATATATGTTCTGAGATCTTTAATTACTTGTGCCAAGTTCTGCTCCCCTTCCTGGTTTTTAGTTTGTTCATTGGATTCAGCCATGTTTTCCTGATTACTGGTTTGGTTGGTAGATTTTTGTTGCTGTCTGGTCATCATTTTATCTTGATGGGTTTAATCAGTTCCTTAGCTTCTTTGTCTAGTCTTGGGGATTAATTAGCTGTTGTTTTTGTGTAAGTGTTATATCTTCTCTTTGTCACTTTGTTCATCTTATTCTAATTTCTTATTGCTGGGTGAGTTCACTTTGAAGGAAAGTATTAGGGCCAGGGAAACGCAATTGTGTAAGAAAGGAAAATGTGTAAAGTAGTATTGGTAATAAATGTTAACAGAGCAACAATATGAGATCTGGGAGGATGGATATTAGATTCATGTAAGTTGTGTAGAGTTATAGCAGTAGGTAGAGTATGTATAATGAGGTAGTCAACTGAATATGGGAGAAATATGGTATGAATTAAAAAGCTAGTGTTTTCGTGAGAGAGGGAAAGAGAAAAGAAAGGCAATAGTTTCAAGAGTGGATAAAAGACAGAAAACAAAACAAAGGTATTAGAAATTAAGAGTTAGACAATTTGGGGATCAAAGAAAGGGAGGTGGAATATAGGAGAGACAGTAGATGATGGAGGATATGAAGATGTGGGGGAAAGGGGATAGTGTAGGTAGCCAAAATCAATTCACACAGAAATGAGGCAACGGAGGATGAGGAAACCCAGCAAATGTGAGGTGTTTCCTGCAGCACCTTCCCACCAAATTGATGTCCAGACACCTCCTGCCCTGAAAAATCCCGAAACAGCCTGGTCCCGAAGAATTTCCAATGCTGTCTAGCCGCTTCTTTGCAGGAGAGATTATCAGGTGCGCTCACTCAGTCACCATCTTGCCCTGCCCCCCCATCTCAGTGTGATCTTGAGTTATTTACAGAGTTTTTCAAAATTGAATGAGATTTCATTTTCATAGCACTGCAGTGTTAGGAATTGAATGGGAGTATTTATTTTTCCTTAAAGCATAAAAATAATGAAACTTTTCAGCACATTAGTGATGTATTTTCCTACACTATGAAAGTGATTATTGGAGTATATGTATTTTAGAAAACAATTAAGAGCCCCAAATCATAAATGTAAGACCTCTCCTTTTTTTTTTTTTTTTTTTTTTAATTTATATTGAATTTCACTCTGGGCTGACAAACTTTTGTAGAAATCTTGGACATTGTGAGCAAGGCTAGTCCAGGTTGAAACTGTTAGAAGTATCCTTATTTTTACTTGCATTCTCTCCTCAGGGCCTCACACAGCTATCTGTGCCGCTGCAGAGCTGACCTGCCTTTTAGGCTTCTCCAGGCCTACCTTATCCTGAGGCCCAGGCACTCGGTGTGAGGGTTAGGTAATGTGTCAATTTGGCCAGGTAATGGTGCCACTTGTTTGGCCAAGCAAGCACTGGACTAATTGAAATAGAAGGGAATTTCATGGCCTTTGATCATCAGTGAGTTGATTGCATAGATGGCTGGTTACATAATCATCTGAGGAGATTGCCATTAGCACATCTGTCTGAGTAAGTGTCCATTTATATCAGACCCAGAAAAGGGGTGGAGATTTAACCTGAGTCACACCTTACTGACCTTAATAAAAAACCCTAAGACATCTTATCAAGTAATCTAATTAAAGGACCTTCAGCTGAATTTAATACAATCAAAGGGTATCACACTCAGAGGAATAGGTTAGTTTATAAACAATCGTTCTCTTTCAGGGATTCAAAAAATAATCTCAAACTGCCACAGATGGGATCTGAGAATTTCCATTTCTAACAAGTTTGGGTTTGTTGTTGATACTACCAGTCCACAGAGCAAACTTTTGAGAACCACTGGTTTATGGTTTTCAATTCTAGTTTCACATTAGAGTCAGTGGAGATTTTTTAAAAAGTGGCAAAGCCTGGAACCTACAACAGACCAATGGAATCAGAATCTCGGGGGTGGAGGTGGAAAATCAGTGCGTTTTACAAGCTTCCCAGGTGATTCTAATGTGCAGCCACGGTTGAAAATTACTCATCTCCACCCAGTTTTTCATTTTACACATGGGACAACTTAGTTTTGGAGATGTGATACCCTTAATTTGATTCAAGTCAGGAAATGTTTATTCAATCCCAACTACAAGATGGATCCTGGCTAGGAGCTCAGGGACATGGAAATGAGAGCCTTACTTACAAGCAAAGGAGGAGGTCTGTGCTCCCATAACTTGGCATTTCCTGAACTCCTTGCAGGCCTCATGGATGGAGCTGTATAGGATATTTTCATTATTTCAAAAAATTAATAGGCGACTCTGTCTTTACCCAAGTTATATCTGCATAATCACGCCATCTAATCTATTTGCTACTGGAATTCTAGTAACTGTATGTGTGGCAACACTGGTGTCCTCCTGCTAACAAGAAATTCTGATTCTTATTTGAAGAGTTGATACAATGTAGTGCTTATAAGCAATGATTTTAGAATAAAGATACCTGGTCAAATCCCAACTCCTCTCCTTACTAGCTCTTTGAATATGATCAAGTTATTTTACTTTACTTCTCTGTGCCTCATGTTTCTTCATAAGTAAATAGGGTGATTATAGTTTCTTATAAGGCCGTTTGGAAAATATCTGTAAAATGTTTACATCATTGGGGAAATAACACTATAAATGTCAGCTTTTGGTACTAGTGTGTATTTTTTCCTCCATTCCTTTCTATAATGCTTTCTAAAAGCATTTATTAAGCTCTGTACCGACTCTAATGCTAGGGAATGCATTAGATTGCCAATCACTGTAACTTCAACTCTAATAATTATCAAGGTGAACTAGAAGAATAAGCCATGAATTGCATTTCCTCTCTTTGTTGAAACCAATTAACTGGAGCACCAGGGACCTTGCATTCCTGAGGAGAAACTGTATTGGATGGGCAGTAAGGGTGACTTGGAGGGAGAAGCAGAGGATTCAATAGCCCTGTAATGAATTGTCTTTCCTTACTTTAAAGAAATCTTTGATAATAGACAACTCTAACAGAATATAATTAGCATACATGAAAACTGGTACAATAAATTGTTGTCTTTATTATTGTCCCCATACTAGTGAGCAATATTTTAAAAGAAATTATGATCTAGATTTTAGCAACTAGACAGGAAACCTGGTAAAAATGTTAACAAAGATTTGACCATTATGAGCAGGATTTGTGTTTGCTTATCTTTATTAAAACTGACATTAAAATAAACAGCAAGCAGCTCATTCTAATCTCAAGTATTCCTCAAAATAATAAGGGATTACTCAAAATTCATTCTTTCAAGATGGGCAATATAGTCTGTGGTGAGAATTTATGTGTTCTCTTTCCCTCCCTTTCTCTCTGTCTCTCTGCATGTCTCTGTGCATGTGTAGGAGCGTCTGAATTCCCGCCCCCTCGCCCCCGCCTCCCCTGCCTCCCCCATCCCATAGGACCTATGTAGTCCACTCTTTATCTTTTCTGTGCCTAAATGTCTTTGATAGTTTTGTGAAAGTTATA
This sequence comes from Dasypus novemcinctus, assembly GCF_030445035.2. Classification (NCBI taxonomy): domain Eukaryota; kingdom Metazoa; phylum Chordata; class Mammalia; order Cingulata; family Dasypodidae; genus Dasypus; species Dasypus novemcinctus. Next base: position 23,608,520 of record NC_080689.1, on the reverse strand, counting down.
GACCATATTCCCTTAAAAATGTGTTTCTAGATGTACAAGTTTTGCATTCATCTATTGACCCTTTTGGGTTAAAACACAAACCATGAGGATTTACCTACCCAAGTTTATGGTTCCCAAACTTGGGTCTACAGTTAAAACACTGGGCTGGTCCCAGCTTTTCTGGAGCCTTGAGGCAGGTGGCATACAGCACTGCTTCTGTCTAGTTACCATTGATTGGCCACCCTTGCTTGCAACGGCTAGATACCACCCCCTAAATTGTACATTTATATCCCCGTCATACTCACCTCCCTCTTCAGCCCCGCTTCCCTCATTGCTTACTGCCTCTTGGGCCTCAGCTACTTGTTGCTGCTGCCATCCTGGTCCTTATTTGAAAAGAAGGGGGAAATGCGGTCACCCCTTGGGCTGAAGTGTGGTTTGCTGGCCTGGCAGGGGAGCGGCCGCGGTAGGCCTAATTCCGCTGCCCCCATAATAGGGTGGTTGGTCGGGCCCACCGCCACCCCTGAAGGAAGCTCGGCATGGGCGCAGAGTGCCCTCGGGTCTCCCCTTCTCGGCAGCCATGCTTCCGCGGCCGCCCCTCCTCCCAGATGGCGCCACCCGATGCCTTGTGGGGCGGCACCCTTCTTCTTCCTTCTCCCTGCGCAGGTGCAGGGCAGAAAATTCCAGTCTGCCCTTTTCCCCTCCCCCGACAGCAGCAACAGCCAGGCGTGGGCGGAGAAATCCAGTCTGCCCTTTTCCCCTCCCCCGACAGCAGCAATAGCCAGGTGTGGGCAGAAAAATCCAGCCCGCCCTTTTCCCTTCCCCCGACAGCAGCAACAGCCAGGCGTGGGCGGGAAACTCAAGTCTGCCCTCCACCCCAGCAACAGCAGCCACCAATCCCTAAACCCTGCCCCTTCCCCCAGCAACAGCGACAGCCAATCCCTAACCACCACCCCTCCCCCGTCCAGTACCGCCCACTGACCTTTCGCCAGCAACCAATCAGAACAGGGCGTGGCTTCGACCAATCAGCCTTCCCCAGCCCCAATAAAACTGTTGCCTCTCCCTCAGTAAAGTGGACATGCGTGTTTACCTTGTCTCCGCGGTAGTTCTTCTGCCATGCGCCCTCCAGTCCTGAGAGCCCCCGACAAGGGCCTGGCCTCCCTTGTCCCCAGTTCGTCGCCTGCTTCTCCGGGCGACCCCTTCGTCGCCGGCTTCTCCGGGCGACCCCTTCGTCGCCGGCTTCGCCGGGTGACCCCGTCAGCCGAACCGCGCAACCCCTTGTGAGACCGATCCCTCGTCTGCTGCCGGACCGACCCCTCGTCCCAAGTGGGACCGACCCCTCGTCCCAAGCGGGACCGACCCCTCGTCCAGAGCTGGACCGACCCCTCGTCCGCAGCCAGACCCCACCTCTACCGACCGAGCAAGCCGCCGCACCATAGCAACCAAGAGTTGCTGCTCTGAAACTCCTTCTTCCCCCTCAAAAATTTTATTGAAACTTTGGTAAGGCTGAAATTACAGTGAGTGCTTGACAGTGTGTGGAGAAATTTGGGGTGAATTTCCTAGAAATCTAATTTTTTTTTTTTAAATAACCAACACAGACCCAACACAATGTGCTGCAGCTAAACTTGGAGATATCACAGGTAGGACCACATGGGAACCAGTGGGAACCAGTGCAAAATGAAATTGTACGGCCCTTTGTTAACAAAATAACCAGAATTTTAAGATGGGAACTACAGAGCATTAAATCAAGTGCAGGATCCTTCCTAGCATGGAACCCTGTGTTAATGCACATGGTATACCCTCATTGATGGGTCTCAGTAGCTAATACAAAATTGAAATTTGCTTGGAGAGAAAAAACAATTAGTCCCATTATTGGTGGTAGAGCAGAGGCAAGAAACAGAAAGAAATATGGGTGGGGCAGAGTTATAGCAAGTCTCTTTTCTTTCTCCCACATTTTCCTTGGTGGGCCTAAAACTGGAAATTCAATATGGGGGATCATTATCTGCTTATCACCCCTTCTCACATCGTCCAGGTGAACTACAACAGACACTAGTCAGGTGTGAGGAGCCATCATAGTAGGGACAAGTGGATGATGGGGTCTCTGGGAGTGCTCTCCATTCTTTCCCCTTCCTCCTGCACTAGGCAATTATATAAGGGTGGCTGTCCCAATGCTGCTGAGAGCAGTGCCCAGGGCAGAGGCCCTAGAAGGTTAAGGGTGGGCAGAGAACTTGGATATGGGGGGCTAGAATAGATAATACCAGTCTGCAACCCTATATGTATTCTGCCCAAGGTATCTCCCCATCCCACCCTATTCCCTGAGAAATCCAAGCTTGGGCCAATGTCCCTGTCCCTAAAGGAATAAAAGATGTGCTCTTAAGGGAAAAACAAAACAAAACAAAACAAAAAAGAAACATAAGCTTGAAATAAGAAAGAGAACTGAATTTATAAGCCTTTCCAAAGGAAGCAGAGCTAATTAAACATAACATGAATTTAAAATGGGCCTAATAAATATTCCCAGAGAGATAAAGGGATATTTATAAATCACAGAGCAAGAAAAAGAACTAATTTAAAATTGGGTGTATCAAAATATAATGTTGGAGGTTAAAAAGAAGACTAATTTAAAATTTGGGGTATAAAAATATCATGTTTGAACTAAAAAAAAATGTAGATGGACAGTTTAAATCACAAAATGGGTATGCAGCTGAAATACAATATATAGTGAGTTCCAAAGTTGGGCTGCAAAAATTTCTGAAAGACATTAAAAAGGGAAAAACTTCAGGAAGAGATGGACCACATGCAAAATGTTATGAACCACAGAAATAAAAGTGTCAAAATCTATAGAATAGGAAGTCATCCCAGAAGGTGGGAAAAGAACAAACAGAGGAGGGAATAATGAACAAGAATGTCACAGGATTAAAGAAAAAGAGCTCAGAATAAAAAGGCTAATAGAGTGCTGAACAGTATAGATAAGAAAACTAAAATCAATATCCAGACAGATTATAGTGAAACCTAAGAATATAAAGACAAAGAGAAAATTTTAAAAGCTTCCAGAGAGAAAAAAGACCTGAATAGTGCCAGATTTATGGCAAGCTTCTCAACAGCAACAATGGATAAATATATTAAACGTGTTCAAGAAAAAGAACTTTGAACTTAGAAATTTATATCCAGATAAACCATTATTTTAATAAAGAAATTTTCAGGCCCACAAAGTTTTAGAAAGTTTACTACTCAAAGACCCTTTTTGCAAAGCTCCTAGGAGAAGTATGCTCCCCAAAATAAAGATCAGTGTGGAGGGAGAAATATGGGAAGTGAAGCATTTACAAAGAACTTCAACAAATTTAGTAATGCCTAAAGAAATACCAATTTTAAAAGGCTATATAATTTTAACAATCAGGAATTAAAATTCAAGGTGATACCACAAAGGTGAGGGCAAAGGGAATGTGTTAGGATTCTCCATAGAAACAGAACCAATAGAATATATGTCTATATATACTGAGAGATTTATTTTAAGGAATTGGTTCACAAAATCATGGGAGGCTGGCAAGTATGAAATGTTTAGTGTAGGCTAGCAGTCTGGAAGTTCTGGTAAGAGTGATGTTGAAATCTGAGTACTAGTTTCTTAAGGGATGCCAGCAAGTTAAGAAATTCTGGTAACAGTTGATGTTGAAGTCTTGAGTCTTAAATCTGTAGAGGAGACCAGTAGGTTCTCTGCAAAGGTGTCCATTCGAAAAGAAGCAGAGGGTGTATAGTCTAGAGCAGAATTTCACCCGAAGGTCTTCAAATGATTGGAGGAGACCCACCCATATTATGGGAGAATAATCCCTTTACTTAAAGCCAGCTGACTATAGATGCTAAGCTCATCTACAAAATACCTTCACATCAACAGCGAGGCCTGCATTGGACACTATAACCTAGCTCACTTGAAACATAAAATTACCTTTCACAGTGGATTTAAGGAAAAGTGTGCTCAATTATTTGCTGTGTTTGGAAAACATGAATATCAATAAATTAAAACATCCATAGGGAAAACTAAGCAAAGCAATGGGTCTTAATAAATTAGGAATATCCCCCAGGAAAAAAAAGCAGATGTGTAATGTTCAAAAGGCATAAGAAAATGTTATCAAAACAAGGTTTTGCCCTATGTCAGGGTTGTTAAAAGACAGGCTTAGAGATGAATAGACATTGGTTCAAACACTGATTTGCCACTTGTCATTATGTACAACAGGCAAATAGCTCTATGAATCTTGGTTCTGTATCTATAAAATTGAAATGATAATGCCTACCATGAAGGATTTTTGTGGTGATGAAATAAAATACTGTTAATATTGGGCTTTGTGTAATGCCAGGAACAGAGTTAGTGCTCAATAAATGGCAGCTAGTCCAGCCAAGGTTCACGTCCCTGGTGCTGAACTTACCCTGTTCTGTCATTGGCACTGAGGACAGTGAGATTATTGTTGAGATCTTTCCCCTACAACATCCTGGCTCCACCACTTAAGGGTAAGTTTTGTAGTGGGACAAAAAAATTCCACTACTTTGTAAGGGTATTTGAGGAGTCAATTAAATTAATATATGGTAAGTGCTTTATATACTAGTTACTATGATTATTTTGCTGCTTAGTCTTAGACTGAAGATTCCAGAACATACCATCTGCTCCTTAGAAAATTCCCTCAATATGGTTATGGTACAGATAGAACCAATCTTAAAGCATTTAATGCACAATCAAATGTTCTCTCTAGAACACTCACCTAGCAGTTTCTGAGACATGGAAGTCATTTGTCAAAGAAACAACTGTAAGGTCTACTTGTGTAAAGAATTCTTGGTCTTGAACTTTGGCATGTGCTTCATTGGACAGGAGAATAAAATAGCTTTAAGAGGAAAGCGGATGTGGCTCAAGCACTTGGGCACCCACCTACCACATGGGAGGTCTCAGGTTAGGGTCCTGGAGCCTCCTGAAAGAAGAGAACATGCCTTGCCCCCCACCCCTTGCTGCAATGGGCTAGATGCTCCCTGCTGCAATGAGTAGATGTCACAAACTAGCAGATGCTGTAGCCTGTAGGGCGTGGATGTGACTCAGGCCATTGGGCATTAACCTCTCATGTGGCAAGTCCCAGGTTCAGTTCCCTGTGCCTCCTGGGGAAGGTGAGCAAACAATGGGAAGACAGACAAGAGAACCATCGGGGGGGGTAAAGGGTGGGGGGCGGAATAAAGAAAAAGAAAGTAAATAAATCTTAAAAACAAAACAAAACAAAAATAGCTTTAAGAAAGATGGTTACCAGCTGATGATTACCTTACAAATTCCTAAATGTCTGCTTTGCATAGCACACACTAGCATACTAGCATTCTCTACAATTGCTCATTTTGGTGAAGTAGTGTTGTGAATGATATTTATATGCTGCCCTCCAGGGATTAAAAATGTTTCTGTTGATTCACGATCATCAATATGTGCTCTGCACACTTTTCACAGGAACAGTTCATCTACACCTCCTCTGACTAACACATGTGGTTATGTGGGTATCGAACCCAATCTGACCGGGTTTAACGTCCCAGTTCAATGGTATTGGCAAAGTCGTTGAACTGTCGCACATCTCTATTTCCTCATCCATACTATGGCACGACAGACAAAGCCTATTTCATCGTATTATTTTGAGAATTAAATGAGATTAGACATGTACATTGCCAGAAGCAGAGAAATTGCTATGTAATTGTTAGCATTGGTGACTATTAAGATGGAGATAATTATAGTCATGGGGCAAGAAGTGGTCTATGGCTGTGGTGACCTTTCTCCTCTACCCTCACCCCATTCCTGCAAAGTTAAGAATGATATATGGAAATTAGGCATAAGGGTCCTAAGCAACGAATCTAAATAAACCAAATGCTTAAGAACACAATAGGTTTGGTATGTTTGTGACTTTCTATCCTCTGATAATGAGTCACATAAAAACTTTCAATTTCACAAGGCTAGTAAGAGATTACGGCAGGTGTTATTTCTGCTTTCAGATGGGGTGAGGTCCCCTTTCCATGGGCACAATATACAGTAAGAGTGAAGCAGACCATGTTTCTTAGGAGAACTGGAAAACGCCTTTTATTTCCTTCATGATTTCACTAACAAAAGGTGGCTCCATGCCAGTTTTCATGCAAGATTTATTAAATTGTCACAGAGTCATGCATATTCTAGCAGAAGATATTAATGGTTATTCTAAAGATGTGTTCTTTTGTCACCTTCAAGCAGTAATAGGCTAGAAACCAGAGCCTGATATGAAACTCTCAAGAAGCTGTGGAGACAGAGTAATGTGTCACTACAAGTGAAGTTGCAGATTCATATTCATGTACCACTTAACACTGTCGTAAGGAGTGACTCTGAAGAGTAAAAGGGTCCTCACAGGATTTGGCTGGAGGCAACTGTATGAAAATAGCAAAAATGAAAAAGAACCAGTGTATGAAGAATAATAGGGAGACAAAAATGCCTTGGCAATTACCAGAGCCTAAAATAACCAAATTCATCAACATAGAGCACTTGGATGGAAGGAGTGTAACTCAACAGGTAGGGTGGCCAAGGGTTAGTGAGTAGGCAAGGCTATAATGCCGAGCCCCTGGTGATATGTTCTCAGGAAGGGGAAGGGGTATTCCTAAAAGAACCAGGACACAACTGAGTGCTTGCTATGTGCCAGACTCTCTGATGATTACTTTACATTAACTCATTTTTTTCTATGGAACCTCACAAGGCACTTTCAAATACTATTGTCGTTTTATAGACGATTAAATGAGATATAGATGGTAAGTGACTTTGCAAAGTTTCAAGTATGGGAAATGGAGGTGCTGAGATTTGAGTCCAGGAAGTCCAATTCTAAGCTGGAAGGTGAAGTGCGTTCATTCAAACCTGGGCTGGGGTGGGGTTGGAAGTAGGAGGCAGCTGCTGAGCCCTCGAATCCCACCAATATGGTAATACTGCTTCTAGCAGACGGAATGTAAACGGACCTGTTTTGTGAGTCCCCTGAAAGAAATAAATGTTCTGCAGAAGGTTTTATAATATCTGAGACATAGGAGCACACACTCTGTTTTGAATTCCCAATAGTGTTATCATATGTCCCAGTTTGTCCAAGACAGCCCTGGTTTATGCCTTCTGTCAAGGCATAATCAATAATAGTGCTCTAAAAAGTGCCCCAATTTGGAAGATAAAGTATATATTCACCCAAAGTAGACAGTCAAATGGTTAATCCCTGGGCAAGGCTAAACCCACTTGAAAGCCGAAGTGCTGTGCTAATGATTTCTTATATACACAGGAGATGGATGGGGTTGAGGCGAATGTGCTCTATAATAGGAATGCTAAGCAAGTAACACCCCGAACACGCAGGAAAACAACAAAACACAAAAAACCAAATAGAAAACAGCAGGGTCCTCCAACTAGGCAGTGTAATTAGATTTTGTAAAAACCACCCCAAAGAGGGACTCTCATTGAGCTTACTCTGCCAAAGGCATAGCTACAGTAAAAGACTCATTTCCTCAGAACATTTGAGGTGAATTCAAATGCTGTTTGGGTTGTTTTAATATCTATTCAGGTGTTAGAACCCAGTCCTAAATATTAGGGGTTACTGTATGTGGTGTGAAGATAATTTATTACAGTTTGTTTACAGCTTACTGTAGTGAAGCCAAATCCATTTTGCCAGTATCAGTATGTCAGCTCTCAGAGGGAGTTTACAGGTGGGGTTGGTCATCAGTGAATGAATGCAAAGCAGCTATTAGCTTAATGAATTGATGACTAAATTGCATCTTGTGTAGGAGTTAGTCCTTCCTTATTTGTGTCTGTCCTCTGTGTTTTTCTGAAATATGTGTCGTGTCATGCTTTTTCATACTTAAAACAACTAAAATTGTGTATGTGAAGATACTGGGTCCCCTTCAGTATCAGTAAGTTGTGTTATAGTGCATAAAATGAAACCTTTCTTAGTCAATTTCCTGGATGCCAGACTGGAGGAGGCAGGAAGCCACAAAACTTCCTTAAATAATTTGCCACAGGGAATATGGCAACATTTCCTTGCAAGACCCCTAAAATTGTCTTGATTAGGATTTGCAGTATGTGAGGCTACCAAATGTGAGAATTTTAGACCAGAAACCTTTGGAGAATTCCTCCACTTTACCAAGTCAGTCAGGCACAGAGCAGGAAGCTGCTGTCCTTGGGAGAGCGTTCAGTATCAGGTGGGAAGATGGAAGCTTGCATGGACCTTTGTGTTTTCTACACATGAAAATCCAGTCACAAAACTGGATTTTTAAAAAGAAATGTCTCACTCTACATAAAAGATATGAAAAAAATATACTTAATGAGATATAAAGTATTGAGTTTTGATCACAAAAATTGGGTTCCTATTGTTAATAAAGCAGAATGGGGCTTTTCATGGGATATATTGCAATGGAGAGACAAAAATTCTCCATAAGTGACAAACCTGTTAGAATTCATTCCTTTACAATTACCAGGTAGGCAAACAATTTCTTAGAAAGCTATAAACCCTGGTCAAGTGCCACTATTTATTTTTCATGAAGTATAATTATGTTTTATTTCCCATCTAACGTTCATTGGTAAAGTTGGTGCTCAGATAAAAGGACTTTTGTGCTATTAACATATACTGTGGTCTAGTTTCAAGAATACTTTGAATAATTGCTCCTATACTGGCTCAAAATTGGGAGCCAGAAACCTCTGGGGAACCTTCATTTGACCTATGCCGTTTGCAAGCCTATTGCTTCTGCCACAATGTCCAAAGAAGAATTTTATCAACACTTTTGTTTTTTGCATGTAAGCTCTGTGGCAACTTCATAGAAAACCAGGTGCAGAGTTTAGCTGCACAGTTCTTGCAAACCAAATGTTTGTAGTGACATAACATTTACCATTTCTTCCCTTTTATTTTCAAAGGCATTTAAGTCCCCATCTGCACATGGGACTGTGCTAGGCCCTAGACAATCAATTTAATGGAAGAAATCCTGCCCTCTGGAGATGTACTTCTATTTTGGTCAGGAGAGTCTGATGGCAACAGCAAACAACTCCCAGTTCTTTTGTGGAGTAACACAATAGAGGTCCATTTCTTAATCACTGCTGAGTCCAGCAAGGACCAGCGGGGGTTGTGGTCCATGCAGTCATTTAGTGACCCAGGTGCATTTTATCTAGCAGCATCTCCATTCCTTAGAGCCCCAGAAACCTCCACTGTAACGCCTAACTCTAGTCAGCAGAAAAGAGAAGATAAACAACATGGAGGGAGCACACAGGGAGGCTTTTAAAGGCCAGGCCTGGAATTTATGGCCCCTTCCAAGTGTAAGAGGCTGGATAGTTTGGTCTTCCTGTGTGCCAGAGAAGAAAAAAACAAAGCAGGGTTTTGTGAGCACATGGCTGCCTACCCAGTGTCCCATACAATCAGAGGCATATCCTTACCTTACTTTGCCTTTTCTTCTTCTTTTTTACCTTCTAATCTGGAGATTATTCCATTAGTAAAGTTGGCGATGTGATAAGACTATCAATAAAAACCATGGTCTAGTTTCCAGAATATTGAAAAAATTGCTCCTCTTTTGGCTCAATATTGGTCCTTATCTCTTATTGCTTATCTCTTATTGGGAGGCATGTGGCATGTCTGGGATTTGGTCAAATATGAGGAATATTTACATGCTCATTGCTGGAAGCCAAACATAAATTCTGTCATGGTAGATGGTTAAGAAACACAGGAAAATGTGTTTGGACCCTGCCATTGGGAATGGGGAGGGTTTCTTTTTCCTCTCTGAAAGTTCTATTCAAATAGCTTAAAATTAGGTGATTATAATTTGATACACCATTTTCTAGGTGGTGGGTATTTATTTCCTTCCTTATGAGTGTAGATGGGACTTAATCATTTGCTTCTAAGAGTATGTAAGGGAAAAATAGTAGCTTTACAGTGAAGAGTCTTGGGAGATACCCTTAACCAAATGATCATATTTCCCTTCATCAGTGGTAAGTCAGGCTGAGAGCAGGTGCCCCATGATCTGATGTGATGAGAATGCACTTCACCACCGTGGTCTCCTGTTCCCCAATCCTTTACCTCAATCTCATTATGAGAAAACATCAGGCAAACCCCAGGTGAGAAACATTTACAAATTACCTGACCAATATTCTTCTCTAAGTTCTGAAAGATAAGACCAAGAAACTATCATATAGTAGAGAAGACTAAAGAGTCATGATGCTGAAATGTAATATGGGATTCTGTGTTGGATCAGAAAAAGGACATTATTGGAAAAATTGGAGAAATCTGAAAACAAAATCTGAAATAGAAAATCTGAATCAAATTTGTAGTTTAGTTAATAGTATTGTACCAATGTTCATTTCTTGTGATAGATGTATTGTGGATATATAAGACATTAACATTAGGAAAGCTTGAGGAAGGGCAGAAGTAAACTCTGGGCTATATATTCAAATATGTAGTACAGAGAGTTTAGTTCTTAAATCTAAACTTAATTCAATATTAATAGTTAAAAACAAAGCAAAAAATGGGGGAAAAAATGAAGTGGTTAGCCTGAGAGGGGAAATAATGTTGTCACTGACAGAGACAGAATTCATGGGTAGAAGAGGCATCATCCCAATTTACTTTCTCATTTTACAGAAGAATTAAAACATGTTTCAGTGGTAAAAATGAAACATCCAAGAAATTTTTTTTAAAAGAGCCCTTTTCATCCACCCAGCTGATTGCTTCTAATTATTCCCCCTCTTCCCTCTTCTCTTTTCCAGGGATTTTCCCTCTCCCCTTCTCAAAGATGGAAGCACCATGGTGCCCGTTGATAAATTGTGAGCCCTGGTTTTAGACAGATTGAGATTTTAATCCAGACTTTGCCAATTATTGGTCATGAAGCCTTGGCAGTAAGCAGGGGCAGGCAGGTAAAAGGGCCACAGTCTTTTTATCTCTGCCCCACTGACATATGTCAAATGTAAAGTAATAAAATCGATGCAAAGAAACTTACAAAAAAACACATTTATATTAAAGAGCACTGTCAAAGGCAGACGTGTCTCTTCTAATAGATTTCTACCACCAATCCATTTTATACATTAGTGCAGCCATTTCCAGATACTTTATAATGAAACCTCTTTTAAGTTAGGGACTGCCTCAACAACCTTCTTTAAATTGCTGGAAACTTACTTTTCAGAATTTTAGAAATATGAGAAGGCAATGGACTGCATTTCATCCTGTAATTCCCCACCTTTCTGTTTTTTATTCAGCCTCCTGTTCATATGGAGGCGGTGGCTTCTTTGTTCTTTTACTGTCTCTGGGAGTGCTCCCCTCACCTCCGAATGGCCCCTGGTAACATGAAGAGGCCTTACAGAGACAGGCTGAGGTAATATTTTTTTCACTTCTTTGTGAAGGCCTTAGCTGGATCCAGGTCTCAGTCTTGTCTGCAATTAGTATGTCCTTGAGACATTATCTTTGGCTTCTCCTCCCCAACCAGAACTCTAGTGGTCATCAGTGGAGCTGAATGGAGACCACATCTGATCCTCAAACTCTTCTAACCAAGTCTGTGTTAGTAAATATGGGCAGTGTTTCCCATATAATTATTTTTATTATTTTGCATGATGTTTTGTATCCTATGAATATCACCATCCTTTTCTTTAGGGAAGTAACAGAAGAAACCTCTTTGAGTCAAGTGTTAAATAGAAATGAAGCAATCTATTCTAATCAAATGCAGACTCTTATTTTCTTTTGCCTTCCAGTGGAGTGTGGCTCGAGTTAATTTCTTGCTGATAACAGCTGATGTAGTGCGGAGTATTTCATTGGTACAACTGTAAAACCAAATGAGAGAAATTAGATAATGCATAACCAAGTTGACTCTTTCAGGTGCTTTAATGAGACTGTCTAATATATGAAAGTTGGCTTCAAGCTCTGAAAAGCAGTAAGACACATGCATTCTATTTCTTTAGCTATTTAGGCAAACACAAGGAACAGTGAAGAAAAAATGTATCAGCTGTCCCCATTTAGTGACCAACATTATTCTTTATTCTCTATGGTATAGTTCAAGCTTATGAATGTTAAAAATGTGGTATAATAATCTGTAATCCACCAACATTTATTCTTCTCCTGCGATGTGCCATTTGCCATGCTAGGAGTTAGGGAGAAAAATTTGACATAGTTCCTGCCCTCTTTAGAAACAAGAACCAGGCAGAGAAATTATATAACAGAAATTTGTATAAGCTATAGAGAAGATAGTGATTGACCTGAGAGCCTAGAATTTGAAGATTGGATAGAATTTCACCCCAAAGAAAGCAGTTGAAGGGCATTCTTTATATGTGCAAAAAGTATAGCATAAGTAGAGGCATCATGGTGAACCAACAGGATATGTTCAGGGAACTCTTAACAGAGCCTCTAATTGCTGAAAGGACAAGGCCTTGGGTGACAGTGGAGACATGCTAGGAAACATTGCTGAAGAGGTGAGCAGAGACTAGATTGTGACAAGCCAGCTGGGATTCATCAAGCACTCGGCACTATTAGGTACTATGTAAGATAAAAAGATTTCTTAGACCTGTTGTTTCCCCTAAAGCATTTATGATCAAGCTGAGATGAGAAATCACCATATATGAAGAAATTTGAACACAGTTAAGAAATCATTGATGCATAGTTGACTTTAAGTGCATTTGGAATTCAAGGAAGGTACAGAAATCACTATAGTCTGGAACAATCAAAGATTTAAAAAGGAGATTGGAATCGAGCTGCCTCTTGAAGGATGTAAAAGTTTTGATTAATATTTGGGCATTTGGAAATCTTAGGAGACATTTTTAAGTGTCACAGTTGGGAAGGAATGGCTTAAGCCATTCCTTGAGCCAGGGATGCTAAACACCGTGCAATGCACTGGAGAGACCTACTCAATGAAAAAAGTCTAGTAATATCCTATTCAGAAATATTAATTAGATAAGTAAAGAGCAGAGAGAGTCTAGATAGCAAGAACAAAACAAATATAAGAAAATTATAGGTACACATCCCTCTGGGTCATTAACCAGATTTAATTTGATGATACAGAAATAGATTGACTCAGATGTGACCTTTCTACACATGCCTCTTCTGTCACTTTTTACTGAACCTGTGGTTGGCGCTGGGGTTGGTATATACTCAGGAGACTTGCATCTCTGGTCTGGTCATGTGCCAACTGGGCCCTGAGCCTCAGCAGAGTTGCAACATCTATTCTCTGGTTCATTGGACTTACCCAGGTCATCTAACAGGGAGGTGAAGATGGTCAACCACCACATCAGGGAACCCAAACTGCCTACAGCTGTAAGCAGGAGAATCGCATCTGTCAGCCATGTGGAATCTAAACCCCTCTTGATTTAGAGGTGGCATGGACATCACCATCCCAGGTCCTCAGGAGAGAGGAGTAAAATATGGATTAGAGTAGACTTACTGGTATTCTACTATAGAGCTATTGTGACCCTAGCAATGGAAGAAACTGTATCATTGATGTGGAGACAGTGGCCATGGGAGTTGCTGAGGGCAGGGAGAAGGAAGAAGAGATGTGATGTGGGGGAATTTCGGGACTTGGAGTTGTCCTAAATGATATTGCAGGGACAGATGCTAGACATTATATATCCTGCCATAACCCACTGAATGTACTGGGGGAGAGTGCAAACTACAATGTGAAGTATAATCCATGCAGTGCAGCAGTGTACCAAAATGTATTCACCAAATGCAATGAATGTGCCACAAAGATGAAAGAGGTTGTTGATGTGGAAGGAGTGGGGTAGGGTGGAGTGTGGGTTATATGGGAACCTTTTATATTTTTTAACATAACATTTTTTTGTGATCTATGTATCTTTAAAAAAAAGACAATTAAAAATGACTGTAAAAAAGAAATATTGTGTTCTAATTTTAAACTTATTAACTTTTTCATTTTTTTTTTCAGGGATTACATGATTGAACAACCCTTTTTACAGGCTTGGGATCTCAAGGGTTAGAGAGAAGATAAAGATGTAAATTAGGTATTTAACTAGTATCTCGCTTCACAGCCACATACCCAGTCTTGCAAGGTCAATGCAGAGGTGTGGCAGCTCAGCATGCTAGCCGTCTTACCCTCACCCTCCCATCCCTTCACCCCATCCAAGAGTGTGTGCCCTTTCTCTTGCCTCTGACCATCCGCTACGAGGGGATTCAAACCTGCTTTACTGTTTCTGGCACTCTTCTTATCTCATGGCTTCTGCCTGCTCCTGGCTTTTGTTTATTCCTTCTTTCAGACTGTCTTAGCTTCTTCCCCCATCACCAACTGCTAAATCTCTACATCTCACTTTCAAATTCTTCAAGATGCATGTCTGAGCAGTTTGGCCCATGATTCCCTTCCCTGATGGGCAAAGCCCTAGCAGCAGCCCACTTCCCTGACCCTGAGTTAGGCCATCTGCCCCATCGCTTAGCTGTGAACAGAATGATGTGATAAAAAGCACCGAGCAGGGGGACCCATGCAAAAGCAACAGGGCCACAGCCCAACAACAAATGTAGTGACTTTTCAACAATGACTCTAGCTAGATAGTAGGATGAGGTTCATTTGGAAGTGGAACTGCACGATCTGCTACTCACGGTCACAGGAAAATCAATTAAAAAAAAAGAATATAGGCAATTTTGACGAGCACACAATGCGGAATCAACTGCCTACCATGTAGAACACTTTCCGTTATATTTATATGGAAAGACTGTGGTCACTTTCAAATTCAAGCGATACTCTTTTCAAATATGAAGGTCAATCGCCCTGCTTGAACATCAAACTCAACAACTACAAAATTTAACTCTAGATTTCTCCCAGCACTAAATTACTCTCCAATTTTCTTTATTTCCATTCAGAGTATTTGAGATTTTATGTGTAGTATAGAACCAATACTTAAGGGGAATAGATCATGGATATGGATTACAAATATGTTAGGGCCCACCTGCTAGATTGCTCCAGGGTCAAGACTGATAGAGAGAAATATCTCTATAACAATACAAAGCAAGGTTTATAATCCAGTGGTCTGCCAGCCAAACTGAGCCCAAAGCTGGTTTTCATTTTGGCTGGCACTGTATTTTGTAAGCATTTGAATTTGGATACATATGGATAGGGCACCTGATGTAGAGATTTCAACAGTTCCCACCAATCCAGAAGGGCTCAGCCAAGAAGAAACCATAGATGAGTGCCAACTCATAGAAGGCAAAGTGCAGCTGCAACACCAGGGAAGGGCAGGGTGATGAGGTCAGTGGGCAATGCTTTATTTGACTTATAATTTTAAGCACTTATACTTCACTTCTTTTTAAGTGGTCAGGCTAACCAGACACTGTCTTATACCTGCAGTCACATGGCTGTCTCTTTCACCTGCATGTAGGACTGGTCCAGTGGGAAAAATAAATGTGCACTTAGAAGCCTAATTAAAACACACACTGTCAGCAACACTGTACTAAAAGCCCCATTAAGCATCTTATAAATGCCCAAGAGGGCCACTGCCCATGTTTGGAGTGACACATTTTGGCTCGGCTGGTGACAATTAGGATCAGACCCAGGACACTGGAGAATATGCACTGCATCCCATATGGCCTAGTCTGTAGGTGGATTGTTCCCTGGATGGTTGAAATTCAGTGAAAAACCTCTGGGTAGGAATAAGATGAAAATGATGGAGAATGCAAATTAGCACACTATGGATGGGTCTGCATCATGTATGGCTGCATTATGGATTGGATTCAACTGTCAGATGGTTATGTATTATTCATGATGAAATTCAGGGTAAAGATACCAGATGGCAAAGGCATATTCATGGTCAGATCATAGTTGTTAGATTAATTATAAATCTACATAGGAACTGGATAATAATAATTTAGACTGCTCTCCATAGGATACTCTGTGGATCATCTAATCAGAACTCTTTTAAAAATAAGGTATATAGGTTATTAGATGACATTAAAGCTTTTATGGTGCTGTAAGTTATTCTCCAAACAGACTCTCCAGTAACATCAGAAAAATTGCAGGTTTCAATAACCTGTGGTTTTGGACTTAATGTTTGCTATAGCTGGTTTTAACAAGGCCATCTCTTGAAAGGGAGTACAGATGATTTACACTAACCAGAATGTCATGGGCCTGATGAGACTCTGTTAGACAATAAAAAAATGTTTTTGTTTGCTACACTACAACTCAACAAATGCAAAAAGGCTCCCTGAACCCAGATTCTAGCTAAATGTCTTTGGCATCCCTGTGTGCTGGATGTCTTCTAATTGATTGCCTGTCTAGCCCTTGTTCCTTTTCTTCTCTGCCTCCCAGGCTGACCTGGGATGGCTGCATCAGTGAGCTCTCTTGTCCTCTGGATTCCAGCTGGTTGGCCACTGAGAAGCACCAGTGGGTGATGAGAGGAGAGGAAAGTGAATATTTATTCCCTTGGTTCCTTTCCTGCAGGGTGTCAGCAGCCTCTTTATCTTCCAACCCAAAGGCCAATACTCCTGTTTGGTGGTATTCTCCACATGCGTGTGTCTCTGTGTTCTAGAAAGTTCATGGATGTTTGTGGCTTTCTACTAGCACCTGGGTTCTGCCCTATTCCTTGTGGTTTCCCTACACACTGCCCAAGCCTTTGTAAATAATTCCTTTATTAACTTCCCCTCGAATACCCACTTTGAATGTGACATCTGTGTTTTGCTGGAATCAAAAGTGAAACCCACTCTAAGCATAGAATCAGAGAATTAAATAATATTTTAGCTGAAATGGGTCATAGAAATAGTCTATTCAATCTTTCTCATTTTTCAGAGAAGGAAACTGAGGCAGAGAGATATTAAGGGACTTGTCTAAAGTCACCAGCTACTATGTGATCTACTGGGGACAAGAATCTAGATCTCTGGTCTCTTTGGTATGTTTTCCATGACATGATCCTGCACAACACGTTTTGGTTAGCCACAGAAGGCGTTCACTGAAGATGTCTATCCAGGACCAGTTAGTTTTGAGGATTTGCCAGTAGGGAGATTTCTTAGAGAGAGCAGCTTCTGGCTAGGATGTTAGCAGCAGTACCAGGTATAGATTCAATAAAAAGGGACAAATAGGGTGGTCAAATTCAAGATCCAGAGATCCATCTGCTAGTTTGGAGAGTAGTTTTAAAAGATCCTGGCTAACCGTGCTTCCCAGAATTTTTATTTATGTTATATTATTTATTTATTTATTTATTCCCCCCCTTGCAGTTTGTTCCTTTCTTTGCTATCTCTTCTCTGTGTCCATTTGCGTTTTTTTCCCTCTATCTGCTTGTCTCCCTTTTGTTGCATCATCTTGCTGTGCCAGCTCTCCGCAGCTGTCAGCTGTCCTGGTCAGGAGAGACGACAATGGGGAGGTGACTAAAGTGGGGCTTTAGCTCTCAGTGCCCCACTTTAGGCATCTCCCCCATCCTCTTGCCTCTAACCATCCACCGTAGACAGGGGCATGGGTTGGCAGGAGGATGGTTGCAATTAGGTGAGACAGGTGCTGCTACACAGGCACGAGGAAACAGAGAAAAGGGCAAAATAATTACTATGAATGGAATGCCTCTGTGCCAGGAGCTGCAGTGAGGATTTTATGTTTATTATTTTAGGTAATCCTAACCATTACCCTCATTTCACAGATGTGCAGATTTAATTAAAAAGAAGTTACACTTGCAGTGAGTGGGAAACAGGGCACTCTCACAGGAGACCTAGGGGTCAATATACATTGAGAGCATAGTAACCGTGGCAACAAAGATTACGAAATGTTTGTTATTACCTATTAGGCAGATTCTGAGGGTGAACAACAAATGATGCTCAAGAAAGAAGAAATGTGATCTTGAAAGACCTAGTTGCTGCCACCACAGATCCTATGGAAGTTGAAGAGATGACTAGAACACAGCTTGGAAAATATTAAGATCAGCAGGACAGGGCAGTGGGCACCAAGGAGAAGCAAGTGATAGAGGCAGGAGAAGGAAGAGGCAATGAGGGTTTCACAGAGGAAGTGACACCTGAGTGAGGAACCGAAGGTTGACTAGAAGTTGGCAGGTGAAGTGGAAGGGAAATTTGACTCAGAAAGAGTGAATAGAGGGACAAAGACCCCGAGGAAGGAGAACCCCTGGCCTGAGCTGAAATAGGCTCACTGGGGCTGATTGTAGAGGTTGGAGGAAAGTGGAAGGGGATGAGACAGAAAAGCTAATTCGAGGTCAGGTTAGGCTGAGTATGCAGGTCATGTTAAGGAATTTAAATTTTTCCTAAGACCACTGGAAAGCTACCATGGGTTTTAAATATGGACAACCAGATTTTTAGACATCCGATCTTTGGGCAGAGATGATCTGAACTTTGCCCTGGTTTGCTGAATGAATGGAAAGGCTCTGTTTAGAATAGCTCTATAAGGCCTGCGTGGGCAGCCGGCGTGATGTTGAGCTCACAGGGACCCATGGGCGCTGACTATCCTTGACTGAGTGCCGGCCCCTCTGGGGATTCCAATCGTTCTGTCACTGACAGTGTTTTGCTTGTTTGCCAGTCTATTTGTCACTCTGCCGAGCTCCACATACTTTCTAATCACTTTTCATCTTGTTTCCTTTTTAACTTTGTCCTATTTTAAAGCAGTACACACAGTGTTGTTCAACAGAAGGTGGTTAAGTTGTCTTCATATTGCGATATTACAAGTAGTTGCCTTATCTTTTTAACTAACCTCTGTTTTGTTTTCTTTTCCTTTTCCCATTCAGTAAACTCCAGCCCTAAGCTTGGACAATGGTTCAAGGCATTTAGCTGCTTTGGATGGATATGAAAAACTTGATCTTGAGTTTGGTTCAGGTCAGGGGCATAGATGTGGTACAAGCAGATTTTGCCAAACTTTGGGACCCACAGTGTTGATAGGAAAAGTTATTTCCAGGCAGGATAGAGGCAGAAAGGAGACTCCTTTATAAAATGTGAATGGATATAGGACTCAGAGTTCAGTTGTAACTACTGGTGTATTAAACTGTCAAGAGAAGTTATTTAAAATATGCTTACTAAATGAAAGCGTGAAGTGTTTGTTTATTCTCTAAAATGGAATCAAAAAGTGCATGAAATAATACCTACCATCACATGTGAATTTTTTCCTTTCCTTTTATCTCCTCTCCTCTCCTATTCCATTCTATTTTTTAAAAATTCTGGTTACAAACCACTAAATTGATTTCAGAACTCACTGATGATTGAATAATAACCTACAGTTTGAGAAATACACTTATAGAGGATTTAACCAAAAGTTATTTCTCCTAGCATCCTGCTATGGCAAAAGAACCTAATTTTGTCTCTGAGATCTGAGGATTGGTGCAGATTTCCAGAGATTTCCTCACTGGAGGGTAGCAATACAAATTTTTTTAAAGTTCACATCTTTATGTGTCTACGAGATGATGACCTCTTTAACTCCACTGTTTTCAGGAAGATGCTTAGTAGCATTTGATAGCTATGAAATGAGTGCTTCTCACAATGAATCTATTTTCAGCTCAAACTCTAATCAGAGAGTTATTCCTCAGACCACAGCAAATGGCATCATAGTTAGATTGCTGATCACTGACTCCAAAACAGCTGACTGTGATTCAGAATGCTGAGATCAGAGAGGGAAAACTTCAGGACTAAGTACATCAAAAAAGGTGCCATTCTCGTGTTCTAAAGTAACTAGAAGTAAGCAGTTCCACTTAGCATTATTGTTAATTATATGTTAGTCCTGAAAATGAGTGATTGAGCAAAGACTTGAGAATTTTTTATGTGCCATGATGTAAGTGTAAAAACTTTTTCAACCCCATCTGTTGTAGAATAAAACCATGAAAATGATGGGACCCTGAGAAAAGCATTGGACCATTAAAGATAAAAAGAAGATAAATCCACATGGAATAGACTAGGAGAAAGGCTTCTACTCTTAGCCATTCTGGGCCAAGAGTTTCCCCCAATTCCTTAGTGAGGGAAGAATTAGAAACTGATGTGAGAATCTCAATGTGTAGTGCTTGCTATATGCGATAAGAAATTCAAATAAATGAGCAATAAATTCTATATTGTTCTCCTTCCACACTGGGTGCTCAGTCATACTCATCAGATCATTGGTGTTGCCTTCATACATCATATGCCTGTGAACCCAGATCAGACAGATAAGCCCATCTCAACTGGTTCTATCCTTGTTCTATAGGTCACCAATCAGGTCAGTTTGTTTAACCATTCATCAAATTTTTAAAACATGTTCCTTCTCCACACCCTTAGAACTTGAGTTATTGTGGGTCCAGGAACAAGTGTCATGATGGGAATTCACACACGCATGTTCACCAGGCTAGTCCTCTGCAACAATGTGGAGTAGACTGTGTTTGCTTGCCAAGAACCCTTGCTCTATTTTTACAGAAATCTCTTACTTTTCTTTCCTCAGGAACCCAGTTGTTGATGAGGTGTTTGTCCAATGTGCTGACCTTTAACTTCTCTTTCCTTCCAAAAGTATACCCGTCCAATGTTGTAATGCCTCAGAATTATGGCAAATCTCCTAAGAATTATTACTAAAATGTTAATGAATTAAGAAGCATACATATTCTAGAAAACATTTGTGACCTAACTGAGCCCTTCTGTTCTTTAACCCACAAGGTAGAAACAATCAGGCCAACGCTTTCATCTGTTAATCTAGTTGAAGGATCTGAGAATCAGAGACGTTAACTTGTTCTAGTTTCTCCTCAGAAGGAATAGTCCTCAGAAGGTATATTCTACCAACCATATTTTTTAAGTATGTCATTGAGACATTATGCTTTTCTTGGGGGATAAATGTTTTTACCTGAGCTTTGTAGCTCTCTACAGAAATGGTGGTGAATTTATCTTGGTGGGCATTGTGGCACTAAAGGTTGGTTTGTGCCATATTGTGGGAATTAAACAGAAACATGATTGGAACATTTCAATTGAATACATTAAATTTTGCTCCATGTTCATTGCTCTTCTAGAGATTCGTGAGATACACAGATTAAGTATAAGAAGGATATAGGAAAGGAAGTAAACGAATACCTTTTGAAAATCTACCATATTACAGTGGCTTTATACATCTTCATTTTACAGAAGGGGAAACTGAGGCCCACCAGGTGTGCTATTTTGTCTATAGCTACCTATGTTATAGAACCAGAATTTGAGTCTTGATTTTTCTGTCCCTGAAGGTCATGTTCTTTCCACTACTCCATGCATCCTCTCAACCTTCAGTAAGTTTACATGCAATTCAGATGAATGTCTCAGTTTCCTAGGACTGCCATAAAAAAGTACCACAAACAAGGTGACTTAACACAGTAAATATCCATTCTCTTACAGTTCTGGAAGCTAGAAGACCAAATTCAAAGTGCCATCAGGGTTATACTTCCTCTGAATTCTGTAGCAAAGAATCTGTTCCATGCCTCTGTCCTTGCTTCTAGCAATGGTTTGCAGAAATCAATGATTTCTCTGCCTCTGTTGTCACATGGCATTCTCCCCTGTCTTTCCACCTTTGTCCAAATTTCCTCTTCTTATAAGGACACCAGTCATATTGGCCTAAGGGGCCCACCCTACTCTAGTATGACCTCGTTTTAACTTGCTAATTCCATCCTTAATGACCCTATTTCCAAATAAGGTCATATTTTGAAGTACTGGAGATTAGGACTTCAATATATTTTTTTGTGGGGAGCAATTTAATTCATAAAGAGGGAGCATTTCATACATAAAAATGAGATAACATATATTTTGAAGTAATATATGTTTAATGTCCAAAATTAGTGTTTGACTGTGTTGAGATAAGATTGGGTAAGTCAGGGCTGATCTCAAAATCCAATCACATCAAGATTCTGCTTGGAGATGTAGAGAGCTAGAAAGACTGTCTTTCCCACTCATACAATAAAAAAGTGAGCAAACTTTAAGTTAATGACTTTTCTTGATGTTTATGACGTTTCTATCAGAGAACTGAGGTCACAGATTAACCAACTGGCCCAAAATCTAAAGAGAGAGAAAAGGATTTGCAAGGAGAGATAAAGACATGGACTTGACTTACCTAGAGCTAACACAACTGGACACCAACAGGAAGAGTTCCACTAAGGTAATTGGAGATTGGCCGAGGCTAAATGTAAGAGAATATAAAGACTTTAGGAACTTCAGAAATTGGATAGGTCCACAATCTCTTCAGGTTATTTCTCTGCAAACCCCACTATTTCCTCAGAGAAAAGGTTGGAGAGAGTCCTAAGAAAATTTCTTACAATGTGAAGATATGAGGGGGGAAATAGAAGCTGCTGAATGAGAGACAAAGAACTCCACCTAGACCATTATTCCCTATTTCTGTCATGGACCACAAGCTTTAATATGTGGGGTACAGGAGACCAAATACAGTTGCTTGAAGTATACTTGTAAAACTGATAGAAATCTCTGAGATGCTTGGTCTGCTGAGTGCCTAGAAGTACGAACAACCCAGTAGTAATGAGCACAGACAGCTCTTGCTCAATCTTGGTTTCTAAATGGCGTTCTTCATGAAAAGAAACCAGGGTTCCTTAGAGAAGTGGTTCCTTCCAGGGCTGGGGCAGGAAAAAGAGATGTTAACCCTGGAGTATCTTGAGGTAACAGAAGGAAGAAATAAAAAAAAGAGTTAGACACATGTTGAAAAGGCATAAGCACAAGATCCATGATAGGTCCTGTTGACCAAATCAGTACCACTTTGAGCAGCAAAGTAAATAATGGCAGTATTTGATTATAACTCAAAGAATGAAATTAATATTTATGAGTCTATACTGATAGAAATGCATAACTGAATAAATAAATAAATGAGGATCAAGGACAATTTTTGCCTGTACAAGAATTCTAAATAAAATTTATTGAGGGATTAGGGAAATAGAAAAAATTCCCCACTAGAACACCACAGTAATATTGCTATATTCAAGATTCACCCAAACGTGTTAAAACCAGTAGGAAAAAAGTATGAGGAGAAACAGAATACTTGCAGGGTCACACACACACACACAAAAAAACCCAATAATAAATATTTATTATTTAGAATGGAAAAATGGTAACTTTACAGCAGAGAAATCTGGAGACAATACTTGAACCAAATCATGAGAAGTAACATGTAGCAATATCATGTAAACCCTGATATGAACCACCAAGGACAGCACATCCTCTCCCTGTTATTTTTTTCAAATAATGCGTAACCCCAGTCTAATCATAATTCATTTCTTTGATGTATAACTGCATAAAATTTATATTTAAGCATATTACAAGCTATTTGAAGATAAAGATATAAAATTTAATTATTTTTCTTCCTTTTTAAGCCTTCTAAAAATGAGACAAAATAAAATACAACAAAGGCCTTGAAACAGAAGAGCAAATATTAGCCAGAAGTGACAATATAACTCTTATTGTGTATCCTATGTAGTTCTGAGCTTCCTTGCAACCAAGCCTAAATGAGAATTATAAGAATTAAGTACTAAATTTAGAAGTGAGATTTTTCCATACTACTATTTTTTGAACTACTCTAAAAGTATCTGCATATTCATTCTGATGCTGTTTGTTTGCATACATATTTTATATATCTGTAGTCATAGTACAGATGTCATTTTGTATTCTGTTTTATTCACTTATGTCATAAATATTTTTCATCTTTCTACATAGTCTTCAAAAATTACAATTTTAATGCCCACATAATACTCTTTCATGTTGAAGAGACATAATTTACTTAAGCATTTTCCTGTTGTTAGACATTTAGGTACTAAAGTTTCTTGACACTAAATTCTAAAAGACATTTTTTATGTGAGGACGCCATAAAAGGGCCATGGGACAATGAAACAGACAGTGTCCTTGATAGCACTTTCACAAAATGCAGAAGAGAATTTCACACAAACATTTCTCATAATTACTCTCCATAGGAATTGAGGGTGTGGCTCTAAAATGGAAACAGTGAAATGAATTTGCCCAAAGCTCAGCTATGGTAGGACTGACCTGTAGATGTCCTGTATCTTTATATGACTTTCAGTGCTTAAACCTGAACCTTACACATAAATTATACTCAACAAATGCAAATATTGATGCAAATATATTTCTATCCTCCTTGTTATTCCATTTTTGTACCTGCCTTCACTTTGGAGGAAAATCCATCTCATAGCTCTCTTATTTCTAAGCTTTGAAGTCAGAGTCATCTGGCGGTAAGAAACAAAGTGCTTATATGTAACAAAGGAAATACTGGAATGCCCTTGGTGTTAAAAAGAAAGGAAAATAAAAACAACCCTCATAAGATATGACCCCCACCCCCAAAAAAGAATAAAAATATATGTAGTAGTAGAGCATATAATCTTCAAGAAATAGTGACTTCCTACTCTTACCTCAAAATTTAATAGAAATAGCAAGCTTTTAATTGATTTCAAGTTGTATGGACAAATAGAAATTATTTTGCTGTTGGGTATGAAGAAATTACTCAAGACTAACAACAGCAAAAAAACCTTTGTAAAGAAATTACGCTTTCTAAAGGACCAGGTGTCTACTGAGTTATATGAACCTACATTTTGCATATACTTTTTTAAACTCTGAATACGTCAGAGAGCTCTCAATCTTCACTATGTTTTCCATTTAAGTATCTGACCTTTCCTTTGGCGTTCTGGACTGGCTGCTGGTAGCTCTTGGTCTTTAGCTTACCACAAGGCCAGGGACATGGCAGTGTCTGCTGGTCTCCTCCTTCTCTTCTGGGTTTTGTTGATTTCATCTTTTTGCTTCTGAGACTTTGTCTGTATTCGTTCTGTTTATAAAGGACTCCAGTAATAGGCTTAAGACCTATCCTAAATGAGGTGGGTCACACCTTAACTGAAGTAGCCTCATCAAAATGTGTGATAACAAAGGGTCCACATGCAAGGAAGGGATTAACTTTAAGAATCTGTTTCTCTGGGATACATACAGTTTCAAGACACCACACTTGGTGATTTCTTAATATGTATTTTCTGGCCACCTATTTTTTTTTTCAGTGCTGTCCCATGTTCTAACCTGGACATAGCATTTTAAATCTTAATTTTTACATTTTATTATTCAATTATAGAAGTTCTTATTTGTTCACCTTTAAATCTACTTCATCCATTTTCAGAAGTCCCTTGTTCTTTTCTCATACTCTCATTTTCTTTAATTTTAAGCTTAGAAAACATAGTTATATACAGTTGCTGATAATTAAAATATCCACAGTCCTGATTTTGTTGTTTATTGTTTCTGCTACATCTCTCATGGTGGCTTACATTTTCCTATGTTTAGTGCTTTTTAAAGTTGTGGGCTATATATATACATATTTATGTGGGCTATATTTATTGAACTTTATATGTTAGAATTTTTTTATGTCTATTTTTAAAACTGTACCCTACCTTATTTATCTTAACTGACCAAGTGAATGATATGCTGGGCGTTCAAGTTTACCATTTAATTAAGAACTGAGAAGAAACCAGGAGTCAAAATTTTTGCTGTATTATACAGCAAAGCATAGTGATCAACGTCAACACATTGTCTGGATTTTAATATTTGATTTGAACAATGTTATTATTTAACCTCCTTCTGCCTCAGTTTTCGCTTGAGTGGATGGAGAAGCTAGACATAATAATCATAAATATCATTTAGTTTTGTTTTGGAGATTAAATAAAATAATACATGTAATGTGCTTACAAGAGTGCCTGGCACGTACTGTTAATACGTTCCAACCATTATTGCCTTCTGCAGAAGCTACCTATTCCCCATAACTAAGAGCTTTAACATTTCTTCTAATACGTATGCCTCTTTTTCCTGTTTCATGTCTTACTGAATTGTCTAGTACTTTAAGAAGAGTTTGATAGTGTATAACCTTACTTTGTATTAAACTTAAATGGAAATTCATATAGGGTTCATTATTTATGATGTTAGATACTGATTTAAGAAAAGAATTTTTTAAAAAAGATTTATTCCTCCCCACTCCCACCATTGTCTGCTCTCTGTGTCCATTTGCAGTGCGTTCTTCTGTGCCTGCTTGTATTCTCATTAGGCGGGGAACTGATCCTGGGAGCTTCCAGAGTGGGAGAGAGGCGATCATTCTCTGGTGCCACCTCGATTCTCTGTTCTGCTATGTCTCTTATGGTCTCTCCTCTGTGCTTTTTTTGTTGCATCATCTTGCTGTGCTAGCTCTCTGTGTTGGCTGGCACTCCTGTGTGGGGTGGCACTCCTGGGTGGGGTGGAACTCCCATGTGGGCCGGTACTCTGCATGGGCCAGCTCACCGAATGGGCCAGCTTTCCTTTACCAGGAGGCCCTGGGCATCGAACCCTAGAGCTCCTCTATGGTAGATAGGAGCCCAACCACTTGAGCCACATCCATTTCCCAGAAAGGAATTTTTAAATCATGTTAATGAAAAGACTTTATTTTTATATAATGAATTGTGAATGTTTTCCATTTGTCCTTTCAATATCTTTTAGCATGGTCATATATTCTCCATATTCATTGTATTAACGTGATAACTTATTTTAACAGATTTCTTATACAGTAAATAACCATTTATTTTTGGAAAACACCTATATTTTAGGATGGGTAAGGTAAGCTCACTATTTCTCACACTGATATTTCTAGAAAATGTCATGATTTGTGAATTCCTGACACAGCTTTATCTTCCAGTGGGAAATCTTCATGAGTATCTATTGTCTAAGTTGGTGATGATAACACTATCATTTTTATTTTTCTCTTCATTAATATTCACTCAACTGTCTGACAATTTGTTATAACTATCAAACATGAAATCAAGTATATGTTTGATCAACATTGTACAAAAGATTCAGAGGAACAGATCGTTTGTCCTATTTTACCATCATTCAACTACAGCTTAACAATCTTTTCAGGAAGAAATTTAACATTTAATTGCTTCTGCAAAAATTGAAACTTGAGCCCTGAAAAGAGGGAACAATGTTGTTGATATAGACTTTTGTAAGACCCAGTAAGAAATAGACTATTTGTTTCTCAGCTCAATTAGACTCTTTCAACACCTATGATGTCTGATTTATCATGTAGTCAGATATGTTGAAGATTATTAGCAGAGGATAATGATAAATGAACCTATACACAATGGAGTAAAGAGGAAGTGGAGAACAATCTGGAAGTTTCTTCTTACTCTTACATATCAAACAATTTCTTTTTAGAATACCAGGGCAATGCACTTGTAGCTTCAATATTTTATAAACTTCTCCATAACTAGTACTCCAGATTAGCACTTTATATCCATTAGCCACTATATCTATCTATATATAAATTCACTATATATATAATGTATATATGTACACTATCCCTCTCTATGTATTCATGTATATCTTTATACTCAAATGTAAGATGATATAAAATATATATTGGCATAATGTCACATATTTTGATTATTAATACCTCCTAAGAAAACTCTGAAAATGTAGAAAAGTGTACAAGTAAAATAGTCTTAATTCCCTTCATAAAATCATGATGTTAGCATTTGGATGCATTTTCTTCCAAGATTTCTTTAGAATAGAATCATATTGGATATACAGTTAGGTGTCTAGTGCTTTTCTTACTCATCCTTTAATTAAAATCATTTTAAATGACATTAAAAATTCTTCAGAAGCATCATTTATGGATGAATAACATATGTTAAGCAATATTTATAACTTAAAATGGTTTACTTTGTACAGAGACCCTTTATATGTTCTTCTGGTTTTGATTTTTACCCGGGAAGGGAAACCTTCCACTCAGGAGCCCAAGAGGCATGCAAGGCAAAGTCATGCCGGGGCTGAATAAGATAGAACTGAAATGTTGAACAGCATTCCACTCTGAAAGTAATTTAACTAGTGGGCTTTTTAGTGAAACAATGTAATATAATAAAATTCTACTTGTATGTTCTTCCCCTTGTAAAATCTTACACACAAAATACACTTACTATTTTGACCAAAATCCAAGAACTAATATAAAGTATATAATATAGATATATAAATAATCAATGGGAAGTGGACTTGGCCCAGTGGTTAGGGCGTGCACCTACCACATGGGAGGTCCGCGGTTCAAACCCTGGGCCTCCTGACCCATGTGGAGCTGGCCCACGTGCAGTGCAGATGCGGGCAAGGAGTGCGGTGCCATGCAGGGGTGTCCCTGCATAGGGGAGCCCCATGTGCAAGGAGCGCCCCCCGTAAGGAGAGCCGCCCAGCGTGAAAGAAAGTGCAGCCTGACCAGGAATGGTGCCGCACACATGGAGAGCTGACACAACAAGATGATGTAACTAAAAGAAACACAGATTCCCGTGCTGCTGACAACAACAGAAGCCGGCAAAAAGAACATGCAGCAAATAGACACAGAGAACAGACAACCCGGGGGGGGGGGGGGGGGGAGGGAAGGGGAGAGGAAAAAATATATACAATATAATCGGTTTCGTCTTGTCTTGTCATTTGCCTGAACTGACTAATTTTGTTTAAAAATCTGTGTATATATATTGAGAACTGTTGCTATTCACTCCCTGCTTATAATAACCTGGCTTGCTAAGCAAGAATACAATATCCAAATTATTTTATGGAAATGTCAGTGAATAATTTTTTAGTCTAAGTTTGTCCCATGCAATGTTTGAGACATCACAAAAAATATGAGTTGTGTATCTGAAATTCAAACTTAACTGAGTGTCTTGCATTTTTATTTGCCAAATCCGACAACCTTAGGAAATGTTGAGGTACTAGACTTAGTGGCACTCCTTGCTCTCTAGTGACAGAATGAAAGGCATAGCCATTTCGCAGTAATTCGGTATTGTCGACCCTAGACATTTTGCCAATAGCATGCCCTAAATCCTTCAAGAATCTCCTGATGCCTGAGATTGGGAATGTTTGCCCAGGTTTTTGGCTTTCTCCCAAATTGCATGTGCATCTCAAGTCATGTGCATATTTTCACACTCCAAAAAAAAACCTCACTCACCAGCTAAGTGACTCACTCCCACCAGTTTTATAATGCAGGATTTAAGTTAATATCTTAGAAACATGACAAATTACTATTTGTCGTAAACCTTTCTAGTGGGTTGCAAACTGTCACAATCATAAAAGTGAAAAAAATGCCTTCATCTCAGTAATAATTTTCACCCTGTGCTTTGTCGAGTCCTAGGTTTCCTCCAAGGTGTTTCTCAATCTCTGATTGAAGCTGGGATGTTTTTATATGTGTTCTGGTCTATAAAATATTTCATTTGAAAAAATGTTCTCTTGCCAAGAAAGAATTTGAAAACCAGTAAGGTGGAAACATATAGACTTTGGTGTGAGAAACTTGTGTTTTAACCCAGTTTTGGTATTTAACCTTCTACATAAACGTGGATTGGTCACTTAATGTCTCTAAACCTCCTTTTTGTCAAATGAAGACAATCAGATAATAATAAAATATCACTCATGGATTTGTTGTGAGAAAAAATAAGATAATGAATATAAAATATGTAGTTCAGCAGTTGATACATATGAAATAAACAATACAAATTAGCTGCTATTATTGTTATTGTTAATTTGATGTTAAAAGTAATCTTTGGTTCATTTAATTAATGATTAAATGAATATATTTATAGCTTCTGTTTTGAGCTGGTAATAGATTTACTGTATCTCATTTAATTTTTGCAACAACATATTGAGGTCAGTATCATTTTCCTTCTCCAGATGAGGAATCTGAGACTTGGAGAGGCCAGTGAGCAGCAGTGTTAGCTCAGCTGAAAGTGGCAGAATGGAAAGTTGAGCTAGGGCATCCTGAGCCCAGGGATAATTTTCTTTCTATTAAACTTAAACTCTCTCCTTCAGAGTAAATGAAGAGCACACTGACCACGGTTTATAATATCGTTTATATTTTTGGATCTGTGGATTTTGTAGTTTTGCAGAAAAATTGTGTTATTATATACTTGCCCAGTGTTTTCTTTCTGAGAGTCAATGTTAAGGTGATTAATACAAGTGATCAGAAGCATTTTTCAGAGTCTTTCTTTCAGGTGCTCTCTGATTATGTACTTCCTAGACTCCTGAGAACTAGTTAGTCGGGGTAGCCTTCAGAAAGTGAAAGGAAGACTCTTGTCACCTCACCCTTTGAATAGTCTTGAACTACTTTCCTATAATGTTCCTCTGGGTTAATGCCATAAAAGAACATTCTGCAGCGAGGATGTGAACTGCTTCTGATAAATATATCATTACAGCAAATCATTCGAAGCAGGGGTTTTTTGGTATGCTACTGAAATACACAAATAAAACACAAATAACTTATTTTCTTCAAATATTAAAATATTTTCTAATTAGCACCCTAGAACCCCCAAGTCACTGGGAATGGCAACCTAAAATACCCTCACTAGGGATTTTCAGTCAACTTTGTGAACTAGCTTAAATTAAAAATTCTTATTTGGTTTGGATTTCAATTTTAATATTATCCCATTAAAGCAATGGAACATTTGTCTTTTCTCTTTGTAGTCCCTATAATATTGATGCTGTTTATGAAACATCATTTTGTGTCCAGCACTCTACACAGACTATTATTATTGTGCTGATCTTTTATAACAACCTGGTCATATTCTAGTTAAGAGCCAAGGTTCCTGCCTCAGGTGTTGAAGATGATCATGCCACGTACTGAGATGAAGAAGGTGGGCAGTGTGCATAAGCCACAGGGGTAGAGGTGGAGACAATGACGCTATCTTGTGTGTGCTTTTTAGGTGCCTTTGAGATATCTAAATGAAGATGTTAAGAGCCCAGACGAGTGCTCAATAAACACTGCTGATTTGGATGACTGTTCAGTAGACAGTGAGGTGTACGTGTTTGGAGCTCAAGAAGCGGGTGTGCGGAGATGGAGATGAAGAGTTTTGCGATATTAACGTAGAAATGATAACCCGAGCCTATGCAGTAGTGAGGTCTGAGAGAGTGTAAAGAGTGAGAAGAGCAGGAAGCTGGGACTGAGCCAGCTCTGGGCAGGGCAAGGGGAAGCCATAGAGGAGGCTGAGAGGAATATCTGAGTGCTGCATCGGGGAAGACAAGGGAAAATATTATGTTCAGAGGCCAAACTGCTAATGCCTCAAAGAAGTCCAGCCACACAAGGACTTTACAACGGTCTCAGATGTAGAAATGAGGAAGTCCCTGACGACCTGGTAGGAACAGTTCAGATAGTGATGGGGCTGATGTCAGATGGGAGCAGGTTGGGGAATGAGTAAAAGGTGAGAAAAGGAAGGCACCAAATGTACCCAACTTGTAAGAGAATATTGCTTGTAAAGGGAAGAAGAGAGAGCAAAAAGTAGGATGAATGAAAACAATATTACTCTTTCCTTCCTTTTGCCTTCTTCATGAATAATTAAGCCCTAAAGTAATTGGGTAAGGCAAGGCAAAAGAGATAGCTGTGTGGAGGGCTGGCCTGGTGCAGGATGTTGGAACTCAAGCAGAGGGAGGAGCGTGTTGACCGGGCAAAGCCTAGCTTGGGATGTTCTAAACCCGGAGGAGTTGAATGGAACAACCTGGCATCGGGGTTGTAGCCTGAGGTGGATAGAAGGGCCTCTGTCTATGAGGGTGGCCTGACTGGGATTTCAGGACCCAAACTGAGTGAGGACTGTATTTGCATCAGGAAAAGACCAGTGTGAGGTGTTAGCAGAGCATCCGTGCACGGAGATAGCCCAGCATGAGCTGCCCGAGGGGCTGTCCTCATGCAGAAGTGGCTTGGTGAGGGGTGTCTTTGCCCAAGTAGGGTAGGTAGTCCATGCAGGGGGAAGGATTGCTGTGGGTGTCCAGGCATAGCAACAGCCTGCTGTGGGGTGTTAGCACCCAACTAGGATGAGGAGGGCATCTGGCCGGTGGTGTCAGAGCCCAAGCAGCATGAGCAGTGTCCATGTGGGGGAAGGCTTGGCATGGGGTGGTGGAACTCAAACAAAGTAAAGACAGCACCTATGCCCACACTTGACCTGGCATGGGGTGTCAGACGCTGAGTAAAGTGGTGAGGATATCCACATTTGGGACAAGTCTGGTATAAGATGTGAGAGCCCAGTTAGGGTGAGGAGGAGGGGAGGGTGGCAGTGGCAATAGGTGATCAATATAAGGGGATTAATTAAATGTGTAAATGACATATATTTTGCTCTTGGCCAAATCTTGAACTATTTGAGCCTCAAAATATATAATGACCCGTTGAATGAAATAAGAAGTCATGGATTCATAAAAAATTAAAAAAATAAATAGGAAGTTTGATGAAAAGAAGATATTTAGATAGTTCTAAAATATTTCTTCCACAAACTATTTTCCTCACAAAGATATTTATTAGTGGGAAAAAAAGCTAAGTTGAATGTAGAAAAGCCTGGCAAACTCCACTTTAATAAAGTGATCAAAGTTGGTATCATCATCAATGGGACAAATCAAAAATTATGCACCACTACGAGGATGTAATGAGAAGATGTAGCATCAACTCTAGGATATTCCTGCCTGAGTCATAACCTGACTCTAATCATGAGGGAAAAAACAAATAAACTACATTTCACAAAATAACTATCCTTTAATGTGTACTTCAAATGAACAAATGCTATATAAGCCTAAGAAAGACTGATGAACTGTCTCAAAGTGAAGGAGATTAAAGAGACATGACAACTAAATGATTATGTGATTCTGACATGGATTCTTTTGCTATAAAGGGCATTATTAGGACACCTGGCAACTCTTGAATGGGCTCTGAAGATTAGATGGTAGAAATATATCAATGGTAATTTTCTGGTTTTGTTGCTTGTATTGTTATGTTGGAAAATGTCCTTGTTCATAAGAAATATGTAATAAAGCATTAGGGGGTGATTGCGGCATTGGTTGGCATCATATTCTCAAATGATTCAGAAAAAAATATTCTTTGTAAGTTGTCCTTGCAACTTTTCTATAAATTCGAGATTGTTTCAAATTTATAATTATATACACACACACACAAAACATAATAGGAAAAATGACAACCAATATGTGAATGGCTCTTTGGAGTTTATAATATGAAGCCAGATATAACATATTAATTAATCCTTATTAAAAATGGTGACGTATGCAGAGGAGTGTTTTTATATACATAATAAAAATGAGGATCCAGTGTGCCGAAGTCTTGTTAAATGCTAAAATTCATCAGGTAGTATGTGGCTAAGTGTGGGCTGTGTGGAAGGGGAAAAGGAGGGGCCAAGTCCTGGGGCTCAAGGAGCTATCTAGAGAAAAGAGGTGTAGATGAGGGTGGGGAAGGTGGGGGCAGCTTGGCTGTAGCAGAAAAGGGGTAGATATTCTTCAAAAGGGAACAGATGGAAAGGGGAACAATCTCCAACTCAGAAAAGTTGAGTTGAGGTCACGTAGCTGAAAAGGGACTTATTTGGAACTCAAACAGGTTTTATTTGATTCCTCATTTCACAACCTCATGCAGTTAGAGAGGTCTTTGTGATTCTGAAATGGCAGTTTCAGTAGAAAGATGGAAACCTAGTTATAAGGGAGAATGGGGGAGTGATTAGTGGAAAGAGGGAGTTGGCAGTCCTGTCTACTCTTCTGCCATAGTGTGCGAAATGGAGAAGTGAGACAGAAACTTAGAGGGTGTCTTGGAATAGTAGAATCCTGAGTAGATCTGCACACGAAAAAACCAGTCAAAGGTAAAGCTGAAGATGCAAGAGAGCAGTAGGTGGGGGTTATGTCCAAAAAGGGCTCTGAATGCCCTGCAGGGAAGTCTGAGCTATTGGCCTCCACTGTGAGCAGGTGGAGGACAGGATCAAGTAGTGCTGTGGAGTGGTCAAAAGCTTGGCCACTGGAGTCAGACAACGTGGATTCATGTTCTGGTCTGACACATTTAGTGTGATATTGGGCAGCACACCTAATCTCTCTGCTTCAATTTCCTTATCTATAAAATGGGGGATCATAAAATTCTATCAAGGATTAAATGAATTATACATCTTAAAAGCCTGGACAGTGTTTGCCACATGAAAAACACTTATGAATGTTAACCATTACTATTTTTAGGGTAATGTTTGAGGTCCAAAAGCTTTTTTGGTAGTTGAAGTGAGAGAGAATGAGCACTGCAACCAGAAGTAAGAAGTAGAAAGAAATTTTATCAGGACTTGACAAAGGACTGATGTTTTGGAGAGAGGCTTTGTCACTGCTTATCAAAGTGGGGAATGGTGAATTGGAGATGGTGAATTCAATTAGGATGCCTTAAGATTGAGGTGCGTGTGCCCCTTCAGGTGGGATGCCCCCCAGACAGTTGGGAAAAGGAGATTGAATTAATGAAATGACTGAATTAGAGGTCATCAGCTAAACCATGAGACTGGGTAAGAGAGTAGGACAGAGACAGAGCTGCAGGGCTGAGGAATGTGGGGAGAATTTAGCACAAATGCAGGGGAAATTCAGGTAAAAACAAAGTAAAGAAAGCCCAGGAGGAAGCAGTTGTGGGTTAGGATAAAGTTGAAGGAAAGACGTAAGTGTTCCAATTGTATATGATCAAGTGACCACTGAGGGTGAAGAGGGAGGATGTGTGTAGAAGTTAGAAATTCCACCAAGTGGACCCAAACTCTAAGTCTTTGTCATTGATTATCTCCACACAGCAGCCATAATATTGTCTATTGAAACATTTTGCCCTGAGCTAAACAGAAAGTCTGACTGGGCAGAATTGTTGCAGTCAGCATGGTTTTTGTCTGATCCCATCTTTGGTGGACTGTCATGCCTCAAAAGTCCTGATAAGGCACCTGTATATGACGCTGTGCCTCCCTAGCAGATGGGGACGGGTGCAGTTATTCAGTGAGTTGGTATGTGCATCTATGCTGATGATCAAAGCAGGGTTTTCTGTGCAGAGCACCTAGGCATGGGGTTGAAAGTAGAAAATGCCATTACATCTCCAGGTAAGAAAGAGATTGATGTTGAAAACTTAACAATTGCTAATGTGAGTTAAAAAGCTGTTAAATTTCACTCTGGATTTGTGTTCATCTGGGAACTTAAAATAATGAAGACTTTCTCTTCCCATTTGGCTCTTTAGGGGGAGAATATATACAAATCCACTTAATAACCCAGGCTGAGTTTTATCTGTGAATAAATGAAGCAGGTGTAAAAATGGAATGCAGATCTTTGTGTGTGCCTCACGTCACATTTCTTTTGCTTAGGAGATCAGTTTTGGAGTTGCTTTCAAGTTAACGGGAAATGTAAAATTAAAGGAAATGTATCAAGAACTTCAGAACACAAAATATTTTATAGTTTCCATTACATAAACATTGATAAAATTTTGACCACCAAGCCAGAATTGTATGGCTGTATTTACACACTCAAGGTGAAAATAAGAATTCAAGGAAATTCCCAGATAATTACAGAAAAATATTTTCTGCAATTATCTTGATTTTTGATTGTCTACATAAAGGTTTCAATTTTTCATTTTGCTTTTTGTAATATATCTGTGTATCCAGTGTAATATATATAAAAATTATGTGTGGTTGTGTATTTCATTTATCAGTCTGTAACAAACTACCCTGAAACTTAGGGCTTTCAATAACCATTAATTCTGTTCCTAAGTCTGGGTCAGTAATTCAGGCAGAACTCTCCTGGATGCTCCAGGGGGTGTCCACTGGAGTGTCTGAGACTGGAGGATCCACTTGCAAGCACTCTCTCTTTCTCCACTTAGTGTTTCATCCTGCAAGGCCTTTCTGCATGGTTTGAGCTTCTCACAGAGTGATGGTGTCTTTGCTTAGAAGAGTGAGGAAACAAATGATTCCAGGCTAATTAAGGGTTATGCCCACAACTGGAACAGCTCCAGTTCTGCAATTTCTCAGTAAAACCTTCATTCCATCAGCTAGATTCAAGAGGGTGGAGAAATAATTCCATCTTTTGATGAGGATGTGGCAAAAGAGGAGCATCTTTGGTTTATATTGTTGTTACTCTCTTTGGAATATGCAACAGGTCACATAGAAGATCCAGAGAAATCTTGCAAAGGATTCCAGTGCATCTGTAAATGTGATCTGCAGACCACCTGCATTAGAATCACCTGGGGAGGGAGGGCTTCTTAACATGTGCAATCCTGAGCCCTGTGCTCAGAATCAGAATCTCTGTGAATGGGAATCTGTATCTTTAAAGAGACCTACTGGTGATTTGTAAAATGCTGATTTGTGAAGAATATTTCCGAGTATAGCTCTAGGGCCAAAAAGAAGTAGATTCAAATTTGGCTTTGATGCTATCTATGTGGCCCTGGGGGTGACTTCATTCTCTAAACAATAGTTTTTGTTTTCATTTTCTGTGAAGTGTGCCTGGTGGTGGCACCTGCTTTGTCATGTTATTTCTGAGAATAAAATAAGAAACTGCATGCAAAGCCTACAGCCTAGTGACCAAGCATGGTCAGCAACATCAATAGGAAAGGTTTTATGAGTCACTGGGGGTCATTCACAAAACACATGGTGGCTCTTGAATGTGCAGGGATGGCTTTGTTCTCATGCATAGCCAGGACCTGAACTGGGGCCAGTGTGCCAGTCTTCCAATGATGTGAGCACATTTTCGTATTAGAAACCATCAGAGGAATAAGTGTGGACCTACCTCTATATTTATGGGGTTGAATTGATTCATGTAAAATAAAGAGCTAACTTACTGGGTTAGCAGCACACTAGCTGACAATAGTCTTGAAATTGTTTGAAAAACAGTTCATGGCAGGGTGGGGGTGGCAGTTTGGGCAGGAAGGTATTTTGATGTTCCACAACTAGATGAATTTCAGATATATGTCAATGAAGTCAAGGTCTGATATTACATGGCAGTGGATTGAGGCATTTGGTAAGAGAAAATAGAGTTGATCTGGAAATTAGCTAAATAAAGAACCCAAAGGCTCAATATCATATATTTAGTAACACTTTTTTGTTATAATAGAATTATAATTAAAAACATTAATAAATTCTTTTTTAAAAAAGATTTATTTATTTATTTATTTCTCTTCCCTTCCCTCCCCACCCTGGTTGTTTGTTCTCTGTGTCTATTTGCTGCATCTTCTTTGTCTGCTTCTGTTGTTGTCAACAGCACGGGAATCTGTGTTTCTTTTTGTTGCGTCATCTTGTTGTGTCAGCTCTCCATGTGTGCGGCACCATTTCTGGGCAGGCTGCAC
Organism: Dasypus novemcinctus; assembly: GCF_030445035.2. Classification (NCBI taxonomy): domain Eukaryota; kingdom Metazoa; phylum Chordata; class Mammalia; order Cingulata; family Dasypodidae; genus Dasypus; species Dasypus novemcinctus. Next base: position 23,571,581 of record NC_080689.1, on the reverse strand, counting down.
TTTCTTTCCCGCTGGGTGGCTCTCCTTACTGGGCGCAATCCCTATGCGGGGGACACCCCTGTGTGGCACAGCACTCCTTGCGCTCATCAGCACTGCGCATGGGCCAGCTCCACACGGGTCATGGAGGCCCAGGGTTTGAACCGCGGACCTCCCATGTGGTAGACAGACGCCCTAACCACTGGGCCAAGTCTGCCACCAAACATTAATAAATTCTGAGAAGCATAAGTTGTTCTTGAAAATCTTCATGCTTAGAATTTCAACAAACACCTTAGAGAAGACTGCTATTTTGAAGTATTTGATCCTGTGCTGTTTGCTAACTGCCGCTGGTATGAGACTGTAGCATCTGAAAAATGGGCACTATGTGTTAGTGAGAAGGAATGAAGAGAGGAGTGTTCCCAGGAAGATGAAAGGTACCCAGCTGCTGTTTCTGTTTCTCATCTTCCCATAGTCCCCAAAGAGCTTCCAAAGTGAGGTTCTTCTTTAAAAGTCAACCTTCTTGAAGTTCTGCACTTAAATTTGTTCTACATGGCTCAGACCAAATGAGAAACAGCCCTGGGAGAGGTCCACTTAGCATGATAGACTGAATATTTACACACTCTGTGAAATTTCTCTTTTCCTTTTAGAAAAAAAGTAACCTCTTATTTATGCAGTAAATGCTCTTTTACAACACTCAGAGCTTTATGCTTGATTTTGATCTATATTTACTTATCTAATAAAGTTCCAAAGCATTCCTAATTACCTTCTAGTTCTTTATGTTCTCTTTCCTTTTTTCGTTCCCCTCTTGCTTTTTCTAATTTTCTAAAATCACTCCTTATATTTGTCTATTTCTTTTCTCTTTTATCTATTTTGTTTTGCCTCCCATTTATTTACCGTATCCAATTTTTACCCTTAGTAATGATGATAACCCAACAAAAAGTATGGCATTAACCAGAAAAAGTAACCTTTATTGGACACTTACTATGTCTCAGATACTGTTCTTTCTTTCTTCCTACCCACCCACCTTTGCTTCATGTCCCGGACAGAACTTTCCTACCTTATGTTTTGAAATCTGGACATACATGTGTCTCCTTGCCTGATATGTCATACCCTTGTCAGTGCCATGAGCACAAATCACAAGTGTACTCTCTCATTCTTTGCCAAAATTCAAAATGTAGGAAGAAATCTTCTTGAGGCAAAGGACAATTATACTCACTATGAACACACATTAACTAAGTCATCATACCTAACAGGGTCTATTAATTCATTGTTATATTTCATCGATAGTATCCTGTGGCCAAGAAAGGGAAAAAATTCCTTTTGCTTTCCTCCTGTATAATCAGTGGGCTCCAGGTAACACAAAACAGCTCTTAACGACTTAGCTGAGGCCAAGAGCAGCTCATTCTGTACCCTTTCTCCTATAAAAGTGGAGTTCTGAGCAGAGTTTTGGTGAAGGGTCCTCAATGAATCCTGGCACGGTCAGGTGTCAGGAATTTGTGGGTGGAGAAAGTTGGCAGAGAGATAGTCTTGCTTTGTGCCATGTCATGAGGGTGAGTGTTTCCATTCCTAGAAAGCAGGCATACCAACCTTAATATCATTTTGTGAATGCAAACTGCAGACGTGAAAAGAACTTTCTTTGTGAGAGAGTCTGTACTTGGTATTTCTTTCATGCTGGATACATTTATGAAATCATTGTAGAGCTCAACAGTCAAAAGATATGCTCAGGAAATACACTGAGACCTGTTCTGTGCAAGTACGAATTATGGGACCAGTACAAGGTTTTTGTTTCATCAAAACCTTAAAAACTGACACGGAGGAGGTAATCTTTTCAAAAATTCTAGAAAATTAATTAAGCCATTTGAAGGAATTATACCTTCCTTGCTATTGACTGAACATACCCCATGTCTCCAAGAAACTTGTATCTTAGCTGTAAGGATCTGGACATAAGCATGACTCAAGCAATTTGTATTCCAGGCAGAGGTACAAATTCATTTCTAAAGAGTGGGAAAATGGAAGGAAGCTGCAATGAAGGTGGCCTGAATGAAATGAATGAGAAATCATGTGGAATGCCTCAGAACTCCCAGCCTTGCTCATAACTACCAACCACTGCCATAATTGATCCCTCTGGAGGCTGAAAGAGCCTTGACTTCAGAAGGAAAAGAAGGAGAAAGAGAGATGTGAATTAATATGAATTTCATCGGATGTTTTTCACCTGTTTCCTTTATTTTAGCCAATGAAAGTAATATAGTTATTCAAAATTCAGTCAGAAAAGTTACGCAGTTGAGTCAGGATCTGAACTCACAAATTCCTCTTAAACTATGTTTATTCTACTGCATCTTGCTGCTCACCGAGAAACTACACGCATATAATTTCTTCCTTAAATAATTGGAGGTACAATAACATTGATTCAGTTATTTTTCTAGCTCTAGTTCAAGCCTTGAGTAGTTCTTACCTATATGTGTGTGTGTGTGTGACCCAAAGCACCAGGCTTACACATTTTTAGATAAACATTTCAATTCCACTCTATCTTGCCTAGTTTTGCTAACACATACAATCTTGAACTTTCTAACTTTTTTCCCTTCATCTCTAGATCTAATTTAAATTTGGTTGTTGTTTTAGGTATTTTGTTTATTTCACCAAAAATCCCCATGTAGTAGAAACTTTGACTGCCCTATCCTGTTCTGCAGAAATTGTCAGCTTACCTGAGCAAAATCTGACTCTTCCTCAGTGTTTTAGTTTGCCAAGGGGCTGCCAATGCAAAGCACCAGAAATGGATTGGCTTTTATAATGGGAAATTTATTTAGGGTAAATGCTTACAGTTCCAAGTCTGTGAAATGTCCAAATCAAGGCACTGTCAGATATGCTTTCTCACCAAAGTCAGCTCCTGTAGATCCTAACATTCTGTCACATGGTGATGATGGTTGCTGATCTCTGCCTTCCCTTCCAGAGTCTATTGCCTCCCGGAGCTCAGCTGTGGGCAACAAGGCATAGGTCTGGTCTCTTCCCAGGTCTCCTCTTTCTCCTCCATCTTGGTTGCTCCACTTTCTTTCCAAGTTCAGCTGCAGGCCATCAGGCCTATGGCTCATCTCTCCCTCAGCTCTTTGACCTTCTTGGGGGTTTCTCTCCTTGCAGTTCAGCTGTGGGCAAAACTGGAGTCCTTTCTCTTACATTGCAGGATCAAATATGGCGGCTTCCTTTATCTGTGTGTTTCTGTATTTCTGTTTATATCAGACTCAGCAAGAGGGTGGAGATTCAACTTGAGTCTCACCTCACTCCTGATGTAATCCATTCAAAAAAGTCTCACACCCACAGGAATGGATGGGTTAGTTCAAAAACATTATCTTTCTCTTTTTGGGACTCATAAAATAATTTCAAACTGTCACATTCAGATTGGAGTTTATACTCTTAAAAGATGATTCATCTTCATTTTTGTCCACTCTGATTCATAATGTAACAGCTCAAATAATGTAGCGCATCTGTTCACTAGATTCTGTGCCAGTCCATATCTATACTGTGTGGTTTCTCTCTAATGATGCCCTGTCACTTAAAATGGGATTTTGCATGAACGCATCATATAACTGAATTACCTTGTTGCAAACAGCTTATTTTCTCCAGATGCATATTCCAAAAAATGTCACAAGAAATGACATATTAGAAGCCCTAGTACCTTAACTTCATATTTGGCTTTGCCACAGTGTGCATATGATAGCAGATGGTAGAAAATTGAAGTGCCCAGCCTTCAATTTTTAAAGATTACCATCTTGCTTGTGCAGACAGCAGCTCACCAAGAAACCAGCACTGGTGATTTCTTCTCCTCTCCTCTGCACATCATGAGACTGAATTGAGGGCCTGGGAGTTAATCTTTGGGATTGAGAGCACCTGGGTGGCTGAAACTGTTTGCAGCATCCATGGACTCTGGACTCTTTACAACACCTGAGCCTGGAACTGGAGCTGAGCTAATATTAAAAATATGGTGTGATCTGTCAGCCTCTGTTGTGATAAACTGCTATTGGAGGAACTGACAAGCACTCTGAAAGCTTCATTTTAAAATAAACTACAGCAGCACTCATCTATTTTAGCAACTCAATATTCAGCATTTGGACTTAACACATAACCCTCAGCTCTTTTGAGCTTTCTTTTTTTGTGTGTACTGATATTGATTGCTTTAGGAAATAATTTTTGTTTTCAAAATTTTTTTCTCAAAAAGGCTTAAGAAAGAAAATTTTTTTCTTCATTTTAAGCTCACTGATGTGCAGGTTTAGAGTCAAGGGAACCATTTGGAGTGCTCACATTCTTTCTTGGCATTAGAATTGAGCTTTCTGTGGTCTGCATCTACTGTTTTCCATAAATTGTAACAGGCACACAACACTAAAAGTTGTAATAAATATTTGTTGTCAGCAAGACTCCATAAAAGCCTACAATATACACAGGACATCACTCCCTTGATTCAAATAATCAATACGTTGCCTTTCAAAAACACTTTACAATCTGACCTCTGGTCTCTGTCTCTCCTTTCTCCCCAAAACTCACAACACCTCAATTTACTATTTGTCTGATTGTTGCCATAGCTCTCTATACCTCAACACTACTCCATCTTTCCTTCTTCCATCAAGTCCCCTTCTGAAAAACAGATCTGATCATGTCTTTTTCTGACATGGGATACTCACGAGGATCCCTGCTTTGCCGACAGGATATATTGTCAACTTCATAGGCTGACATAAAAGTCACTTATTATCTGGCCCCAACCTGCCTTTTTCTGATAGTTTTATTTGCATTTTTATGCTATTATATTTTGGCAGCTTTTAAAATATGTACAATCTAATAAACTAATATAAAAGAGGAAATGAATCAAATCAATGGGATCCATGATATTTTATTCTGCAAAGTAGAAGAAATTGTTTTGTCAAAGTGGTAGGAAAGAAAGCCATTGCTCCAATCATGGAGGCAGCCCAAGAAAATTATACATAAGTGCCTTGTTAGTAAATAGATATGAGAATTTACTTGCCCATGTATCCTTCTCAAACCTTATGTTTTCTGTCTTGGAATTTGTTGATGGTGTAGCATAGTTGACACGTAAAGCTTTAGGATTTTATTGAGAGAATACCAGCAGTGTTATGCAGGTATTGCTTTTCTAGCAAGTGAAAAAACATATTTTAAAACTTTAAAAGTTTTTAAAGAATTTAGGCAGTCTATTGACCCCCTCCCCTCACCTGGCCCAGGCCAGAACCAGGAAATAGATTAGGCTGAGATATAATAATTGATGGGTAGACATAATCTCAATGGAGGAGGGAATTTTAAGTAGTGGGAATAGCATAAGCAAATGTGTGAAAATTGAAAAGCACAGTGTTTAAATTCTGGTGAATAAAATGTTTGGGTAAAGAGGCAATTATATATCTGGAATTAGAAAGCAATACGGCTGGAAAACTGGTCTTGAGTACAGAGCATAGAAGTTGAAAAGCCTTGCTAAGCAATCTGAACATGATTTGATAAGTAAGATGATGTTACTGAAAAAGTTTATACAAATTGAGTTTGAGCTGCCTCTTGGAAATGGCATCTGCAGGTTCAGACTCCTGAATGAACAAGGCAATTACTAAGTGATACAAATTCTGAGTGATATAAATCCAGATTTCACCTGAGATGATGTACCTGTGTGACTTCACCAGTGATCTCACCTATGTTTCTATTCATAAAACGAATAAGTAGGAGTGATGTATGTGGGATGTGTGGCATTTTATATGTGATGTATGTAGGATGTGCACAATATTACAACTGAGAGGATTTTACACAAGCTAAGAATCTGGTGTCAGAGCTTTCTTAAGGAACCAGAAAGTCCTGCCCTTAGAAACAAGATTATTCTGGAAAGAGGTCATTGGGGAAGGCGTTGCAGCATCCATTTATTATTGCCTTGATTGTTTTTATAATATGTACTGTATTAATTTCTTTTTAAAATAATGAAAATAAATCTTAGTGTTGAAAGTTTGGAAATTGTAGAATAAATACAAGAAAGAAAACAATCACTTGCAGCCTGGTGATAACTACTATTTACAATTTTGTGAATATGTAGGTTTGCTTTTGTTCCCTAATCATTGAATGCAGGTAGCATTATCCCTTACATACATAGGGCTTTATAATCAGCATTTTTCTTAAAAGTATATGAGAATTTTCTTTCTGGTAATTATTTTTTTCTCAGAAATAACTGGAGGACAATCTGAGGGCAGCTTACTTGCCGCATGGGCGACTGAGAGTAAAATGGCAATCACAATTTCAGTATTTAAAGAAAATTTGACCTTGTATAATCACAGACTGTAGCATGCCAGCTACACTGCTATAAATATTGTTATAAACATAAAAATATTTTGCATATGTATTTGCTTCCTTAGGATCAATTCTTAGAAGTAGGATTTCTGGGTCAAAAAGTTGTGAACAGGACAACCAGTAAGATGGTGGCAGAGTAAGGAGCTCCTAGAATCAGCTTGTGTTACAGAGCAGTTAGTAATCACGCAGAGCTATCTCCAGGACACCAGAAGAGCAATATTCTTGAAAGAATGGAAGGAGGAGACTACCTACCTGCAGAGAAGATTCATAAGTAGAGCACTCCAAGCTGCTGAGGCTGGTGCCCATCCTCCACTGTTGGCACAAGTCTCTTCAGGAGCTATTCCATGGCTGAAATTCGAAGCTCCACTTCCCAAACACAGGGGAGAAAGAGATGGTTGTTCAATAACTTCAGCTGCCGATTATTAAATTTGGCAGGCTAAAGTATAATTAAGAACAACTAAAGTTGGAATCTGTCCAAGTTAGAAAGAGGCCAGTAGCTGCCATTTTAACTCCACCCCTGGCACGAGGGGAGGTGGGGCAGACTAAACATCACAGTGCTGGTAGGACCGGCTTCTTAACAAACAGATTGGATTGCATCTCCAGCCTAAGCCCCAGGCCCACCTACAGCAGGGCAGAAGCTGGGCAGACTGGCTCCAACATCTCCGGGAAACTACTGATGTTGTTGATCTTCCCACTCTAGCAGCACAAGCTGCCTCAGGAGCTATTCTGTGGCTGGAGTTGGAAGCTCCATTTCCCAAAAACAGGGGAGGAAGAGAGGGTTGGCAACCAACTTCAGCTACTGATTAGTAAATTTGGCTGGCTAAAGTATAACCCTAAGAACACTAAAGTTTGAACTTGTCCAATTGGAAAGAGGTCAGTAACCTCCATTTTGACTCAGCCACCATCATGAGGTAAAGCCTGGCTGATTGAAAATCACAGTGACGGTAGGGTCCACCTTCTTTCCATCCAAATTATACTGCAGTCATAATCTAGGCTTCAGCCCCATCTCTGGCAGGAAGGAAGCTGGTGGGACCTGCATCAGCCTCTCCGGGTAACTTCAGGTACATTTGGGTGGCACAGATTCAAAAGATGGAAGTCTACAGGGGCAAATATGGTCACTTTGGATCTACATGGCATAGATTGCTGCCCACACTTGCAGCTCCATTTCCACCCCAGGCAGAGTAGGAAAGGATTTGAAGCTTCATCAGTTTCTCTGGGTAATTACAGCCTAGGCCTGCATGACTTGGGTTATTACACATGGCTGTGGCTCTGTCCCAACTCCTGGCAAAGAAGAAAGGTGCAAAAAGCTTCATCAATCCCTGGGGCAATGTGGCAGCTTGAGCCTCCACAGCTTATAGCTCTTACTACACCACCAGCAAAGGAGAAAGGGCAAGAAAGCCCTCAACTAAAGAGAGTACCTACACTCAAAATAAATATATCTAGTAAGCCAGATGCCAAGACGCCAAGAAAAAATTACAATCCATACCAAGAAACAGATAGATATGGCCCAGTTAAAGGAACAAGGTACAGTCCCAGATAACACAAGGAATTGAAACAACTAATCTTAGATGTTCAAACAAGTGTCCTTAATTAAGTCAATGAGATGGCTGAAGAGATTAAGAAGACATTGGGGGAAGTGGCTGTGGCTCAAGCAATTGAGCTCCCATTTACCATATGGAGGACCCAGGTTTAATCCCTGGAACCTCTTGGTAAAAAAGGAAAAAAGAAAAAAGAAAAAAGCACCCCAGCCTTGCATGGTGCAGAGAGGCACAGGCCCCCTCATGGTGAAGTGATGCACCAAAAAAAGACAATGATGCAACCAGAGAGAAAAATAAAATAAAAAGAAGACATTGGATGAGCACAGAGAAGAATTTGAAAGCACACATAGAAAAATAGCAGATCTTATGGGAATGAAATGTGCAATAAATGGTATTAAAAATACACTGGGATCATATAATAGCAGATTTGAGGAGGCAGAAGAAAATATTTGTGAGCTTGAAGAAATGACCTCTGAAAGTGAACATACAAAAGGACAGATGAAGAAAAGAATGGAAAAAATTGAACAAGGTCTCAGGGAACTAAATGACAGCAAAAGACCTGCAAACATACATGTCATAGGTGTCCCAGAAGTAGAAGAGAAGGGGAAAGGGGAAGAAGGAATATTTGAAGAAACAATGGTAGAGAATTTCCCAACCCTTTTGGAAGACATAGATATCCAAGTCCAAGAAGCAGAGTGTACTCTCATCTGAGTAAATCTGAATAGATCAACTCCAAGACACATACTAATCAGAATGTCAAATGCTACATACAAAGAGAGAATTCTGAGAGTAACAAGAGAAAATCAATGCATAACATATATGGGATACCCAATAAGATTAAGTAATGATTTCTCATCAGAAACCATGGAGGCAAGAGGACAGTGGTATGATATATTGAAGATACCACAAGAGAAAAACTTCCAGCCAAGAATCTTATATCTGACAAGATTGTCTTTCAAAAATGAGGTTGAGTTTAGAATATTCACCAATAAACAGAAACTGAGAGAGTTTGTAACCAAGAAACCAGCTTTGCAGGAAGCATTAAAGGGTGTGCTACAGTCTGAAAAGAAAAAAACAGGAAAGAGAGGCTTGGAAAGGAGTCAAGAAATGAAGATTACACCAGTAAAAGTAATTAAAAGTCTCAAAAGAGTGGTGAAAATAAAATATGACAGATGAAACTCAAAGGTCAAAATGGGTGAAATAAGAACTGCCTTTACAGGAATAACATTGAAATGTTAATGGATTAAACTTCCCAATCAAAAGACACAGACTGGCAGAATGGATAAGAAAATATGAGCCACCTATATGCTGTCTGCAAGACACTCACCCTAGACCCAAGGATACTATATCAGTCAGCCAAAGGGGTGCTGATGCAAAATACCAGAAATTGGTCGGTTTTTATAAAGGGTGTTTATTTGGGGTAGGAGCTTATAAAGCATATCAGGTTATAAAGCATAATTTACTTCCCTCACCAAAGTCTATTTGGAGCAAGATGTCTGCCGATGTCTGCAAGGGTTCAGGCTTCCTGGGTTCCTACATTCTTGGGGCTTGTTTTACTCTGGCTTCACAGTTCCTTCCTTCCTGGGGCTGGCTTCTCTTTCCTCTGTGTGCTGACTTCCCGGGTCTTCAGCATCAAACTCTAACATCAGAAATCCCCAACTCTGTTCTTCACCATGCCTTTTATCTGTGAGTCCCCACCCACCAAGGGGTGGGGGCACAATGCCTTAATCATAACTCAATCATGCCCAGGTACAGATCAGATTACAAGCATAATCCAATATCTATTTTTGGAATTCAATTATATCAAACTGCTACAGATACCAACAGATTGAAAGAGAAAGTTTGGAAAAAGAGGTTCTACTCATTCAGTAACAACGACAACAACAACGAGAAGCCAGAGTAGCTATGCTTATATCAGATGATATAGACTTTAAAAAACACTAGTAATGTGCAATCTGAGGAGGAAATCAGAAAAAAAAAAATCCATTTACAATAGGGACTAAAAGAATGAAATATTTAGAAATAAACTTAAGCAAGGATGTAAAGCACTTGTATTCAGAAAACTACAATGCACTGTTAAAAGAAAGAAAAAAAGATCTAAATAATTTGAAGAACATTCCATGCTCACAAACTGGAAGATTAAATGTCATTAATGAGGGACAAAACGGGGTCCCTGTTAAGGGACGAGCAGGGTCCCTGTTTGTGGGACGAGTGGGGTCCCGTTCGTCCCTTAACAGGGACCCCGTTTCGTCCCTCAACTGGCGCCCAATGCGGGATGCTCACGACCCCCCAGTTATACCCGCTTAATCTTGCCCCCTCTCTGCAATGACCTCTTGCCTGGCACCAGCATGACGCCGATGATATTAAACGCCTCCGGAAGGCTATTAAGGAGGATGGTCTGAATAGCAAAATTTCTACCAGCACTTTTTAAATTAATGGAAAACGTGGTTATCAAACTTATTTGGATGGGTAAGTGTTCCCAAATAGCCAGAAACACCTTATAAAAGAAAAGTGAAGTTCGACGACTCTCACTTCCAGATCTTAAATCATATTTCCTAACTATAGTGGTAAAAACAGCATTGTACTGGTGTAAAGACAGACACATAGACCAATGGAACTGAACTGATGGTTCAGAAACACACTTTCACATCTATGGTCAAGTGATTTTTGACAAGTCAAACCCATCCAGTTGGGGTAGAACAGTCCATTCAACAAATGGTGCTGGGAGAACTGGATATCCATAGCCAGAAGAAAGAAAGAGGACCTCTTTCTCACACCTTATACAAAATATAACTTAAAATGGATAAAAAGCCTAAATATAAAAACAAGAACCATAAAGCTTCTGGAAGAAAATGCAGGAAAACATCTTCAAGACATGGTAGTAGGTGGTAGATTCTTCAAGGAAATAGAGGAGGCCTGAGATGGCTGATGTTTAATATATATAGAAGTTTTAATTAACTTTACTATAAATGTGTGGAAATGTATAGAGTTGATGGTAACACATTATAGTGAGTAATACCTGGTTTATCAGTGGGGATGTGACTGGAAAGGGTAGTCTAGGGTTGTAAATGTCAATTGAAAGAAAGCTATAGATTAATTTAGGGACTGAATAACACAGTAAACCTAGAGGTGGATAAGAATTGTGGTTGATGGTACAGATGCAAGAGTATCCTTTGTGAGCTAGAGCAGATGTACATCACTGTTGCAGGGTGGTAGAAATGTGGAGAAGGATGGGAAAACTACAAGTGAAGTGACCTATGGACTGTGGTTAACAGCAATACTGTTATATTTGTGTATCTATGCCAAAGATGTACTGTGTTAATAATGGGGGAGTGTGGAAAAAGTGTGCCAGATGTATGCTATGGACCATAGTTAGTGGTCATAGTCAATCTGTAACAAATGTTCCACCATGGTGTGGTGTGTCGATAGAGGGTTGCTGTATGGGAATTGTATGCATGTGCATGATTATTTTGTAAGTTCACAACCTCCACAATAAAAATATATAAAAAAACATAATAACAGAGTGGGTTATTGGAAAATACATCAAATGTAAGATATGGACTACAGTTAGTAATAAGATTTTGATGATATTCTTTCATGATTCATAATGAATGTCTCACAACAATGGAAGGTGTTGGTGGTGAGTTGATGTATGGGACCCCTTATGATGTTATATATGTTTGCTTTGTAAGTTCATAACTTTTACTATACACTTATTGTTTATGCATGTTCATGTATAAATGATATAAAAATAATAATAATAGGATGGGTTGGAGGAAAAATACACCAAATGTAAGATACTTTGGTTAGTAGTATTATTTTGAGAATGATCTTAAATCATTAGTTAAAAATGCTGAGGGCAGGGAGAGGGAAGAAGAAGTGTGATATGGGGGCATTTTCAGAACTTGGAGTTGTCCTGAATGACATTGCAGGGACAGATGCAGGACATTATATATCTTGCCATAACCCACTGAATGGACTGCGAGAAAGTGTAAACTACAATGTAAACTATAATCCATGCTGTGTAACAGTGCTCCAGAGTGTGTTCATCAAATGCAATGCATGTGCCACACTGATGAAAGAGGTTGTTGATATGGGATGAGTGGAGGTGGGGTGGGGAGTGGGATATATGGGAACCTTTTATATTTTTTAATGTAACATTTTGTGTGATCTATGTGTCTTAAAAAAAAGGTAATAAAAAAGGGAAAATATTTCATAACAATGCAAAATATTGGTGGTAGGGTGAGGTATGAGAGCCCTTTATTATGGTATGTATGTTTGTTTTGTAAGGTCACAACTATTACTATACACTTATTGTTATGTAATTATATACTTCAATAAATTTTAAAAAATAAAAAATGAAAAAAAAAGTTGTGAACAACTGTAAGGATATTAATGAACAGTTTCAAACTGTCCCCCAGAAGGTTTATTTAATTTACATTTCTACTGTTTCCCGTGTGTGAGTAACCTCTTGAAATTTGGGGGATGATTATTTAACGGATTGCTTGATTAATAATTTTTGTAGATGTGCAACAGCACTAGAATGGGCTGTTTTTTGTAATTGTATATACATTGTCAATTCCCTTGATATTTAATAATATTTAAGTGGGTGTTTAATCAAAGATAAATAGCATGCATTGTATCCTTTGAGTAAACATAAACATTTATTCTGGCTCCTGAAGGTATTGGGAAAAATCACTAAAGTATATGAAAATACTTAATGAGCCTAGTTACACATTTATAATGTAAGAGGTACTTTTCATGTGTTTATTACACTGGAATCAGATTGCACAATTCTCAATAATTTAAAGGAAATGTTTCCATGGAAGGCACCATATGCTGTCATCTGAATTTTGTATGTTTTATTAATTCAGGAGAACAAAAATATCTTAAGAGCTACAGGCAAAGCACAGTTGAGTGCTTTTATTTTGTTGAGTCATTCAAGGAATATGTCCTTATGGATACAAAATAAATATTGTTGATTTAAGTTTTTAAATCTGTAAAGGACCCAAAAGGGTAAAACCCACTTTTCAAATTGAAAAGTGACTGGAACGAGAAAGTCTCTTTACAGAAAATGGATTCTGTAGGGAATCTCAGTAGTTTTTCTTTTTTAGTGTGATATTACCTACAGTCTTGTCCATTTGTCAAGAATAAATTGATGAATTTGTTCAGTCAACAAAAGGTTGTTAATACTCAAGTATCATTTACCACATAGGAAATCCCCAGAGAGTATGAGGGAGGAAAGAAACACTTTAACCCTTGCTACTACCAACATTTGGCAAAATAGTTTCTGGGGGGAACTGCCTGGAGGAGGGAGTCTCTGTTGCATACATGCTTGACTTGAAACATTGAGCATGTGTTTAACTATCGGATTAATTTGTGGACTGAATTTTAGTAAATGTGCTTTGTTATATTTTGAGAATCTTAAGAATACGTACCTCATTTAGAAACTGAATTCTCCTCATTATTTTGGAAGGGAAGTGGAGTGACTGAATGCACATAAAACTTTTGGAGCTATAGCTATGTACTGTGAGCAGTCAGTAGATGTTAGCTGTTTTTATTATTTACCAATAATAACACTTGTTGATGCTGCTATGACAGTCTTATTATTGTCATGATTACTAGCACCATCAGGAAAATAGAGCCAACTTTTCTCTTCAGACTTTGGTGGTTGATGCTCTTGCAAGGCAGGGGAGAAATACCTGTTGAGCATTTTTCTAGAACATGTCATTATGATCTGTAACAATAGGCCTTTTCTACTCCCTCATTCCTAAGGGGAAAATATGCCCCAGTGCTTCTTCCAGCCCTGGCTATTGGAATATTTGGAGGATGTCTCTGCAGGATGGTGTGAACAAGAGGACTCCATACCAGCTCTCCTAGACCACCTTTCTTGATCTGGGGCCAAGCAGAGTAGCCCAATGACCCAGTTTTTCCCAGTCTCTCCTAACAAGATAAAGTTGGGCTCACAAAGCCAAGAAGGGCAGGTCATATGAATATGGTTGTATTGTCTCTGAAAGCTGTTCAAATGTCTTCATTGTCTGCCCTCTAAATTTAAAACTATATAAAATAAAGAAATGCTTATTCTTTAATAACACATATATTGCAGTTGTTTTCCTCTTTAAAAAGTAAAACAATCTTGATACAAGGTGATATTTAGAATGAAGCTATTGAATTGTCTTTCCAGCAACTTCCTCCCCTTGTCCACTGGCTTCGTCCTCAGTTTTCCATGTGGTTATGTAAGGGCTGTCATTTTCTTTCCTGACCCTGATCTCATTGCCATGTTGATTAATCTGAAGCAGGTATCTGACAAAAACTGTGTTAACTGAAGATTCTCCTCAGGATATTATTATTTAAAACTGAGTTAGTCCTTCTCTGGTGGCAGAAAACTGGGAGGAATAAATAAAACTCAGGAGCTGCAGGCCACAAAATATCCTGATACACAAAATATCCTGAAGAAAGGTGGTTTGAAGTAGGAAAAAAGGAAGCCAAAATGAACAAAGAGGGTGAAGAGGAAGAGAGAGTGACAGAGGAAAATTGAGGAGGGGAGGGGACAGAGATAGAGAGAGAGAGAGAGAAAGAAGGGGAGAGACAGATCCTGGTCCTGGATGTTTCTGAGGCCTAAGTATCAAAGAACTCAACAGTACCTTGGATTGTCCTAGCCAACCAACTTCCTTTTCATGGTTAAGTTGATTTGCCTTGGGTTTCTAATACTGCAACAAAGTGAGTCCTGACTTCTCACTGTCACTCTCCACTGACTTCTCCTTGCCATTCTCATCCAGGCTCTTGAGAGACTCAGAATTGTCTGTCATATGGGCTGTAATTACTCTGCTAAGCATTAGACCCAACAGCCTCAGCGTCATTGTATTGCAGCGTGAGGTGTATAATATTGAACAGCTCAGCCCTTGGTGCTGGCAGAGTCAAGTGCCCTAATTCAAACAGCACTACTTATGCAAAAGAAAAACTCATTCTAATCTAGTCTATATTTCAAATGCTTGAAAACTGTATCTTCCAGCAAGTGATTGCATGTGAGATGTGCCCTTCTTGTTTCTGCCAGTTCTCCCGCTTAATTATTACTCCCTTCCATTTGTCATGTGACAACATGGCTGAGCAGTTTTCCTTTTTTTAAGGCAATTATTTGCTCCATGATTTAGATGGCAAGTTGTGTTTCAAATTAAATTTACACCCATAAGCAAGATATAGAAGTTTGGGAGCATTCTGAAAATAAACCTGCTGGAGATGTGATTACTTTGAGTTTGTAATCTTTTAACACAATAAAGTTAATTATATTTGTTTCATAGTTCTTGTTACAGATTTTGCTAATAAAGTCAGTATATAGGAAAGAGTAATGAATTAAATTAAAGACACATTTTGCATGTGTCCTCGTTTTGCCTAATTATTTGAATGATGGGCTCCCCCATTCTCTCTACCTAGGCATAAATCATGCATCAAAGTCATAATTTTTAGATTGGCTGAAATTATTAATTGACCCTGAGATGTAGCGCCAGCTCTAATGTGAAGGAGGGAAACATCTAAGGTGCACAATTTAAGGAGACACTCAGTCTCAGGGTCCCACAAACTTTATCATCTTGACTCAGCCTCATCCTGGCTGTTTGAAAGGCTACAAGCTAGTTTAGGAGATAACGGAATGACTAATTAGAAAATTAGACAGCATAGTCTATGTGCCAATTGTGGGACTAAAAATGCTAGAAAAATGTAAGAATTGATCCTTTAGCAGAGTAACCATGTTTGCCTTCTTCTGTCCATCAGGAAGGGCAACTTTTAGCAAGGCCTGTCCCAGGAAACATCATATGACATTAGAAAGAGTACTAGCTTGGGACTTGAGCTCATGTCTTTGAGCAATTTATGCTTGATTCCACAAAATTAAAACACCCAGATGATCTCCAAAGTCCCTTTCAGCCTGGTGGTTCTGGGTCTATGATTTCCTCATTGGTGATTATTTAGTAGGGTTTTGAGAAGTTGTCGGGGCAGAGTAGAAGAGTGATTTTGGGTAACTAAGAAGTGAATGAGGTTTTTTCTCAGCCATGTTACCCTCTTTATTTTGGTCCCATTTTACCTGCTGATCATCTTTCAAGCCCCAGGTCTCAGGGCCTCTCTTATTCCCATACTCTTAGGGATGTACTTGAATCCTCTTTTTATCAGTGTGGAAACAGCTAATGACAATTTGAAATAGTATTTCTCTACAAGAAATATGCAGCTGGGGAGGTATAAGTAAGACTTGCATTACGAGTGAATGGGAGATGGTTGGGCAGATTGGACATGGAATTAGGACAGGTAAGCCAGGACAGGTAAATTCAGCTCGAAAGAGTGATAGACTTCAACCGAAGGACAAAAACTAGATCCCCTGTGACCCTATGCCAAGGACTGGCAAAAGGTGACTGGTTACTAGGGAGTCAGGTTTCACCTCAAATCTCCATAGGGGCTTGTAGCAGTTTATTAGGACAGAGCTGTGAAACTCATCCATATTATTTCATACTTTGGCAATGTATTATTCTGTTTTTACTACCCTCCTTTTGCATTTAAACCTTCTTTCCTCCAGCTAAGATTATAAGCAGCTTGAGATCATCATTTTCTCATCTCACCTAGGAAGGTAGCAGGTGGTCAATATTTGCTCACACTTTATTTGAATTTTATCACATATAGGGTCGATCTCTCTCACATACTGTATGACCCCCATATAGTACAATATTAATACTGTTCCTACTAGGAAGATCCTAATACCATTCTTTTAACCTTTATTTTCCTTTGAATGAAGCTATATTTGAATCTTCCCTTTTTTCAATACCAGAATTAAGAGAACTCTTCCTGCTATTAAATTCTGTGTAGTTCAAGTTAATAATCCAGAAAATTCATTCTTCATCCTAGGACAATATCTAATGTGTATTTTCTAGCCCATTCTATCTGCATTAGCTGACAAAGGATGTTTTTTATACCAAATTGAGCTTTTTAGAGGTTCCGGTTCTACTTGGGCCAGGCTTTGAGCATCATCACCAATTGGCAGTTCAATTATCAGCAGGTTGATTTTGAATAACTTGCCCGTTCACACCCTCCCTTGCCAAAACAAATAAAAGCAAAACAACACTAATAAAAGCATCTCCTAACCTAGGGCTTTGGCATTTTTTTTGGTGCCACGTGGAGATAATATAACCACGTGACCAAATGTTCTCCTCCAGTACAGTGCTTGCGGGAGAACTGAGTTTTGAGTGTTTGTTTAAACTATGCAGTGCATATGCCATCTGGTTCATTTTGCATAAAAATGAAACTGCTTTCATGGTTGAGTAGGTGCCAAAATAGAATTGTATAACAGTAATAATGCCTTTTCTGGTTCATGAATATACCTTAGGTGCTGTTTCAAGCATGAAACTATAGATGATGCTAAAATAGTCATCTTTTTCTCTCTTCAAAGGTGAAGGATATATTAAGTAAAGAGAGAAATCACCCACTTCTATGGGCTTAGACCTTTGACATAATATTTAATGTGGAGAACAGTAAAAAATTTTCTATGATGGGGGCGTGGTATGAAGAGGAAGTGTAGCTATAGAAGCAAATACTCTGTAGAGGAGATGGCACTTGATATGACATTGAAGGAAGACTTTCATTTATTCAATCATTTATTAAATTTAAATTTAATTTGTTTTAATACAGAAGATGTGGGTTTACAGAAAAATCATGCATAAAATAGAGGATTCCCATATACTAAGTTATTATTAATACCTTGGATTTGTGTGGAACATTTGTTACAATTGATGACAGTGCATTTTTATAATTATACTGTTAACTATTTAGTCCGTAGTTTATATTAGGATTCATTGTGTGGTGCAGTTTCATGAATTAAAAAAATTTATTCTACTACCATTTGTATAACCTAATATTTCCCCTTTCAACCACATTCAGATGTGTATTTCAGTTCTGTTAATTACATTCACTATCTTGTGCTATCATCATCACCATTCATTACCAAAACATTTCCATTGTTTCAAATAGGAACCCTGTACATTTTAAGCCTAACTTCTCATTCCCTACACCCACCCCATCCCCTGGTAATCTATATCCTAGATTCTGGCTCTATGAGTTTGCTTATTCTAATTATTTCAAATCAGTGAGGTCATATGATATTTACCTTTTCGTGTTTGGCTTATTTCATTCAATGTGGTATCGTCAAGGTTCATCTATGTGGTAACATCTATCAGAACTTCATTCCTTTTTATGGCTGAATGATGTTCCATGGTTTGTATATAATGCCTTTTGAATATCCATTCATCTGTTGATGGACTCTTGTGTTGCTTCCATCTTTTGGCAATTGTGAATAATGCTGCTATGAGCATCAGTGTGCCACTATCTGTTTGAGACCTGAATCATATGGTAATTCTATACTTAATTTTCTGAGGAAAGTTTATTTATTTATTAGAGAAGTTGTAGGTTTACAGAAAAATTGTGCAGAAAATACAGAATTTCCTTATACTTCCCTTCACACACACAGTTTTCCATTTTATTGATACTTTACATTAATAGTGTGAACTTTGTTACAATTGGTAAAAGTATTATTACAATTATACTACTAATTATAGTTCATAATTTGCATTAGGATTCACCGTTTGTGTTTTATAGTCTTACGTTGTTTTTAAAAATTTAAAACCTAGTAATATATATACAAACTAAAACTTTCCCTTTTACATTCACCTTTTGTTTATCCTTTCATCCATTGATGGATCTTTGGGTTGCTTCCATCTTTTGGCAATTATAAATGCCACTATGAGCATCATTGAACATTTACTTATTTTTATAAACATTATGGTTATGAACAATATTTTGAAATGCAGTTTGAAGCTTTAGCTTAACTCTAAGTTTATTCAAAGCATCAGGGTGGTGAGGGAAATAAAATAATTTGGATTATGGATTGGATTTTTTGCCTTCATAATGCAAAAAAATGAATGTTTCTAAATGTCTAGAGGTTTTGTGCTTCTAGAATAATCAAGTACACAGATGATTGGCAGGAGTTCTTCTATATTTTCCATTTTTTAAATGTTATGCTTCTAAATCCTAAGCCATGTCTCCCTTTCCACCTTTCTTAAGCACTATCTACATACATTAAGGCAGTGAATCTTCCCCATGCCAACCTCCAGGGCACTGGTGTAGGCTTAAGGAATTTTAAAACACGCTATCACTTAAGGTAGAACATATCACATTGGTTGAGGAGGTGACAAGGAGGGAAATAATCCTTCATTGTTACAGGTATTTGTAGAAAATTTTGTGGATCTCTGCTATATTGCACAACCTAATGGTATATTCTGTCTATAATAATTTGCTTTCTGGCACACTTGGGACACAAAATTTGTCAATTATTTGCTTGATGTTCACCTTTACACTAAAGTGTTCTCTTATACAGCTTTATGCATCTCATACATATATGTATTTCTTTCCAGCATAATTTTAGGCCCAGTAGGGTTAGTAGTAAACATTTCCCTCTCTTATCAGGACCAATATATAGATGCATATATATGTGTATATGTGTGTGTGTATATATATATATATATATATATATATATATATATTTAGCAAGTAAGCAATTTTCAACTCTTTCAAGTCATTTATTTCAAGAGCTTGCTTCACAGATCTACCTTCTAGCCAAACTTGCCTCCAATATTTCTCTTTCCCTGTGTATGCAGTTGTGAAGTCATTAATATCTCAAACAGCACATTCTTATAAGATATGCTGGAACTTTATATCAATCAGCTGTGAAAAATGCTTGAGCATTTCTACTAGCAAACTAGGTTGCTTGTTTGCTTTGTTCATCGAACACTGGGACGCTGGTTGCGAGATTGCCCTCCAACACTTATCTGTTTCTTTTGAGAGGGACTATTTCACACCTGTGTTTGCGGCATTTTTTGATGTCCATTCCTGGAGAAGGTTCTGCATGCTGATTCTCTCCTGCACTTGTCCACAAAAGGTTTGAGACTATAATCATTATTAAATATGTTTCCATGCCAAATACAAATGTCCTGAGGCTTCTCTTCACTTCTCACCAAATTTCAAACTGTGTGAGGGAACAGTGCTATAGGTGGGTGAAGGATTAGAATATAGTAAATTTTCTGCAAGGATTATTTAATTCTCAGAGGTCTTTGACAAACTATCACTCGGTCTTTAGAATACCTGTTCTTTCTGTCAGAACTGTCTCTGCAGGAAGCAAATAGCATTCTTCTGCTTGTAGCACCTAGGAAAGAGTGAAACATTGTATAAGGCTTCTTGCATAGGTGTTTGTAACTGGGGATGAAAGCTCATAGGTATACTAACCTTTTAGTAACCCAATTACTAGCTTGTCATTCATATGTGACTTCTTGTTATCACTCCAAGTTTTATAGCTGAATGAGTTTATCAGGGTATAAAGAGTATAGCTGATTGGCAAAGGCTGGTGATTATGTTGTTTTGCTGGGATTCCATCCATTTTAGAAGCCCTGTTCCAGCCCTTTCAGCAGAAGAATCATCCTGCTTCAAGGGAGTGGCACAGAGGCCCCAGCGATACATATGCTTAGAGCTGCCAGGTTGTCCCCTTATTAACTTGTAGATGGCCTGGAAGATGAAATGTCCAAGTTTGAAGTTGATCCTGTGGGGATGGTATCATATCTGTGGATTTATAGATTGCTTTGTAAATGACATGGCTCAGCGTCCAGCTGATTTTATAGTGATTTAGTCACATCTGCCTGAGGGCCAGAAAACAAGTCATTGTGAATAGGGAGACTATCTATGTGACACGTGCAGTGTGGCACAGACCGACAGAGATGTAGTGAAAGAGTCTATGTGTTTTCCCCTGGCCTCCTTCTCAACTGATATGATGCATTAAAGATAAGCTTGGACTAATCTGCTGGAATTGATAAAGAGTTTTAAATTCTAAAGATTTCATCAAAGCCCCATTGGCTGGCACTTAAAGTTTTAAATTTAAAACTTCAAAATGTGCAAGGAGTGTGGGGGAGGGAATAGAGACAGTAGAAATGAAGTATTGCTTGGGGTTTGTCAGTACAGCATCATGTAATAGGATGAGAAAGGAGAACTGCTGTCAACCATCTGTTGATGTACAGCAATCCATACTTCTCTTTATATGGCAGGGTCTGGACATTTGACACTGGCTACAACAAATATTTTCTAATGGGCTAAATTTTTCATTTCTTCCCCAGATGGTTTTAGAGATGTATAGTCCCAGAGTTAGGCTAAAATCTCCAAATAGCAATGCAAGATTTCTATTAAGTAGTATTAATAAACATTCATTCATTCATTCATTCATCCAGTTAAACATTCACCAAGAACTATTTCAAATGTTGGAGGTACACTGATGAACAAGTCACACTGAATCATTTCTCTCTTGGAGGTCACGCTCCTCTATGAAGAGAAGGAGGCTTGGGGAGAATTTCTGTCCTGAGAGGATGCTTGAATATTCATCTCCAGGCTTCCTCTCTTCTCTAACTCTCTGCTGGCAGTAGTCAGGGGCAGCAATCTTTATACCCATAGCTCTCCTAACTTCTAACTTTTGTCAAGTGCTTTATAGTTCGTCAACAAAGTACTTTTGCAAATGTTTTCCCAGTTGTGTCTAATCTACTGCTTAATCCATTTGTTGACTTTCTAATTTCATATTTTTATAAAAATGCCTATAAATTCTATTTGGTCCTTTTCCAAACATAGCTCATCATTTTCATATTCTCCTCTCTCCTTGTTATACTTCAGACAGCTGCATTATTTCTTTAACCATATTAAGCATCATTATTTTAAGCTGTGGATTTGATAGTTTTAGTATTTGCAATCTTTCTGGGATTGATTCTGTTCTTGGTTATTTCATCAATTCCTACTCATGAGTGTCTTGTCTTGTTTCTGCATATGTTTGGTAATTTTTTTCTTTACTGTAAGCCCATGTTTTATGAAATTCAATTTTTTGGAATTTTTTGAGAACCCATTTTCTTTAAGGTGCTTTTCTCTAAAGAGGATTTGCTTCTCAGAAGTGCATACTAATTTTAAACTGAATTTTAAGCTTTGTTTTCCCAGATATGTATTACAAATTCTGGCTGTATCCCATGTGAATACAGGCTTGTAAATACAATTTCTCAGGGAATTTCCACCTCTCCCCACTTTCCCAGAGTTAAGATGAGACAGCCAAATGTCTTCATTGTCTCCTTCAATAGAGGTGTTTTTTTTCCCCCTCAGTTTGTCTCTCTCATTGAAGGTGTTGCCTTTTGCAGGTCCTGGCTTCATATGAGAGCATCCTCCAATGACATAATATCCTTCCCTCTTTATGCAAGCCCCAGGTCTGGACTTTTCCTCCTGGGATCCAGGGGTCAGGGATTAGCAGATACCCCCAGGGCATCCATATGCTTTATTGATATTTTTGCTCACTGAAACTTTCCCTGTTTATCTTGACAGATAAGCTGTGCATTTAAAATATTTAAAATATTTTAATCAGTACTTTTTAGACATTCTGTATCAGGAAAATTTTCCTAGATATCTATCCATATGGCAGAAATGGAACTTGCCAACATTGTCAACACTCTAGATAGTATACTCGAAGGTCAGATATGTGTTCCTGTGAATTACTGTGTCTCTAGGGCCTTGTACAGCACCTGGTCCTGTGGTAGACGCTTAATAAATGTTTGATGACCATAAGTAAATTTTCAATCCTTTGCATCCCTGCTGGCAAGCTCTGGGAAGAGCCAGTGGCTTGGAAATGTCACACCATTTGCCCAGTGGTTGTCTTGGCTCCTCCTAGAGGATGGTAAAACCACATTGGAAGCAGGGTAAATGCACTCTTCTTTCAGAGTCTGCAGAGGCACCTCGTCTCTAACTTGTAAGGGCAGGAGTTACTTCTGCTTCACTTATTACCATATAATTCTAGGGAACTCCTACCACTGGATAAGTATTCAATAAATCTTGATTGATTGGTTGATTGATTTTATGAATGAATGAATGAAAGAAAGAATGAATGGATTATTTAGAAGAATTTTGCACAGGTTGGAAGAGGTGTGCTTTGTTGCCATGAAGATGATAAAATGAGTCCATAATATATAAATATGGCTGTGTCAAAGTCTTGTGTTAGGAACCAGCATGATGGTACTCAACTAGTTTTACATATCTGTGTCACCTGTTAAGATGTTTAAAATTACAGATTACTGCTCTATCCTAGGCTGCCCAAATCAGAATTGCTGAAGATATCTCCCACTTACATGAATTTTCAAACTGACTCAAAGATGATTCTAATGTACTTCCCTGACAACCACAATAACAAGACAAATCTAATGGGGTTGTATTTTCACCATTGTTCTGAATTGAGTGTCAGTCATGAACTGTTGACTTTTAGTTTCACTCAAATTCTTTTGCTGGGGCTTTCCCTTCCATATCACTGACATCATCTCTTAGCTTAGAGAACAGCTCACAAGTGCTCTGGGCTATTGGAGTACTTATGATTGGGCTGAACTGTTTTTCGAGTCAAGGATGGATCACCTGCTGTTGGACAATCAATGGGTGATGAACAGGCACTGGTGCCTCAGAGGCCTTCACTGGACGGCAATGAACAGGGCAGCTAACTTGGCTGTTTGTAGCTAGGCTTCCTCTGCCTCCCTGCTGCTGGAAAGGGCCATGCTTGTCCAGGGAGAGACTGGATATCTCTCGAAACAAGGCAAAAACTTCCCTTTTCGCTCAAACCACCATTTGGCTGTCCATTAAATTTTAGTTCTCAGTTGTTAGGGATATACTTTTATTTTTGGTCAGTGTTTTCTCAGACAAAAATATAATGTTCTAAGTTATTTAGATGTTTTTTGTTCCAAAACTTACTGCTGCCTTCTGGATTTATTACTGTTTTTGTTGGAAGGTTTTCTCCAAAGGACTTGAAAATTTATTTTTAATTTACATCAGTAAATTTCACCATTTTGGGGTGTGTAACTTAAGGGGATTTTTAAAGTGTGACATTGAATGGTAAATTATCTGAGACTGAGTATACCTGAGAATATACTTATCTTGCCCCTCTCACTGGGTATAGTATTCTAGATGCAAAATTCCTTAACTTCCATGCTTTGAAGATATATCCTAAGTATTCTGATATATATGTTGGTCCTCAAAAGATAGTGGTTCACATAATTGATGTTCCTTCCTTAGGTAATTTACCTTTTCCCTGGGAGGCTTTAGAGTTTTCTCTGTTTTTGAAATTCTTAGTCTTCACTTTAATATGTATTTTCTTCTTTTTGTAAAAATTCTACCCCCATACCGTTAGTCCTTTACTTTAGTTTCCTAGGCTGCTCCAGCAAATACCATGAAGTGGGTTGGCTTAAACAATGGGAGTTCATTAGCTTACAGTTTTGAGGCTAAGAAAAATGTCCACATCAAGACATCACCAAGGCAATCCTTTCTCCCTAAAAATGGCATTCTGGGGCTGAACTACTGGTGACTCTCAGTCCTTAGCTTGTCACATGGCAAGGTACACGGTGGCAGTTCCAGGTCTCTTTCTTCTCTTCTGGGTTTCACTTCAACTTCTTACTTCTATGGCTTTCTCTTATAAAAGAATCCTGTAATAGGATTAAGACCCATTCAATTGAGGAGGGTCACACCTTAACTGAAGTAGCCTCATCAAAAGGTCCTACATGCATTTCTCAGTCTGTAAGGAAGGGCATTTGTGTTAAGGGGAATAATGACCATGCCTTCCAATGCTTTGGCAAAGCCTCAGATGCGAGGCCTGTTGGCTAAGTGACTGCGAATTCATAATGTTGGAGCATTTGTTGTATCGCTAGGGTTTGCAGCTCTCTGTAAGTTTGGTGTGGCTGAACCAAGAAAAAAGACATGCAGATTTCTACAGAAACTGTGATTCTATGAAAGATTTTGAGGAGATGAGGAAGGCTGGTATCTTTCAGAGTGCAAAGTGATTTTGGAACATAAATAGTTTCTTTGGATTCAGTTCCCTGAATGTTTGTCACTGACCTGTCATGCTCCTGAATTAAGTAACTTGAATATGTGGGCTATGGAATAATTTCTCTTGAGAAATAAATAATTATCAAATACCAAAAAGAAAAAAAAAAGGTCCTCCTTCCAGTGTGTTTCCCCCACAAGAATGGATTAAATTTAAGCCCATGTTCATTTCAGGTTTCATAGACTCACATTCTTCAATCTGTGCTCAATCTTGTCTGTCTCTCCCTTCTGGGGTTATCTTTTTGCCCATGTAGCCTCTTAGTACCTCTGCCCCAGACCTTACTCTTGTCCCAAGATAATCTATTCTCCATTGTATTTGCTAAAGCTACAGAGTGGAGCATTCATAAAGGAATACTCCAGCAAGGCAGCCACCTGCAGTCTTTGCAATAGGCTCCTTGGCAAGAGTTCATCTCTGCCTTGTTTTCTTGCCACCCATGATTGGCCTTACAACTTATCTGTTCAACAATGGCTTTGGGTTGGGCAGTGATTCATAAGGATAACAGGGCACGACTAGAAGATGTTCCCCAGCTCTTCCTGTTTGTGGTCCCTGACCCTCTCTTGCCCTGCCAATTTTATTCTCCCACCCTAAGACCCAAACTTCTGCCTCCCTAAGTGTTTCCTGTAGTTTGAAGGTTATTCAGGCCTGGGTTTGGAGGAGGAGTCAGCAGTCACTCCAATTTGCCATTTTATTTCAGAAGTCTCAATGATGGCTCATCTTTCCATGGGTTTCATGCTATGTCAAGGGCCACAGTGTCCCCTAGGTTATGTCCAGTCTCTTTCTCCTCCCTCCCAATCTGGGCAATATCAATAGAGTCTATGGAAGTGGAAAAGGTTGGCTCTAATCTAATTGCACACTTCCCCACTTGTTTGTGGCATAAACTGTATTCTCTCTTCCTTAAAGGTTTAGCCCTTTTTAATTCTTAAAGGTGCTCTTTTTTCTCAGAAAGCCTGGGAATCAGATGCTTTGATTTTCAAGACCATTTTCTTTTTTATGAATTCCTTAGCAATGAGTGTGTGTGTGGATACAGTCAAAATAACAGTGGCATACTGTAATTATTTAACTAGATTTAACTTTCCATTCCCCTTATCCTTCCACCTTGCCCTAGAGGTTCCTTCACATTTAAGCTGAACTGTGAGAGGAATGACTGACTCGGGCGGGGGCTGATACCTCCCAATCTGTGATAAAGAGGAGGATGAGATTCAGGTTTAGTAGTACTTTGAATTGAATCCCTTCGAACTTCAGGCAAGGCCCTGATGCCAAATGAGCATCCTTGAGAGGTGTGGGCAGGATATGGTGCTCACTCCCCATTTGGCCATAAGTCTTGGCTGGTGCTTGATTTCCTCCAAAGAGCCAGAGCATATGGGGACTCCATTAGTTACATATAAGAAGTCCTATAATATCCCAGTGTATTCCTTTCCTCTTTTTCTGGCCTTAGAACTGGGTTTCTGTTCATTTTTCTAGTGGACTAATCTCACTTCTTAACTTTGACCCATAACAATAAACCTGGAAGTGTAACTGGTTGATTTCTCACCTCTTTATTGCAACTGCAATATTTCCTTCCAGGTCACCAACTCACATCCTGCTTCTTGTTTTCACCACTATTATGCTTTGCCTTTCACCTCTCTCATTCAAAAGTAAAAGATGAATTTTGTAGGAAAAATAAAAACAAAATTGTTTTTTTCTAAATACATTAAAATGCAAGCATATTCACTATTAAAATAACATAATCTCTTTAAATATTGGAAACAAGTAGAAAAATAGAAAGGAAAAAATCACTTATAAACTAGCCACCCAGTCACAATTAAGTTGTATTTCTTTTTGATCTTTTAATACAAACAACTTTATTTTTTTCCTTGTATATACACTCGTACAGCATATACAATTTTGAATCCTACATTTTTCAGTTATTATTATTTTATCTTTTAAAATACTTTTAAATATAGTCTGTACTGGCTGCAAAATATTCCAATTAATGAATATACATTGTTTTCCCAGGCATTCACCCACTGTGAACCATTTGCACTGCTTCTAGTTGTCTTATTAATAATGTTATGATAGAACTCTCTGTGAATTCATTTTTCTTTATTTAGAATTATTTCCATAAGTTGGAGTCCAAGAAAGGGAATTAAAGGAAATGGACTTGGCCCAGTGGTTAGGGTGTCCATCTACCACATGGGAGGTCCGTGGTCCAAACCCTGGGGCCTCCTTGACCCATGTGGAGCTGGCCCATGCACAGCGCTGATGCGCACAAGGAGTGCCGTGCCACCCAAGGGTGTCCCCCGCGTAGGGGAGCCCCACGCGCAAAGAGTGTGCCCCGGAAGGAGAGCCACTCAGCGTGAAAGAAAGTGCAGCCTGCCCAGGAATGGTGCCGCCCACATGGAGAGGTGACACAACAAGATGACGCAACAAAAAGAAACACAGATTCCTGTGCCGCTGACAACAACAGAAGCGGACAAAAAGAACACGCAGCAAATGGGCACAGAGAACAGACAACTGGGGCAGGGAGGAAGGGGAGAGAAATAAATAAAAAAATAAATCTTTAAAAAAAAAAGGAAGGGAATTACTTGATTGTTTTTAAGGTTTTTGGTTTGTTCCTCCAAATTGCTTGAAATACTTCAATGCAAATGCTAGTCTAGAATTCTCTAAACATGATTATGAAACTGAGACTTCTTCTCTGAGGTGAGAACTAGTAAGAACAGTGGACATAAGTCACATGTTCATATAAATATTCACAGATTTATTACATAATACGTAAAATGGATTATGTCAGATCTCACTCCTGGGAAATGAATCAACCCAACAAAACCTGTTACTCGTTGAGGCCTAAGTTGGC
Organism: Dasypus novemcinctus; assembly: GCF_030445035.2. Lineage (NCBI taxonomy): Eukaryota > Metazoa > Chordata > Mammalia > Cingulata > Dasypodidae > Dasypus > Dasypus novemcinctus. Next base: position 23,543,968 of record NC_080689.1, on the reverse strand, counting down.
TGTGAGGTGCTTGAAGGGACAGTGTTCTGTATTGGATCACATCCTGAGAGGCAGGCTGAGGCCTGGGAGGGTCATGTAACTGGCTGGTGTGTGCTGACGTGAGTGCAGACACAAAGCCTGGAAAGTCTTCCTCTCCAGATATTCATTTGGGAGATGCACTCTCCCAGGGTATGGTAGAGATCCATTCTCCAGTGCAAGGCAAACACAGCTGACTATGCTTTTCTAAGAAAAAAATTGTACTTCAGGCAAATCCCAAAATTCTAATTTACTGGAATATTCAAAGGATATTTATACCTCTAATTAGACTCACAAGTATTACGTTTGGTTTTGCAAATGTGTGAAGGAAAGCAATATTTTAAAGTGATATTGCTTCTGTGTCATGGATGTCATCAATGCTTGGGTGTTCATAGTAAAAGTAAAGATTTATGATTCTCGAAAGTGTGAGATCAGATTTGGCACTGATTCTCCTTTATATGATACATACATTTCAGAGACTAAATTCAAACTTGGATGTAAATAGCTTCATGCGGCACACATTTAGGTCTGTGAAAATACGATTAGATTAGGATATATTTATCTTAGAGATGTTCTTAAAGGTATCCTAAGTAAGCCATGATTTTTTTTTTTTTGGTAACTAAATCATTCTTGTTTTTTTTTTTTTTTTTTTTTTTTTGTGAAACTCATGCTAAAGGTGAAAATGGAAAAATTAACTCTGTAGGGAGAAATAATCAGTCCTGATGGGGAAAAAGGAATATAGCTATGTTTCATGAAATGACTTTGCTATACTGACATGGAAGTGACATCATGTTCCTTTCAAAATATCCTTCCGGAGCAGTATAAATGAAAACATATTTTCCTCCAACTTCCTTCCTTCTAACTGCTCTTCATCCTGTCTTTAGTCTTTCTGTTCTAGTCTACCATTTTTTTGTCCCTTCTTCTCCCCTCATGCCTCTCACTTTGATCTGCATTTCCTTACAATTTCCACTCCACTCTTCTTTAATTTGAAGCTTCTTTCTTTACTTCTCTAACATCTTTTCCCTTCTACACTTGAATCCTTTTTCCAAATCAAATGGCCACATTGATTTTGAAAAAGGAAAACAGTGTCAGATGTTGCCCTCTGCCCATAAGTAAGAAAAAACACAGATGTAAGTATTAAAAAGTTTTTCTTATATTAAGAAAAGGGCTTTTGCTGGATTAATTTTATTATGTGGCTATACCATAGATGATTTACTTTTGAAGAATGAGAAAGATGATGATGCATACGGTTGTTTGTACTTGCTGATTGATAATTTTATTCCATCAACTTCTCATTGGGTGAGTAAACTTACAAAAGACTGACTTCTCTACCAATATAAAGGAGCAGATTGGTTTGGTTCAATCAGTCAGAGTTTCATGGAGGAAGGAGATGACACCTAAGACAGACCCTTGAAAGTTAGATAATAAATAACACTTTTTACCAGGGAGAGCATTTATGTGTCACTACTCATACTCCCATTCCTGTACTTAGCTCTCATGGCAGATATCACTAAGCAACCTCAGCACTATTTCTTGCTGAACATGGAAATGGCCCCACACTCCCTTGAGTTGAAATTGATATGCCCTCTTTGCTTTAGACCTTAGGCCTTCCATATCACAAATCTAGTCTATGAAGTGAATATTATTTTAAGACTTTTGCAGGAGATATTGCAAATCATAAAGATTTAAGTAAAGTCACCAAGGTAACACAGGTGTTAAGAGTTGTTATTGAGATCTTCTGATGGCAAGGCCAGTTTTCTGTTCTCTCTTACACAATTATTCAAGAGCTGGCAAATGGTAAAATATTTCTCTCAAATGTGTTGAGGGAAATTCTTGTTCCAGAGGTCAGAGCTTGGTAGCATTAACGGTTGGTGTTGAGCATTAGGTATAATAGACCACCATCTACATGGGGTGGTGTATTAGTCAGGGTTCTCTAGGGAAACGGAATCAACAGGAGGTATCTGTCAATAGCATGCAATTTTTTTTTTTTTTTTAAAACTACCATTTTTTAATGTATTTTTCAAGAATAGATTTGATAACAACAGTGACGTTTCATTAACGTCTTTTTTTTTTTTATTAATTTTTTTATTTTTTATTGACTTTGTAATAATATTACATTAAAAATATATATGTGAGGTCCCATTCAACCCCACCCCCCCACCCCCCCTCTCCCCCCCCCCAACAACACTCGTTCCCATCATCATGACACATCCATTGGATTTGGTAAGTGCATCTTTGGGCATCTCTGCACCTCATATACATTGGTTCACATCATGGCCCATACTCTCCTCTATTCCATCATGTAGGCCCTGTGAGGATTTACAATGTCCGGTGATTACCTCTGAAGCACCATGCAGGGCAGCTCCATGTCCCGAAGACGCCTCCACCTCTCATCTCTTCCAATAGCATGCAATTTTATAAGAGTTTCTCACGTGAGAAATCCAGGTTCTGCAGGCAGGTTGCAAACCTGGCTCCGAAGAAAGTCCAGTGAAGGTCCTTGATGAGCTTTTGGGAGACGTTGGCTGTCCAAAGACGAATTGGGAAATTCTCTCTGAATGCTGAAATCACTTTTCCTTTTAAGGCTTTCAACTGATTGGATAAAGTGTCAATTATTGTTGACGGCAATCTCCCTGGTTGATGCAGATGTAATCAGTCGGGGAATAAACTCACTGATGACTAAAGCCCATAAATGTCCTTGTATTACAATTAGCCCAGTGCTTTCTTGACTGAACTACTGGGCACTGTTACCTGACTGAGTCAATATAGTAGCCTAACCACCACAGGTGGTATAGGAAATGCTAAAAGGCAACCTAATATTCCCCTGAAACTCCACCCCTCTCAGCATCTATGTGCTGTCTGAAATCTCACACATATTTCATTAGATTTGGAGCTTTTTTTTTTTTTAAGGCTAGTTACCACTGATGAATCAAGAAACCAATTAACAGCACTTAATGGAAATCCGCAACAGTGAAGGCAAGAGTCAGAGAGAAGACATTATTTTAAAGCTTGGAGGGTTACTGAGGAGGCAGCCTTAGATCATGGTCATTCCAAAAAGGCCACTGGAATACCTCTAGGAGAAACGTGGAGTGTTTCCATTTTAATAGAGCAACTCTGGGAAGATTCCCCAGTCCGAATCCTTTGCCTCTCTTCTCTTCCTGGATCACTTTTTGTTCTTAAGATTTATTTTTATTTTATTTATTTCTCCCCACTCCCTCATTGTTTGCACTTGCTGTGTCTGTTCATCTTCTTTGTTTCTTTAGGAGGCACTGGTAACTACACCTGGGACCTCTGATGTGGAAGAGAGACGCCTAATCACTTGAGCCACCTTTGTTCCCTGCTTTGCCATGTCTTTCTTTATGTTTTTCTCCTTGTGTCTTTTGTTGCATCAGCCCATCACATCAGCTTGCTGTTTTGCTCGTCTTCTTTAGGAGGCACTGGGAACCTCTGCTTCCTGCTTTGTTGTGTCTCTCATTGTTTTTTTTTTTTTTTCTTTTCTTGTGTCTCTTGTTGCATCATCTTATTGTGTCAGCTTGCCATGCTTGCCCATCGCTCCAGTTCTCTGTCTTATTTAGGAGGTACAGGGAACTGAACCATGGACCTTCCATGTGGTAGGCAGGAACCCAATCTCTTGAGCCACATCCGCTTCCCCCTTCCTGGATCTTTTTCACATAATGAGTGGCAGAAAGACACCACTCTTTCCAAACAATCTGGGCAGAGATGTCTCCCCAGTATTTAGAAGATTGAATGTATATCCTTTAAATCATCTTAACAGGCCTTTCGTAGTTTTGCGTTTTGGGACAAAATGATAAAATTGGCTCCTTAAGTATTTTCCTTAACAGGTTGAAGAATGCCTTGAAACATAAAGCAGAATCAGCAAAGGATTATCGTGCATATTGCCTAATTTGATCTTCACTCTAACTCAGCTAATCACTGCACTTGAATCTTAGGCCAAAGTATTTGGGCTTCATTGTCACAAAGTAAAAAAACGAACAAATGTTGTTTTGGAATAAATATGATATTTCACGAGACATCCCAGTATTCTTCCTACATGAACACACTTCTTTTCTGAAACTAAAAACCATCGCTGAGAAGGAAGCATCTTATGCTCCAAGGGCTGTGATTGTGATCCAAGACCCCATCCTCCTGAAGCACCATGCAGAGCTCTGAGTGAGTGGTTATTGGATTGCATAGTTATTTGACTCTGCAATTGTGTGGAGAACTTACAGTTTAAGACATTTTTGTCACAAGGAAAATAGTGCTAACATAAGAGTGCAAAATATCACATTATCATACTTTATGTTGACAAATCAGTATTATTTCCATATAATTTTTCTTTTTTAATGTATTTTTATTACAGAAGTTGTGAACTTACAAAACAATCATGCACATGTGTAGAATTCCCATACATCACCCCATCCCCAAATGCCTCACTGCTGTGGAACATTTGTTACAGATTATGAGATAATATCATCAGACTGTTCTCACTAACTATGGCCCATAGTGTACATTTGGTATATTTTTCCATACCTCCCTATTATTAACACAGTAAATCTTTGGCATTGATGCAAGAATATTACAATATTGCTGTTAACTATAGTCCATTGGTTATATTAATTGTACTTTCCCCATGCTTCTCCACTTTCCCATCACCCTGCAATAGTGCTGTACATCAGGTCTAGTTCACAGAAGGACATTCTTGCATTTGTGCTATTAACCATGATTCTCATCCATCTCTGGGTTCACTGTGTTATTCAGTCCCTAGATTATTCTATAGCTTTCTTTCAACTGACATTTACATCCCTGGGCTACCCTTTTCAGTCACAATCCCATTTATAAACCGTCTGCTACACTATAATGTGTTACCATCAACTCTATCCATATCCACACTTTTACAGTCAAGTTCATTGAAACTTCTACATGCATTAAGCATCAGTAATCCTTCACAGCCTTCCTTTAATCTCCTAGTAACCTATACTCTAGGTTTTAACACCATGCATTTATTCTTTGTATTTAGTTCACATTAGTGAGGTCATGCAATATTTATCCTTTGCGTCTGGCTTACTTCACTTAGCCAGATTCATCCATGTTATCTACATGTCCCAATTTCATTTCTTCTTACTGCAGCATAATATTCCATCATATGTACATACTACATTTTGTTATCCATTCATTGGTTGATGGACACTTGGATTGTTTCTATCTTTTGGCAGTTGTGAATAATGATGCTCTGAACATCAGTGTGCAGATGTCCGTTTGTGTCACAGTTTTTAATTCTTCTGGATTTATTCCTAGTAGAGAAATTGCTGGATCATATGGCAGCTCTATATTAGCTTGCTGAGGAACTGCCGAATTGTCTTCCACAGAGGCTGCACCATTTTACAATCCCGCCTACAGCGAAGGATTGTTCCTATTTCTCCACATCCTCTCCAGCATTTACTGTTTTTTTTTTTAAATAATGGCCATTCTTTGTGGTATGAAATGATATCTCACTGTCATTTTGATTTGCATTTCTCTAATATCTAGTGATATTAAGCATTTTTTTTCCATGTACTTTTTGGTCATTTGTATTTCCTCTTTGGAGAAATGTCTATTTAAATCTTTTGCTGATTTTTAAATTGGATTGCTTGCTCTTTTATTGGTTGTTGAGCTGTGTGATCTCTCTATTTAGAATGAAAATTAAACCCTTATTGGATATGTGGTTACCAAGTATTTTCTCCCATTGAGTGGGCTGCCTTTTCACCATCTTGACAAAGACCTTTGAATCACAAAAGTGTTTAAGTTTGAGGAGGTCCCATTTATTCATGTTTTCTTTCATTGCTCGTGTTTTCAGTGCAAGGTTTAAGAATCCACCACCTACAACCAGGTCTTGAAGATGTTTTCCCACATTTTCTTTTAGGAGCTTTATTATTCTAGCTTTTATACTTAAAATGTCTTTGAGCCATTTTGAGTTAATTTTTGTATAAGGGGTGTGATAAGGATCCTTGCTTTTCTTTTGGAAAGGGATATCCAATTCTCCCTACAGCATTTGTTGAATAGACTGTTCTGCCCCACTTGGGTGGGTTTGACAGCCTTGTCAAAAATTGCTTGACCATAGGTGTGATGGTCTGTTTCTGAACCATCAGTTCAGTTCCATTGGTTCATGCATCTATCTATATGCCAGTACCATGTTGGTTTTTTTTTTTGTCTTTATTTATTATTTTAATGTTACATTAAAAAGTATGATGTCCCCATATATCCCCACCCCCCTCACTCCACTCCTCCCCCCATAACAGCAACCTCCTCCATCATCATGAGACATTCATTGCCTTTGGTGAATACATCTTTGAGTACTGCTGCACCTCATGGTCAGTGGTCCACATCATAATCCACACTCTCCCACAGTCCTCCCAGTGGGCCATGGGAGGACATACAATGTCTGGTAACTGTTTTTACCACTGTAGCTAGGTAATATGATTTAAGTCTGGAAGTTGTGTCCTCCAACTTTGCTTTTCATTTTTAAGATGTTTCTGGCTATTTGGGGCCCCTTACTCTTCCAAATAAATTTGATAATTATGTTTTCCATTTGTTTAAAAAATGCTGGTGGAATTTTTATCAGGATTGCATTGAATCTGTGTATCTATTTGGGTAGAATTGACATCTTAATGATGTTTAGTCTTCCAATCCATGAGCATGAAATGTTCTTCCAATTATTTAGGTCTTTTTTGATTTCTTTGAGCAATGCATTTTAGTTTTCTGAATACAAATGCTTTACATCCTTGGTTAAGTTTATTCCTAAATATTTGATTCTTTTAGTTTCTATTATGAATGGAATTTTCCCCCTTCCTACTCAGATTGTGCATTACTAGTGCATAGTAACACCACTGATTTTTGTTTATTGATCTTGCATCCTGACTCTCTACTGAAATCATTTATTAGCTCTAACAACTGGGGCCCAGGCTAGGGCTGCAATCCCATCTGGATGGAAAGAAGCTGGTCCCTACTGTCACTATGATTTTCAATCAGCCCTGCTTCCCTTAATGCTGGGGGTGGAGTCCAAATGATGGCTGCCAATCTCTTTCTGACTTGGACAGGTACAAACTTTAGCTGTTTTTAGGATTATACTTCAGCAGCCAAATTTACTATTCTGTAGCTGAAGTGGGGTGACAACTGTCTCTTCCTCTCCCATTTTTGGGCAATAGAGCTTCCAACTCTAGCCATGGAATAGCTCCTGAGGTGGCTTGTGCCACCAGTGGAGGATGGGCACCAGCCTCTGTGGCATGGAGCACTATCATCAGGAATCTTCTTTGCAGATGGGCAGTCTCCTTCTTCCATTCTTTCGAGGATGTTGCAGGGTGCTCCTCTGACCTCCTAGACCCAAACGGGTGCTTTAGATAATTCTGTTTAGATTACTAACTTCCCTTAGCATAAGCTGACTCTTGGAACACCTTACTCTGCTGCCATCTTGTCCCTATCCTCTCTCCAAATAATTTTAATGAACCTTTTTCCAAAGAATTCTCTATAGAAATGAGTAGTTTAAAATCAATTATGTGTCAGAACATCATATCAAATAAAAACATATAATGACTCTGAAAAACATAAAATATGTGAAAGTTAATGTAAACTTAAAAAAGTGCAGGTGAATTCTTACCAAAATCAACAGATTTAAAATACTATCTATATTATTCATCATCTTCTCTTAACAAGATGGGAGCTAAAATTTAATTTTAAAAGATGGGATTTGCTAATTGATCTTTCTAGAGCAAACTATTGAAGAAATGGGAATATAAATAGGCTTAAGAAAAAGCACTTAGGTTGTCATACAGATTAATGAAAACAAATATTATCCATGACTATTATATATTTGAATAACTTACACTACTCATTCTTAAGGCTTTTTAGCTTCCTTTCAAAGAAAAACTGCATTTGTTTATGTCAAGTGAACACTGGAATTAAATATTCTTTTGAAAATAAGTAATTGTTAGGCTTTTTCAGATCCAGAAATTTTAACACAGGGATATAAAATCTAAGGCTTTGTATGCCTTTAACTTCTGGGCGATTGAACAACAGCAGGTGGTGGGTTGTAAGTGAACAAATATTTATTGTATTTCTGGGTCCCTGGTTAGAGAGTTGGCACATTTTCCTCAAATTAAAACACAGCCTTATCTCCCCCTTAGAGCAGCAACCAGTTCTTAAAAAGCAAAGGGAAGAAAGGTAAATATGCAACATTCACAGGTAATTGGAGACCTGCAAAACTACAGTGGGACAGCAGATAGGACAGTAAATGATGTTTCTTATTGAAGAACAGATTAGTTTTTCTCTACTCTCTAGATCCAGTGAAAACACCCATACCTAAAATACAGCCGTGTGAGTGAATATCCTTATCTTCTTGATAGAATTGAAAGTTTCTATTTTCACTTTGAAGGTTTTCTAACATTCTATTCTTATGTACCACCTTGGGAATCTGTAAAGCAGATGTTCTTCTTGTATAAATCCTTGTGCCTGGAATCATTTTTCCCCTCAATCATCTCTTTCCCATATCTTTCCAGGTGGCACTCCTTTGGAAAATGTAAAAGTGGTTGAACACGATGCATTTGGGATGGGAGTACCAGCTGCAGGGAGTTTTTCTCCAGTCTCCAATGCCCCCTCTAGTGCCACTCAGTCTTTTAATTTTTAAAATTATTACTTTTTATTAGAGATTTTTTGCATGAAAAATCATGTAAAAATTACAGCATTCACATATACCCTCTATTATTGACACTTTGCATTAGAGTGGTACCTTTGTTAAAACTGATGAAAGAATTTTAAAATTGTGCTATTAACTCTCATCCTGGGTTTCTTAACCTTTTTTGTTCCATGGAACTCTTTGCCAGTTGGGTGAAAACACCATGAACCCCTTACTAAGTCCACACTATGCTGTGTATTATTTAATAAATATATCACACCTGCACTAACATGTCCCCACAAGAATAACGTTTTTTTTAAATTTCCAATTCCAGATCGCAGACCCCCTGAATCTATTCACCAACCCTGGTTAAGAACCCATGCTCTCGGCCATAGTTTACGTTGGATGTATTTCCCTCCCCATCTCCCCCTGTACACCGCTCTATTATTATCACCTTGGTGTGGTACATTTGATACAATTTATGAAAGGACATTTTTATATTTGTACGATTAACTATAGTCCATTGTTTACAATAGGTTCACTGGGTTACCCTATCCTATGTCTTATCTTTTAATTTTTATTCTAATATCATGTATACGACCTAACATTTCCTTTTTTAACCACTTTCCACATCTTGGAATTTTGAAATCAACTAATCAAAAATAGTCTTTCACAGTGAAAAAGAAAGGAAAAAGGTCTGGAGGTGCCAAGTGACTGAGTCACGGCCAGCTGCTGAGCACTTCCATATGTTCCTTTGATACACGCGGCACCTCCGGGCAGAGGCACAACTGGCCTTGTGTCAGCTAGAAGTTGCTGTGTCCTTCTGTTCCTCTCCATCCCTCAGAGGTACTCCAGCAGCAGGAAGAGGTGTTGACAGCAGCCATCAGGGCATCTCACCCAGGGACAATCAAGAAGGAATCCCTTGTCCATCCTGGTCTTGTAGGACCAGCAGCCCCTCCATCCCATTGCCCACCCCCTCCCTCTCCCCAGTCCCATATAACTCAAGTCTTTAGGGAATTTCCCCCTAGGGAATAAATGTAGATTGTGTCCTGAAGAATTTTTAGGACTTGTAGGGGGAAAGATACTATCTAGATTGGCTAGATATGCTTCTCATTTACTAGAAAACGATCTGACCCTTAATTTCACTTTCACAGTGTGGCTATTGCCACTGTCTGCCAGGTGCCCTGGAAAACCTAATTAGACACTCGGAGGTGAACATTTTACTTTCAGTCAAGGGAATATTCCTCCTGGATAAATCACTGTGAGACCCTGAAAAATAATGGTGTTTGACTGGCTTGATTTTAACAGAACTGAATGAGCCCTCAGATTGTTAGGCTTTATTTGATACTTTAACATGGGATACAATCTACTAGATATATGGTTGGGAAATCTCTTTCTTGAGGGCAATTTTCAAACAAGTGTTCTAAACAATAAGACTATTTGATCAAAATTAGAGTGCAGCTATGTGTCTTGTCCCAATTTCCTGTAGTTCCCTTTATGTGATGAAAGAAATCAATTTTCTCCCCTTCTCTTCTGGTAGACAATGTTTTGCATATAGTACTGTACTTTCATCAGGAGAAGCTCAGGACACTTATGTGAAAAGCTAGCTTATGTATTTATTTAGCCGAATCTTCCTGTATATTCCTTTCATGGAGGAGTCTTCATGTCACCAGGCATTTGGGGACAGTGTAGATGTGGACTGGTCACAGAAACTCTCTTATCAAAGTCACTTGGGACTGTGTCTCTTATGTGGCTACAGACCCTGTTTGCCAGCTCCTGACCTCTCTAGCTTTGCCCAGTTATGGACAGAGAAGCCCCTTTCTTTAGGCTCAGCTCTACCAAGTGCTTGGTCTAGTTCTGAACACACTGGGAGCAGCAATGGGTGTGGTCCAGAGTTAGATATGTTTATGTACTCTGATATTCACTGTGATCAAAGTAAACTTGTAGCTACATCTTCACAGAATCTCATTTTCCTTAATCCCTATCTTGCTAGCTTGGTGCAAGATTTTTGTTTAGTATTCTAGTTCTCCTTTAGAAATTGGAAGCCTGCTTCAACTCTTGTTTGCTTAAATGGTTTCATCCCAACTGCCTTCAAATATTGCTTAAAACCCAGCTGCTAAAACAAATGCCATACAATGGGTTGTCTTAAACAATGGGAATTTATTGGCTCATGGTTTTGAGGCTAGGAGAAGACCAAAATTGAGGTGTTAACAAGGCAATGCTTGGTCCTTGGATTTTCTGTCACATGGCAAGGCACATGGTAGCATCTCCTTTCTCTTCCAGGTTCTGTTGTCTTCCAGCTACTGGTTGCTCCCTGTGGTTTCTCCTTCCGTGCCTAATTTCCTTTGCTAATAACAACTTCAGCTATATTGGATTAAGGCCTATCCTTAGGTAATAACATCTTCAAAGGTCCTGTTTACAAATTGGTTCACATCCATTGGACCAGGGGTTGGGACCTGGATGTGCCTTTTGTGGGGGACATTTGAATCCCCAGTCAAAACCCCTATTCATGCTCTCAATCCTTGTGTCCCACATTGAATTGACTTGGAATTGATGTCAAATTTTATCAAGCCCCAGCTCATCCACTCTCAGACAAGTGTTCTGAGCTGCTCGATAGTTCTCTTACGAGTCACCTCTTTAAGTCGATCGTGCATGGTCTCTCCTTCTTCCCCTTCCTAAGTCCATGAGGTCCCAGCATGCTGGGAGGCCAAATCCTCCTAACATTATTGGTTCTTAAATCCTTTTCTCTCCACAGTTCTGATTTCACCCCAGTATCCAGGATTGGATCAGTGTTGGGCAGGCTGGTGTCAATGAAGAAGAAAGGGGAAAGAGTGCATTAAATGATTTTATCTAAAGAACCTCACAGTAGACTTAATGAAAATGGGTTCTCATAATAAATTTTCTGTTTTATAATTAGAGACTGTTGCCCATAGGGAGGAAGGTCCCGCACTTCCAGGGCTGTTCTCAGTAGCAACGAACATGATTGCTGTCTAATTGCATCATCTTTTTTGATGGCCATGAAAAACATGATGATTTGGTTTTGTGGTACTATTCTGATAATGCTATTTTATGGGTTTATTATGAGTAAAAAGGGCTTCACTGAGGACATAAGGAACACTGTATCTCAAGTTCAATTAACTGACTTAAAAAAGAAGCCATTCATAAACACAAGGACTCTGTGCTGGACATTGCAGGTAGGCAGCTGGCTGATCTGAGCCCTTTATCAGCTGAGTCATGTCCCAGCTGCTAAGCCCTTCCCTTAGGGATACTTGATACTGCTTTTCTACTCACAAGATCTGTGCAGCTTTTTTTTCTGGTTGATTACTCTATTTTTATTCTTTTTCTGCTCCCAGGGAAACTTCCCTGCTTTGTAGCCATGAGTAAAACCCAGTCACATGTTGTAAAGTAGATATGGCCTCTTTTCAACTCCTTCTTCTCCAGAATTCTGTGGCACCTGCCAGAAGTGACTTCACCTTCCTCTGAATTGCCATTGTCCTCTGCCAGATTTTTAAGCTGTTCAGGGTCCTCCTTATGTATTATTCATCTTTGGGTGCTCCATGCCTGGCACAGTAGCTGGAATAATATGAACCCTCGATAAATGTCTGTTGAATGAGTGGATGCTTTCTATTTTTAAAATAAACTCTATTTTAGAATACTTTTAGATTTAGAGAAAACTTGTGAGGATAGTTCAGAAAGTTCCCTTATACTCATCACCCATTTTCCTCTTTTATTTTTCCTTCTCCACCCTGGCCCCCGCCCCTGCCCCCGCCCCTGCCCCGCCCTTGCCCTGCTGTTTTTGTTGTGTACATTCGCTGTGTGATCTTCTGTATCTGTTTCTCTTTTTGTCTTCTCTTCTCATCTTTCTCCTCTAGGATTCACCGGGATTTGATCCTGGGGACCTCTGATATGGAAAGAGGTTCCCTGTCAATTCTGCCACCTCAGTTCCTGGTCTCTCCTGCACTTCACCTTGACTCACAACTTTGTCTCTCTTTTTGTTGTGTTATCATCTAGCTGTGTGATTTACTTGTGCAGACACTGGCTCACCATGCGGGCACTCGGCTTGCTGCATGGGCATTCAGCCTTCCATGTGGGCACTGGTTCACCACACGGGTATTGACTGACCACATGGGCACTGGCTCACCATGCAGGCACAGGCTCACCACTTGGGTACTCACATGGGCACTGGCTCACCACACAGGCACTGGGCTTACCGTGTGGGCATTTGGCTTACCACGTAAGAGCTTGGCTCACCACAGGGGCACTGGCTTGCAGCACAGACACGCTTTCTCTTCTTTTTCACCAGGAGGCCCCAGGGATTGAACCCAGGTCCTCTCATATGGTAGGCAGAGGCCTTGTCACTTGAGCCACAACTTCTTCCCTTCCCCTATTATTAGCATCTTGCATTAATATAGTATATTTGTCACAATTAATGAACTTAATATCCAATATATTATTTTTAACTAAAGTCCACATTTTATTACTATTTCCTTACTTGTTTCCTATCATCCCTTCTGTTCCAGGATCCTAACCAGACCACCACATCACATTTAATCAGTCTTTTCAGGCTCCTTTATGTTAAGTGACAGTTCATCTAACTATCCTTGTCTTTGATGAGAGTTAGGAAGAGTATTGGTCAGGTATTTTGTACAACTCCCCTCAATTTGGCTTTGTCTGATGTTTTCTCATGATTAGGCTGGGGTTCTGGTTCTGGAAAGGAAGAACACAAAAGTAGAGAGATAATTTCATCACTTCATATCAAAGAAACATACTGTCAATGTGACTTATCACTGTTGATGTTGACCTTCATCATCTGGCAGAGGCAGTGTTTGTCCAATTTCTCTACTGTAAAGTTACTCTTCCTACTCCCTTCCCCTCTTTCCAGGCTGTATTCTTTGAAAAGAAGCCACTATGTGCAGCTCATGCTTAGCTCCCTCTCCTTGATGGTGAAGTATCTGTATAAATTATTTGGAATTCTTCTACATGAAAGATTTATCTATTCTCCACATTTGTTTATATCAATCATTTATTTATGTCACTATAGACTTATGGATATTTATTTTATACTTTTGATAATAATCTGATCTATTTTTTTTTTCACAAGAAAATTAGAAGCCCTGAGAGAATTAGAACTTATTCCTGCTTCTATCTGCTCCCTGATTCCTGGCACAGAATAGATACTATATAAATAGACACTTGCTGGTTGATAGAAGTAAAATAAGAATTAAACTCCCAATATCTGTAATAATGTTACAAAGCAGCATAACTGGTCTGTTGACATTATCTATTATATTTAACTGCCTTTCTGAAAAAAGATGCCAGAGGTTTAAAGACCCTTAGTAATCACCATATTCAACCCTTTCATTTACAGAGGGTGAAAGTTAGATTTAGAGAGATAATTTATGAGCCCCATAAATTATGGAATCCATAGTTTTCCTAACTTCCAATGTGATGTGTTTTAGGTATTTGTGCATGCAGTGGTACCTATTACATTGTCTAGCAGATCTAAGGAGCTCAACACAAGTTGGTTGAAACTATTCCTGTAGGCAAAAGTGAGCAATCAAAGAGATATTCTCTGTTTAATTTTTTGCTTTGCAAAGTGGGTTTTGCAATTTTAAAAGATCTCTCCAGCAGAAATGCAAGAGGAGTGGATGGGTGTAGGAATGATGACGAGGTGCCCAGCTGTTGAAATAAATCATACGGGAGACTTTGAAGGCCTAAGCCAGTGGCAGTGGGAAGGGAGAAGAGTAGATATACTGAGAAGTATTTTAGGAGCAGAATCAGCATCATTTGGTTACCACTTAATGCGGTGAGAAGAGAAGTAGGATTGCTGAAGGTGACTGGCTTGGGCAGCCAGATGGAAGATGATGTCACTAATTGAGATATAGCAGGTTTGGAAGGGATGAACTTGTTACATAGGAGACACCTGTTAGATTCCTAGTACTTCCGCTAGGCAGCAAGATATGTGTAGAGCTTAGAAGAGAAGTTAAGATATAGATCTAGGAGTTAATGTCAATTAGCTGATGAAGTCATTGGAGTTAGTGATATCATCTAATAAAAGTAGAGAAAATATTTAGAAGTGAATCCCTAAGCTCACTAGAGACAAAAGACACAAAAGGAATTAAGAAAAAAAAAAAACTATCAGAGTACCAAATGTGGAGTAGTATAAGGAAGCTAGGAAAGGAGCTTCTTCCATGAGATCAAATAAGATGAGTATTTGAAAGATGATGTTGAAAGACTATGTTGGGTGGAACTTTACTCAGGTCATGGGAGACCACAGTAAGAGTGTTTTCAGAGAAGAGGTGGAGGGCTTTGTGTAAAAGAGTTGGACACAGCAGAAATAAAGGACTGGACTGAAACATGACATTTTTGTTACGTTTCTTACTGGCTCAAACTTCCTTCATTTTGAAAGATTACAGACAAAAGACTGAGAAAAGATTTAAGTTAAATAAAAAAAAAATACCTTACTTACTATTATGAAACAGAGGGATAGATGAATGGGTTTTTAAATCTCTCATTTGGGAGAGTTTCAGGACTAAAGATGAGGGCATTTTAAACTGGACTAGGTGAGACTTCCATGAAAGAAGAATGACTCTGAGTGTCCCTTTAAGTTTTTGGCTCTTATTTCATAAGGCTGAGTGTATCAGGCTATAAGGGAAGAGTCTTTATTTTTGCTGTGTACTTATAGAATAAATTTGCCCTGTCAGAAGATATTGAATTTGCTAACTAGTTGATTTATTCAGAAGTCTCTGAATATTTCAGAATGCAATCAATTGTACATTTAAGAAGCCATAAACTGTTTACTGCCTTATTTAGAGAATTTAATCAAAGCGACTTGATGACTAACTAGTACCATGATCTTGACAGACCCCAGACCCTGGGTCTAATTCCTGGAAACAATAATACAGCAAAATGGAACAAAACAGAGCAAAATAAAAGATTTTTGTTGTTTGTTTGGAGACAGAGTTTGCCTGGAAGATAGAAGGCCTACCCTCTGAAAACTTTCCTGTGGCTCCTCCAGTCTTTTAAGCAGGTGCAGGCGACACAAGACTCCTATTAAAGAATAGCCTTCACAGCTCCTCACCGCCTCACTGCTGTTTCTGCCCAGAGGTGTAAATAGATTCAAAGGTCATCGTCTTCTTAATATCCCATTTGTCTCCTTTTGGAGTGGTTTCACTTTGAGTCAGAGGCATTATAGATGAGGCAGCTCCCCAGTCAATCTGACAAAATCAAAAAGCCCCTACACCTCCTACAGAGTCTTTTGCAATCCTCTGGGTTTTAACACTGCAAATGATTTGATTATGTTTGGTTATAGTTGCCATATTGATTGGCATTAGAGGGAAGAAAGGGTTGAACTGTGCTTTATGTTTCCTTGTAGTCACATAGATCAGGGTCTGTTGTTTCCACATCGTCTGTTGGAAAGAATCACCATCATCTTTCTAAAAGCAAAATGCACTGCAAAATTTTTTTAAACTTAAAGGGAGCCTTGAAAAAACTAGTTGGCACAGTAATCATTTGGTTTTCTTTTGTGAATAAATAGCAATGTGTTTACATGTGGAATAAAGATCACTGAAAATCCCTATGTGATTTTGATGAGTTCGTTTAAAAATTGACAGGAAAAATATTTAGTTTAGACAGTGCTGGCCAACCCAATAAAGATCTTGGTGAACTACATATTTAGGATTTAGTTCAAATACAACTTAGGCTCACAGACTAGGGGTTGTGAAAGTCCTTCCTTATGTTTACACATCAAACATGAACAGATGAATTGCTTTTTAAAACATAAAAACCTTTGGTTAGAGAAGACTCTGGCAGGAAGGACAAGGTGATGTTTTGAGGATATCACATTTTGCACTTGTCTCGAGTCTATCAACATCAAAGGGAAAATAAGTCCTAGGGAATAGCCTAGCATGGTTCCACTTCCGCATTGCGAACACTCAACACAATGTTTTACAGAGAAGTTCAATGAAAAGAAGTCAAGTTTTACAGAATGCACATGTGATGCTAGAGCATCCCATAGTTTTTTTTTCTTTTTGGGGAACTCCCGATGCGTACTGTCCCCAGAGCACACTGTGCCTGGAGAGGGAGCAGGGGATATGCCTGTTCTTGAACCATGAGGTAATTGGCATAAGTGTCCCAAGACTGGACTGCCTCTGGTTCTGACTGGGACCTCATTAGTTGCCTTTGGCATATATATGTTCTTGTATTTGGGAAAGGAGAGACAGGCAAGAGACCCTGAGAAAAATCAAAGAGAAAAAGTGTAATGTAGGATTCTGCTAGAAAATCCATACTTTCTTAGGACAAACAGAAAGATAAAATGAAAAAGAGTTTATGACATTTTATTCTGAAAACACATTTTATTTATACTTACTAACATCCATAATATAATAAGTTTGACATGATGCCTATATTGTATAAAAACAAGTGGGATTTAACTAAAGTGGCATTACTAGCTTTAAACAAAGCAATATTTGACTGAAGATGGAGGAAAGAGAACCCTCTTTTAATGGTTGTTGCCCTACTTAAATCATAATACACTAGAAATACAAAATGCCTTTAGTGAGGGAGTAATGAATTAATAAATGGAAAAAAATTCCAATTTAGCTATAACATCTTTATATATATATATATATTTTAAAGATTTATTTTATTTACTTCTCTTCCCTTTCCCCCTTCCCGAGTTGTCTGTTCTCTGTGTCCATTTACTGCGTGTTCTTTTTGTCCGCTTCTGTTGTTGTCAGCGGCATGGGAATCTGTGTTTCTTTTGGTTGCGTCATCTTATTGTTTCAGCTCTCTGTGTGTGCAGCACCATTCCTGGGCAGGCTGAACTTTCTTTCGTGCTGGGCGGCTCTCCTTACGGGGTGCACTCCTCGCACGTGGGGCTCCCCTACGCGGGGACACCCCTGCATGGCATGGCACTCCTTGTGCACATCAGCACTGCGCATGGGCCAGCTCCACACGGGTCAAGGAGGCCCGGGGTTTGAACTGCGGACCTCTCATGTGGTAGACGGACGCCCTATCCACTGGGCCAAGTCCGCTTCCCTATAACATCTTTTGTGAGCATAAGAACTCCAAGGACAAATTATATCTGAACTCTTCTCACTTTCCACAGAGCCAAAGGTGTGGTGTATACACAAAAATACTTTCAAAATAAATAAACTGCATTTCAGGAAGCCTTAATACAATGTCCTTCTTTAGGTGGGTTTTAGAACAAAGATCTGTTCATATGATGAAAGGGAGGTTGGGAACCACATTATAGGGTGCAAAGGAACTGAGGTTATAAAAAGAAAAAAAGAGGGGAGTCAAGAATAGGGAGAACTCAAGAGGCTGAGTATTCTGGGAACTTGTTTTTTGTGGGGGAAATGGCTCCAGATCCAAGGACTGTTTCTTATAAAACCAGATGATCCTGGGGCACAATGCCTGAGCCCCAGCAGCATAGATAGTCCTTTGTCCCCACTTCATTCTACATAGTCCTCCCCAAGTCCTGACAGTGCCTTTTGCTGGTGAAGACAAGTTTTGGGATCCTGCTTTAAGTGCCTCCCATCCCTCCCCTCTTCCCCCAAAATATCTGCTAAACTTCAGTTCTGGCTTGGGCAAACTATGATTTTAGGGGCAAGAGGAAAAGTTCTAATATCCTTCCCAAAGCCTTCCCCAATTTTTGAAAACTATTTTTTGTTTGTTTATTTTTCAATAGGAGCTCATTAAAGCTAAAGATCTGGCAAAACAAACGCATCTTGGTGGAATGAAGCCTGTGTTGTTTCACTGCAGGCACGTGCATTGGTGATGCTTATAAGGGAGGGTGTACAGAAACCCTGGGGAGGATTGGGTTACTAGAGGACTGAAAGAAGAATTTTGAGGGCTCAGATCATCTGAAGCTCTCAAAGGTCTGCCCAGAGCTCACCACAAGTACTAAGGCAGATAACAGGACAAAACATGAGGAGGTACTTATGTCCAGTGGAGGCAGCTAAATGGAACTTCCTTTTCACTAACTAATGTGCTCCAGATTTCTTAAAATCTCCACTGATCTAGTCAAGAAAGAAGTCTGCTTTATTCTTCACATAGGCACTTGTAAAAGGGAGAAAAGGCTCTTTGTGCCTAACTTCTAGCTATAGCCTTCTCTTCCTCCCTTCCTCCTTCTCTCCTTTCCTCCTTCCTTGACTTCCATCTGTTCCATAACATTTTCTGAGCACCTACTCTGAAGATGTTAGGGAGTCTGGGGTACATAGGACACCATTCTTGCTTTCATGGAAATGAATATGTAAGTAAATGTTCAGAACATCCCTGAATGTGTTAGGTCCTTTGTTAGTAGCAGACTTACTGGGTGCACAGTAGAGGCAGCTGGGACACCGGGGAGGGCCCTCTAGTCTCCTGGAGGATGGGTAGGAGTTTGGCACATGGACTTTGTGGGGAGGGAGCAGCTGGGCACTGTGCTTGCATGAGATAGGACATTCCTTACAAACTAAAAGGAATGCTGCGTTCTTGATGCTGGCATCCTATAGGAATTATGAAAGCTTGTGTTGCATATTTCAAAGAGAAGGATTTGCAACATAAAAAGGAGAGGAAGCTAATACTGCTTAAAAGTCATGGAAATTTTCAGTTAATCCTTATAATAACCCTAAAAGCATGCATTTCCCCCATTTCTTTTCAGTTTTAGAAACTAAGCCTAGCTATATCCATGAATTGTCTAAATTGAACTGTGACTGTAAACCTGGGTTTGACTCTCCAGTTCTTTGGGATTAGAGTTTACAAAAAGCCATGGGAGACTCTGGGTGCACACGAACAAACCAACAAACAAAATACCAAGCAATGATCTATTTTGGCTGCAATGCTAGGAATCAGAGAGAAATGGCCTTCCAGTGCTCTGTTGCTCATGACAAATAACATTTAATAATAAAAATTAGACAAAATGTTCCTTTGGCCTTTTTTAGAGTACTCAAATAGCAAATTTTCCAGTAGCAATCCTCAAACCCAAATCCCAACCCACCCCAGAACAGACGCAGTTATAATTACATATCTCTAAAACCAAAAATAGATATTAACAGTTTAAGAAACATAGTTATGAATCCAATCTAAATCAAATTTCTCATATGCATTTTACTGATAAATAAGGTGGACCATTTACTAACTTCCCAAATAGTTAATTGAATATTTTAGAATTTCTAATTGCAATGCCATTGTCTTGTGATTCCTTAGCACTTAGCCCTCTAATTTGAGATCTACTAGAGGGCAACATTTGCAAATTAGAAACCTAATTGAAATCTACTGCTGAATAAATTGATGTTTACTGCTACATAAAATTATTGCAATCGTTTTAAATGGAATAGAATCTATTTTCTTTTCACTTCACTGACTTCTTGTTTTTCTTTGATGGAATTGTAGTTGAAGATGACCCTCAAAAAAAGCGAGCCTTCTCCTTCCATAGATTCCCAAATAAATAGTGGGAGAAAGGAAATGGTGTCACTCCTGAAGAACCGCAGGAGGCTGTGGTCTTCCATGGCGGTGGGTCCTTCCTAGTTTCCCGAATTTTGAACCAAACTGAATTAAAGATATTGTTGGAAGAGTAACTCCATTTACATAGATTATTTTTTCAAAATTGAATAATTGAGAGATGTGAACAAGGAACAAATTAACACTTTGACCTATATAAAAATAAGGCTGAATTCATTCATGCTGAATTATTGATTAAATTCGACACTTTAAAAACATATGAACTCTACACAACACACTGATAAGAGACTGAAAAGACAAGTCCTAGAATAAACAAGAATATACGTATCCAGAAAATATTTTAAAAACTCTTAAAACTTAAGAGAAAGAATACAAACAATGCAGTTTTTAAAATGGGTAAAAGATCTGAACAGACACTTCAACAAAGAAGAAATACAGATGGAAAATAAACACATGAGAAGATGCTCAATATCATTTGTCATTTGGCTATTGCAAATTAAAACAACAATGACATGTCACTAATGCCTATTGAAAAAGCTAAAATAAAAAAATCTGATGATACCCGTTATTGGAGACAATGTAGAGCAACAGAAAATCTCATCATGGCTGGTGGGAATGAAAAATGGTACAGCCACTGTGGAGGACAATCTGTCAGTTTTTGACAAAACTAAACACATTTTTACCGTATGACCCAGCAGGGACACTCCTATGAATTTACACAAAAAAAGTTGAAAACTTATGTCTATACAAAAACCTGTATATAGTATTTATAGCAAATTTATTCATAAGTGCCCCAAATTGGAAGTAATCAAGAAATCCTTAAATATGTGAATAGGTAAGTAAACTATGGTATATCCATATAATGGAATACTATTTATCAATAAACCTCATTACATAGCAGGTCACAAAAAGACATGGAAGAACCTCAAGTGTATATTTCTAAGTGAAAGAAGCCAGTTTGGAAAGGCTACATGTTTTGTAATGCTATTATGTGATATTTTGCAAGGGCAAATCTATAGAGGCATTATACAGGTCAGTGGTTGACAGTTGCTTAGAGAGGGGTAGGATCGAATAGGCGAAATATGGGGTTATTCTGTATGATACTGTAATGGTGGAAACATGACTCTATGCATTTGCCAAGACCTTTGGAACTCTACAACATAAAGAGTAAACCCTAATGTATGCAAATAAAAGAATCAATTAGGAGATCAGGCGATCCCCAATTGAAAGAAGACTATGGCTAAAGAATCTGTGTTTTAAAGGTGCTGACCTAAGTAACTTCGGAAATGAATGAAGATTATAAGACTACAGATAAAAGGATCTGTGTATAATCCCTGTACTGTGTCTGAGAAACTTTTATTTTCTGGTGGGGATACAGGTTAACATTTCTGAAACCACTATGCATGAATATTGAGACTGAACAAATAAGTGAACGGATATCTGAATGGTGGGAGCCAGTGTAACCTTGCACTATTTGGATTGGAAGTATACAGATAAGCAAAGTTGGAGGCTGGAATTAACCCTTAGTTCTGGATTACTCTTGGAAACATCAATGTGAACTCATGTTTACTTTAATACAGTTACAGATGGGTAAATATAGGAATAATTATAGATATGTTTGTAGAATAAAGGGAATTAAGGTTACATGGAGAAATGACTAATTATAGTATGAGCTTGGAGCATCTTATAGTACCAGAAAAAATTTGAGCAATAAAATAAATAACATAGTACTGGATTATAATCAAAAGTATGAAATAAATACCCATTTATACTGATAAAAATAAATAAATAAATAAGTAGGAAAGAATAGGCAAATCCCCCATGCAGAATTCCATATAATTTATGTAGACACTTCACTTTCAAGGAGGTAGACTGTAACACCTCATCCCTTAACTGTGGGCTATACATAGTGACTTCCTTCCATATAGTACAGAATGGAAAAATGCATGAAAGAATAACCTTATGGTGCAGCAATCTGAGAACCACTACTGCAGCCATGGCATCAACACTGATGTAATTTTGATAGTACATACCTTTGACGTAATGTGATGAAATGATACTTTATCTCCATGAGCTTCCTCCCTACAACCTACTATCCCAGTCTTATATGAGGAAAACATCAGATAAACCCAAATTGAGGTACCGTCAACAAATATTTGCCTACTACTCCTCAAAGTCATTAAAAACAAGGAATATCTGAGAAATTGTTAGTCTAGAGGAAGGGATCTTGGAACAGAAAAATGAAATTAGGTAAAAATGAAATAAATCTGAATAAAGTATAGATTTTAGTTAGTAATTCTGTATCTGTGGGCAGCTGCGGGCCTCCGGGAGGGTCGATGCGGATGGCCGGGCGAGCTCTCCGGACGGGGGCTGCCCCACGGTCAAAGGAGAGGAGGGGGGTCGGCACGAAGCCGTTGGGCCCTCGCTCTCTCCGCTCAGGCACGGGGGATGCGCAGTGCAAGCAAAAACACCACGGAGACGAGGTCTGGGCACAAGTCTGCTTTATTGTAGAAGGGGACATGGTTTTATAGGGTCTAGGGATACATAAAGGGACTTGATTGGTGCTGGCGGGTGCTGTTGCTTGCGTAGACGGTTACTGGACATAGGCGGTTACTGGACAGTAGGCGGTTACTGGACAGTAAGCTGGCTAAGGGGTTAGGAGCAAGGGAGGGGAAGGGGAAAGTGTGGGCTGTCTAGATAACGGCTAGGCGGAAGACGGAGAAGGAGAGAAGGAGGGGCAGCGCCGGCTGCCAATACTGGGCGGGAAGGAGACGGGGACATGTATCAGTAGAAGTTCATTAGTTACAACACATGTACCATATTATTGTTAGATCTTAGTAGAAGAACTGGGTCTGAGGTACATGGGAACTCTGTATATCTCTGTAACTTTTCTGTAATTCTGAAACTATCTTAAAATTTAAAATTTTATTAAAAAGTAAAGAAAAGAGTGTGAATATGAGTATAACATGAATCTAGGATATTAAATGCTTAGGAAGTGATTATTAAGATAGAAAAATATCAGGGCAGAAGTATTTAAAGAATTGCTGAATGTTTGAATATTCTTGGTTTTATATCTGCTTGGGGATATACTACAAGTTTTAAGATATATCCTTGGTTTGTGTGAAAATAAAATGCAATTACCTTCGTTCTTTTCTTTTGAGTTTTACATCCATTTTTCTTTTTTACTTTATATATTTCACACTTACCTTTTCTTTTTTGTCTCTCACCCATCTAAAATATAAATAAACTTATCCTTCAAGGAAATGAGCCTACTCTAAATCTGCTAAATACATGCTGAGGATCCGTATCCTCAAGCTATTCTCACCTGAATGCACTCTCCTCTTGAAGTTCCAGTCATCCATTCTGAATTTCCAACCCTCTGACAAGGATTCCTTGGCTTTCCCTGATTTCCCCAACTGAAATCTTGTCCTCCTCTGACCCACAAAGTCACTTTTTACTTCTTATGTGAGACATATTCTGCTTTGTATTGTGTATTTTGTATGTAGCTCCCCTATTGGCTGTTAAAATATTTGAGGGTGGGACTCTGAAATAACCATCTTTGCATATCCCATGGAGTCCTTCATAGGTATTTACAAAAGGTTGTTTTAATGTTTATCATATAATATTGGACAGATTTTCAGTTAAAGGAAACTTTTGAAGTGAAGATCAATTGGTGGACTAACTTAAAAATAAAATTTGAATTATTTGTTCCAGAAGTCATTGGAAGGAAAGGGACTGCTGCTTTTTCCCCACATCTGTTAATGTGGGCTCCCCATTTGCTGTTGATAATGCACCAAATCAACACATGTCAGGCAATGCCTCTTGTGTGTGAACCATTATTACAATAATTAATAACAATGGCAGCTCAGTTGATAGGAACTTGGCAATGTGTGTAACCTTATCTTCAAAGCTCCAAATGGTTTAGCATTTGGCTCTTGCGAAATCATTTAATAGGAAAGTATGTGTTTAGAATCTGTTCCTAGCTCAAAGACAGACCCTTATCTCTAAAATCTTTAATGAGAAAGTACCTGACAAATTGACTGGCACACTCCACTCTTACATGTAATTTCCCTTCCTGCCAAATGAGTTTCTTGCAGCCTCCACTTCTAACTTCAAAACTGTTAAATGGTGAACGGTCTGAAGCCAATGTCTGAAGCTTTGGAAGGCTCTCTTCAAAACGTGATTTCACAAAGTAAAATTAACTTATTGAAAAGGTGGAAAAATCAATCTATATTTTTTTATTATGCCAATTATCTATTTGATGAGTTTTACTTGACTGAACTGACTGATGACTTTAGTACTATGTATCTACCCTAGAAGGAATTTTCATGATTACTGCTTTAGAGTTCTTTTGTTTAATGAGACACACTCCCAGAGAGCAACATGGCAAATAAAAATTAAGTACATTATCAATCTTCTCACGTAATATCTGGATCTATTGATAAAGCTTTCTAAGAATTTATTATCAATTTATTTATTCAATGAACACATAAAGTTGGTAGGAGAAATGTTGTGACAAAAATGTAAAAAAAAATTGCCAATGAAAATATCAGGTCTCATTTTATTTAAAATAAACTTGAAAATAGAATAAAAATTTTGCAAGTGAAAAGAATTCCTCAAAATGGAACTGAGAAAGTTGTTATTATTGACTTCGCTGTCCTAATCAAGAGAAATATTTAGTGGTCTGTTATACCATGAAAATATTTCTATCATGGGAGACAGACATACAAATGTGTAAAGTCAAAACAGTATGGATATTTGTACATTATTTGTAAATATGAAATCATGTGTTCAAGAATGCACCTTAGTTTAGGAAAATGCTCAAAATATTTTATGTTTAAAGGTTAAGAATTTAATGGGGAATCAAAAGTTTGAACTGTGAGATAGAACTACTTTTTCAAGAAGACTGGCTGAAAATAATGAGATCGACAGGAGATTATTTAAAAGGAATCACAGAGTAATAGGAACTTAAAAAGTAAAAACACAGAAAACAGACAATAGAACAAACTCGATTGTGTCAATAAGTTGTAGAAAAGTGCCAGTAGTGAAGAAAAGTCTGAGGATAAGGACAGGAGTATTTGATCAGAGTGGAAAATATCAAGAGCAAAGATGAAAACTTGTCCTTGAATAAAATGATAATTCTTCACATTTAGAGACTGGAAGGGGAGGGGATGGAATCTGGATGGAAAAGTGGATACCCTTTGAGGTTAAGTGCCTGAGGAGAGGGTGAAGATTTGCAATAAAGGTCAGTAACCTATAAGAGGAAGATAACTAAGGATCAGTAAATATATTGTTGAGCAGGATTAGAAGGCCCAGCCATTGAAGGGCCACTAAAATGAATGGCAGTTTTATGATATTCTTTCTTGAGGCTCAAAAATTTGGGTATAATATTGGTAATATTGTCATAAACACTATACTTAGATTTAGTCTTTACTTATTTAGTCTTCACAAGAAGCCTCTGAAATATGAACAATTATTATTTCCCTTATACCAACAAAGAAACTGAGACTTTGAGGTAAGAAATTTGCCCAAGGTACATAGCTGGTAAGTGTTAAAACCTATATTTGAACTCAGCTATTCTGATTTATAGAATGGATTTACACAGTGCTGCTTAAGGTTGAATTACATTATTTTAAATCACAGACTTGCATAATTAAAGACTAAAGGTACAAGATCAGTAATGCAAGGGGATTTGAACTGTTCTGTGGGGTCACAGAGCTGTTCATGGGAAGATCCGTATAGCCCCAGTTGAATAAGGAAGTGAGGCTAGGAAGGATGACAACTGTTAACCCTGGAGGACCAAGAGATTGAAGGTCCCTGAGATGGGAGAACTGATGTAAAGATGATGAGGGCATACATCTTCTATGTGGAGAGGAGGTTAAGGAATAGATGGGAAGTTGGATGTTTCTGATGTGCGTGATGACAGGTTTCAAGTTGTGGTCATGGGTATGAGTAGCTAGAGTGAATGAAGTAGAGAGGAATTGAAGGATCTGAGTAACTAAAGGAATTATGATAGATTCCTATTTGTAAAGAAGACTGTGTGTTAAGGGATATCCTTTTCTGAAAGATACTTTTCATTCACTCTCTGCTAAAAGCCAGGCAGTGTTCTGGACTGTCAAGATGTAGCAATGACCACAACAGACAAAGTTCTTTTCCTCATGGAGTTTATTTTCTGGTGTTTATATATCAAGTAGTGATAATTGCCTAGGAGAACATTTCAGCAGGGAAGGGGACTAGGTAGTGCCAAGACGTGGGTGTCTATTATAAAGAGCAATTAGGGAGGTGACATTTGAACAGGAACCAGTGAGGGAGCAGTGTGGCCAAAGAATTGAGTGATCGTTTACTGAGATGGGGGAAGAGTACGTAGGGGGTGGGCAGTTTTTGGGAGTCTGAAAATAAGGATTTTGATTTTTAAACTAATTATTTTAGTCATCCAAGATGAGCATTTATTGTTAAATTAAACATTGGATATATGATTCTGGTTTTCATCGCGAAATCAGAAGTCTGGGCTAGAGACATAAATTTGGGGATCATATTAATGGTGTATAAAGTGATAAAAATGAATGAGATGACTAAGGAAGATGACTGTTTGTAGGGACACTAGTAAAAGTTAGGGATACAAGAAGGATCCAGTAAAAAGAATATGAAAAAGTGACCAGAGAGAAAGGAGGAAAGTCAAAGGAGGGTTCTTGGAAGCCATGTGAAGAAGGTATTTCAAGATCGAGGGGTGATCAGTTGAATGAAATACTGCTGAGAAGTAGATAAAAATAAAGACTGAGAAATGAACATTGGATTTAGAAATGTGGAGTTCATTAGTTGCTTTGACAGAGCACCCTGATTGGCAGTCAGAAGGGAGGAAATGAAATGGAAAGAGCAAATATGAACAGATCCTTCTAGGTGTTTTTCTATGAAAAATAAGAGAAAAATAGAGTGATAGTTGGGGAGGGATATGAAATTCTTTAATGTTTAATATGCAAAATGTTATTGGGTGTTTGCAGGTAGATGCGCATGAACCAGTAGAAAAGGAAAAATGGGTGATGCAGGAAAGAGAAGGACAAATCTTGGAGTATTGCTGAGATACATGTAAGAGGAGGTGGGATCCAGGCACAGGGGAACAGTTGCCCTCAGGAGCACAACTAATCCATCATAGTTGAAATTCTACGGATGTTTAGAGCTAGAATGCTACCCAATTGGTTGTAGGCATGCTACCTCTTCTGGATCTCCATACACTGAATACTGACAAACATAGAGTACATCCCAGTAAGTAATGGTTAATGAAATTGGATATGGAGACCTTAAACAGTGGAATTGTACTTCTGCTGTCAACTGTGACAATGAGTGGTGAACTAACAAAATGCATATTCAAATGAGTGTTTCCTTTATTGGAAAATCCAGTCTGTGAATTGGGGATTAATAGGACCTCCCCACACCTGCCAAACCCATCTCTTACATTTAAGAAAATATATCTCCTTTTCACCCACATTTGTATTCTACAAATTGTACTTCATAGTTGTTTAAAATGTCTCCCATATATCTTATCTCTGTAAATAAGGTCTACTTTTGCAAACATAGGAAACTATATCTTCTTTTAAATTTTTATTTTCAGAAAATGAGTTATGTTAGAGTGGAAAGAAATCTGATACGGGAACCAGAAGACAGTGTTTCTTGCCCTGGCTTTGTCACTAACTCACTGGGAATTGGTTTCCTCTTTGGAAAATGAGCGAGTTGGTTCAGAGGATTCCTAAAGTCCCTTCTGGATTCAAGTAATGAAATCGTAATAACAATCTAAATAATTCAGAAATTCACAGCTGATGCCCTTTATTCTTATGTGCCCATAATATTCTCTGTCAAGATAAGTCACATTTATATTGTTGAGAGGTTACCAATCACCCATGTAGTAATAACTTACAGAGTTATTGTGAAGATTAAAAGAGAAAATGTGAAAGAAATTCACAAATTGAAAAGTAAAATAATGTCAATCCTTAATAACTCATAGGCACTGAAATATTACATTCATTACTATCACCCAGATTTTGCTTTTAGTATAGAGCTTTTGGGTCATCAAATAAACTTGGTATCCAAGACTGCAAATGAGGAAGGAGGAGATTTTATTTGAAGAAAGATTACAATAGCCTGTTTTTCTATTGTTGAAAAATGGCCTTATGTTACTAGAGGAGGAAAGAGATTTTAAGAACTAGTAAAAGGCATTGAGACAAGTATGAAGGCTGAATGTATTCATATTAATTTACCATCTTACATTATTTCTACATCAAAGTAGCATAGAAAAAAAACTGTTGTCAGGTTTTATAAAAATGCCTGTAGCTATTTGAAAAACAAAAGAAAAACTAAGTAAATTGAAAATTATAATTAATATGATAATTTTAAGTATTATGGTTAAATCAACAATCTACCTTAACTAGAGCTATTTGAAAAATAAAAATAAAAATTAAGTACATTGAAAATTACATGACTAATGTGATAATTTTAAGTTTTATGGTTAAATCTACATTCTACTTTGACTCTAATCTATTATCATAATTATATTTTTATTTCCTTCCAAAGTTATTTCTCTTTGCATATTTCTCATGTATGTATTTGTTTATTTGTATATATATCTTTATTCATTTATTGGGGGGTATTTAATAATGGCCATTTATCTGACAATCTTTTCTATTTTAACAAGAAATGGGTGGCAGACTTGGCCCAGTGGTTAGGGCGTTCGTCTACCACATGGGAGGTCCGCGGTTCAAACCCCAGGCCTCCTTGACCCGTGTGCAGCTGGCCCACACGCAGTGCTGATGCACGCAAGGAGTGCCCTGCCACGCAGGGGTGTCCCCGCGTAGGGGAGCCCCATGCGCAAGGAGTGCACCCCATAAGGAGAGCCACCCAGCATGAAAGAAAGTTCAGCCTGCCCAGGAATGGTGCTGCACACACGGAGAGCTGACACAACAAGATGACACAACAAAAAGAAAACACAGATTCCCGTGCCGCTGACAACAACAGAAGCAAAGAAGATGCAGCAAATAGACACAGAGAACAGACAACCGAGGTGGGGGTGGGGGTGGGGGTGGGGGGCGGGGAAGGGGAGAGAATATATAAATAAATAAATAATCTAAAACAAAAACAAGAAATGTGTCTCCTTGCATGCTGAGTTGTTGGAATAAATATGATACAACAACAATAATAAGGATCATTCATTTTAGATATGTATAACTTATTTTCAGAGTACCTTCACAATTACTCATTTTATCCCAGCTGTGCTACTTATTAGCACTATGATAAAGAAAATCATTTAAACCCTCTGTACCTAATCTGTAAATGGGGATAACAGTAACTTTCTCAAAGAATTGTATAAAGATTAAATTAATTAATCTATGAAAAGCATTGAGGACAGTGTCTGGTATATAGTAAGCACTCAACATATGATGCTATTTATTATTATTACCATTATTATTATTACTTCCTAACAATAGTTTTGAGGATTATAAACATTTTAGATCCTAGTGAAGACATGGCTAGGGGGCAGAATTCAGGGGGAGATGGATTCCTCCAGGTTCTTGGCTATGTTAAATAAAAGAATTTAAGAAAATGCCATTAGTATATTGAGAAATGGGAGAAAAGAACAAAATTACACACCCTAGGTGTGAGGTCCTCTAGGCAGAGAGAGAGAGTTTGGGCTTATGGGTACGCCCTTATTAAGTCATTATTCACTCCTCCCCTTCCTAATGTTTGGAGAGAGTTCCCAGATGTTTGCTCTTCTATTGGTTACACCCCCTGTCAGTTCTCAGGGGCCAAAGAGGAGGCCTTTTGAAGGTATCTGGGGCTTCCCCTTGACCTAAATGAGACCTCTGACTGACATCTCACGGGCCCCTTCCTGCAGCCTTCATCTCAGGAAGTTTTCAGGCAGGATTTCACAGACACCTTATCTGCCAGGTCTCAACTGCAGCTTGTCTTCCTTTTCCCTAAACTATCCTGCCTTACTAGTACCATTTTGCATTAGGCCCAATGATACTTCGAACTTAGTTGTAAACTCAAATGTCTAAATATGTCTAACTGTAATATATATGAATGAAACATGCTAGTGGCAATTGTTGCAAATTAAAAAACCTGTTCCTCTAAAACCAGAAGCCCCTACTTAGATCCAGGCAATGTTGATGTACAGGTGTACAATCCTAGTATTGTCTCACCATCCAATTTCAAAAGAAGGCAGATAGATTTTTATCTATTTTCCTGATTTAAAGAAGACTGACAACTTATTTGATTTTTTGGTGAAACTCTGTGGGCCAAATGCATATATACCTGTGGACAGGTTTTTGGACCGTAGGCAGCAGCTCATCTATGGGCTCACATCAATCCAACTGCTCTTACCATTACTGTAGTAGTAATGTATTAGTATTGTAGTAGTATAGTAGGCCCTTGATATGAGCCTGATTGATTAAAAAATTGGGGGAAGCAGTTTCAATGGAGGATGGAGGCAACATTATAAACAGACATGTGACCTTCTCAATGGGTATCGATAATGAATGGATTGGATTAGACAATCTAAAATAATAGATGAAGATCAAAGAGGCAGTGTCTAGAGTACCATACCCAGAGGGCTCCTGGGATGCAGTAACTTGCCTCTTTGTAGACTATCTTGATCCTTTGGGAGAAAGCATGATGGGCAGGAAAGTAGATAGGAAGTGCCACAGAAAATCAACCAACCAACCAACCAACCAACCAACAAACTAATCAACCAACCAAGACTTTCAAGCCCCAAAGTCCATTCTTTTCTATTTTACCAGGCTGCTTCTACATTAAATGAGAAATTATAGAGCTCTTTTACAATTTACAGACCATGAGCTGAGCCTTGCTTGGGAATTCCAATGTAGTATGTAGTCTCACTTCACATTCAGGTGCTGATTATTGATGTTCCAGTTATGTTTATGGAGGTAGATGCTGAAGGTACCATTTTAGAGCCAGATATATGTGTTTTTTGACCCCATTGGCAGGATAAAAAAGCTTGTCAGTGATGCAGGCAAGTGACTCGCTTTTGATGTTATTCAACTTTATAGAGCCTACAGATCTTTATAACTTTAAAAAAGCATTTTAAACCAGTTAAGTCCCAGTTCTTTGATGATTCTTCTATCACAGTGGGAGACTCTTTGATAATTGAAAAAGGATGAGTCATAATGAGTTTTTATTGATGCACTTTGCCTCTCATCACTAATTCCACTGATATCCTATAGGGAACATAAAGAACCTCTCATCTCACTGATTTGATATCATTAAAAGGACTACACCTGACACGCAAAGCTTAATTCTACCCTTTCTGAACTGAATGGGCTTGCCTAAGAGAGAGAAAGGAGAAGGGTTTTGTTCCCTGCCCTTCTCCCCACAAAACCTAATCCAGTCCATTCTATTCTTAATGGATCGTGGATTGGAGAATACCCAGACATAGTGCTCTGTCATTATCCTGACAGACATTTCACCACATTTGCACCTGCTGTCAGTTGCTATTCCATTGAGATGGTTAGAAAACTTAGCTTAACATGGTTCAATTCCACATTTACTGCAAAAGGTCTCTTTGTTCTTGAAATATCAGGTAGTCCATCATCAGTTCACCTAATATTTAATCATAAGAAAAGAGTTTTGCATTTCAATCCCAGAGGTAATAAAAATGAGTATTTAAAAATATAGCAAAAAAATAGGAATCTTTTTTCTTCCAATTCTTGCATCCTCAAAGCCAACAGAGACTGAAGATTATAAAGTGCTCAATGTGTACTGAACTGAAGCAAAGCAATTAACATCCTAGAAATATTTGTATGCATTTATGAGTTTTTAGACTTATTTATATTTAGATAACTTTATGGATTTGGGGGAATCTGATTAAGATACTGTTTAATTAATATAATCCTCTGCTGACAAGCAATAAAAAGTTCTAGAAGTTATAACTATCTTGAGTACAACCAGAATTCCACACTAAGTGAACAAAGGTTTTCAAACAACAGAAGGGGTAATAAAAAAAGATGTTAAAAGGTACAAGGTGTTAAAATGACTGAATTAGGGAGCTTGGTCTTTTAGTTCTTTTCATTTTCAATTCTTCTACTAAAGAGAAGACAACACATTTGTTCTATTATGAAAGAAATGGTGATGATGACAGAGCAATGCTGTGCTGAACAACAATGAAGCTTAAAGCAAAAGGGGAAATCGATAACAGTGATCCTGATTTTATTTAGAATTTTGATATATTGTTCATCATGACATTTTTGCATTATCTTTATTTAAAAAAAAAATAATTAAAATATTACCTATCTTGATTAGTGAGTTTTAAAATTCCTCCATAAATTTTGTGCATGTTTCACTCACCTCACTCTAGTCCTGTCCCTGGATGTTAGAGTAGAAATATTTATTTTCTGGCTGGCTTACTTTGGAAAAAGAACTTCACATCCTAACGTGATGTGAAATCTTTAAGGGAAAAAAATGTAAAAAATATCCATTAAGTTTTAATAAGAAAGGAAAGGATGTCTTATTTTAGAAGGAGGATTATTTTCATCAGATATAAATAAAATTATAAAAACATATTAATTAGAAATACTTTCAGCTGTAAGTGATGGCATATTCAATTTCCAATGGCATTAAATTAAGGATTTGTTTTTCTTACCCAACAAGGGGTCTGGAGGTTGGAGCTGAGGTATTCCTTCCTTTGGTCTTTCCTAATGCCTGTTACTCCATGGTTATGAAATATCTACCTCAATTCTCGCAACTGCATGATTTTCAAAGCAATAAAAAGGGAAAGAACGTTACTAATAATTTCTATCTCCTTTGTTAGGGGTGCCCACGCTTTCTCAGAGACCTCGCGGATGAAACTTTTCTTATATTCCTATCTTGGTTTGCTAGAATTGCTATGACAATACCACAAAATGGGTTGGCTTATAAAATAAGCATTTATTGCCCATGGTTTTGAAGGCTGGAAGTCCAAAATCAAGATGTTGGGAAGGCCATGCTTTCTCCCAAGTCTGTAGCTTTCTGGTGATGGCAGTCCTCCATCATGTGGTGATGTCCATGGTTTCCTTTCTGGATCTCTCTGACTTCAATGTCTGAATTTCCTTTCTTTCTATGACCTTAGTAATAGGGATTAAGAACTACCTTGATTATTCTTTTTATGTAACAAAGGAGATATATGTATCAAATTAATTAATTATGGTATCCAAATGTTCTTGAGTACAACCAGAATTCCATATTAAGAGAACAAAGGCTTTCAAATAACAGAAAGGGTAAGAAAAAAAGGATGCTTTAAAGGCATTGAAGCTATTATATCAGTTGCAAAAAAAGTTAAAGTTTTTATATCCTTCTGGTAAATCAAAATTTTATCTTTATGATGTATACCTCTTTATCTCTAGTAATGTTTTTTCTTCCTTAAAGTTTACTTTGATATGAATGTATTGACACTAGCTTTCTTTTGGTTGGTATTTTCATGATTTTCTTCCATTCTTTGCTTTTCAACTCTCCTATATCATTATTTTATGGATAACATATAAGGTTACTTTTAAATGTAATCTGACAGTATGTGTATTTATATTGGAATACTTAGTTCATTTACTTTTAATGTAATTACTAACTTATTTTGGTTTTAATTTGTGGTCTTACTGTTGTTCTGTGTTCTTTTCTCTCTACCAGCTTTTAAAAAAATTATTATTATTTTTCCTCTGAGTTTAGAAGTTCTACACTATTGTACAATTCTTTCACTGCTTATCTTGATATTAGAGCATGCATCCTAGACTTATCAATGGCTAATAATAATTAGCACTTTTACCCAGACAACACAACAACCTTAGAACAGTTTGATTTTCTTTATCCCTTCCAACTTATATGCTATTGTTGTCCTGAATTTTGTTTCTCTATTTTCATGCCAGGACGTTAATATTATTGATGTATTCAATCAATATTCATTTATATTGCCTGAAAATTTATTATTTTATTGCTTCCTTCTCCTTTCTGCAACTCTGATCTTTCATCTGGAATCATTATCTCTCTGCCTAAAAAAACCCTTTATTATTTGCTTTTGTGTCAGTCTGATAATTAAAATTTCTTTCATGTTTGTTTGTATGAAAATATGTTTATGATCACCTTAATATTTGAACATTTTCACTTGGAATAGAACTTTACATTATCTGAGTCCCGCTGCCCTCGCCCAGCATTTTGAAGATTTCATTCCATGTCTTCTGAATTCTCTTTTTGAGGAGTTGGAGGTTAACCTAATTGTTATTCTTGGAAGACAATGTCTTTTTCAAAAGCTGTTTTTTATCATATATATTTGATACTCAGTAGTTTTAATATGACATGCCTATGTGTAGTATTTTTAAATTTTATTTTATTATTTTAATTTAATTTTATTTATTTTTAGTTTTTCCTGCTTAAAGTTATTAGGGTTTCTTAAATCTGTACCTTGGATTTTTAAAAAATCCATTTTGGAAGTTCTCAGCTATTATCTCTTCATTATTTTCATTGTTACTGCTGTCCCATCCTCTTTTCTCTGCCGTACCAATTATACATGTCTTAGACTTTCTTGCTAAATTCCATCTGCCTATTCTGTCTCCTTTGTTTTAAAAATGATTTCAATTTCATACTCTTCTTTGTATTTCCTTTGAGACATTTTTCCCTGTCTGTCTTCTAATTTTCCAATTATCTCTTCAACTATGCTCTATTGTCTATTAACCCATCCCTTGATTTCTTAATTTTGGTTATTTTATTTTTCAGTTTCAGAATTTACATTTGATACTCTTTTAATAGTTTTCAATTTCATACTAAAATTTTTAATCTAGTCTTTTATTTCTTGAATATAGTATTATTTTTTCCCCAAGTTTCTGTAGGACACTTCCAACATGTTGAGCCCTTGTGGGTCTATTTACTTTTTCCATTGTTTCTTTTATTTTTGTTTATTTTTTCTTGCCTTTTCACCTCAAATACCCTGTTGTTTATGATTATGTGCCAGATAAATTTGCAAAATTGTTGGTAGAAATAATGTGTGGCCTAAGATAATGTAAACTGCTTCCAGAGAAGGACTTACACTTTGCTTCTACCAGATACCTTAGAGCACTAGCAATTTAGTATAACAATAATCCAAATTTGGAGACAAAGTTGATTTGAAACTGATCTCTAGTCCCTGTGAAGACCTGTATATGTTCTCCTTGTAGTTTACCCTTTCTCCTCATTGTAATTCTTTAGTGGTCCCAATCCAAAAGAAGGTAGGTCACTAGGCCTCCATTAGTAGGTTCTGTCTTCCAAGCTTTATCCCTTTAACCTCAGAGGATGGTCAAAACACTTTTCACCTTCTTAGTGACTCTAAAATTGGAAAATGCTGCTAAATCAAAGGAGTTTGAAAATTCACCTTTCTGGGTATGCGTATTCCTTCCCATTGAGTCATGATAGTTCTTCAGTATTTTGTTAGCTTTCTGATATCTAATTTTTTTCAAGAATTTCAAGTGGGTTGAAATTTTTACCAGAGACTAGGTAATGGAAATTAACCTCCTAATCCTCTGCCTGCTTATAGAACTCTCAATCTTTTTGCATCCCAACAATCTACAGATAATATAGAAGTCAACGTTTGCCCACTCTGGTTTGGACTAAGTCAACATCTGACAGGACTACTATTTCTTTATGGCCTTTGCCATCATTTTTCTCTCCTCTGTGACTTTTGTTTTTCCTGAGACTGACTCATCTTCTGTCCCTATTGCAATCTTCTTTTTGTTTCTTGGTCAGTTCTCTGAGGCCTTTTTTTCCAAAATTTCTCTGACACCCACTTTTTACAAAGTGGAGCAAAAAACTATTTTTTTAAATTTATTTTTTGTTTGTTTTTTTTAAATTGTCTTATAAAAAAGAGAAATAGATCACACAAAATGTTACATTAAAGAACTTAAGAGGATCCCATCTACCCAACTCCCCAACCCCACACCTGCACTCCTCCTACATCAACATCACCTTTCATCAGCAAGGCACATTTATTGCATTTGGTGAATACACCTTGGAGCACTGCCACATCACATGGGCCAATAGTTTACATTGTAGTTCACACTCTCCCCCAGTCCATCCAGTGGGTTATGGCAGGATCCACAATATCCTGCATCTGTTCCTGCAATATCATTCAGGACAACTCCAAGTCCCAAAAATGCCCCAAATCACACACCTTCTTCCCTTTCCCTGCCCTCGGCAACTCCCATGGCCACTGTGTCCATATCAATGATACAATTTCTTCCATTGCTAGAATCACCAACAATTCTATAATAGAATACCAGCAAGTCCAGTTTGATCCATATCAATTCCTCCATCATGTGGACCCTGGAATGGCGATATCCATTCCACCTTTAAATTGAGAGGGAACTTATATCCCACATGGCTGATGGATGGAATTCTCCTGCTTGCAGCTGTCGATACTCTCGGTTCCCTGGTGTGGTGGTTGACCATTCTTACCTCCCTATCAGCTGACCTGGGTAAGTCCAACAAAATGGAGAGTAGGTGTTGCAACTCTGCTGAGGCTCAGGGCCCAGCTGAGACATGGACAGTCCAGAGATTCAGGTCTCCTGAGTGTATGCAAACTCCAGTCCCAATCACAGGTTCAGTAAAAGTTACAGAAGAGGCATGTGTAGAAAGGTCACATCTGAGTCCAACGCCATCACAATCAGGAGCACAAATTCTAAAGTAGGGTCCACTGGCAAGACAATAAACTCCAGAGTCATCTGTCATGACCATAGAACCTGTGTGTCTCCATAGCCTTCAGGAGCACCAGTACCTGGGTTGTATCTACTTTGGTTGTCTCTGGGATCCCACTGATATGTGTGTAAGTGCGACCCCTCTGATGACCTCTTGACTCATTTTGAAGTCTCTTAGCCATATAAACTCCTTTGTCTTTACCATGCCCTCCTTTTATTCAAGGTCCTTTTCTTGTTACATTGAGATTTGAACAGATGTTTCTTCAAAGAAGAAATACAAATGGCTAAAAAGCACATGAAAAGATGCTCAACATCACTAGCTATTAGGGAAATGCAAATCAAAACTATAATAAGATACCATATTACATCCATTAGACTGGTGGCTATTAAAAAAACAGAGGACTACAAGTGTTGGAGAGGATACAGAGGAATGGGAACCCTCATCCATGCCTGGTGGGAATGTAGAAAGATTCAGCCATTCTGAAGGCCAGTTTGGCGGTTCCTCAAAAAACTAGCTATAGATTTATCATATGACCCAGCAATTCCACTGCTGGATATATACCCAGAAAAACTGAAAACAAGGGCACAAACTGATATATGCACACCAATGTTCATAGCAGCATTATTCACTATTGCCAAAAGTTGGAATCCACCCAAATGCCCATCAACAGCTGAGTGGATAAACAAAATGTGGTATATACATACAATGGAATACTACTCAGCTGTAAGAAGGAATACAGTACTAACACACAGGTTAACATGGATGATTCTTGAAGACCTTATGTAAAGTGAAGCAAACCAGGCATTGAAGGACAAATACCACATGACCTCTCTGATATGAATTAAGCAAATCAAGTTGTCTTAGAGAGCTAGAGACTGGATGATAGGCTTACAGGAAATAGGGGAGGAAAGGAAAGTTGTGAGCTGATGCCTACCCAGGCAAAATCTATGATAAAGTGGAGGTTAGTAGTTGTGCAGTGAAGGGATAAAGCCGGGCATAGGGATACTATTAGGTGGGGCTTTGTAGCTTGAGGGGTGCTAGGGTTGGGAGGATGGGTCAAATGGTCCATGGAATTGGGAGGAGGGTTAGGGGGAAGTGGGTGAACATGGGAGATTGTCAGGTACGTGGTTGAAACTATAATATTGAGAAAACATAAGGAAGGGTTATTTGTTTAAGGTGTTTGATGGAGGCATCTGGCACAATGTACACCTGGGGCAGGCTTCTAGGGAGTATGTGAGTGCTTATCTTGTCATATTGTGTTATATCAATGGGTGGAGACACATACAATGAGAGGCAAAGTATAACCCCATCCTGGGGAGGCCTGATATTCTCAAACAGGAGAGGGTGTCTCTCAAGAGTACTGGTGGCTACCAATGAAGGAGGACAGATGTGAGTGTCAAGCCCTCAGCATTGTTGTAAGTATCTATGAATATTGTCCTTCAAACAATGAAGCTTGGTTGTCACTGTGGGCCCTGAGGGGAGGGGGAGAGAGGAATAGAATAGGTGGAAGAGGGGGTAACTGGGAGGCAATGGAAGTGTTCCACAAGATTGTGCAATGATAAATATAAGCCATGTTAAATTTCTCCAAAAATTTATGAAAGTGTATTGTCTAAAATGTAAACCATGATGTAAATCACAATGTAACCAAAAATTTAGAAATATGTACAGTCTAAAATATAAACCATAATGTAAGCCATAATGGAACAATGGTTAGTAGTTATATTTCAATATCTGTACATCAGCTGTAGCAAATATAACATCCACATGTAAAAAGATCACTGCTGGGGAAAGGGGAAAAGGGTTTGGTGTTGGGTATATGGGAGTCCCATATATTATATATGTAACTTCACTGTTATCTAAAACTTTTTAGAAGACAAAATTAAAAATTAAAAAAAAAAGATATAGACACTGAAGAAGGAATGGAAGAGATTGCCTTGCCACTATCCATGCAGGGCAACAGCTATTACTGTAATGAAAGGTAAAACATCAAAAATGAAATTTTATGATATTTTTCATTTTTTAATATCCCAATTTATTTTTCACTTGTTTTTCTAAATTATTATGTATTCTATTTCTAACCTTTAAACCTGTCAATACTCTTTCATTTTCCTACTAATTGAATTTGACAATATGTTAGGCTTCATTTTTGAAGAAGTTTTGGATCACAGAGGAGTTCAACAATGGCAGGGGAGGAGCACTGCAGTGGAGTTTCTTTGATGGGGGATACATGGGTGGAAGGGTCTCCAGGGCATGCATATACAGTATATAGATATGTTCAGATGTTCATTGGGTATTGTCATAGGGATAGAGTTACACATGACAACTGATGGAGTGCTGAGTTACCATCCTGGAGAGCTCTGTCAATTCCCCAATGGAACAGCAATAATTCCCCAAGTGCAAGGGCAAAAACCACTGAAGAATGATGGTCCAATGATGGGTCCTTGATACTGATGACTATGTTCATGAGCCTGTGTGCTTGAAATTTCAACTTGGCCTAGAGATGCAGGGTGCCTAAGCGTTACCACCTGACAGCCTCCATGTTGCTCAAATGTGGCCACTCTTTAGGCCAAAGTCAGCATGTAAATGCATTACCTTTGCCCCCAGCATGGGGCATGACTCCTGGGGATGAGCCTCCTGGCACTGAGGGATTACTACCATCACCAGCTGGCAATGCAACTAGAACAAACAATCTTTTAAAAGGAACCATTCACATTTATTTCCTTTCTTCTCTCTCTGGTTTTAGGCAGTGCCAAAACATGGTTAAGAAGCTGAAGTACACAGCTCTTCTGTATAATCTCCTCTGGGAAATTTCATCACTGCTTTTAACATCAAATACCACCTATTTGAAAAGGATTAACATTTATATCACTCAAACCTCTCCTCTTAATTCCAGACCTGTATTTTCAACTGAACTTTGACATACACTTAGGTTTTCCAAAGGTATGTTTAACTTCACATATCTGAAACCAAACTGGAATTTATCCAGTTATCCTTTTTTTCAGTGAATACCACCACCATCCATCTACTTTTGCAAACTACTATCTTTAGCCCTCTTTGACACTTGACTCTTCCTTAACTTCTATCACTATTCTCCTGCAGTTTTCCTCTGACATCTTTCTTTCCAATTCATCTGACCTTCTCCACTGCTCCTATTCCAATTCCAACTATCATCATCTCTAGTTTACCTCCAAAGCTCTCTTGCCCCTTAAATACTGCATCAAAGTAAGCTGTTCATAAATCTGAAATGCAACTTCATCTCCAACACTTCTGAGAAACTTGCCAATAGGTGCAGTGCACTTCAGATAAAAATCAAACTTTATATCATGACCTTCATTGTTCTGTGTGCCTGACCCTACTTACTTCTTTAGCCTCATCTAGAGCCATGCTGTTCCCCTTTACTCTCTGCACTGATCATGCTCATCCCACTTACAACCTTGAAATTGCCATCTTCTGCCATGACCCAGGGTTCCTACCTTCTAATTCTTCTGCTGATTAAACTCTTTATCCCAACCCTGCTGTCTTGGCTTCACCTCCTATGTCAGTTTTATTCCTATGTGACAGTTTGTATCTGGATGGGCCCCAGATGGGCCTTAGAACTAATCCATTCCTGTGTATGTAAACTTATTATAGGTAAGAACTTTTGATTAGATTACTTTAGTAGGGCCTGACTGGGTCTTAA
The DNA here is from genome assembly GCF_030445035.2 of Dasypus novemcinctus. Taxonomy (NCBI): domain Eukaryota; kingdom Metazoa; phylum Chordata; class Mammalia; order Cingulata; family Dasypodidae; genus Dasypus; species Dasypus novemcinctus. The sequence goes on along the minus strand of NC_080689.1, from coordinate 23,503,499 downwards.
TCCTCTTACTAGAGTCCCTTATAAATAGGATGAATATGGAAAGAGACTTAGAGAGAAACCCCTAGAAGCTGAGTCAGAGAAAAAAGCCATAGGAGCAGAGAGAGAAAGCCATGAGAGCAAGGAGCTAAAATCAGTGGAATCCATGAGAGAGGAAGCCAGAGGCTGAAGCAACAAAACTGAAGAAAGGGAAGAGGCCTGCAGGTGCCTCCATGGGCCAGTCTTTGGGGCAGAACTCATTACCTGATGATTCCTTGATTTGGACACTTTTTCACTGCTCAGAACTATAAGCTTGCAACCTAATAAATGTAAAAACCAACCTATTTCTTTTTTTCTTTTTTCTTTTATTCATTTTTAAAAAATATTACATTCAAAAAATATGAGGTCCCATTCAACCCCACCGCCCCCACTCCCCACTCCCCCCACAGCAACACTCTCTCCCATCATCATGACACATCCATTGCATTTGGTAAGTACATCTCTGGGCATCGCTGCACCTCATGGTCAATGGTCCACATCATAGCCCATACTCTCCCACATTCCATCCAGTGGACCCTGGGGGGATCTACAGTGTCCCATAATTGTCCATGAAGCACCACCCAGGACATGGCAGATGGGGTTCACTGCCATGTAAGTTGGCCCTTCTTTGGAGCTGATGTTTCTGCGTGATGGAACTGGACTCAGATGGGATCTCTTTTCACAATACTTTCATGCTACTTTACTGGAATTGTAGTTGGTGCTGGGGTTTAAGTATATTTGAATCTCTGGACTGACAATATGATACCCAGGCCCTGAGCCGCAACAGACTTCCACTCCTACACTCTGATTTATTGGACTTACCCCACTCAGCTAACATGGAGTTGAAGAATGTCAACTACTACACCATGGAGCCTAGAGTGCCTACAACTGAAAGCAGGAGGATTGCATCCAGTATCCATGTGGAATCTAAGCCCCCTCTTCACATAGATGTGCAATGGACACAACCAATCCAAGGCTCACAGAGAAAATGTGGCATTGGTGTGGAAAAGTGGCCATGGTGGCTGCTGGGTGTGGGGAATGGGAGGAAGACGAGATGTGGAGGCATTTTCGGGACTTGGAGTTGTCAAACCTATTTCTTGTATACTGTTTTCAGTAGCTTTTAGCAGACTGAAACAACTTCTTTTTGCTCTAAGTACAACTGTTACTTCTCCTGGAAGATTTTCCTGAACCCACTGAAGAAGTGAAATTCTCCTATTAGACTCAAATAACACCATGCATCTTTTGTTCATGGTTTATGTGGAAGCTATTGCAACATTTTTTTTACAAGATTATTTGATTAATATCTATCTTCTATACTAGACTCCAAGATTGATGAGGAAAAGATTCTGCATGTTATTCGTTTATTTGAAATCAGCACATCCTCAACAACTAACACAGTAGATATATCATAAAAACGTGTTGAATAAATATTTTCTTTCATGGATAGTAAGACTGATTAGGCAAAAATTGGAAGTTTATGGGCCTGTGGGCTATTTGGTTGAAGAAACTGGATATAAGGTGAAAACTGGCACCTTAATACAGTCAGTTGGATAGGAAGTGAAAAAGAAATAGAAGGAAGAAGAAGATAAACATAATTTTTAGAAATATGGTTTTTGCTTTCCCTTCTCACACTTAAGGAAACTGTGGGGAGGTAACCACTATTCAGGGGAAGCTTAAAAATGATGGTAGTTTTAAAAAATATATACTTTCAATTTTTTATCAAACTAGGTTTTTCTTTCCCCTATAAATCTGGGAAGAGTTTTGAATTCCATCTGGATAGAATTCAAAATTTATGATTTTTTTTACCAGCCCTGTCCACATGCATTAATGCTCTCTTAATCATGATGTTCTTTTCTCATATTATCTCCAAGTTAAAAGGACACAAATACATGCATGTCTATGGTACAACAGGTTATAAGAACATAATAGAAAACAGCTCATTGTCATCCTTTCAAGTCATTCCCAGATGTCTCTTCCAGGCACTGAGGGTATTTGCATGTGCTGAGATTTTGGCTGAACCTTTGAAAACATCATACCTATGGAATATTTCTCACTCTTAGTATAGGATCTTCACTTTCTCTGAGATCTGCAAACTAATCAGTGTAGAGTGCTGTACCTTAAGGAAGTTTCTGAATTATTAATTACAACAGTGGGGAAGAAGTGTGCTTTGGAATGTTTCTTTTCTTTTAGGAATTATCATGAAGGCATTGGATGTGCGTACTTAAACTCTGACGTATCATAGTTGGAGTTGTGGTGGAGTCTTCTGGTAAGGCAGGATTAGGCTGAAGTTCTGCATTCACAGTAAAGAATCAATTCCCTGCTAGAATTGGGATGGGATAAACTAGGTTGCAGACAACTATTGATGAAGAATTTGGGAAGACTATTGTTTATTTCAGTAAAGTTGGCATTTATGTAGCCATCATTTGTCCATTCAATAAAAAAGTTTCTAAAATATTTAGGGCATCAAATACATGCAAAGTATGGAACTAGCTGTGTAGATATAAACATGATTTATTTAAATTACAAATTATCGAGGGCCTACATGTATAGTGGACTATGCTGTATGAGAGAAAGTACCAAATTAATAGTTTGCCCTGCGGCCAGGTGCATTGGTTTCCCATAATTTGACCCTTATTTTACCTATTTTATTTTATTTTCTGTTTTTCACTTGGCTGATGTTTTTCTGATTTTACTGAGAGGTGCTCTAGAGAGGGAACTCTGTGGCTATGAAAGGAGGTTTTTAAGAGACAAACTGTCTTCAACAGTTTTAAATTGCCACCAGCAGTGAATGAGTGTTTTTCTCCTCATTCATCCTCTCCAATACTTGTTGTTTTCTGCTTTCTTAATAGCTATTCTAGTAGGTATGAAATGGTATCTCATTTGGGTTTCGATTTACATTTCCCTGATGGCTAATGGTTTTGAACATCTTTTCATGTGCTTTCTAGCCATTTGTATATATTCACTGGAGAGATGAATATTCAAGTCTTGCCCAGTTAATATTTGGGTTGTTTGTTTTTCTGTTAAGTTTAGCAATTTCTTTTTAAATTCTGGATATTGAACCTTTATTGGATATGTGGTTTCCAAATATTTTCTCCTGTTGTGTAGGTTGTCATTTGACTTTCATGATAAAGTCCTTTGAAGCCCAAAAGGTTTTAATTTTGATGAGGTCCTGTACTAGTCTGCTAAAGGGATGCTGAAACAAAATACCAGAAATCTGTTGGCTTTTATAAAGGGTATTTATTTGGGGTACAAGCTTACAGTTACAAGGCCCTGGAGAGTCACCAACTCTAGATTGCTTTTTCACCAAAGTCTGTTGCCATGTGTTGAAGCAAGACGGTCACTGATCTCTGCCGGGTCTCTCTTTCCTGGTCTTCCTCTTCCTCTTAAGGTTCCATGGGTCCAGCTTCTTCCCAATCTCAGTTTTTGGCTGGCATAGGGCTTGCTTCTAAGAGATTCCTCTATTAATCTCAATTCTCTTCCCAAGGTCAGCTGCAAACTATCAGGCAAATGGCTTTCTCTCCTACGGGTTTTAGCTGTTTGAGCCTTCTCCTTTCCGTCACATGGCAAGATCAAAAAGACGAACTTCTCTCCTATGGCATCTATGGAAACCTCTCCCGGGGTGTCTTCTTGAATTTGAGTGCCCATTTATATCAGCTCACCAAAGGGTCAGGGACTCAACCTGAGTCACACCTTACTAATGTAATTGAATCAAAGCCCTAATCTTAACAGGTAATTTAGTCAAGGGCCTCTCAACTGAATCCAGTATAATCAAAGGGTATCACACCCAGGAGAATAGATTAGTTTGCAAACATAATCTTTTGTTTTTTGGGGAGTCATAAAATAATCTCAAACTGTCACAGGTCCTATTTATGTATTTTTTTATTTTGTTGCTTTTGTTTTTGGTGTAATGTCCAAGAAACAATTGCCCAACACAAGGTCCTGAAGATGCTTCTTTATATTTTCTTCTAAAATTTGATTAGTCTAACTCTTATATTCAGGTGTTTGATACGCTTTGAGTTGATTTTTGTATATGGCATGAGGCAGGGTTCCTCCATCTTTTTTTTGCAAATGGATCCAGCTTTCCCAGCACCATTTGTAGAAGAGACTATTCTTTCCCAATTGAGTGTTCTTTACCTTCTGGTAAAAAATCAATTGGCTGTAGATGTGAGGGTTGATTTCTGAACTCTCAATTCTATTCCCTTTGTCTATATGTCTATCCTTGTGCAAGAACCATTCTGTTTTGATTACTGTGGCTTTCTAATAAATTTTATGATCAGAAAATGTGAGTCCTCCAACTTCATTCTTCTTTTTCAAGATGGCTTTAGCTATTCAGGACAACTTACCCTTCCATATAAATTTGATGATTGACTTTTCCCATTCTGCAAAGAAGGTTTTTGGAATTTTGACTGGGATTGCATTTAATCTATAAATTGCTTTGGTTAGGATTGGCATCTTAATGATACTTAATCTGCTAATCCATGAACATGGAATGTCCTTCCATTCATTTAGGTCTTCTATGATTTCCTTTGGCAATATTTTATATTTTTCAGTTTCCTGTGTATGAGTCCTTTACAACCTTGATTAGATTTATTCCTATATATATAGGCAGGGCAGAAAATCCCAGGAAATCAACACCCTATTGGTGGGCCTTTTCTTGGAATATATGATAACATATTTCCCCACTGTAAAAGAGTTTATAATTTTCTTACACATGATTCTTCTATACTTAGCACTATACCCATTAAACATATGTCCCAGAAATGTAAATCTTCTGGCTCTTCATATGCTGGTTGAGTCCTGACTCTCAGCAGAGTTGCAGCAAACTCCTACTCTCCAGTTCATCAGACTTACCCAAAACAACTAACAAAAGGATGATGATGGATAATGCCCATCTTGAAAAACAGAGAGTATCTACAATTGTAAGCAAGACTATTCCATCCATCTGCCCCATGAGATCTAAGCCCCCTCTCATCTGGAAGCAGAGTGAACATCAGCAGCCCCAAATCCTCGAGATGGCTGATTGAACAAACATAATGGGGGGGATAGAGAGATAGAACTATGAACTAAAATAGACTTATTATTCTAGTAGTGGGAAAACTTGTAACATTGATATAAAGATAGTGGTTACCAGCAGTTATCAGGGGAGGAGGATGGAAGAATAGGTGGAACATATGGCATTGGTATTTTTCTGCATTATTTTGCAATGATGAATACAAGTAATTATACATTTTGTCAAAACTGAAAAAATTTTATGGTGCAATGTGTAAATGATAATGTAAACTATCAATCACAGTTAGCATCAATGCTTCAATATTTGGTTATCAGTTGTAACACATAAGTGTACCACACTTATGTAAGATGTTATTAATAGGGAAAAATGTGAGAGGGGCAAGGGGGGGTATATAAGAATCCTTGTATTTTAGATGTATCTTTTCTGTAATCTAAAGCTTCTTTTAAAATAAAGTTTAAAATAAATAAATAAATAACTCATATTAAAAAATAACCAAAGGAGAATGTTAAAAAAAAAAAATCGGTGCTGGATTTATCAAATGCTTTTTTTTGCAACAATTAAGTCGATCATCAGAAGGGTTACAACTATGGCAGGGGAGGATCATTTGTGCAGGGTATCAGGGATGGGGAATACATGGGAAGAGGATCATCTGGGCATACATATAAGGCATATATATGTGTTCAGTTGTTCATGGGGCATTGTCATGGTGGGTGGAGATTCACAAAATAACTGAAAGAATATCAAATTCCCATCGTGGGGACTTTTGCCGCATTCTCTAATAGAACAGCTAGAATCCTCTGTGTACAGGGGCAATGGCTAGTGAAGGAGGATGGTCCATTGATGGGCCCTTAATATTGATGACTGTACTTATGAACCTTTACTCTCGAAACTGAAACAACCTAGTTTCAGGTTGCCTAAGAGTTACCTCCTAAGAACTTCTTTGTTGCTCAAATATGGCCTCTCTGTAAGCCATACTCAGTCTATAACTGCATTACCTACCCTCAGCATGGGACATGATTCCCAGGGATGAACCTCCCTGGCACCAAGGGATTACTACCAAGCACCAACTAGCAATGTAACTGGAAAAAGAACTTGACCAAAATGGGAAAAGGGAAAGAAAATGAGTTTATATAGCTAAGAGACTTCAAAGTGAGTTGGGAAGTCACTCCAGAGGATATGCATATGCATGTGTCAGCAGGATCTCATTGACTGCCAAAGTAAATACAACCTCAAATATTGGGGCTTGTGAGGCCTCTGGAAACATCCAGACAACATAGTCAGAGTAGATAGCTCAGGAGTTTGATGCCTTAGCAGTGGGCCCTACTTTGGATTTTATGCTCCCCCATGTAACAGAGTTGTGGTATCCCTAAACATGGCTCTTCTGACCCTTCTATCTGACCCCTGACCCTGGTAGTATAATTAGTACTAGGGTTGATAGGTGTACATCCAAGAGATTAAAATCTTGGGGCTATACATGTGCCAGCTGGGCCCTGATTCTCAACTGTTGCAACACCCTCTCTCGAGTTCACTGGACTCTCCTAGGACAACTAACAAGGAGATGATGAGGGACAATAATCTTCCCAAGTACCTGAGAGAGTCTATAACTGCAAGCAAGAGAGTTCCATCCTTCTGCCCTATAGGATGTTTGCCCCCTTTCAATTAGAGGTGGAGTGGACATCACCATCCCAGAATCCTCCAGACTGAGGAATGGACTAACGTAGACTTACTGGTATTCTACTATAGACTTACTGTGATTCTAGCAATGTAAGAAATTATGTCATTGATGTGGAAATGGTGGCCACTGGAGGTTTTGACGGCAGGGAGAGGGAAAATCAGGTGAAATATGGGAGAATTTTCAGGACTTGGGAATTGTCCTAAGTGACAATACAATGACAGATATAGGCCATTACATATCTTGCCATAAACTATAAAATTGTGCAGGAGAGAGTGTAAACTACAATGTAAACTATAATCCTTCAAAATGTTTTCAGTGTAAATAATGTGGAAAAGTGTGGGAGGTATAGGGGGTAGGACATATGGGAATCCCCTATATTTTTATGTATCATTTACCTAACCTAAATGCCCTTTTATTAAAAAAATACAAAATATGAAATACAAAAAATATATTGAAATAGTAAAAAAAATGGAGGTGATTGTGTTTTTTTTTTCTCTCTTCATACTCTTAGTGTGGTGTCTCATATTAAGTAATTTTCTACTGTTGAAGCATCCTTGCCTATTGTGATGGTTAGGCTATTGTGTCAACTCAGTCAGGTAATTGTGCCCAGTTGTTTGGTCAAGCAAGCACTGGGCTAACTGTAATACAAGGGCATTTATGGACTTTAGTCGCCATTGACTTTACTGCAGTAGTAAATCATAGTTGATTACAATTACATCAATCAGGAAGATTGCCATCAGCAATGAGGGATGCTTTATCCAATCAGTTGAATGCCTTATAAGGGGAAGTGATTCCAGCATTGAGAGAGAATTTCCCAGCTTGTCTTTGGACAGCCAACGTCTCCCAGAACTTGTCAAGAACCTTCAGTGGACTTTCATTGGAGCCCCTGGTTGCAGCCTGCTTGCAGAACCTGGACTTGTGCATCCCCTGACTAATATACGTACCTTGGATAAATTCCATTTGATCATGGCATATAATTCTTTTAATATGCTGTTAGATTTGGTTTGCTCATATTTTGTTGAGGATTTTTGCATCTATGTTCATAAGAGATATTGGTCTGTAGTTTCCTTTTCTTGTGGTATCTTTATCTGGTATGAGACTGATGTTGGCCTCTTAGATGAATTGAATGTTCCCTCCTCTTCAGTTTTTTGGAAGAATTTGAGCAGAATTGCTGTTAAGTGTCTTGGTATGTTTGGTAAAATTCTCTATGATGCCATCTGGTCCTGGGTTTTACTTTGTTGGGAGGTTTTTGATGACTGATTCAATCTCTTTACTAGCAATTGGTTTGTCGAGATCTTCTGTTTCTTCTTGAGTCAGTGCATGTAGCTTGTTTCTAAGACTGTCCATTTCATCTAGCTTACCTAATGTATTGCTATACAGTTGTTCATACCATCCTCTTACAGTCCTTTTTCTTTCTGCGGGACCAGTAGTAATATTCTCCTTTTCATTTCTGATTTTCGTTCTTTGTATCCTCTCTCATTTTTTTATTGTCAGTCTAGCTAATGGTTTGTCAATTTTATTGATCTTTAAAAAAACCCAGCTTTTGGTTTTGATGATTCTCTCTATTTTTTCCCCTATTTCATTCATTTCTGCTCTAAACTTGTTATTTGTTTCTTTCTGCTGTTTTGGGTTTAAATTGCTCCTCTTTTTTCTAGTTCTTCCAATTTTGAGGTTAGGTCTCTGATTTGAAGTATTTCTTCTTTTTTTACTGTAAACATTTAGAGCTTTAAATTTCCCTTTCAGCACTGTATCCCATAAGTTTCGGTATGTTGTATTTTCATTTTAATTTGCCTCAAGATATTTCCTAATTTAACTTGTGATTTCCTCTTTGTAAGAGTATATTGTTTAATTTCCACTTACTTGTGAATTTTCCATTTTCCCCTCTGTTATTGATTTCTAGCTTCATTCCATTGTGATCAGAGAATATACATTGTATAATTTCGGTATTTTTGAATTTCTTGAGACTTGTTTCTTGTCCCTACATAAGATCTATCCTGGAGAATCATCCATGTGCACTTGAGAAGAATGTGTAGTCTATTATTGTTGATTCAAGTGTTCTACATAGGTCTGTTATAGTTCTAGTTGGTTTAGAGTATCATTCAAGTATTGTACTTCTTTATTGATCTTCTGACTAGATGTTCTATCCATTATTGAGATTATCAATATAGAACTGTCAATTGCTTCCTTCAATCTGTATTTGCTTGATATATTTGGGGATCTGCTGTGAGGTGCACATTTATATTTATAATAGCTTCATCTTCTGTTAAATTATCCCCTTTGTCAGTATAATGACCATCTTTGTCCCTTGTACCTTTTTTTAACTTAATATTTATTTTATCTGATATTAATATAACCACCCCAGCTCTCTTTTTTAAAATTTGTCTTTTGGTTTCTATTTGCATGCTATGTTTTCTTGCAGACAGCATGTAGTTGGATCATGCTTTTTCATCCATTATGCTAATCTCTGCCCTTTGACTGGAAAATTTAATCAATTGAAATTTAAAGTCACTACTGATAATACAGGACTTTTTCAGCCATTGTGCTACTTAGCTTCTGTAAGTCTTATTCCCTTTTTGTCCCTCACTTCTATTTATTGTTGTTGAACACAAATCTGGGTTTACACCATTTCCCCAATAGACACTCATTGGCTGATCGAGAATGTAAAAGGACAAAATGTAAAATAAACTGATATGTTATATGAAGGATAACCTCCACGAATTCAGCTGAATTCCTTCATATTTCATACATATTTTCATTTTTCACTCTGACTTTTGGAGATTTTATACAATTCCATTTTTTACTTAAATGAATAAAAGAAGATTTGGGGGGGGGAGTGTAGAAAAGGTAAACAGGTTTCCTCAAAAGAAATTATTCTAATCTCCAAGAGCTATGCCACACTTACAACAAAAGGGACATCTGTTTAGCTTTAAAGAAGGACATTAATTCAGCACCCTGGCCAGAGTGGCAAATATTAGAGCATCTTCATCTTCTAAGAATCTTATGATTTTGAAGAAAAGTTTCCCTTTGGTTATAATTTAGTTCCTTTTATTTCAGCAATTGCATAAAAATTTACTATTACCTATTCTGAGGACTGAAGGGGTATTGAATGATACCTGGTTTCTGCCTTATGGAAACTCACAATTTAGTGAAAAGGTGGAAACAAACATAAGAAACACGGTAGCCTGAGAGAATGATCATAACGAAACTCACAATTTAGTGAAAAGGTGGAAACAAACATAAGAAACACGGTAGCCTGAGAGAATGATCATAACGAGTAGAAATTTCAATAGTAAATATAGAGGGAGAGATTAGTTTTGTCTGGAGAGAGCCCCAGCAGCCCTGATGGAGGAAGGATTGCCTAAAGACTGTGTAGCAATTCAATATGGGGAAATAAGGTCAGAGAAGTGCAGGTTTAGGGCCCCTCATGAGAAAGGTACAGTCAGGTAATTATGAGAAATGTTTGTGATTAAAAGTATGTGTGATCAGAGCACCCGTTACAACTCAGGTGGCAGGTAACACAGAAAATCTGCTATAGCCAGTTAATGTAGGATGCTTGATTTCATTTTGTGTGCAGTTGGGGAACCACTTAACATTTTGAGAAGTAGAATGATATGGTATGATCAGGTTTGGATTTGGGAAGTTAACTTTGGTGACAAAACGGAAAAAGGGAAACCACTTAGGAAACTATTGGGATGCTCGTAAGCTTTAATTATGGCCAGATCTAGGACAATGACAAAGAGAAAAAATTGAAGGGGTGGAGTGAGACAGGACCTCAAGACCCAACTGACAGCATTTGATACTGCTTGGATGGGGTAGAGAAAGAAAATCCTTTAAGAGAAAAATAAAGGGCTTGAAGACATCTCCAAAGTCTTGAGCCTGAATTACAGGGAGGATATTGATTCTATTTACTGAAACAAAGAATATAACAGATAAAGTTCAGGGGTGGAGAGGAAGAACTAGTGGGAGAAGATGGTGATTTTAGTGGTGTAGACATTACATTTAGAATGCTTAAAGTTTATTCCTGAAATTATATCCCACAAGTAAGCAAAAATTGCATGGGCTTAATCAGAAATGGAGAAGATTTTCAGGAATCATTGCTATAGTGGGCAGTGGAAAGCAAAGAGAGGGCCTAGAACCCTTTATTGGTATACCTACAAGAATATGGCTGAAGAATAGGGCTGGTTAAGGTTACTGAGGAGTGCAGTCATGAATCTAGGAAAATGGAAAATGCTTTTTTGCGGTCACCCCTTGGGCTGAAGTGTGGTTTGCTGGCCTGGCGGGGGAGCAGCCGCGGCAGGCCAAGCTGCTGCCCCCATAATAGGGTGGCTGGTCGGACTCACCGCCACCCCTGAAGGGAGCTCGGCATGGGTGCAGAGTGCCCTCGGGTCTCCCCTTCTCAGCAGCCATGCTTCCGCGGCCGCCCCTCCTCCCGGATGGCACCACACGATGCCTGTGGGGCGGCACCCTTCTTCTTCTTTCTCCCTGCGCAGGCACAGGGCGGAAAATTCCAGTCTGCCCTTTTCCCCTCCCCCTACAGCAGCAACAGCCAGGCGTGGGCGGAAAAATCCAGTCTGCCCTTTTCCCCTCCCCCAACAGCAGCAACAGCCAGGCGTGGGCGGAAAAATCCAGTCTGCCCTTTTCCCTTCCCCCGACAGCAGCAACAGCCAGGCGTGGGCGGGAAACTCAAGTCTGCCCTCCACCCCAGCAACAGCAGCCACCAATCCCTAAACCCTGCCCCTTCCCCCAGCAACAGCGACAGCCAATCCCTAACCACCACCCCTCCCCCGTCCAGTACCGCCCACTGACCTTTCGCCGGCAACCAATCAGAACAGGGCGTGGCTTCGACCAATCAGCCTTCCCCAGCCCTATAAAACTGTTGCCTCTCCCTCAATAAAGTGGACTTGCATGTTTACCTTGTCTCCGCGGTAGTTCTTCTGTCCTGCGCCCTCCAGTCCTGAGAGCCCCCGACAAGGGCCTGGCCTCCCTTGTCCCCAGTTCGTCGCCTGCTTCTCCGGGCGACCCCTTCGTCGCCGGCTTTGCCGGGCGACCCCTTCGTCGCCGGCTTCGCCGGGCGACCCCATCAGCCGAACCGCGCAACCCCTGTGAGACCGACCCCTCGTCTGCTGCCGGACCGACCCCTCGTCCCAAATGGGACCGATCCCTCGTCGCAAGCAGGACCGACCCCTTGTCCTGAGCTGGACCGACCCCTCGTCTGCAGCCAGACCCCACCTCTACCGACCGAGCAAGCCGCCGCACTTTTTCAATGAAACCAAAGGAGGAATTTATTAAAATCAAAACTCCCAATTAGTAATTGATGAATAAAAGACAAAATGTGTAGATGAAGAAAGGGAAGAGGGTTGAACTTGCTAAATAAGTAGATACTAATGATCTGGAAATGCAATTTTTCTACAGGGATGAGGGTGGAATTCAGATTGCATGGGGTTGAGGAGCTAATGAAAGGTAAGAAAAAGGATAGGAGCTTGAGGAGGAAACAGGTTAGAGGGCTGATTCTTGGAATATGTTTGTAGGTTAAAGAGGAGAAATGAAAGGATCAGTATGGAGAATAAATTACTCATAAAATTAATGCTAATCAGGATGCAGAAATAAGTAGGAATAAACAAGTAAAAGCATGCCCATGACAGGAAACAGACACAAAGGATAAGGGTGGTAGAAAAATTATAACATCAATGGGCATAAGAGAACTCTAGCAGAAAGAAATTATCCAACTCTTAAGTAATTTTGATCACAGCAGTATTGCTCACATATGGAATGCACACACTTGGATGGAAACCAGCTGGCAATAGGGTTATCTCCAAAGAAGGACAGAAGAATGGCTAAATGAGGGAGACTGGGAACTAGCCACTCCCCACTTTATGATGGCATGCTAATGGCAGGAAGAGGGCCTGATATGATTTCAGCACAGGAACCTCAGGGAAGTCCTGGACAGGCGCTTGAGTAAAGTAAAGAGGAGGAATAAGGAGAAAGGGCTTGGAAATTGGTAAAAACACATACATCCAAGCTTGTATTATGTGATTATCTGAAGTATTTCAGGCCTGTTACCTTGTTGAAATCAGTAGTGTTAGAAATCATGTAATTGTGAAAGCAGGTCACTCACCTGTTTACTAGCCAACATTATGGATTGGAGGAAATCTTGAACCAGGGAATGGGAAAATGTAACTCTAGAGATGGCGTGGATGGGGGACCTGGGATCAGAGCAGCCAAAGATGCTACTGCTAAGATCCCTTTTCCAGTCCTGACACAATGTCCAGGAGGGTTGGGTTTATCCATCTGAAAGTGTTCTGAGTCAAATATGGGGAGAAACTGAAGTGATGGGAACATGGAAGGAGATAACTGACTAAGCTGGGCCACTGAGAATGAAGAAAGCAATTAAATCAGAAGCATGGGTGAAGAAAAAGATATAAGATTTGGAATGAGGTAGGAAAAATGGAAAGTAAAGAACAAGCCAAGGAACTACAGGGATCATTGGCAGCAAACATAAAAATGTTACAATTTGGGAAGAAAGAATCACCTTGCTGATACCTTTATTTTGGACTTCTTCTGGCCTCAAAACCTTTGGAAAATTTCTTTTGACACATCTTTGGACTTACTGTTCTTTCCTCAGGGATGTCCAGTCTGCTAATGAACCCATCAAATAGTTATGAAGGACTTTCTGCCTGAGTTTAAGAAGCTAAATCTTGTGAGGACCAAGATGGCAGCATAAGATTTTCCAAGGTGCCATTCTCCCACAGCATCTAATAAAAACTAATAAAGACATCGTCTCAAAACTGGAAAACAGTTAAAGGATTGCAGTAACTGGGCAAGTGCTGAATCGAGGAAACACAGTTTTAAAATGGTAGGAGAAGATCGTGGCACCCTTGCTTGCCTTTCCCAGCTTTTTTCCATGTGCAGTGGAGTGCTGGCCTGCAGTCCATTTGTGGGTCTTTTGTCCTGATTGGGAGGGAGGAGAGTTACTCCTATGCACATAGTGCTGTGCCTTCGTGTCAGTGCAGATCTTTTGGGTGGCAGCCTCGAAGATAGAACAGGCAACTCATCTCTGTTTTGCCTTCCCAAAATTTGTTTTGCAGGCAGAAGGAGCTTGCAGACAGCTAAAACACTGTAAGAAATAATTAAGTCAAAGAAACCTGGAGCAAAGGATTTCCTGCTTTAATGCATACAATAAAACACCTGGGAAAGGGGCAAAATCTGTTTCAAAGGTAGTAGAAGGACATTCAAATTGCTGAAATGAGGAATTTCTAAAGCAAAAAGCGACCACAAGCCCAGGACAAGAACACATAGAGGAGCCAGCCCTTTACTTTTGCCTCACCTGATCATCTTGATACGAGGGCTAGACTCTGAACAAAATCACTAGCCAAGTCAGAGCCAATTTGCAAAAACAGTGAAAGGTTTTTTTTTTTTTTTTTAAATTTTGCTTTGTTTGTTTTTGTTAGCTCCTGATACTCAAGAAAATCTTGGTCATATCTCTAGCTAGAAGCATTAAAGAACAGACAGCTCAGGGAATAAGTCCCTGAATTAACTTATTAAAATACTAAAATGTACATTCTGCAAAAAAAGATTACAAGACAAAAAAAGGGAAGAAGAAATGAAGACTACTCAAAGGACCAAGATAAAAATTCAAAAGCCACCAGTGAAAAAGGACAGACTGGACATACCAGGCAAAGACTCTTTTAAAAAATGATCTTTAATATACTCAGGGTGACACAGAGAAAGAATTAATGAATATCAGAAAAATTAAGAATGAGCAATATGAGAATCTCAGTAAAGATGTAGAAATTTTTAAAAGGAACCAGAAATATTGGAGTTGAAGCCCGCAATAACTGAAATGAAAAATTCTCTACAAAGTTTCAACAGCAGAATGGAGCTGGCAAAGGAAGGAATAAGAAATCAAGGGAAAATAATTGAAATTATTCAGCCAGAGGAGAAGAAAGGAAAAAGAATGAAAAAATAAGAATGAACAGAGCCCATAAGATCTGTTGGACACCATAAATTGTACCAACATACATTACTGGAGTTCTAGAAGCAGAAGAAAGAGCAAAAGAGAGAGAAGGAATATTCAAAGATAATGGCAGAACACATCTCAAATTTAACAGAAGACATGAATATACACATTAAAGAGTCCGTACAAGTAGACATTAAAAGAGTGATCGAAGTGTAACAAAGTATAATATTTTCAAAGACCAAATAGCAAAATGGCAGAGGAAAGTTCTGTATTGCTAGTAGTTACTTTAAATGTAAATATAATGTAAGTATAACTTTCCAGTTAAATGGCAGAGATTGGCAGAATGGATAAAAAAGCATGAACCAACAATCTGCTGTTTACAAGAGACTTATGTTAAATTCAAAGATACAAGCAGGTTGGAAGTGAAGTGATGGAAAAATTATACATACAAATAATAACTAGAGAGTTGGGGTAGCTATACTAATAGCAGATAAAATATATTTTAAGTCAAAAACTGTTGTGAGGAACAAAGAAGGTAGTTGTGTACTGACAAAGGGGATCATTCAATAAGACTTAAAAATGATAATGTATATGAATCATTCTCCAGGAAAGACCATATATTATATAACAAAATTACTCCCAATAAATTTAAAAGTATTGAAACTATATAATGCATCTTCTCTGATCACAATGGATAGAAGCTAAAAATCAACAGAGAGACAATTCATAGATATGTGGAAATGAAACAAAGCACTCTTAAACAACCCATGAAACAAAGAAGAAATCACAGAGAAATTAGGAAATATCTTGAGGCATATGAAAATTAGAAACTACCAAAACTAAGGGGATGCAACAAAGGCAGGCTGAGAGGAAAATTTACAGTTCTAGATCAAAACATAAGAAAATTTCAATTCAGAGAACTAACCACACACCTAGATGATCTGGAAAAAAGAAGAGCAAACAAACCTCAAAGCAAGCAGAAGGAAGAAATGCAAAGATTACAGCACAGACAAATGAAATAGAGAATAAAAATCAATACAAAGAATCAATGAAACCAGAAGTTGGTTCTTTGCAACAATCAATAAAATCAATTAACCTTTAGTGAGACTGAAAAAGGAAAAAGAGAAAGGACAAAAATAACTAAAATCAGAAATGAAAGAAGGGACATTACTATGACCCCACATAAATAAAAATGATTATAGGAAGATAATGTGAAGAACCATATGCTAACAAATTAGATAATTTAGATGAAATGGACACATTTCTAGAGACATGCAAATTATATATACTGACTCAATAAAAAATAGATCTGAATGGAATAATAACAATTAATAAAATGAATCACAAAAAACTCTCAATAATAAAAGCCCAGGACCAGACACCTTCACTGATTAATTTTACCGAACATCAAAAGACAAATTAACACCCATCTTGCTCAAACTCTTCAAAAAAATTGAAGAGGAAGGAATGCTTCCTAAATCACTCTAGGAGGTCATTCATTCCAATACCAAAGCCAGATAAAGTTACCACAAAAAAAGAAAATTACAGACCAATATCCCCTACACATATAGATGCAAAAACCTTCAGCAAAATTCTAGCATACCAAATCCAACAGCACATAAAAGAATTATGCACCATGATAAAGTGGGATTTATCCAAGATGTGCAAGGGTTGCCCAACATTAGAAAATTAATTGGTATAATATACCACAATAATAGAATGAAGAGAAAATACACAGCATCATCTCATTTCAATTGCCACACAAAAACCATTTGATTAAATCTAGCACTCCTTATTGATAAAAAACACTTAGAAAACTAAGAATAGAGAGAAACTTCCTTAACCTAATAGAGGGCATATATGAAAAACCTACAACTTACATCATACTCAATAGTGAAAGACTGAAAGATTTTCTTTTAAGATGAGGAGCAAGACAAGAATGTCCATTGTCACCACTGCTATTTGACATTGCATTGGAAGTTCTTGCAGGAGCCATTAGGCAAGAAAAGGAAATAAAAGGAAGTAAAACTTTCCCCATTTGCAGATGACTTGTTCCTGTATGTTTAAAATCCTGAAATATCCATGATGAAATTACTAGATCTAATAAATGAAATCAGAAGTGTTTCTAGGCACTAGTAATGAACAATATGAAGAGGAAAAAATGCATTTACAATAGTAACTGTAGCAGTTTGATATAATTGATGAATTCCAAAAAGAAATATTTGATCATGCTTGTAATCTGATCTGTACTTGGGCATGACTGAGTTAGGATTAGGGTGGGCAGGGACTCACAGATAAAAGGCATGGAGAAGAATAAAGTTGAGGGTTTCTGATGTTGGAGTTTTGATGTTGGAATTTGGGATGCTGAAGATGTAAACTGGAGCCCTGGGAAGTCAGCACACAGAGGAAAGAGACCCAGCCCCAGGAAGGAAGGAACCTTGAAGCCAGAGAAAAGCAAGCCCCAGGAATGTAGGAATCCAGGAAGCCTGAACCCTCACAAACGTTGGCAGTCATCTTGCTCCAAATAGACTTTGGTGAGGGAATTAACTTATGCTCTATGACCTGGTATCTGTAAGATCCTATCCCAAAGAAATACCCTTTATAAAGACCAACCAATTTCTGGTATTTTGCATCAGCACCCTTTTGGCTGACTTAATACAGTTACTAAAAGAATCAAATATCTAAGAATAAATTTAACCAAGGATAAAAGATTTGTATATAGAAAAGTAGAAAACATTGCTGAAACAAATCAAGGAAGACCTAAATAAATGGAAGAGCATTCCATGTTCATGAATTGGAAAACTAAATACTGTTACCATGTCAATTCTACCCAAAGTGGTTTACAGATTCAATGCAACCCCAGTCAAAATTCCAACAGCCTTGTTTGCAGAAATGGTAAACTTAATCATTAAATTTGTATGGATGGGTAAGTGGCCCCAAATAGGCAAAACCATATTGAAAAATAAGAATGAAGTCGTAGGTCTCACCCTTCCCAATCTTATAACTTATTACAAAGATACAGTAATAAAAACTGTGTGATATTAAGATAATGACAGATACACCATACAATGGAATTGAATTCAGAATTCAGAAATAAATCCTCACATCTATGGCCAATTAATTTCTGACAAGAATGCCAAGTTCACTCAATGGGGAAGGAATAGTCTCTTCAACAAGTGGTGCTGGGAAAACTGGATACCCATTTGCAAAATAATGTAGGTGGACCTTGTATTAGTCAGAGTTCTCTAGGGAACGAGAACTGACATGAGATATCTATAAATATTATGAGATTTTATAAAATTCTCTCATGCAACAATGGGGATGCATGGACCCAAATTCTATAGGGCAGGCTGCAAGTGAGGAATCCTGATGAAGGTCCTAGATGAGTTCACCAGGAGAAGTTGGCTGTCTGAGCAGAGATGGGAATTCTCTTTTCTGACTGCTGAAATCATTGATCCTTTTAAGACCTTCGACTGATTGGATGGGACCTCTCTCACTGCTGAAGGCAATCTCCTAGGTTGATTTTAGATGTAATCAGCCATAGATGCAATCAACTCACTGATGATTTAAGTCCATGAAATATCCTCACAGTACAATTTGGCCAGTACTTGCTTGAGCTAACAACTGGGCACTATTACTGGTCAAGTTGACACATGAGCCTAACCTTCACTATCAACTTGGAAGCCATACACTTCACCTTAAGCCATACTTAGTCTCTAAATAAAAACAATGGCAGGCTTTTTAAAATTTTTGACCTAACAATACTCAACTCTCCTGTGTACAACTGGAAGCACACTAAATCCCTCCAGAATAAGGTACAAGTCCTTGGGTAAAATTCACTCTTAAAACTGACAACGTATAACTTCAATACTGCAACATAAAGCTAATACAACTTATGTCACATGATAAAGGGATAAGATAGGGAAGAAAACAAGATATAAGTGTTATGTACATATACAAATACACTCATAACAAAACAAGGAAGAAATATTCATGACCATTACAGTCCTTATTTCTGTAACTGCTTACATAGTTATAATTCAGCTGCCCATGGTTCTTTCCCAGATGGGGTGACCCAAACCTTCATTCCTGACATTTCTTGGCCATTTTTAATCCTACCTGAATTATTTGTTGCAGTTTCCCATTGATTTTAATCACAGGGCACAGTAATACTAAGAGATGCCCTAAGGGATCTCCTGTATTCTAGACAAACTCTTTACTTCAGTTGTATAGTTTCAGTCCTTTTTCCCTTGGTAGTCGGAATCAATCACCTCATCCATTCCCTTCTTTGCCTGTTGATTGAGAAGCATGAGAAGCCCAAAGTGGCCAGGTGGCAGTCTTAACTTCCAGTTCAATGGAATCATTGTTGTGTTCCCTGGTGGAAGCACTCCTCCTTTTGGAACTAAGACCTGTAGACCAGTGGAGCTTGAGGTTGCAGGGATGAGAAACAAAATTTTCCTAGTGGATCACTAGGAGTAATAATGAGTGATGTCATTCCCATTTCCACCCCATTGATTCCTGGGCCCATGAATCCTGGCTAAGGGAGGAACAGCAACATAGAGAGTAGATGCTTATTTAGAGCATACACAAATTCCTGGAGAACATTGCTCCAGCCCTGCAAGGTGCTGACACCTAGTTGGCACCATAATTGAGTCTTCATAAGACCAGCCCATCATTCTATCAATGTAGCATCTTTAGGATGATGGGGAACATGGTAAGACCATTGAATTCCATGAGCACGTGAACATTTCTGCACATCATTTGTTGTGACAGGGTTCCTTGATCAAAAGCAAGTCTGTCTGACATACCATGATGGTGGATAAGACATTCTGTAAGTTCATGGATGGCAGTTTTGGCAGAAGCTTGTGTACAGGGAAGGCAGACCCATAATGAAGTATATGTCTATTCCAGTTAGAACAAATCACTACCCTTTCCTTGATGGAAGTGGCCCAATGTAATCATGGGAACATTTATTCTATGGCTGTCTCTCCTTCATATATTGCAAGCAGATAGCTTGTTTTCTAAATTTCACAGGTCTACAGCTAGAGGGAAATTTTGCCCCAAGACCATCTGCATGCCTGTAACTGATTTTGTTAAGATTTTGTACTTAGCATTGTTACTGAGATGACTTAAGGCTTTTTAAAATATTGTGATGGAATTAATGTATTTTGCATATGGAAAGAACATACCTTTTTGGGATCCAAAGGGTGGAGGGTGACAGTTTTACAACTTTTTGTGGATTCCACAAAAGATCATGTTCTTAAAGTAATCCATTCCTGGGGGTGGGGTGGGGGGGGCTTTTGATTGGATTGGATTCATTTGGGGGGTGTTTGATTGGACTGCTTAAGTGAAGTGTGACCCAGGGTGTTCTTATTCCTCTTGTCGGAGTCCTCCATAAAAGGTGGACTGAAAGTAGAGATACACAGAAAAAAGCAGCAGAGACAGATAAACCCTGAGAGGCTGAGGGAGAGATCCTGGAGGTTGGAATCAGCGGAGTACAGAGTCATGGAATGAGGCCTCTGAGAGGCTAAGAGAGAGACCTGGAAGAGTGGGAAGAGATGAGCAATATGCCGATTCCCACAGCTGTACTCAGGGAAATAGCATTCCTTGATGCCTTAATTTGGGCAGAGCTGCCATTATGCCCTACCATGTGCCTGACCTCCCACAGTTGACCTTCAGTGAGACAGCATCTGTGATGATGCCTTGTTTTGGGCATTTTTACAGTCTCAGAACTGTAAGCTTTCAACCTAATAAGTTCCTATTATAAAAACCAACCCATTACTGATATATTGCTCCCAGCACCTTCTAGCAAACTAAAACAGTCCCCTACCTCACACCATATTAAAAAAATTCAAAATATATCTAAGACCTAAATATAAGAACCCAAAGTATAAAGCTCTTGGAAGAAAACATAGGGAAACGTCTTCATGACCTGCACTAGGCAATGGTTTCTTTGACTGTACCAAAAGTAATAGAAACAAAAATAAAAATAGATGAACGGAACTCCATCAAAATTTAAAACTTTTGTTCATCAAAGGATTGCATTATGAAAGTTAAAGACAACCTATAGAATGGGAGAAAATACTTGGAAATCACAATATCAATAAGGGTTTCATAACCTGCATATATAAAGAAGTACAACAAATTAACAAGTAGACAAATAACCCAATTAAAAATGGGTAAGAGACTTTAATAGACATTTCTTCAAAGAAGATAGGCAGTTAGCCAAAAGGCAACTGAAAAGATATTCACCATCATTAGCAATTTAGGAAGTGCAAATCAAAATCACAGTGAGTTTCCATTTCACACCCACAGAAATGTTTACTATTAAAAAATGGAAAATAAGTTTAGGGAAGGATGTGGAGATATAGGAACATTGATTCATTGTTGGTGGGAACATGAAATGGTACAGGCATTAGGGAACACAATTTGGTAATTCCTCAGATAATTAAGTATAGAATTACCATATGAACTGGCAATCTCACTTCTTGTTATATACCTAAAAGAATTGAAAGCCAGGACTGGAACAGATATTTGCAAACCAATATCATTCCCAATTGCCAAAAGCAGGAAGCAACCCAAGTGGCCGTCAACAAGCAGTTCGGTATGGTTATGAATTCCAAAAATAGATGTTGGATTATGCTTGTAATCTGATCTGTACCTGGGCATGATTGAGATATGATTAGGGCATTGAGTCCCCACCCAAAGCATGGAAAAGAACAGAGTTGGGGGTTCTTAATGTTGGAGTTTTGTTGTTGGAGTTTGATGTTGAAGCTGGACCCCCAGGGAGAGAGACAGAGACGTTCATCTGATAGTCTACAGCTGGGCTTGTGGCGAAGGCAAAGCCTAGAAAGCCTTATAGTCTACAGCTGACTTTGTGGAGGAAACAGAGAAGCTGAGCCCAGAGGGACCCATGAGTCCTGAACCCTTGCAGATGTTGGCAGCCATCTTGCTTCAACATGTGAAAATAGACTTTGGTGAGGGAAGTTACTTATGCTTTATGGCCTGGCATCTGTAAGCTCCTACCCCAAATAAATACCCTTTATGAAAACCAACCAATTTCTGGTATTTTGCATCAGCATCCCGGTGGCTGACTAATACAAATGGGTAAACAAAACAATGGATTATTCAGCTGCAAAAATGAATGGAATTCTGATATGTGAGAGAATATGGATGAACCTTGAAGTCATCATGTTGAGTGAACTAGGCTGGAAACAGAAGGACAAATATTGTATGATCTCACTGAAATGAAATAATGATAATAAGCAAATTTGTAGAGTCTGAAACTAAAATACAGATTACCAGAGACTGGAGTATGGGTAGGGAATTGGGAGTGAAAGCTTACTGGGTATAGTTTCTGTTTTGGGGTGATGAAAAAGTTTTGGTAATGGATGGTGGAAATGGTAGCACAACATTGTGAATGTAATTAATATAATTGAATTATGTATTTGAATGTTGTTAAAAGGGGAAATTTTAGGTTGCATATATAGTAATAGAGTAAATTAAAAAAAAAACACATAGGCTCTAAAACACTAATAGTGAACCTTAGTGTAAACTATGGACTTTAGTTAATAGTATAACTATAGTATTGTTTTTCTTCAATTGTAACAAAGATACTACACTAATACAAAGTGTTAATAATAGGGAAAACTGCATGTGTGGGTGTTGGAATATCAGAACTCTATTTTCTGTGAACATACAACTTTTCTAAAATAATAATTAAACATGTGTTAAGGGATGACTTGGAAAATCTTTGGGGTTCAGCAGAAGGGAGCTAAGAATTCTTTGGCCTTGAATTTCCCTCAGACTGTAGATTTGAGTAAGGGTTTGGAAACTGAGATAAAGTGAAAAAATGACATTTTGTAATGTGGGAATTTTAATGGCATATTTATTAGTGGGTAATAGGATTCATGGGCAAGAAACTAGGAATGTAGAATGCTATTGAGGGGAGCTGAAGAAATAGACGTTGGCCAGGGAATGGTCAAGAGACTGAGACAATAAAGGTCTGGATCCTGAAGGATGGACTCAGTATCATCAGAGAATGGGACAATGGTGAGAGGATAGAAGGCCTGCATCCCACTGGTCTAGTCGACATTACAAGTCTGACACTCTGCTTCCTCAGCTGGGTTAAGAGCCCCGCACAGATCTTAGGGATCTGGGGGATTGAGGGGAACTGCATTCAGGTGGAAAGAGAAATTTCATCCCCCAGAATAGTCATCCAATCAAAATAAAATACATAGGTTAATTTTTAAAATTTTAGAGGTCATATTTTAAGAAAAGAAGTTAAAAGAAACAGGTGAAGGTAATTTTAATAATATATTTTTTTTACTTCAGTATATTATCATTTCCACTGGTAATCAACATAAAAATTATTATGGAGATGTTTTAAATTCATTTTTTTTCTTACTAGACCTTCAAATGCTGTGTTTTAGTCTTCATTTGCAGCACGTGTCCATTTGGATGCTAAATTTTTATCAGAAATTCTTGATGTATATTTTACGTCAAAAAATTTGCTGTTGGAAAATAGATTTTCATATCCACATTGCTCCAAACATACTAAACATTTTCCAGGGACTGAACTGAATAGTTTTTAAATTTAAATTTGCATTAATTAAAATTAAGCAAAACAAAAATTCATCTTTTCAGTAGCCCTAGCCATATTCCAGTGCTCAATAGCCACATGTGGCCAGTGGCTATACTGTACTGAACAGTGCAGCCTCAGAATATCTGGTAATGGCTAACATTATTAAACAATTGTTGACCATCGTTAGGGCTTATGTGCTTTTTTACTGAGATTAAGAGAGGAAAATTTGACTCCACCTTTTTTAAGAGAAAACTCTGAAAGCAAGAGATTGTGGGCATCAGGTGCTTCTTGTTTGGGAAAAGGTTGGGTGACACACGTATACCAGCACTGCCATAACCTTCCAGGAAAACATTCCTGTGCTTTCCTCTGATATTCTAATGACTCAGAAAAGTACTGCTCTGCCTTAAGCATTAAAATGCAAATAGAGATAACTTTATTATCAAATGATTCCCTCTATACTCCAGGTTCTTTTGCTAGACTGTGGGCTGTTGACAAGAGGCAGCTTAGAATTATCTTTGATTTTCATTACTTTTAAAAGCTTTGGCTTTTGTTCTTGCACCAATTAGTAAGCTTGGATAAAAGGAGATAAAAGGTGGAAAGGAGAAAGAACAGCATTGTGGTTAGTCTGATTTATAGTGTCTGCTCTCCTACCTGTATATAACTCATAAGCAATTTGTACATAAAGTTGATTGAGCTCTATGGGAATATTTAGCTGAAAGAAACTCTGAAAATGCCAACTATTTATTATCTTCATTATGATCATATAATTTGGTAATAACAGAAATGATTCAATTGATTTAATGGAACTCCGTAATTTCAAACAAGTCTTTAGAGTTATTCTTGGGAACTAATTTCTTGAATTTTTATATAACTTCGTGCCTGTTGTTTCATCTAGACACATTTTCAGATATTGTCCAGAAGCTGAGCTGTTCTGGTTTTCTTTAAAGGTAAAAACTATGTGACCTACATATGCAGCTTTACAGTTTAAAAAGAACCATTGCATATATTGCCTGTTAGTACTTGTAAAGTAGGTAAGGTCGGGTGATTGGCCCAATTTTAGAGATGAAAGAAATGAAGCCTAGAAATATGCAATTTAAGACTATAAAATTAGGAGATCTGTGCAAAGACCCCCACCTTCCTTCCTTCCTTGTTTCCTCCCTCCCTCCCTCATCCCCTTCCTCCCTTCCTCCCTTCCTCCTTTCCTTTTATTTTTTTACCACAAATTCCTAATTTCTAAATAATGTATTTTCTGGAGAAGCAATATAAAAGAGTGGCTAAAATCATAAGCTCTGACCCTGGTTCAAATCCCACTCTGCCACTTACTACCTGTGTGATCTTGGCCATGGCACCCTCAAAACCTCAGTTTGTCACTTATGAAATGGGAAAATAATAATTAAATTATATTTTTTAAGACATAAGCCTGAATGTGTGTTGAATACTTGATTTGTAGCTGAAGAATATTGACATTTATAAGAACTTACAGGATGAACGTTCATATTGTATACTAAAAAATAACTGAAAAAAAATAATGAGATTTTAGCATTAGGCATAAGCACTGCCTTGGCCTGCATAACTTTCGCACCACCTGGATACTTATTACCTCTCCCAATCTTTATCCCAAGCCTCTCTCTTACCTGCTACCTGATCATTTCACTAGCTTCTTTTCAATACCTTGAGCCTGCTAAGTTCTTTACCTCACAGAGTCTTTGTGTAGCAGGTCAGTTTGCTGAGAATGCTGCCCAATAAGCTCTTTGCTAGGTTCCTTTCTTCCTTCAGGCCTCAGAATAAATATCATCATTCAGAGAGGACTTTCATGACCATCCTCCAAGGAGACTCCCCTCATCTCCATAATTTTCTAGTACTAGGCTCTGCTGCTTCATCACAATTTTCTATTAATTTTATTAAAATTTTGTTAATAAATTTGTTTAAAATTGCCAAAGAAAATTTATGTAGATATTACAATTTGTTATTAAATCTTTATTGTTGACTGAATTCAATTCAGTATCCACTTGTCTATGTAAGATTTGCCCAGCAATATTCTAGGTACTGTATGTAGTGTGTGTTTGTGTATGAGCATGTCCAGTTTTGAATTGTGCTTTTACAGCCTAACATTTTACTGCAGAACTTTTTCCTGTTACTAAAAATACATTGGGAGTGGCTATGGCTCAGGCAATTGGGTGCCCATCTCCCACATGGGAGGTCCCAGGTTCATTTCCCAGTGCCTCCTAAAGAAGACAAACAAACAATGAGCAGACAATGAGCAAGACAATGAGCAAATAGCGAGCAGACAACAAGCAAAAACAAAAATTAACAAGCAAAGAGTGGATGCGGCTTAAGCAGTTGGACATCTGCCTCCCACTTGAAGTCTTGGGTTCAGTTCTGGGTGACTCCTAAAGAAGAAATGAGCAGACAATGAACAGACAACAAGCAGAAAATGAGCAAAAACAATGAACAAACAGGTGAGGGAGTCATCTCAGGAGGAGAAAAAATACATTCATAGGATTGTGAGAAGATGGCATCAGTTTAAGCAGAAAAGGCTCATCTTTTTCACAAAAACAATGGAGAAAGAGCCAAAAGCTGCCTGAGGGACTTACCTTGGAGGTCAAAGGACCAGGGCAGTGTTTCACAACTCCCAGGAGGATGAAGGACAGAGAGAGGAAGAACCTGAAACAAAAAACTGTGAGTTAATAAACCACTGTGAGTTACTAAATCACTCAGGAGCCCTTCCCACCCCCAAGATATGAAGTGGGGGGTGAAAGCCCTGGCTCATTGAAGCTGACTGAGAGGGCAGCAGACATCTTTCTCCCTGTCAGCTGTTACATGGGAAAAGGGACAAGGAGTCAGGGGCTTTTCCTCAATGAATTCAGCCAGCAGAGCCAGCTTTGTGTCTTAGCTCCAGCCAGACCAAAAGAAAGGAAAACTGAGAGAGCACACCTCCATGGAAAGGTGTGCCAACGAGCACTTCTGCTGGCCAATCTGGAACTGCATGGACAAAAA
Organism: Dasypus novemcinctus; assembly: GCF_030445035.2. Lineage (NCBI taxonomy): Eukaryota > Metazoa > Chordata > Mammalia > Cingulata > Dasypodidae > Dasypus > Dasypus novemcinctus. The sequence goes on along the minus strand of NC_080689.1, from coordinate 23,477,260 downwards.
CTGCAGTGGGATTTCTCTGTTCTCTAACTTCTGGGAGAAAATCTATGCCCCATTAGTGAGTCCCTAACATGACTTTGATACCTGAAGCTGGGAAATTTTAAAGACTTAGGATAAGTTGAACCAAATAGCAAAGAAGAGCTGTGAAAAAATAATAATAGGCAAGAGAGAGAATCTGACCATTAGAATAAATTCAACAACATGGTCAGATGCATATACATCAGCAAAAAATTACAAGGCCATACTAGGAAACAGGAAGAGATGCCCCAGACAAAAGAACAAATTCAATATCCTGAAGTGATACAGGATTTAAGATAATTAATCTATAGTAGTCTTGCAATTCTCCTAAATCAATTTAAAGAACTGAAAGAAAATATGACTAATAAAAAAAATAAAAGATATGACTCAAGCAGTTGTGTGCCTGCCTACTACATGGAAGGTCCTGGCTTTGTTTCCTGGTGCCTCCTAAAAGAGACAAGCAAGGCAGAGAGCTGATGCAATGAGCTGGAATGGCAAGCTGGTGCAATGCAATAACATAATGAGGTAATGCAAAGATCTGATGCAGTGAGAGGTACAATAAGGACACACAATGAGAGATACAACAAGCAGGGAATAGAGGTGACTCATGCAATTGGGCACCTCCCTCCCACATGGGAGGTTCCAGGTTCAGTTCCTGGTGCCTCATAATAGAAGACAAGCAGACACAGAGCAGAGAGAGCAGACAACCAGTGTAAACAATAAGGTGGGGGAATAAATAAATTTTAAAAATTAAAAAAAAAAGGGATATTAAGAAGATACTGGGTGAGCATTGAAAGCAATTTGAAAGTCTGCTAAGAAAAGTAACAGATCTTATGGGAATGAAAGACACAATGGATAAGATTAAAAATACATTAGAGGCACATAAGAGCAGATTTGAATTGCTTGAAGACAGAATTAGTGATTTCAAAGACAAAACATCTGAACTGGAAAAGATAGGAGAATAGAAAGAGAATAGAATGGAAAAAATGGAGGAGGGTCTCAGGGAATTGAAAGACAAAATGAAACACACACACACAAATAAGCATTATCAGTATCCCAGAAGGAGAAGAAAATGGAAAAGGGGCAGAAATAATATCTGAGGAAATAATGACTGAAAACTGCCCAAACCTAATGAGAGACATAAATATCAATATCCAAGAAGGACAATGCACCCCAAACAAAATAAATTAAATAGACCTACCCTGAGACATCTCCTATTCAGAATGACAAATATCAGAGATAAAGAAAAGATTCTGGAAGCAGCAAGAGAAAAACAAGGCATAAATTTGATAGGATTAAGTGCCAAGCTTTCATCAGAAACCATGGAGGGAGAAGAAAGTGATATAATAGATTTAAGGGATTGAAAGTGAAAAACTGCCAGCCAAGAATTCTATATCCAGCAAAACTATCCTTCAAAAATAAGGGTGAATTCCAACAAACCATAACTGATAGACTATGTTACCAAAAGACCAGAATTATAAGAGATAGTAAAGGGAGCGCTGCAACCTGAAAGGAAAAAAAACAAGGGCAAGAGTCTTGGAGAAGAGTGTAGAAATAAAGACAATTAGAAAGTGTAAATTTAAGGTAAAAACATAGACAATAGTATGGTATGACAACAGAAAGCCAAAAGTCAAAATGAATGAAGTAAGTAATGCCTTTAGAGTAATAACATTGAATGTTAATGGCTTGACCTCTCCCCAATCAAGAGAAATGAAATCAAGAGCAAAAAGCAATGAAATAAAGATGAAATCAAGAACAAAAAAACAATAGAATCAACAAAATAAAAGTTGATTCTTTGAGAAGATCAACAAAATCAATGAACCCTTAGCTAGACTGACAAAGAAAAAAAGAGAGAAGCTGCAAATAAATAAAATCAGAAATGAGAGGGGGGAAATTACCACTCATCCTACAGAAATAAGAGAGATCATAAGAAGATACTATGAACAACTGTATGCCAAAACACTAGAAGATATAGTTGAGATTGACAAATTCCTAGAAACACATGAAACATCTACACTGAACCTAGAAGAAATAGATCTCAACAAAAGCCACAAATGAAGAGATTCAAAGAGTCATCGAAAACCTTCTAAAGTTGAAAAACCCAAGATCAGATGGCTTCTCAGGTGAATTCTACCAACCATTCAAAGACAAGCTAATTAGTACCTATCTTGCTCCTATTTCAAAAAATTGAACAGGAAAGAATGCCATGAAATTTATTCTACGAAGGCAACAACACCCTAATATCAAAACCAGATAAAGATACTCTGAACAAAGAAAATTTCAGACTAATATCTCTAATGAATATAGATGCCAAAATCCTAAATGAAATACTTGCAAACTGAATCCAAAAGCACATTAAAAGTATTTACGTCGTGATTAAGAGGGTTTTTATCTCAGGTATGCAAGGGTGGTTCAACACAAGAAAATCAATTAGTGTAATAAACCACATTGGCAAATTGATAAATTGATAGAGTGAAGAACTTTCTTCAATTTATCAATGTGATTTATTAATGCTGAAAAGGCATTTGACAAAATACACTATCCCTTCTTGATAAAAACATTCCAAAAGATAGGAATAGAAGGAAGCCTTCTCAGTATGGTACAGTGCATATATGAAAAACCCACAGCTAACAATGTACTCAATGGTGAAAGACTGAAAGCTTTCCCACTGAGATCAGGAACAAGACAAAGATGACCACTGTCACCATTATTCAATATTGTGCTAGAAGTTCTAGCAATTAGGCTAGACAAAGAAATAAAAGGCACCCAAATAGGAAAGGAAGAAGTAAAACTATCACTATTTGCCAATGACATGATCCTATATCTAGTAAATTCTGAAAAATCTATAACAAAGTTACTAGAATTAATAGACAGTTTCAACAAAGTGGTGGGATACAAGGTTAATAAGCAAAAATCAATAGCATTTCTCTACACTACCAATGCTCAAGCTGAGGAGGAAATCAGAAAAAATAATTTCATTTATAATAGTAACCAAAACAATCAAATATTTAGGAATAAACTTAACCAAGGACATAAAAGATCTGTATTCAGAAAACTACAAAATATTGCTAAAAGAAACTGAAGAAAACTTAAATAAATGTAAGATTGGAAGACTAAATATCATTAATATCACTAAATATCATTAAGATGTCAATTCTACCCAAATTGATTGATATATTCAATGCAATCGCAATAAAAATTCCAACAACCTTTTTTTTTGCAGGAAATGAAAGCCAATAATCAAATTTATTTGGAAGGATAGGGTGCCCCTAATAGCAAAAAATGTCTTACCAAAGAAGAACCAAGTTTGAGGACTCTCATGTCCTGACTTTAAAGCATGTTACTTAACTACATCAAACAATGTACATAAAAACATCATGGCACTGGCATAAGGGCAGACAGATAGACCAATGGAACTGAATTGAGAACTCAGAAATCTACCCTCACATCTACAGTCAAGTTATTTTTGATAAGGCTGTTAAGCCCATCCAGCTGGGCCAGAACAATCTATTCAACAAATGGTGCTTGGAGAACTGGATGGCCATAACCAAAAGAAAGAAAGAACTTTATCTCACACCTTATACAAAAATTAATTCAAAATGGATCAAAGATCTAAATATAAAAACAACTATAAAACTCTTAGAAGGAAATGTAGGAAAACATCTTCAATATCTTGTGGTAGGAGGTAGTTTCTTAAACTTTACACCCAAAGAACAAAAGAAAAAATAGATAAATAGGGCCTCCTCAAAATTAAACACTTTTGTACCTTAAAGGACTTTATCAAAAGGGTGAAAAGGGAGCCAACTAAATGGGAAAAAATATTTGGCAATCTCATATCTCATAAGGGTTTAATATATAAGGACATCATACAACTCAATAATAAAAACAACAAACTATTTGACTGAAAAAGAGGCAAAAGACTTGAAAAGACAACTGTCCAAAGAAGAAATACAAATGACGAAGGAACACATTAAAAAACATTCAACATCATTAGTGATTAGGGAAATGCAAATCAAAACTACAATGAGATATCATTTCATACCTATTAGACTGGCACTATTTAAAAGCAGGAAAACTGTAAATGTTGGAGAGGATGTGGAGAGATCGGAATGCATATTCCCTGATGGTGGGAATGTAGAATGGTACAGCCACTATGAAAGACTTTTTGGCAATTTCTAAGGAAGCTGAATATAGATTTGCCATGGGACCTGACAATACTGTTGCTAGGTATATACCCAGAAGAATTGAGAGCAGTGTCACAAACACACATCTGTACACAGATGTTCATAGCAGTGTTATTCATTAGAACCAAAAATTGGAAACAACCCAGTAGTTGAACTGATGAATGGATAAAAAAATTGTGGAGTACACACACGATGGAATATTATATAGAAGAAAGAAAAAATGAAGTTGTGAAACATATGGCAACATGAATGAACCTGGTGGACATTATGTTGAGTGAACAAGCCAGATACAAAAGGACAAATATTGTATGAGTGCACTATTAAGGACAAATATTGTATGATTGCACTATTATGAACTAAATATATTATGTGAAATACGAATATGGGTAAAATTGCATATATAAGGCTGTTTTTCTTTGAAGCTGAAAAATGCAGGTTAATACCACAAAAAGTATCAGGCAAAAACTTTAAATGAAGGAGAGTAGACACAGTACTACATATTGTATGATTCCATTTATATAAAATGTAAATATAAATCAATTTATGAAGATGAAATTAGATTAGTGGTTATGTAAGGCTGGGGAAGGAATGCTAGGGGGTGTGGAGTCTTTCCTTCTGGACTAATGAAATTGCTCTAAAATTTTTTAGATGATGAATGTACAACACTGTGATTACATAAAAGCCATTGATTATACACTTTGGATAGATGATATGGTGTGTGAATATATCTCAATAAAACTGCTTAATAAATAAATAAATAAGTAAATAATTGTGCAAGAATAGCCAGAAATAGCAGCTATGTAGAGCAGGGCAGACAGAGATTGAGAGGTAAGGAATTTTCTTGTTTGGTTGTCTCTTTTTTGTTTATCATTATTTTTGAAACAATGAAAATGCTTTAATAATGATTGAAGTGATGAATACACAACTATGTGATTATACCAAATACCATTGATTGTATATTTTGGATGAATTGTATGCTTTATTAATATGTATTAATAAAAATTGATTTGCTTTTAAAAAGATACATTTATAACAACCTTTCCATGTTTGTCATTGATTGGTCACATGGAATATAAATGCTCATTCCACCATCTGTGTTTTATTGTATATATTTGTTTGCTTTCTAAAAAATAAAATTCTATTGATGTATATCATTTGTACATGATCATATATAAACAGTTAATGTACAGTAAAATTTGAGAATTTATAAAACAAACATGCATATCATCATACAAGGCTCCCATACATCTCCCCTCCACCAACACCTTGCATTGTTGTGAAGCATTTGTTGCAAACTATGAACAAGCATTGTCAAAATATTTATACTTATAGTAATATTTAACCCACATCTTACATTTGTTATATTTTCCCCCCAAACTACCCAATTATTAACAGCCTATATTAGTGTTATATATTTGTTATCATGCAGGAGAAAACGTTCTCATATTTGTTCTCTTAACCACAGTCCATCATCTACTTCTGGATTCCTTGTATTGTACGGTCACATGCTTTATACAATCCATTCAAACTGTACATTTAGTGGCTTCCATTTTTTATCACAGAGTTGTGAGGGACAGAGTGCTATTATCACTGCAATTTTAGAATGTTTTCATTACTACAGAAGGAAAAATTCCATATCCCCTTACACTCCCCTATTGTTGTCTCTTAGTATTGAACAAATATCTTCTTGCAATTGTTGCAAAATATAACAATAGCTTTTTAAACTATTATCCATAAGGTATATTAGTTGTAATTTTCCCACATATCACCATATTCTTAACACTTTGTATTATAAAAGAGCATTCTTATATTTATACTATTAACTGCAATCTTCATATACCGCTGAAATTGCTGTTATAAATAACCTATTCTCTAGTTTCCTTTCAAGTGATATTTATTTCCACAGAATGTCCCTTTCAGCCACAATCACATTTATAAATCAGCTGTCTTAGTTATACTTATTATAATAACTCTCAGCTCTATTCATTTCCACACTTTTACAGTTAACTTTATTAACAATGCTAAATACATTAACATCACTTTCCATTCTCAACTCACCTTCTAAATCCTAGTAACCTATACTCTAGAGTTTACCTCTGGAAGTTTAGTCATCATATTTAGTTTATATTAGTGAGACCATACAGTATTTGTTGTTTTGTGTCTGGCTTATTTCACTTAACATAGTATACTCTAGTTTCTTCCATGTTGTCATGTATATCCAATTTAATTTCTTCTTACAGTTGAATAGTATTCCATTGTGTGTATATGCCACATTTTGTTTATCCATTCATTGGTTGATAGACACTTGGGTGGGTTCCATAGCTTAGCAATTGTGAATAATGCTGCTTTGAACATTGGTGTGCAACTGTCATTTAGCGTCCTTGCTTTCAGTTCTTCTGAATATATCCCTAGTAACGGGATTGCCAAATCATGCATCAATTCTATATTGAAAACCATTTAAAGAAACATTGAGGGAAGCAGACTTGGCCCAGTGGTTAGGGTGTCCGTCTACCACATGGGAGGTCCACGGTTCAAACCCCGGGCCTCCTTGACCCGTGTGGAGCTGGCCCATGAGCAGTGCTGATGTGTGCAAGGACTGCCGTGCCATGCAGGGGTGTCCCCACGTAGGGGAGCCCATGCTCAAGGAGTGCACCCTGTAAGAAGAGCCTCCCAGTGTGAAAGAAAGTGCAGCCTGCCCAGGAATGGTGCCACACACATGGAGAGCTAACACAACAAGATGATGCAACAAAAAGAAACACAGATTCCCAAGCCACTGACAACAACAGAAGTGGACAAAGAAAACAACGCAGCAAAAAAACACAGAGAACAGACAACCAGGGTGGGGGGGTGGGGTGAAGGGGTGAGAGAAATAAATAAATAGATAAATCTTTAAAAAAAAAGAAAAAAGAGACATTGATATGAACATGTTTATATATAAATCTCTACTTACACCTTTGATTACATATTTAGATTATGCAGTACTACAGGAAGTGGAATTACAGAATTAAAGGGAATAAACTTTTTTTAAAAAAGATTTTTGCTACATGTTGCTAAGTTTATTTCTGGAGACATTATTACAATTTATATTCCTGTGAATAATGTTTGATAACATCTGTTTCAAATACCATGAGAATTGCTGAATTTATTCTTCATAATAATGCAATTAAATAGGCAATGAATGGCATTTCCTTATTGTAACTCGCATTTATCTGATTATTCAGGAGTAATCATATTTCCATATGTTTTTTAGATATTTGTATTCCTTCCTCTAGCAATGGTCTTTTTATGCATTTCCTATCTTGGTTCCATGTTTTTCTTATTACTATGTAAGACCACTTTTATATTAAGAATAATTATATATAAGAATGATGTCAACAATATTGAAAATATTTTTTTCCAGTTTAGTGTTTAATTTTTAATTTTGTTTTATTTTTGGTGGATATAATTTTAAACTTTTATACAATCAGGTTGACAAAGCTTTATCTTTATTTTTCCACTGCTTTTATTTTTAGAAGATTCTTCTATATTCCTAGATCAGTTAACTATGTACTGAAATTTTCTCTGCCGTATTTTTAATTTTTTCCCCATTTATTTAACTCTTGAGGTCTTCTAAATTACACATTGGCATTCAGTGTCACCTGATATATTCTAATATGTTCTTTTCCTTAAAAAAAAAAGAATTTTGAAAGAATTATTTACTGAATAATCGGTCTCCTCCCCACTGGTTTACAGTGTTTTCTTTATCACATAGTCTATTTTCTTTTATACAAGAAGGCTAGCTGGGAACCTACAGAGGTATGGTATTTCTGTAGGTTTATATCTGCAGATATAAATCAGATTTCAATATCTACTAAGACAATATCTCCCTTTTTGCTCTCCTTTTTCAAAATTTTTTCATTTATGGTTACTTGTTTACACTTCCAGATAAATAAATACCATCGAATTAACTGTGGTAGGTTGGCTAGTGGCCCCAAAAGATAAGAGGGCCCTAATCCTTAGAATCTGGAAATGTTACCAGATGTGGTTGGATTAAAGGTCTTGAGATGGGCTTATTCTAGATTTTCTGGGTGGGCCCTAAATATAGTCACATTCACTTATAAAGGGAAGCACAGGGAAAATCGACTACAGAGGGTAAGACCATGTGAAGACAGAGCAGAGAGATTTGAATGAAGAAGCTATACTCTGACCTTGAAGCTGGAGGAAGGGGCCCTGGGCCAAGGAACGCAAAGAATGCAGCTCTAGAAGCTGCAAAAGGCAAGACAGTGTCTGCTAGAGTCTGAGAAGGACACATGGCTTTGCTGACACCTTGAAACTAATTTCAGATTTCTGACCTCCACAACTATGAGAAAAAATGTGTGTTCTTTTTTTCCTAAGATTTATTTTTTATTTCTCTTCCCTTCTCTGCCACCCCTCCTCCAGTTGTCTGCTCTCTGCATTCATTAGCTGTGTGTTCTTCTGTGTCCACTTGTATTCTTGTCAACGGCACTCAGAATCTGTGTCTCATTTTTGTTGTGTCATCTTGCTGTGTCAGCTCTCCATGTGTGAGGCACCACTCCTGGGCAGGCTGTGCTTTTTTCGCACTGGGCGGCTCTCCTTACGGGGCACGCTCCTTGCGTATGGGGTTCCCCTACATGGGGGACACCCCCAGCGTGGGGGACACCCCTGCATGGCACGGCACTCCTTGTGCATATCAGCACTACAAGTGGGCAAGATTCACCACATGGGTCAGGAGGCCATGGGTTTGAACCTTGGACCTCCCATGTGGTAGGTGGACACCCTATCCATTGGGCCAATCCGCTTCCCAAATGTGTGTTCTTTTAAGTCACCATGTTAGTGGTAATTCATTATAGCAGCCATAGGAAACTAATACATCCGTTTAATTAAAAATGCTCATGAGATATTTATTTTTGAATTTTCATTACTGCCATCCACACACTTTAAAAAGGAATTAATGTATTTAAATAGTCAATACTCTGAAGAAAATATATTTACTCTTTTTGAGCAAAATTTTGTTATCTTATGAGACATTTTTTGTCACTAATATTTCCAATAAAAGGTGTGTTTATTTTTCAGAGAATCAGCAGCAATTTTTATAAAGCAATTTTCTTGTGGATAAACATAGAGGGAAATGTATGTCATTAAGACTAGCAGGAACTGGGGATTTAACAGGTCAACCTCTGCAATATTATATGAGATGCAACTATTTGGTTCCTTTAAAAAGATTGATTTAAAGAAATAAACTCATGATTTCCTCCAAATTATCTTATTCTTTTGAAATGCTCTTCTGTGAATGGGTTTTGACAGATGATGAATAAATAGAAATATAAAGCTGTATCTTGCTAAAATACTATTTAAAAATTTTTTACAACTTTGGGTCAGAGTTAAAATACTGAAATCATATTTTTCATGAAGGTATTGTAAGTCTGAGGTTCCTAGACATTTTATACATACTCATCTTCTCTGGTAACTATTTTACATTTAATTATTTTTATTTTGATAATCAAGTTAACTATTTTAATGCAGACATTACACACTAATTCTTTATGTTTCAGAAGTACGTCCAGGAGGAAATGCTGAAGTGTCGGAGGGTACTTATTTACTCACAGATCTTTCATATGGCTTCATGAGACATTTTGGATAAGTGGTTCTAGTAGGTCCACATCAGAATCAAATGTGAAACCTTGAATAAATGCTGGGGCCTCATTCTTCATCAGGTGTTCCAGGAATGGGTCAGACTGTATTTTTAAAATATATTTTTATTACAGAAGTTGTGAACTTAACAAAATAATCACAGACTCTGTATTTTTTAAAAGCTCTGGAAGTAATTAAGTATGCACATAAGTTTACTCACCTTGGGTTCTGTGGTAAACCCACAAGACTTAAGTATTATCCTGAATTGGTGAGAAACCCCAAAGGCCTGCCATGTGTCATCTTGCTGAGGTCACTATGTGAATGTACACCATCCCCTTCGATCTGATAAGAGAATCTAGCCACTTTCCCATTGCCAGGAGTTCTTCTCAGGGATTTCTTCTGTATAGCAAAACTTAAGGGTAACTCAAAATATTTAATCTGATTTTACTTGAATTTATGAGACACATTTTAAAGCAATGTGATGTTCATGAATTGAGAATTAAGAGTTCTCTGGAATATCTCTTTCAAATGTCAAAGGTATATTGCATCTAGTTTAAGTTAATATTGTGATTATAAATTCAAAGGGAAAATAGATGTTCTTATCAACAGTCATAGTAGTCATGGGGGAAGGAAATATGCCATCTTTTTTTCTGAGTTTCTAATCCTATATCTTCTTCAATGAACTCTGTGAACCCAGCCTGCTCCTAAACGATTTCTAACATCCTCCATTTTCATGGTAACTTTTCAATTTTCTGATTGGGAAATACTTGCAATTATTTAGCGCCTGAATATTATAGGTTCTATTGTTCTTTATTTTATTTAAAAATATTTTTCTATATGGCTCTTCAAAGCTGAGATTATTAGACCTCCTATACAGTGCTGAGACTATCATCAGGCACATCTTAAGTGCACAAAGATTATATTTTGAATTTCAAATTATAATATTGAAACTTTTTCTTAACACAGAAACTGATCTTATCAGTTTCAACTATCCCTACTGTCACTTACCTATAGTTTTGCTTTACAGTTAAAAAATTTAGGAAGACGAAAGAAAGTGACCACTTTCCATATGCAGTTGGGCCTCAAAACTATGATTTCAGTTTTGGGGATTTGGATAATAGCCTTTTTTTACAGGAATATACTTCAAAAACTTCTGTATCCTTCTGGAAACAGGAAAACCAAATCTTTTAAGTCAGAGTAATATATTTCTGGTGTGTACATTCATATTTATGTCTGTATTCTGTTTATATGTGTGTGGGAAGGTTAGAGGAGAGCTTCCCTTTACTATAATTATCAAAGCAATGATTACGTGGGAAACACAGCAGGTATGAGTCAAGAAAATTTAAATCCAGGTAAAATGCATTAATGCGACAGTAATACGTCATCTGTGTGCATGATTTCTTGACAACACTGGCTGAATGTAATAGTTATCATAAATTCAATGATTGTTAGAGAAATGGCGTCATAAATGTGCCCCTATACCTTTGTGAAAGTGGAATTAAAATGTCTTTACAGAATACAACATTCTTCTCATTAAACTTCACAGAAGGGCTCAGTGAAAACAGGCTTTCAACACAAGTTCCCTTCCCCTTATCTTCTTTTCCAGCTGCTCTGATTCTCCTAAAAATCAAGTTCTTTTTGTGGTTTCTGTTAATAGGTAATAAGACCAGTGACTTAAATCACTGATTACTCTCTCTCAGCTTTCAAACCACTCTAGCATGCCTCTAGTTAAAATAATGATTGCAGTGATAAGTCGAGGCAAGAGGATGATAATTTTATACATTAATGCTCATTAAGCTTTTTAGATTTACATTAACTCTTGAAATAATAAAAAGTGCTAACAGTAGAAGAAATACTTATGAATACCTGAAATGTATGTATACCCTTTAGCCTGATGAGAGTTCTACACAGAGCTTGTTGAGATTCATTCTGGTATAGCAAAACATGTATTTCTAGTACTGGTAACTCATAACCTTAGATTACCATGGTGTTCTTGTATTGGATTCTCAAAACGTTATATTTTGATCAGGTCTACTAGCTCTGCTTTTAGTATACTTCAAGGGAAATTCACTTGAATTTATAAGGCAAGTTTTTAAAATAATCGGAAGTCCCTCCTTCTCCACCGTCTTTCTTCTCCCACAGTCACACAAATGCTTACAGACACACATATTCACTACCTCTGTCCATGGAGTGTCAGTGACCTCATTACTTGCACTGACATGTCTAGTAACAACTCTGACATAGAAGAAGATGTATATTCTTTTTAATTGGGAATAGCTAGGTTTTCAAATTCTTTGGTGAATCATTACTTAGGATAAAGTCACTTTGGAATCAATTAAATATGAACCTTTGTCACATCAGTATGCACAGAAAAGCATTTAGGTTATTAAAGATCCTTGGCCTCTAAATATTTGACTACTTAACTGTACCAGGCATTTAAGAAGCCTTATTAGCTTTTTCGTACATCCAGGGGTGGCAGCATGAAAAAGTAAATAAAATTAAGAGAAAATGTAATTGCCTCCAAACAAATGTTCCCTCATCACTGACATGGATTGTCCTAAAATCTAAGGTACTGTCATTCTCTCTCCAGTTCTCCATACCTTCCCCTGCCAACTTTTGGGACTTCCTAAGCTGTTTCCATACTGTAGTGTCTTTTCGTAACCAAGTAGGAGGCTCAGAGAAGTAATTTAAGGAATTTAATCTCTAGGAGGTTACACAATGTGCAAGTGACCATGTTGGGATTAGATTCCAGGTTTGTCTAACCTCCAAGCACTTTTCCTTGACCGCTAAACCAAAACGGCTTCCCAGTCAGGTTCCCTAAGGATCTGCAAAGAGATTTCTTTAGGAACTGTTTAACACTTGAGTGAATAATTAATAACTATTTTTTGCCTAGACAAAAAGTGAAAACTTTCTTAAAGAATCCCCTTTGCTCAAACTGTTTATAATTCATAATTTTGCCAGTTCTAATGGAGCTTTCTTGTCCCTAAGTACCTGATGCTTCAGTGGAATCCAATTCTTTAATATTTAAAAATTGTAACATAGATCTGTATATTGATAATCATATCAGACCTTGTGATGTTCAGGTAAACTGTTCAAAACATTTACCTGTGCTTTATTTGGATGACATTTAAAAACATGCCATGTCATACATGTTCTAGTTTTAAAGGGGAAATCATGTTCTTTAATAAACTGAAACAGGTGATTATAAAAAAATGAGATGCTTTTCTTTTTCTAACAGCATAATATTGACCATTGACAGTCATTAGGGAATGGCTAATGGCCAAAAGAAACATGGAAAAAAGGATCAAACCAGAAAATTGAGTTGTAATAGAAAGGAAAGATATCCTATAACAAAACTAAAAAATGCACTTTGATGTATTTGAAAAGATGTTCTTCCCAAGCTTGTGATTCTATGACTCCCCCTGCCCCCAACTGCTGCCCCCGCCAACCAGTGTCTAGTGACTGTTTTCTTTAATGTTACAAAAATTATTTAATTTCAAAGAATATAAAATCTATATGTACATTAATCTATGATTTAGCACTGAAATTTGGGGATTTGCTGCTGTTCAGAAAGTCCCTCCATGGTCTCAGCTTTGATAAATCATGGCTAATAACTCATAACCGTGTCAAGACTGCTATGCTAAGGCTTTGAGAGAGCTATGCTTGGATTTTCACTCAATATCCCGTCCTCTAACTTGCTTTCGATCTGCAATATCATAAAGCTCAGGTATAGAGCTGTTAATATCTTGCTCACTTTTTCCTCATCTTTCTCCCCTCAATGTGCAGTTTGCGTCAATTTTGTACCTTCTAGGGCAGCCACACGTGTTAAACTTTCATGCGGTTTAATCCCTGGGTTCCTAATTCATTGCTGTTTGGGGACTCTTGTGGTATCTGACAATCTTATTGAGTCCAGGTGGAGGAGAGAAATAACTTTGTCTGAGACAAGGTATGAGCAGAAGGGGTGAGAATGTTTCAGGTCAGTCAGAGTTTGTAGTAAGGTAAAGTGAGGAGAAGTCTGCTCAAATATTTCTGAGGAGTACAAGGCAATATTATGACTTACGGTGAAGACTTGGGAAAGCAAGTCTGAAAGGGATTTTAACATATGCAAAAGCCGCTGCAGGGAATATGAAGGGGATGATGTACCCCTTCAAACAATAATGGGCAGCAGCCCCCAAGCCCCGAGACCCAGGCAGCCCTTGCAGGTTTACGTTTTGAGCCAGGGTGGCCTTTCAGGACAGATGCTATTGATTGATAAAGCTGCTTCTGGGCTACCAATGCTTAACCATGCCCAGATGTTAATTTTGGAAGCTGAAATATCATATTTTTCTTATTTACGTTTTTCTATCATGTTAAATATATGTGCTACACTATTTTCCCACAGACTACAGAAAAAGCTCTGTTCATTCTGAGTTTTCAAATAAACTCTGGCACATTAAGGAATTGAGCACTATGGATATTGAAGGGAATAATATAGAACTACATGTATGTACACAAGAAGATTTCAGTGCGGTGTTAAATCAGATTGTCACAGACTATCCATAATATGATTCCATTGCTGTAAATGAGCAATGATTGAAATATATCCCTGAACAATTACTAGGATCAAAGTTTACAGGGTGCATCTCTGGAAAATGAACATGGCTTCAGAACGGCACGTGCCTTGTTTCTGAGGCTGAATGCCTTACCTCACTTGAATGATGCTCATAAAGTGAGAGGCTACACCTCTCAAATAAATCACATATCAACAGCACTCTGGACTAAGTGTGTGCAGTCCAGTTTAGAGATTGAGGTCTGGCCTGCTGTGGCTTTATTTGGAAAACTCAAACTTTATCTAAAGCTGGAAAAGCCCACAATCCTTACTATTAGTGAAACATAGTGGGTGGAGAGTATGGGGGAGAGTATGGGATTAGAAATGAGTAGTGGATTAGGTTATTAAAGTCAATGCTCAAAAGAGGAGTTGGAAGGAGTCCCAGTATCCCTCTGAGGTTGGGTGCCACACAGATGAGGTCCTGGGAGTACCAAGTTAGGCAGGTGCCCCACCTCATTAGAATGCTTCTGCAGTCAACCCAGGGCTTAGGGTGGGACCAAAAGCTTACGCTGCCTCTGGGATGGTGATGTTGATCAAAAACAAAAGCCCTGGGATCACCTTGTAATAACCCTTCAATACCTTGTAGACCACAGTGTGGGACATGTTAAGAAATGAACAAGGGGAATTCTGTTTCCAGATTTGGTAATTCATGCCAAACCCTCTTGTGATCTAGCTCAACTAGATAATAGATGAAACATATCTTAAGATACTGCTTGAAAGGACCAAAGAGATAAAATAACTACAACAACCACGATAACAACAACTAATGATGAATTTCCAAACCAGAACCCCGGGGAGAACAGAGGCACAGGGAATAAAGCCAGGCATTTGGGGATATGTTATCCTTTAAGGGAATGTGCTGATATTGCGAAGACAGACAGGCCAAGAAGCTAACTAGCCCTGTTAAAAGAGATTGTGTAGAGATGCCAGATAAATATAAGATGTCCAGGTATAGCTGAAATTTAGATAAACAATGAATGATTTTTCCATGTTAGTATGTCCATGTGATAGTTTGTTTAAGGTGGGTGAAGAAAAAACCTAACATCCCACGGAAACCCAGAACATCTGGAAGGCATAATATAAACCAAATCAATAACGTTTTGGTATGCTAATTGATATGTAAGGCTTTGATCTGTGTTATACCAAAACTTTATACTGATAATTTATTACAACAACCACATGTTTTATTCTTCTTTACTAGTGTGAAAGGAAAGAAACAATTTCAAAACATGCAAACAAAGTGGCTCATCTGGCAGAAAAAGGAGGAAGAATTGTTAGGATAAAAGTTTCTGTGCTGCTTTTTCCTGTCTTCCATTCCTTACCATGCCAACACACACACACACACACACACACACACACACAAACACACACACACAATGTGATGAGGAGAGAAAGAAAACCAGATTTTCTCTTGTCATTTGGAATGATCTAGGTGTAGGGCAACATGTATAATTCTACAAGTGGAAAGCTAGTGGAAGTACTCCAGTACCAGAAGGTGTGAAAGAGCAGAAGAAATGGCTGTGTGGCATGTAGAGATAGGAGAAAGAAGAGATAGGAGGTTCCTCTAATTTCATTGTGGAATGGAGGAGAGCCAAATGTTCCTTTATCCCTGAGTTTGATGTAAAAGCTGCTTAGAGAAGGGCCAAGAAATTGCAGAAGTGTAGACACATGAGAGTCATAACCTCATAGTAGATGTGAGGAAAGATTAACCCAAAGCAGGGATAGTGAGGGTATGTGTTGGAAATCTCCCAGGAACCCTATTCCAGGAAACACCTACTGGGCTGGAAGTTGAGGAAGCTTGAAGAAGGGTGAGCACAGAGAAGAGGGGCATATCTGCAGAGTCTTCTTGCCCAACGTTGGCCAAGGCTTAAAAAAAAGTCTCTTCTTTCTCACTAACCCTATTAAACAGCAGGCTTGCAAGCTCATAAGGATACAGTAAAAATCAGAGAGCAATCAAGTTAGAGAAAAAACCTGGGAATAAATATTAAACTCGGATATGACTGAATCATAAACTTGAATTGATCAAGAAATCCATGCATTGGAATGAGAGAAATCCTGAAATCTATCTGAATAAAATATTCACATCAGGTAGGCTTGGGTTTTCGAGCCAGTATGAATTGATGTATAAAAATAAAGAAAATATACTTTCTTTATTTTTTACAATTAAAATTCTTTACAATAAAATTGTTCTCATATTAGCAGATGTTTAGAAAGAAAACCTGAGGGAAAATCATTCCAAACTGCAAATTGTCATTTGGGGCTGTCATGGGGTAGAGTGGGATGGAGATGTGGGAATACAGCAGCATTCCCTTAGTATATTATATGTATTAGTCAGCCAAAGGGGTGCTGATGCAAATATCAGAAATGGGTTGGTTTTTATAAAGGGTATTTATTTGGGGTAGGGGCTTACAGATACCATGCCATAAAGCATAAGTTACTTCCCTCACCAAAGTCTATTTCCACATGTTGGAGCAAGATGACTGCTGACATCTGCCAGGGTTAAGGCTTCCTGGGTTCCTCCCTTCCAGGGTCTTGCTTCTCTCTGGGTTCAAGGTTCCTTTCTTCCCAGGGCTTGCTTCTTTCTAGGGCTGGCTTCTCTTTCCTCTGTGAGCTTACTTCCCAGGGCTCCAGCTTAAGGCTTCAGCATGAAATTCCAACAGCAAAACTCCAACATCAAAAGCCCTCATCTCTGTTCTTTGCTATGCCCCTTGGTGGGTAGGGACTCAATGCCCTAATCATAACTCAATCATGCGCAGGTACTGATCACATTACAAGCATAATCCAATATCTATTTTTGGAATTCATAACCATATCAAACTGTGACATTATATATTTCTGAAATGTTTGAGTTTTGTACAATAAGAATAATTTCCTTTATCATGAGAAATAAATCCTCCCAGTCACAACAGAGGTTAACATTAACAAAAGAAAGTAGCCTGAGCACACACTGTCATGACCTTCCTGTCCCTTTCAATCCTCTACTGGGGTACCGAACTAGTAGTCTAAGTCTGATCTGGCACTGAAAAACTTGGAAGAGATCCCAAACAATACATGAGACCCAGGTTCATTGATGAGAAGATCAAGTTCAGTGTGCTGCTGTTGTCAGTGTTAAGAGGGGTTTTGAGGTAACTCTGCCTGTCTCCCAAAGCTTCTAGTTAGAATTGCTGGCTCATGACTAACTTAGGTGGAGGGCCTCAGCTAATGCAGGAGAAGAATTGGCCTACCCTCTTGCTGCATGCACCCCTAAAAGGAACATCTTTCCTGCTGATGCCAAATGTTTGAGGGAAATGATCTGGTAGGATGGAATTGCTTCTCTTGCTTATAGCTGGGAGAGGATGGTTCTCTATAATGGAGAAGCCTACACCTGCTAAGCTTCAGTACAGCGGACTTGATTCAGCTCTGTTACCTCCCTCATCCTCTGAAGAAAGTCTAATCATATCTTTCACTAACTGTCAATCTATCTGCTGATGAAGACCTGGGTGAAAGTTCATGTGGAGAACACTCTCACTTTCTAACAGGAGCAGGCAAAGAAGGTTCAGGAGAGAGACAAATCTGAAAACTTGAAACAGATGGTTTCAGATGGAGAAGTTGCTCCATTGAAAGTGAAAAAAAAAAGGCATCAGTACTGCCAAAAACTAAATTTGTGATCAGAAGATTAAATAAAGGAACTTTCTTTCAACACAAAGGAGAAATACTAAAAAATGTAAATCATTACTGAAAAGATGAGAGACATGGAGGACTGTCATAGGAGAAATAATATGCAAATAATCAGCATTCCAAAAGGAGAAGAAGGAGCAGACGGGAGTGGAATCAATAATCAATGTAATAAACTTCAGCCCCCAATCTAAAAAAAAAAGTTCAAAAGGACTTACCAAGAGCTAGGCAGAAATTATGAAAAAGACATATCTAGACATATCTTTGTGAAATTTCTGGTTTCTGTGGATGGGAAAAAACATAAAATGTTTTCAGACAGCTAGAACAGTTTACACATGATAAAAAAGGAATCAATTTGACTTTGACTTCTTATATGCCACAATAAAAGCTAGTGGAATAATATTTATAAACATTTGAGGGAGAAAATACTATGGTATAAAAATTCTGTTATACAAAAAGTTAGCATTTATATGATGACAAAGAAGAAATATTTTGGATATGTAATAACTGAATGTGTACTCCTTATGTTCTCATTCAAATTACTTAAGAATATACTCCAGCATAAAAAAATAGTAAAATTGAGTAGATAAGGAATATAATAAACAGTGGTGAGCAATGAATCTAGGAAAAAATATAAGTAGCTCTAGGTGACTGAGGATAAAGTGGTTGTGAGTTGTAATATTAGTATTAAATAAGGACACTGAGAAGAGACACATTCTAAGGAAAAACTGAACTATAATATGAAATCATATTTGTAAATTAGTGCAGAAAAATCTAGGATTAAGAAATGGTGAGAGAATGTGAGAGACTGAAATATTCTTAAGATCCTGTCTTTGTGGGAAATGGTTGAAGTACCGTTGATTTTGGTAAAATAGCAGAGAAATATGGGCTTATATATGACTATTAAAATAGAAAGATGATGAATTAGCAGAAAGAGAGAAATATGATTTCCAAATTATTAGTGTATATAGGGAGTAGATTTGAAATATAAAGCAAAATAAATAGAACACAAAAGTAATTTGTTCAATCCAGTGAAAACAGAAAACCTAAGAAAAGGAAAAAGATTAACAAAGAATTAACACAAAAATAGATGGGAATCTATTCCCACAGATGGGAAACATCACTTTTTACAATGAATGTAAATAGATTGAATTTTCCAATTAAAAGATAAAGTCCAGTGATATGTTTTTTTATAAGAACTATAACTGGAAAAAAAAGTTACATGGATTGAAAATCAAAGGAAAAGGAAAAGCTTTATCTACTAAATGCAAAAGAAAGGGGTGGTTTAATATCAGAGAAAGATAAAAAAAAACAACCCACAAAATATTAAATGCATCAGAGAAATATCATGTGGTGATAATTTTTAAAAATTTTTTATTCTTAAATACATCCAAACTTACAGGAAATTACAAAAATAATACAAACTCCCATACAGAGAACTCCATCATACCTCTACCTATCCCCACCCATCAGATGCCCAGATCCACCAATTTTAACTTTTTGTTACATTTGTCCTATCATTCTATCAATCTCTCTATATCTTTCTTTCTTTCTTTCTTTCTCTCTGTGTATCTCTCTATTCTCTATCTGATTATCTATCTTTAAGTATGTCATCCCATTGTCTTCTTGCCTCCATGGTTTCAGATGAGAAATTAGCACTCAAGCTTATTGAGGCTTCTTTGTATGTGACATGTTGCTTCTCTTGTGTGACTTTCAGAATTCTATCTTTGGCATTTGACAATCTGATTATAAAAGGCCATGGTATGGTTCTATTTGAGTTTATCCTGTTTGGAGTTGGTTGAGCATTTTAGATGTGAATATTCATGCCTTTCATTAAATTTGGGAACTTTTTCAGCCATTATTTCTTTGAATATTCTCTCTTCCTCCCTCCCTCACTTCCTCCCTTCTTCCTTCCTCCCTCCCTCCCTTTTTCTTCCCCCTCTCTCTCCTCCCTTCCTTCCTTCCTTCCTTCCTTCCTTCCTTCCTTCCTTCCTTCCTTCCTTCCTTCCTTCCTTCCTTCCTTCCTTCCTTCCTTCCTTCCTTCCTTCCTTCCTTCCTTCCTTCCTTCCTTCCTTCTCTCCCACAAATGAATATATTAGTATGTTTCTTGATCGTATCCCACAAGTTCCTCAGGCTCCATTCACTTTTCTTCATTCTTTCTTCTTTCTGCTCCTCAGTCTGAATGATTTAAATGATTTCAATTGTCTTATCTTCATGCTCACTGATTCTTTCTTCTACCAGTTCCAATCTGCTTTGAATCCTGCCGGGGAATTTTTTATTTTCATTATTGAGGTCTTCAGGACTGTTTGTTTCCTTTTCATAATTTCCATCTCTCTATTGACATTCTCTTTGTGTTCATATGTTTATCTGGTTTCCTTTAGTTCTTTGTCCATGTTTTCCTTTAGCTCTTCGAGCATATTTAGGACATTTTAAAAGTCTTTACGTCCCAGGTCTGATTTTCTTCATTGATTATTTCTAATGCTTTAATATTCTTCTCCACCTGGGCTATCACTTTTTGTTTCTTTGTATGTTTTGTAATCTTTTGTTGAAACTGGGCATTTTGATATTTTAATGTGTTATTGCTAAAATTTATACACTGCAGGATCTTTTCCTTAAGCTTGTATCCAGCTACTGTTGTAAGAGGGCTTTCTTGAATGCCTGAAATCAATGAAAAAAAGAGAAGAAAAGACTTTTCCCAGTGATCTCTTTGCAGATCACCTGTGCACATGGTCTTTCAGGGCTTATCCATATAATGTGTTATATTGAAAATAGCTTGAGGGCAAAACATAGTGACCTCTCAGTTCCTTTCTGTGCAGGTGTCTTATCTGGGGCATGTTCATGTGACCCTAGGAAGTCTTTCATTTACATGGTTACCAACGTCCTCTCTTTCCTAGGAAATAGTTTCCTCATGGTCCCTGTAAATGCACGTTATAGTCTACAGCCAGCAATCCCTTGGCCCAGGCAGCATGACATGACTGCTTTCCCTCAGTGTTCTGTAGGAGAGCTCTTTGAGCTTCCTTTTATACTCAGGGTAAGTTCTGGGCTGGTGAGTTCCTCAAGCCACCACTAGACAGATTGGGCCAGACATATATTCTACCAGGATGAGCACCAGGGTCATTTTGTTCCTTTTGGAACTGGGTTTCTGCTGATGGAGTTTTGAGGTTTCTTACTATGTTGACCATCAATCTGTGATAATGAGGCTGGTGTGCAGAGAAAAGAAGAATCAAGGGGTGGTAGGTAAGAATCCTGGCAATATTTTTGGTTGCCTGAGCCTTATTGCTTAACACAGAATTGAAATTTGATTTTTGGTCACTTGCAACCTAACAAGACATAAGTAATGGAATCTTCTATGTAGTGTTATTTTTATTGAGATAAGTTTTGCAGAAAACAGTTGTTTTCCCTGAAAAATTTAGTAACAGATTGCCCAGCAGCCCTGAATTAGTGGTAGTGATGATGTTTAAAAGGGTAGGTGCTATTCAGAGGAAAATTAACCATAGGTTGGTGAGAGGAGGATCTACAATAAAGGACAGGGAAATACTGAGTCCATGCTATTCGGTTTCATCAGTCACTAGACGGCAGTTTTCCTCTCTCCCTCCATTCTTTGACTCCCATACCTCCAGTTCTCATTGCTTTACTCCTTCTCAATTGGTTCCCCACCAGCTGCCCCATTCTTATCTGGATTTTGAAAGCAGAAAACCTTTTAAAGTCTTAAGGATCTGTGTAACCATGAGCAAGCTGCCTCCCTTTATACAAGCTCAAGTTACCAATTTATAGAGTAGAAAATTTTCTATATTCGTTTCTAACCTAAAAATATAAATTTGTGGATTATGAGATCATAAAGAGTGGAAAGAATGATTTGGAATAAGAAATATTTCTCTAAAAATGGGTACATTTCCTAAAATACTGAATCTTACTTTAGATCTTAAAGCAGGAATGGTAGATTAGTGAGTCAGGGCAACTTGGGGTTTTGAAAGGATAACTAAAGGCCAGGAGCAGCAAGAAGATACATGTGGTTGCAGTGAATATGGGCCAGAGTAGTGAGAGATTAAAGATTACAGAAGGCTTCTCTACTCCCAAAGGGTCCAGCAAGCCAAATAGGTTTGTTATACAAAGGAAAAAAAGAAATTATCCATAAATAAAATATTCTTACGCAGAGATCCCAATTACTCAACACTCAGAATCTGAATCTCTCAATGTGATAAACTACCCAATTACATAAACTCCCAGTTATCCAGACACATTTGTATTTTGTGACAGTATTTGAACAATTTGGAACAAAGCAGGGAAATAACAATTTTTTTGTGACAGTACTTAGACAGTTTAAGGGATAACAGAAAAAATTATAACATCTCTCATTCATAAATAACTGTTGTGGCACAAACCAGAGAAAGACCATAAAGAAACTTTGAGAAAGTAGAAGTTTGTAAAAGAAAAGAGGAAATCTGTGAAACAACTATAAAGGATAATAGGAGAGGCTTAAAATGAAATAGAGTAAAATATTATAAATTGAAAGGTAATTGACTTTTTCATTTTTTGATATCACTTTAGAATTATTTGAAAATGAGTCTTATATTTATCATTTTATTTACTTTGTCTACCTGATTAAAATGCACTAAAATTTACATAATTTTTCTTCTCCAGTATAGAATATGTGGTGAATTTTCAGGTATGGGCACTGAAGATTCAGCCCTGTATAGGTAAAAGAAATTCTGGAGAATCCATGAGTGTGGAGGCATTGTGAATTTTCTCAAAAAATTAAAAGACATAATGTGTGGCAGGTAGACTATGATTTTGTTTAGAGAATAGGGTAGGTTGCAATATGCTTAGGGAGGGTGGGCTTCTTCACAAGCCCCATGGACAGAATCAGGATTAGAATGAACAGGATAGGCTATTCTGCTTTGCCAATGACTGATTTTTGGAGGCAGAGGGGATTGCCACACATTTCTGACCCATGAATTAGAAAAGGATGCCTGCTTGGAATTCTGGGAAAGATTTTTCTTCCTTTAAAAAGAGAGGCATGTAGGAAGAGACATCCTCCCCATTTCCTTTCTGTCTCTTGATGTTGTCATATGAAGAAATTGATATTTGGTGACATGGGAGCCATGTTATGATCATGAGGGAAGACCAGAAAGTCTCAAAAAATATGACCCAGAACTCTAACACTGGAGAGTTCATAATTTAACTAATCATAGAGACACCTAACTACAGTCTTCTTTATTTGAAATAATTAACCCATCTTGTCTAAGGTATTTTGTGATTTGCAGGCAAATTCATATTATTTAAAACTAAATGAGCAAAAGAGTGTGTGATATGAAATCAAACAGTTCTGAGTGGATTCTTATGACATAATAGGTTCACCAAATATCTGTATGACCTTTCAACTGAGTCAAACCTCAGTTTCCTCATCTCTAAAATGGGGATAATGGAACACAACTCACTGAATTATAAGAAGAATTAAATGACACACTGTATATTAACACAGTGCTGGCAACATAGCGACCATGATGGATGTTAGCTATTTTATTATTATACTTCTGCTACTCTTAAGTTCATGATTGTAATATATAGACCTCTATGACAGCTATATCAAAGAAAGTTAAAGAAAATCAAACACTCTTCAGCCTTGTTTGTCCCTGATCAGCACTATTCCTCTTACAGAAATGGTATGGAAAAGGTAGAAGAACAAAAAGGTCTCAGAGATCACTATTCATTGGAGAGGATGAGCAGACCCTAAAGTTTGGCACTGTAGGGAAGTATGAATGTTGGGGGGAGATAATAAAATGGAGATGGTGTGTGGTTCTGGAGTTGAGTGAGATAAGAGCTGGTGGTCAGGCACTGAGAAAGTCAGATGACTGAAAATATTGCCTCAGAATTGACTGAAAACAATGGAGGTCAAAGTAAGACTTGACAGTTGGGAAAAATGGAGGAGAACATTTTCCATGTTACTTAACTATCCAAAATGTTGAGTTTTGGAAGTTGTATCTCTCCCCCACTTTCATTTGTTTGTTCAGTCCAAGATAAATAGCTGGAAGTTTAATGGTATGGAGAGAGGGATTTAAAACACAATCCTTTCTTCCACCTTTATGCTCTGAAACCTTTGTTCTCACAAGATTTTGAAATAATGTTTACCCAAAGGAGACTGTTGGTTTGCAAAGTGTATGCTGCTAAATGTGCCACAAGACAGTTAGGTGTGTAAGAAAATATGTGGGATCTCTCCAGCCCATAGCATTTACTTCAAGATGGGATTCAGTCAGTGATGCTGAAAGTCAGGTGGCCACAGGGACTGCCTCAGCATATCCCTTTGGTAGTCATTGATTGCTCTGCCCTTGAGGTTGTCCAGGAGGTAGGAGGAACTAGTAGTTGGGCTGAATGACTTCTGGCAATCTGGTATGGAGTCCTGTGATTTCGGCACTCTTCTATAAAGATCTAACCTCACATATTCCCTGTCATCTAAATCACCTTAGCGTGCATAAGAATTACCTGGAATACTGGTTAACAATGCAGATTCTAGGGGGATTCCGGTTCAGAACTTTTGTGTGGGTCCCAAGAATTTCTGCTTTTCAGATTCAAGCATCTTTGGTGATAAACTAATTTTTGAAAAACATTCTTTAAGTACCAGGCCTGCCTTCAAAAATTTTCTCTTCTTTTCTTCCTTCCCCCAAGCCCTGAAGCAATACTAGATACTTCTTTTGCAAAACATCTGAGAACTTCTCTAAAAATTAAACAACTGGGCAGATGTTTTGAAATTAGAATTTTGCCTTGAAAGACTGGACTATTAGAAGGAACATGCCTCTCCTGGGAAAAGCCGTCTTCACTGAGATACCGAAGACTAACTTCTGCTGCCTTCTTAAACCTTAGTGTTCATTCAAGGCAAGAACCTTCTTTGAAGTTGATGGGAACTATACTTAGATACACTCTTCCAGAGAGCTGAGTTAGTGTGGGAGATGTGAATCAATGGGGTGAGAAAAAGTCACATTCAGACATTCTGATTAATTCATAAAATCTTAGTTTAATGTGTTAGGTAGTGAGGTAGCAAAGGAACAGATTCATGCTTTCTCCATGTATTGGGTCCTGATTTTAGCATTATGGTTGGAAGCAGCCTCACTGATTGTACTCTGTAGCATGCTCAGAAGAGTGCTAGAAAGGAGGGTGGGAGGAGAGAAGAGGCATCTTTTATTCTATTTTACAAAATATAGGATGTATGGAGAAGGAAGAAATTCAGTGATAACTCTCACCTTTCTAGCAAGATGGGCTAGGTCTTGCTATTCATAAGACAGGGAATACAATAACTGTACCAGCAAACATGTATGTGCCAGGCAAGGGCTTTATACACATTCACTCTAAAAGAATGCTTCCACAGGAAGCTTCCCCCCAAGTATTTCATCATACATGTGAAGAATGCTTGCCAGAAGAGAGATCTTTAAACTGTTTTTTTTTCCTTAGATTCATTTTATTGCAGTTGCAGATTCTCTCACCAAGAAGAATGCAAATAAGCCTGCACATGCAAAATTTCCATCGATTTCAAAGGTTCATGGACCTCCAAAAACTCATATATAACCCCCAGTGAGGAATGTTTGCCCTAGAATAGATATTGAGAACCCTGGAGATGGGAGTCAGGGGTACAATAATCCAATAAAAGTGAGATTTTTGGTTGAGCAGAGTATTAACTTCATTATAGTCTCTCCCTGGAACCAGAATACTTGGTTTAATCCTGGCTCCACCACTCCTAGTGGTAGTAGATGAAGTGATCTGCTCCCCTCCCTGAGTCAGAGTTTCCACATCTCTGAAGCAGGAATGATGACGTAGGATCTTCCTTATATAGTTATTATAATGAAAAACTGAGTGAATGTGTATAGAGCCCTTGCCAGGCATATAAATATTTGCTGGTACAATTATTGTTTTCCCTATCTTAATGAATAGTGTCAATTACCCAGCCCATCTTGCTAGAAAAGTAAGAACTATCATTTAAATTATTCCTCCTTCGTATACTCTGTATTTTGTAAAATATAATGAAAGCTCCATGAGGACTGATTTTTACCATTTTAGTCCTGTACTTCATACAAAGTCGGTATTAAATGAAAATATGTGGAATAAATGAATTTGTGTAATGAATTTTACTAGGCCCCTCTAGATATCCCTCTAATCTGTCCCTTCCTTTATACCTTCATTGCCACTCTTAAGTCAGACCCTACTCATTTCTTAACCAGAATTCTTGTAACAATCATCACCTAGAAGAGCATTTCTGGAAACTGGCTACATATTAGAATACTCTGAGGGGTTACCTCCTATGAAATGTTTAGAAACAGCGTCTTTGAAGTGGTAGTACTGAAAAATGTTGAATCTTTATTTTTCAAAAGTATCTCAGGTTCCAAAATGCTAGGTTTTGAAACTACTTGATCTACATTAGTATTAGTCAGCCAAAGGGGTGCTGATGCAAAGTATCAGAAATCCGTTGGCTTTTATAAAGGGTATTTATTTGGGGGTAAAAGCTTGCAGTTACATGGCCCTGAAGAGTCCAACTCAAAGTTAGTTTCTCACCAAAGTGAATTGCCAAGTGTTGAAGCAAGATGGTTGCCAATCTCTGTGAAGGTTCAGCCTTCCTCTCTCTCTGTCACAGGTTGGCATAGGGTTTGTCTCTCTTCCCGAGGCTGCATGATCAAAGTTCTCTCTTCTTCCATGTCATGACAAAGTAAAGTTCTCTTCTCTGGCATCTCTGGAGCTCTCTCTTCCCATGTATCTTCTTCTGTGTCTTCTTGAGTGAGTGCCCTTTTATACAGCCCACTTTGGGGACAGGGACTTATCCTGAGTTATACTCTACTGATATGGTCAAATCAAAGCTTTAATCTTAGCATCATTTAATCAAAGACATCTCAGCTTAGTCTAATACAATCAAAGGGTATCACTCCCAGAGGAACAGATCAATTTACAAACAAAATCCTTACCTTTTTGGGGGTTCATAAATAATCTCAAACTGCCACAACATAAAAAAGTCCAAATTCCTTACCCTTTTATGAAAATCCTTTATCACTCACTTGCTTGTCTCTATTGACCACCACTCTCCATGCAACCACAAAAAACAACTGTTCTATTCCCTAATGCCCCATTCTCTCATGGATATACTTTCTACCTGGCATATTTTAATCTCTGGAAGCAGACTCATTTTTTGTTGTTTTATTGAAAGCCATATGCTAAAAATGCTTTTATTTCTCAGAGCTCCATGTGCCCTTAGGATTTCCCACAAAATCCCAGTTTCTGGTCTTAAACTCTTGGCTCATTGGTGGAGATGAATCTGGTGGAGGAGGAAACACCTGAACCAAATGAACACATGGACTTTTAGTTTTAAGTGAAATATAATTCACATATCATAAAATTCACCCATTTAAAGTATACCTTTCAATGATTTTTGATATATTTACAAAGTCGTGTAACCATCACCACTGTCTAATTCCAGAGCAATTTCACACCCAAATTAAACACCTTACAAATTAGTAGTAACTCCCACTTGAGCTACTCCCCTGTACTAATTTGTTTTTAACAGTAGAACCTTTGTTACAATTGTTGAGAGAGTACTAAAATAATACTATTAAGTATTGCCGATAGTTTACAATAGGTGCATTTTTTCCATATACCATCCTAATATTAACACTGTGTATTTGTGTCATACATTTGTTATAATTCATGAAAGAATATTCTTATACTTATATTACTTGCATTATTATCTATTGCCCATCATCTATATTAAGGTTCACTATATTATACAATCCTGTTTCATAAATTAATTTTTATTCTAGTAAAATATATGAGCTAAAATTTCCCCTTTTAATCACAATCACCTATATAATTTATTGCTGTTAATTAACCTCATAATAATGTGCTGCCATTACCAAAATTCATTTCTAAATCTTTACAATCAATCTAAATTGAAATTCTATACAAACTAAGTGAAAACTCCTTGTTCTATAGCCCCAATCTATCCCATTAACCTATGTTCTAGATTCTAACTTGATGAGTTTACTTACTATAATTATTTCATATCAGTGAGATTATACAATATTTGTCTTTTGTGCCTGGCTTATTTCACTCAGCATAATATCCTCAAGGTTCATCCATGTTGTAGCATGGATCAGGACTTCATTCCAACTGAATAATATTCCATTGTATGTGTATACCACATTTTGTTTATCCATTCATTGGTTGATGCACACTGGGTTTCTTCTGTCTTTTGGCAATTGTAAATAATGCTGCTATGGACATTGGTTTGAGTCCTTGCTTTCACTTCTTCTGGGTATATGCCTAGTAGCAGAATTCCAGTTTATATGGTAATTCTATACTTCGCTTTCTGGGAACTGTCAGACTATCCTCCACAGCAGCTGTACCATTTTATATTCCTGTCATCAAGGAATTAGTATTCCTATTTCTCCACATCCTCTCCAACACTTGTAGTTTTTGGTTTTGTATATTATAGCCATTCTAGAGGTATGAAATTTTATCTTACTGTGATTTTGATTTGCATTCCCTTAAAAGCTAGTGATGTTGAGCACCTTTTCATGTAATTTTGGCCGTTTATATAGGCTCTTTGGAGAAATGTCTACTCAAGTCTTTTGCCCATTTTTAATTGGCTTGTTTGGCATTTAATTTTTGAGGGCTTCTTTACTTATTTATAGGACTTCATTGTACATTTTGGATATTAAACCCTTATCAGATACATGGTTTCCAAAAATTTTCTCCCATTGAGTAGGTTGTCTTTTCACTTTAATGACAAAATCTTTTAATATACAAAAGTTTTTTAATTTTGAGGAGGTTCCATTTATCTATTTTTTCTTTTACAGCTTGTGCTCTGGGTATAAAGTCCAAGTAACCACTGCCCAGTACAAGATCCCAAAGATCTTCCTGTACATTTACTTCTAGAAGTTTTATAGTCCTGATTAGGTATTTCATCTATTTGGGTTAATTTTTTATAGGGGTTCTCTTTCATTCATTTGCATAGGGATAAAAAATTCTCCCAGAACCATTTGTTGAAAAGACTATTCTTTCTCAATTGAGTGGTCTTAGCAGCCTTGTCAAAAATCAATAGGCCACAGAAGAGAGGATTGTCGCAGTGTGGGCTTGCCCGGAGGGCCGCTGCAGGGGCGGTGTGGGCTCGGGCGGAGGGCTGCAACACATGGAGGGGCCTTCCAAGAAGGCGCTCCGGGGCCGGCAAGGTGTGGAGGACGCGCGGTAGGAAGAAGACTACCGAGGAGACCAGGATCTGTGCGCAAGTCTGATTTATTCAGGAAGTACAGCGGTTAATATAGGGCGAAGACGGGGGAGGGGCAGAGGGCATGGCCGGGAGGTGGCAGATGGCTGATAGGTTCGTGCAGGGGTGCATCACTGGTTGCGGGCAGAAGATGGGGTAGCCAGGGTTCTCAGCGGCAGCGAGGCGGGGCTGTCATGGCGTGGCGGTGGCCTTCGGGGGAGAGGCGGGCTTAGGCCACCGAGGGGGAAGCGGATGCAGCTGGGCAGAGGGGCGGGCAGTACGCCCGAACCCCAAGCAGAGGGCCTTAACGCCCGTTCCTGCCACCCGGGTCCGACTCGCACCGGTGCCTGGAGACGAGCCGACCCTTGCTGTCGCCGCGCTCCCACACGGTGCCACCCTACAGAGGATCAATTTTTGAACTCTCAGTTTGATTTCATTTGTCAATATGTCTATCTTTGTGGCAATATCTTGTTTTGACTACTGTAACATTGTAATATGCTTTAAAGTCAGGAAGTATCAGTCCTCCAACTTCATTCTTCTTTTTCAAGATTTTCTTTGGCTATTTGAGGCCTCTTACCCTTCCAAATAAATTTGATAATTGGCTTTTCCATTTGTGCAAAGAAAGGTTGTCAGAATTTTTATGAGGATTGTGTTAAATGTGTAAATCATTTTGGGTAGAATTGACATCCTAATGCAATTTAGTCTTCCAATCCATGAACATAGAATGTCCTTCCATTTAATTAGATCTTCTTTGATTTCTTTTAGCAATGTTTTATAGTTTTCTGTGTACAAGTTCTTTATGTCCTTAGTTAAATTTATTCCCAGATATTTGATTCTTTTAGTTGTTATTGGAAATGGATTTTTCCCCTTGATTTCCTCTTCAGATTGCTTATTACTAGTGTATAGAAACACTACTGAATTTTTGCATGTTGATCTTGTATCCTGCCACTCAGCCAAATTCATTTAGTAGTCCTAATTGATTTGTTGTAGATTTTTTGGAACTTTCTATCTATAGGATCTTGTCATCTGCAAAGAGTAAAAGTTTTACTTCTTCCTTTCTGATTTGGATACTTTTACTTCTTTTTCTTATCTAACTGCTCTGGCTAGAAATTCCAGTACAACTTTAAATAACTATGGTAACAGTGGGCATCTTTGTCTTGTTTCTGATTTTAGAAGGAAAGATTTCATTTTTTCACCATTGAGTATAATGTTAGCTGTGGGTTTTTCATAGATGCCCTTTATCATGTTGAGGAAGTTTCTTTTTATTCCTAGTTTTCAAAGTGTTTTAATCAAGGGACAGTGCTAGATTTTGTCAAATGCATTTTCTGCATCAATGGAGATGATCACATTGTTTTTCTCCTTCATTTTGTTATTTTGATGCATTAAATTAATTGATTTTCTTATGTTGATCCTCCCTTACATACCTGGAATAAAACCCATTTGATCATTGTGGTGGTTAGTCTAGTATGTCAACTCAGCCAGGTAATGGTGCCAGTTGTATGGTCAAGCAAGCACTGGACTAATTGAAATTCAAGGGCATTTAATGGACTTTTTAAATCAGTGGGTTGATTTTATAGATAGCTTGTTACATCTACAATCACCTGAGGAGATTGCCATCCACAATGAGTGATGTTGCATCCAATCAGTTCAAAGTCTTAAGGGAGAAGTGATTTCAGCATTCAGGAAATTCAAGAATTTTCATCTTTACTTTGGACAACCAGTGTCTCCTGGAGCTCATCACTAACCTCATTGGAGCACCTGGTTTTCAGCCTGCACTATGGAATTTGGACTTGTGCATCCTTATGGTTGTGTGAGACAATTTTAACAAATATTATACTATTTACAGATATCTCCTGTTGGTTCTGCATCCCTTGAGAACCCTAACTAGTACAATCATGGTGTCTAAGTCTTTTAAAGTACTGTTGGATTCCATTCATAAGTGTTTTGTTAAGGATTACGATATATATACTTAGAAGAGAAATTTGTCTGTAATTTTCTTTTCTTGCAGTATCTATCTGGCTTTGGTATTATGGTGAGTTAGGGAATGTATCTTCTTGAATTTTTTGGAAGAATTTGAGAACGATTGGCAGAATTCATGTCTGAAGCCATTTGGTGCTGTGCTTTTCTTTGTTGGAAGGTTTTTGATGACTGATTCAATCTCTTGTAATTGTTCAGTTGAGGTCTTCTATTTCTTGAAGAGTTTGTGTAGGCTGTTCTTGTTTTCCTAGGAATTTGCCCATTTCATCTAGGTTTTCAAACTTGTTGGCATACAGTTGCTCACCATATACTCTTATGGTCCTTTTTATTTCTGTGGGCTTATTTCTGGTTTTAGTTTTTTGTGTTTTCTGTCTTTTTCCTTTTTCAGTCTAGTCCAGCGTTTGTCAATTTTATCTTTTCAAAGCACCATCTTTTGGTTTTTTTAATGCTCTAATTGTGTTTTAATTCTCAACTTCATTTTTCCCTGCTCTAATCTTTGTTATTTCATTCTTTCTGCTTACATTGGGATTAGTTTGCTGTTCTTTTCCTAGTTTTTCCATGTGTGCAGTTGTTTTTGCAACTTCCTTCTTTTTTAATATAAGGATTTAGGACTATAAGTCTCCCTTTTCTACACTGCCATTCTGGCATCCCATGAGTTTCAATATGTTGTATTCTTATTTTTATTTATCTCAAGATGTTTGCTGATTTCCCTTGCAATTTCTTCTTAACCTACTGATTGTTTAAGATGCATTATTTTATGTCCATATGTGTGGATTTTCCAGTTCTATGCCTGTTGTTGATTTTTAGCTTCATTCCATTATCGTCTGTGAAGATGCTTTGCATAATTTCAATCTTTTAAAATATATTGAGACTTGTTTTGTAGTAACTCAGCATGTGCTTTATCCTGGAGAATGATCCACGTGCACTTGAGAAGAATTTCTATCCTGCTGTTTTTGGGTGCAATGTTCTGTATATGTTTGTTAAGTCTAGTTCATTTATAATATTATTCAAGTTTTTTTTTTGTTGTTGTTGATCTTCTGTCTGTATATTCTACTTATTGATGAGAGTGGTGTACTGAAGTGTCCAACTATTATTGTAGAGGTATGTATTTCTCCCCTTAATTTTTCCAATGTTTGCCTCATGTATGTTGGGGTACCCTGGTTAGGTGCTTAAATATTTATGATTATTTGTTCTGGATTCTGGGTGGATTGCCCCTTTTTATTAATATATAGTGTCCTTTTTTGTCTCTTTTAACAAATTTTGACTTAAAATCTATTTTGTCTAATACTAGTATAGCTCTTTTTTGGTTACTGTTTGCATGGATTATCTTTTTTCCATCCTTTCATTTTCTACCTATTTGTGTCTTTGGTATAAAGTGAATCTCTTTTAAGCAACATACAGTTTGATCATACTTTTTTGTTATTCATTCTGGCACTCTGTGTCTTTGGTGAGTCTACTCCATTAGCATTCAGTGTTATTACTATAATGGCAATACTTTCTTCAGTCATTTTGTCCTTTGGTTGTTAGGCATCATATCTTTTTTTTTTTTTCCCCCCATCTCTTTTCTTT
The DNA here is from genome assembly GCF_030445035.2 of Dasypus novemcinctus. Taxonomy (NCBI): domain Eukaryota; kingdom Metazoa; phylum Chordata; class Mammalia; order Cingulata; family Dasypodidae; genus Dasypus; species Dasypus novemcinctus. The sequence continues at coordinate 23,444,406 of NC_080689.1, read as the reverse complement.
TATTGCAACCTCCTTTTCTGTATAGTTTATCTTTTGTGATGTATCTCATGGATCCCTTCCTCATTTCTCTTTCTACACAGGAGTGCTTTTTTTGGGGTTACCCTGAGGTTAATATCAATAACCTACTAATTTGAAAAGATACCAACTTAGCTTAAATAACCAATATGTTCTCTTCTCCCATATACCTCCTTTTCTCTTCTTTATGTTGTTTTGGTCCCACTTTATAACTTTATATTTCCCATGCCTTTTATCAGGAACTATGCCTTTTTCTTGTTCAATTGTGTTTTGTAGGAGAAATAAAAGCGCCCAAGAGCACCCTGTGCACAGCCGACAAGGGATAGCTTATCAGTTGCCGACACGCTGTCTCTAAGGCAACCACACAGCTAAACAAAATGGCTGCTGACCACGAAGTCAGACAGAATGGCACCAAGCCCTGTCCAGCTACACCATGTCTTCTTCCTCCTCTCCGAGCCCCTCCCCTTTGTTTAATCCCCACCAATCAAGCAGTATGGTGTGAAAAAACTCAGCCTACGTGATCAACCTAACCGTCCCCCATAGCTTACTTCTCTCCTTGTTTGGGCATATATTTGCCCCCGCCAATCAAATACCGCCTAGCCCCCCTTCCCTATTGCCCTGAACTATAAATTGCTGTTCCTACCTAATAAAGTTAGGCTTGGTCCAGAACCCTGTCTCTGGAGTGTGCATAGTCTCTGTATCCATCCTTACTTCCCCAGGGCCAACTAGTACGAGCCCACCAGCCTGGGGGATGCCTCAGTCCAGTGGAAAATGGTAGCAGTGTCAACCTGCGACATCTGGCGACCAACGTGGGGCCTATGGACAGAGACAGTCCTGCTGAACAGGGACCTTGGGGAACGGCATTGTACGCCACTATCAGCTGAGTGATCCCCTGCCCTATCATGGGCAACCTCTTGTCCTCCGCAAGGACACTGCAAGTGCAGGCACTTCATGCTCTCCTAGCTAGTAGATGCATAAAAATTTCAGAAAAGGAACTCAATCAGTATTGGGATCTTATTGTACACTTTAACCCGTGGCTTTCTTCTGCCTCTCTCTGGGACCCGCACACCTGGGCAAAATTGTTAAAAAGGGTTCGTTCTGCTGAGGTTAATGAGGGCAAAACTTTCCCGCTTGGCCTTATCCTTGCACTGCTCGCTATCTATGCCTGTCTTTCCAGCGCGCCACCAGATGAACCTCCTTCCGTGCTCCCTGATCTAATGGCCTCAGAGCAAACACCACTGCTCAGGGATCTTGATCCCCCCAACCTCTGCACCGATTCTCCCCCCTACTATGCTTTGTGGGAGCCCCTTTACCACTCGCTAACTGAGTTCCAGTCAGAAAAAATCAGTTTTACTGAGCACAACTCACAAGAGCATACTAGGCAAGAGTTATCCCCTCCTCCTCGTCCAGCACAGAGCTCAGGCTTGCTAACAAACCAAACAGACATGTTGCTGGAGAGCCCAGCCCCTGAGGGCGGGAACCACAGCTCAGCCTCTGAGAGTGGAAGCCACAGCCCCGCCTTTCTCAGAAACAAAGAGCCCGCTCCTCCCCAATTAGATACTTCCCCTTATGTGAGCCCTCCCTCATTTCCTCCCAAAAGTCAGGATAACTCTGCTCCTCTGCAGGCTAAAGCCCCCACCCCCTCTTAAAACCACTGCTGCACTTACTCATTCTCTCTGCCCCCACAACTCTTCCCTGTAAACCAGCACCGCGGTACTGAGCGCCCTGATGCCTGGTACCCTCATGATCATAAAACTATCTCAAACCTCAGGAAGGCTGTCCAAGAAGATGGACTCAATAGCCCCTATGCCCAAATGCTGTTGGAAAATCTATCCTACCAGCAAAATTGTCCTGTAGATTGGAAAAATATAGCCCGAGCTATTCTACCACCAGGCAACTACATCACCTGGAAAGTTCTTTACTACGATGACGCAGAAGTCCTTGCCATATGCAATAGAACTGCAAAAAATCCTGTGCCAGTACACACTCTAAAGGGTGAAGGCCTATTTGCCTCCCCTGAAGCACAGGCAGATAATGATGAAATTTTGACCAGTGCTGGCTTTGTGCACAAAGAGCTTTCCGCAAGCTAAATCCTAAAGGTACACCCATTCAAATCTCTCAATTAGTCCAAAAGCCCAATGAATGCTTAGCTGACTTCTATAGTCGAGTCAAAGAGGCAGTGGAGTGCAAAGTCACTCACAGCGATGCAGCAAAGGCCCTTATTTCTAATTTGCTGTGGGACGGTGCCAGTGAAGAATGTCGTAAAGCTATTGCCCCACTCAGAAACGGCACTCCAGAGGATTGGGTGCTTGCATGCAGGGACGTCAGCTCTAGCTCAGCTACCATTCTTGCCGCAGCTCTGGCAGAACACCTGTCCATTAATGCCCTCACTCGACCAAGTAACTGCTTCCACTGTAATCAACCTGGGCATTTCGCCCGTAATTGCCCATCAAAGCAAAACTCCCAATCCGCCAATCAGGCTCCCCCTACCAAGTGCCCCCGATGCAAAAAAGGGTTTCATTGGAAGCGAGATTGTAAATCAAAAACCGAAGTTGATGGCTGCCCCCTCCCATCTTTAAACTCCCTCCAGGGCACCTCTCAGCCCCGTTCAGTAAGAGAGGACTCAAAAGGCTATAGAAATGATAATGACCATTTTTACATAACAAGAGAAGAATCAGAAAGCAATACAAATGACAACCCTTTTAGCATTTATTGGACTATCCCTATAATGCAGCAGAAGGCCTGGCTGATGTTATCAGTCCATGGTAAAGAAATAAAAGGACAAATAGACACAGGCGCAGATGTTTCTGTCCTAAACGCCAAAGATGCTGATCCATCCTGGCCATTAATCCTAGGCCCAATAATACAAGGGATTGAAGGCTTAAGGACGTCTCAACGATCATGTGACCCACTCCCTTGGTCAGACTGAGAGGGTCATTCAGGCTCCTTTAAATGGCTAGTGCTGCCTAATTTACAAAATACTTTATGGGGCAGAGATATATTCCAACAACTAGGAATAATTTTAACTACCAGTCAGCCGCCCCAATTCTAAAGGCCACTGCTCCACCATTATTGACTATAAGCAAACCAGATCCAATAAAACTCTGATGGGATACTAAAAGCCCCATCTGGGTGGAGCAGTGGCTGTTGCCTCGACATAAACTTACTCACCTTTGTGATCTAGTTCAACAACAATTAGACTCGGATCACATAGAGCCCTCTACTAGCCCCCATAACTCGCCAATATTTGTAATACAGAAAAAAGCCTCACACAAGTGGAGATTACTCCATGATCTAAGAGCCATAAGTGCACACATGGAAACAATGGGGTCCTTATAGCCTGGCCTCCTGCATCCCTCTGCCATTTGCCATGACAATTTTGTCATAGCAATTATATAAAAAATTGTTTCTTTTCTATCCCTTTGCACCCTGATGATCGCCCATATTTTGCTTTCACCGTGCCCTCCATTAACAACGCCATCCCATCCCAGTGCTTCCAATGGAAAGTTCTTCCCCAAGGTATGAAAAACAGCCCTACTATATGCCAATCCTTCACTCATCATGCAGTATACCCACTAGCTGAATACTGCCAAATTATTTACTACATGGATGATATCTTACTCTCTCATCCTGACCAAGGTCACCTGCACACCTGTTTCAAGGTACTCCTCCACAATCTAGCCCAGTTAAGGCTACAAATAGCCCCAGAAAAAGTCCAAATGTATACACGTTTCCAATTTCTGGGATATCATATAACAGATAAAATAATACCTTTAACACCTTCCATTCAACTACCAAGAATCACCTCCCTAGTTGAATTACAAAAACTTTGTGGGGATATTAACTGGATCCATCCACACCTTAATATGACCACTTATGAACTCAGACCACTCTTTGATCTCCTGCAAAGTGACCCTGAACCCAGCAGTAAACGCATTCTAGATACCCCTGCCACTGAATGTATTCGAAAATTCAATTTACAGTTAAGCAACTTACCGCTCTACAAGTTTGACCCTCGTCTCCCTTTATTAGCTGTAGTTTTAGCTACTAAAGGAACACCTACAGGTGTTCTCTTCCAAAATAATCCCCTGTTCTGGGTTCATCTTGCATACAGTAGTCTAAGCAAAGTAGTGCTGCATATTACCACTCTCTGTATGTTAGGAAGAAAGCTAAGATGTACTGCTGTGCACCTATATGGCTCTGAACCTGATGTTCTAATCCTGCCCTCCACTACAGAACAATTAGACCACCTTATTCAACATAACATTGAAATGCAATTGCTAATAGAAAATTATCTGGAAAAATTGATAACCACCTTCCTAGGCACAGACTAATTACCAGCCTTACCCTTCTGCCCTGTTCCGCCCAACCATATGCCTTTGCCACCTCCACCCCCATTCCTAACGCTCCTCTCGTCTTCACTTGACACCAACAAAACTCATAGTGCAACCGTTCTAAAACAATCAGGCCATCCCGATAAAATCTGGCGAGAAAAGCATTCTGGCTCAGTGCAACAAGGGGAATTATATGCCATATTTCATACCCTTCTCTATCATCAAAATATTCCTCTAAACATATTTACCGACAGCACCTATGCTGCACAAGTCATTAAGGCACTGCCCCTTGCTATTCTACATGATAAAAACAATCTCCTAGACGTCATGCTTGCCAACACCCAAGAGTTACTGGAAAACAGAAAGCATCCCTGGTATGTCCAACACATACACTCTCACACAGACCTGCCAGGGCCCCTTACACAGGGTAATGACCAAGCAGATAAAGCCCTCATCCTAACAGCCTCTGTCATTGATCAAGCCAGGGCTCTTCACTCACGCTTCCACATGTCAGCTCACTCCCTCCATACACTCTTTCCCTCACTCTCACAACAGCAGTGCAAACACCTCACACAGGCCTGCAGCACCTGCAGTCCATTTCTGCCTCTGGGACCCCTGCAGCCTCAAGGAGTAAACCCTAGAGGTCTTAAACCCAATTCTATATGGCAAATGGACGTTACTCATGTAGCCAACTTTGGAAAACAAAAATACGTGCTTGTCATTATATACACTTTCTCCCACTATATAATAGCAACAGCCTCTACAGGAGAAAAAACAAAATATGCCACATTTGCTTTATTGCAAGCCATGCTTCATATGGGCATTCCATGGAAGCTAAAAACTGACAATGGCCCATGTTACATATCCCGTGGCTTTCAACAATTCTGTGATACTTGGAAGATCGCCCACTCCACTGGCATTCCTTATAATCCTCAAGGACAAGGTATTGTTGAAAGAGCACATGTTACTCTCAAACAACAAATTAAAAAACAAAAAGAGGGAAATACTAATAATGATATCCCCAAAGAAATACTCACTAAAGTCCTCATAACTATAAATTACCTTTCTTTTAATCAAAAAGGTCTTTCCCCTGCAGCCATACACTGGGGAGGCCTGCGCAATGCACCAACACCGTTGCCCCTGGTATGATGGAAGGATCCCCTGACAAATGACTGGCATGGTCCGCATGTATTGCTGACCCAAGGTAGAGGATATGTTTGTATCTTTCCCAAAAATGCTGAACATCCCATCTGGGTTCCTAGCCCGTGTCTCCGACCAGCAACATCCTTGGAGCCGCCTACATCCTCCTTGTACGGTAACACCCCTACTACTCCTTCCCCTCCTATTTCTCACCCTTCTCCCCAACCATACAAATTGACAACTACGCTTAGATTTTCACCGTACCAGAAACCATAAGCACCACTGAACAGACCGTAAGTCAAAATATTGGATCCGCCACTTGCCCCCTTACAGGTTGCAGTGAAGCCATTACTTTTCCCATCAGGCCCACTGCCATTAAGCTCGGCTCTAAACGATGGAGCACATAACCTTATGCCTGTTTTCCCCATACCCAAACCAAAGACTACTGCACTCAAAACCGGTATGACGCAATCTACGGAGGCTGTCCATATTTTTCCTGGGTCTATTTTAATGCCTGGGTACAAAGAGCCCTATTTACCAAAGGATTATTCTATGCAAATAGTACCTCCTTTTACCTACACATCACGGACCCTTGGCACCCCAGGTGGGCCACAGGAGTCAGAGGAGCACTGTATTATTCTCCCTATACCTCCACTCCCTCCAGCTTCATCGACGTTGCTCGACTCTATACCCTATATAATTGCACTGCTCTATTACAAAAAACAAAAAATATAATCTCAAAAGCAGAAAAAGAACTCCAAAACGTTATTCACCCACAGCCACAATTTCTATTACATCTTTTACCTGGCTACACATCCTTAACAATACCTCAACTGCGGTCTCCCCTCGGGCTGAAGTGTGGTTTGCTGGCCTGGCGAGGGGAGCGGCCGCGGTAGGCCTAATTCCGCTGCCCCCATAATAGGGTGGTTGGTCGGGCCCACCGCCACCCCTGAAGGAAGCTCGGCATGGGCGCAGAGTGCCCTCGGGTCTCCCCTTCTTAGCAGCCATGCTTCCGCGGCCGCCCCTCCTCCCGGATGGCGCCACAGGATGCCTTGTGGGGCGGAACCCTTCTTCTTCTTTCTCCCTGCGCAGGCGCAGGGTGGAAAAATCCAGTCTGCTTTTTTCCCTCCCCCCGACAGCAGCAACAGCCAGGCGTGGGCGGAAAAATCCAGTCTGCCCTTTTCCCTCCCCCCGACAGCAGCAACAGCCAGGCATGGGTGGGAAACTCCAGTCTGCCCTCTACCCCAGCAACAGCAGCCACCAATCACTAAACCCTGCCACTTCCCCCAGCAACAGCAACAGCCCATCCCTAACCACCACCACCCCCATCCAGCACCGCCCACTGACCTTTCTCCAGCAACCAATCAGAACAGGGCGTGGCTTCGACCAATCAGCCTTCCCCAGCCCCTATAAAACTGTTGCCTCTCCCTCAATAAAGTGGACTTGCGTGTTTACCTTGTCTCCGCGGTAGTTCTTCTGCCGTGCGCCCTCCAGTCCTGAGAGCCCCTGACAAGGGCCTGGCCTCCCTTGTCCCCAGTTCGTCGCCTGCTTCTCCAGGCAACCCCTTCGTCGCCAGCTTCGCCGGGCGACCCCGTCAGCCGAACTGCGCAACCCCTGTGAGACCGACCCCTCGTCTGCTGCCGGACCGACCTCTCGTCCCAAGCAGGACCGATCCCTCGTCCCAAGCGGGACCGACCCCTCGTCCTGAGCTGGACCGACCCCTCGTCCGCAGCCAGACCCCACCTCTACCGACCGAGCAAACCGTCGCACTCAACAACTCACACATAGCCCCCAATCTTATCCACTGTTTCCTATGCGACTCCCTTGCCCGCCCCCTTATGGTCACTGTCCCAATTGGCAATTGCAATTCATCTTTCCCTTATGGAAACAACAACTCATGCAACGAGCCCATACTGCCCAGCATTCCCCTCTGGAATGTCAGCCTCATCAACATCATGTGCTTTACTTTCCCCTCTGCCACCTCCTCCCCTCCTTCCTCTAGCTCTTCCTCTCTCCCATGTATGCACAACCTCTCCATCGCTGCATCCTACCCCGCACCAAAAGGCCCTTACTTCTGGTGCAACCACTCCCTCACCCCCTGTTTAAACGCATCTTTCAACACGCCCTGTGTCTTAGTTGCCTTAGTCCCTCAACTTACACTATATAGTGAATGTAAGGTTAGTTACCTGCTCCTGCAGTCCCACTCTAAAAGAGCAGCATTTCTTCCCATTCTAGTGGGTGCCAGTCTTACTGCCACACTCGCTACTGTTGCCATCACTGGCAGCGCCCTAGGTCATAGCGTTATCACCGCTAACAATTTTAACGATGCACTGCAAATCACTATTGAAAACCCAGCACAATCCCTAGAAGCCCTCCAAAGACAGCTTACTTCACTAGTACAAATAGCCCTTCAAAACCATTGCACCCTAGATCTGCTGACAGCAGAAAAAAGGTGGCACATGCCTCTTCTTACAAGAACAATGCTGTTTCTATGTAAATGAGTCCGCAGTCATAGAACAAGACCTACAAACCTCACACAACTTACGTATCAAACTGTCCAATAAAAACCAAAACCAAAACATTCTTCTTTCCTGGTTCAGCTCTCCACTCTTAGCTTGGATGGCCCCTCCATTATCCCCCTCTTAGCCCTGTTCTTTTTCTTACTTCTAGCTCCTTGTATCATGAAATTCATTAAGAAACAAATACGAAGTATCTCCCTACTAACCTTTTTTCAATTGCAGTGCTTGCCATATCAGCCATTACTGAAAACTGAAGCTCAAACCAATTTTTAACCTGCCACAACCCATGCCAACAAGCCCCTACTCAACCTGGGTTGCCATAAAAACAACCAAACAGTTGTCATCAATCGGATCGTGTGACAAACTTGCTAAAAGTACACACTGGGCCTCCTCCTTCTAAGAGATTGTTTGGCAGCCAATGACAGGTAAGATCTTCAGAGGAAGGCAACCTAAGACAGGCGCAGCCACCTTAGACCATTACACTTGCTTAGGCTTGACTGGCAGCCAATAACGGGTAAGACCTTCAGAGGAAGGCAACCTAAGAAAGGGGCGGTCACCACAAGTCTCTACTCATAAGCCACTTTCTTTAAAAATATAAAAAAGGAGGAATTGTAGGAGAAATAAAAGCTCCCAAGAGCACCCTGTGCACAGCCAACAAGGCATAGCTTATCAGTTGCCGACAAGCTGTCTCTAAGGCAACCACACAGCTAAACAAAATGGCTGCTGACCACAAAGTCAGACAGAATGGCAACCAAGCCCTGTCCAGCTACACCACGTCTTCTTCCTCCTCTCCGAGCCCCTCTCCCTTTGTTTAATCCCCACCAATCAAGCAGTATGGCGTGAAAAAACTCAGCCTACATGATCAACCTAACCATCCCCCATAGCTTACCCCTCTCCTTGTTTGGGCATATATTCGACCCCGCCAATCAAATACCACCTAGCCCCCCTTCCCTATTGCTCTGAACTATAAATTGTTATTCCTACGTAATAAAGTTAGACTTGGTCCAGAACCCTGTCTCAGGAATGTGCAGAGTCTCCATATCCGTCCTCACTCCCCCAGGGCCAACTAGTTCAAGCCCACCAGCCTGAGGGATGCCTCAGTCCAGTGGAAAATGGTAGCAGTGTCAACCTGTGACAGTGTTTTAGTTTACCAAAGAACTGCAGAGTCAAAGTAACAGAAATAGGTAGGCCTTTATAAAGGATGTTTATTTGGGGGTAAAAACTTACAGTTCCACAGCTGCAAAACATCTAATTTGGGGCTCCATAAAAGGTGCTTTCTCACCAAATTCGGCTGCCACATGATGAAGCAAGATGGCTGCTGATCTCTGCCCATATATGAACTCAGCTGAGGGCAATCAGGCATAGGGCTTCTCTCCTTCCAGGACTCCATCATCAATCTCAGCTGTTCTGCATTCTTCCTGAGATCAGCTGCAAGTTATTGAGTTTATGGCTCATCTCCCCTTGTGCCTCAGCTCTTTGAATCTTTCAGGAGCTTCCTTCCTTGCAACTCAGCTGTGAGTAAAGCTATTGTTTCCCCCCTCACCCTGCAGGACTAAATATGATGGCTGCTTTTAATTGTGTCTGTCTGTATCCATTTGTGTCTCAATTTTTATCAGATCCAGCAAGAGGGTAGAGACTCAACATGAACCATGTTCCACTGATGTAGCCCAATCAAAAGCCCTAAAGTGATCTTATCAAGTAATCTAATTAAAGGACCTGCAATCAAAGGCTATCACACTCACAGGAATAGATTAGTTAAAAAACACAATCCTTCTCGGTTGGGGATTTATAAAATAATCTTATATTAGTCAGCCAAAGGGCTGTTGATGCAAAATACCAGAAATCTGCTGGCTTTTATATGGGTATTTATTTGGGGGTAACGGGTAGCTTACAGTTGCTATAAAGCATACATTACTTCCCTCACCGAAGTCTATTTCCACAAGTTGGAGCAAGATGGCTGCTGATGTCTGTGAAGGTTTAGGCTTACTGGGTTCCTCTGGGCTTAGCTTCTCTGTTTTCTTCACAAGGTCAGCTGTAGACTCTGAGCCTCTCTAGACTTTGCCTCTCTCCACATGGTCAGCTGTAGACTATCAGGTGAATGGCTCTGTCTCTCTCACTGGGGTTTCTGCCATGTCTAAGGAGCTGTCTCTATTCCTCTGTGTTCTCCTGGCTCAGGTCCTCTCTTCCTGGGCCTTAATTCTCTTTCCTCTGTATACTGACTTTCTGGGGCTCCAGCTTAAGGCTTCAGAATCAAACTCCAACATGAGAAACCCTAAACTCTGCCTTTTGCCATGTCTTTTATCTGTAAGTCCCCACCCACCAAGGGGCAAGGACTCAACATCCTTCTGACATGTCCCAATCAAAGCCTTAATGATATTTAATCATGCCCAGGTACAGACCAGTTTACAAACCTAATCTAATATTTATTTTTGGAATTCCTAACCATATCAAACTGCTACAAATCTCAAACTGCCCAAAATTGTTTTCTGACTCTTTAGGAATTAAAGAGTAGAGTGTATATGGAGGTTACAGTACTATTGGGTTTTTCATGTATCTTTTAGTTACCCTAACTGATGATCTTCATTTCCTCACAGTACTCCAAGCCACTCTCTTCTGTCTTTTCCTTTCAACCTACACAACTCCCTTTAGTATTAATAATTCTGTATGTCAGTTTGCTTGTTGACAAACTCTTTCAGTTTCTGTTTGTCTATGATATTTTAAACTCTCTGTCATTTTTGAAGTATAGATTTCCTGGATAAAGAAATTTGGGTGGAATATTTTCTCTTTCAGTACATTAAATATATCATGCCCCTGCTTTCTTACCTTCATGGTTTCTGATGAGAAATCAGCACTTAGTCTTATTGAGGATCCCTTGTATGAGATGATTCACTTTTCTCTTGCTACTTTCAGAATTCTCTTTATCTTTGGCACTTGATATTTTGATTAGCATGTGTCTTGGAGTAGGTCTATTAGGATTTATTCTGCTTGGAGTATGTTGTACTTTTTGGATATGTATAGTTATGTTTTTCATAAGAGTTGGGGAATTTGGAGCTATTATTTCCTCAAATAAATCTTCCCCTTGTCCCTTCTCTTCTCCTTCTGGTACATACATGATGCATGTGTTTGTGTGCTTCATGCTGTCACTCACATCTCTGAGATACTGCTCTTTGTTTTTTCTATTCTTTTCTCTATTTGTTCTTCTATGATTTCTATTGTCCTGTCTTCTAGTTCACTGATTCTTTCTTCTGCCTGTTCAAATCTACTATTGTATGATCCTCATGTATTTTTAATCTCTAATATTATGTCTTTCATCCTCATAATTTGTTTCTTTTAATACTTTCAAATGCTTCTTTATGCTCACACATTGTCTTCTTAATATCCTTTATCTCTTTATGCATATTTTCATTCATCTCCTTGAACTGAGTTAGGCAATTTGAACTTCTTTGGTTAGTTGTTCCAAATTCTTTGCCTCTGAAGTTTTAATTTGTTCCTTTGACTGAGCCATTTCTTCTTATTTTTTAGTATGGCTCATAATTTTTTGCCAATTTGTAGGCATCTTATTATCTTGATGAGTTAACTCTGTAGGTAAGTGTATTACTCAGGGTTCTCCAGGGAAATAGAATCAACAAGAGATATCTGTTAACAGTTGCAAGTCTACAAGAGTCTCTCATGTATGCACAGGGATGCACAAGTCCAGGCTCCACAGGCAGGCAGCCACCAGGAGCTGCAACAAAAGTCCAATAAAGTTTCCTGACAAGCTCCAGGAGATGCTGGCTGTCCAAAGATGAGCTGGAAAACTCTCCAAATACTGGAATCACTTCCTCTTTTAAGGCATTCAATTGATGGGGTTAAGTGTCACTCTTACTGATGGCAATCTCCCTGATTGATGTAATTATAGCCAGCTATCTATGATTTACCACTGCAGTAAAGTCAATGGTGACTAAAATTCATAAATGCCCTTGTCTTACAGTTAGCCTGCTGCTTCCTTGACCAAACACCTGGGCACATTTACCTGGCCGAGTTGACACAATAGCCTAACCATCACAGTAAGTTTCTCCTTGCTTTGTTTATTTTTGTTTTTGTTGATTGGCTTTGTGTTCAGGCTCTTCTTTGACATTTGGTCCAACTTATCCCAGACCTTTAGCATAACACATGTTTAACTGATCCAATTTTGTCAGCTGTTCTTCATCTGATTCTTGCCCTGGTCATGTAGTACAATTTTTACATTTCCACTTTTTGTGTAATTGTTTAATATCCAGGAGAAAATTACCTTTCCCTTATTCCTTCATCTTGATCTGTTCTGTTTGTGTTTGTGTAGAATTTCTTTACCAGCTCCTATGATTTGTTTAAATTCTCCTCCCCGTTATTTCCCCTTGACCTTACTCTTTTCAGTTCTGGGACCCTCCTCTCTTACAGCAGTTCAGTTTAACCACCTCCCCTTTTTGCTTTTGTTTCTTTCCTATTTGTGTATCCCACCCAGGGAGCCAGATATAATCAATCCAGAAAGGTGAATCACTCCAGAAAAATCTGTTTTGCATTTCACTGGTCCAGTCAAAGGTAACTCAGTTGAGTGAGTGCAGTACTTTCCAACCACAGTTTTACTGAATCTCTTTTCCTTTTATTTCCTCCTGGGGTCCCTTTTGTATGCAGCACTACTCAGTGACTTATGTTCTACCCTAGGTACCTTTGGACTTGGGTCTCTGTGCCTGGATATACATGGGGCTTTATTACCACTGTCCCCAGTGGGAGGTACAAGGGATCTGAGCTACTGGTTCTAAGCATCTGCCAAGCTGCACAGGCCTTAGTGAAGGAGAGGGAGTGTACTAGCAGTTCTGGGATAGAACTTGCCTACCTGATTTGTTTCTCTTTCTTCAGTTTAGCATTTCTGGAGTCCATTTCCAGTCTCTACCATCTTCCAGAGTATTAAGCAAGTTCTAAGTAAGTTGTTGGAGTTATTTATGTAATTTAAATAGAGGTGCCTTATTAGATATTTGAAAATATCTCCTCCCATTCTGAGGATTGTATTTTCACTTAATTGATCATGTTTTAGAACATAAAATTTCCTTTTAAAAATTTGGTGAAGTTCTATTTATCCGTTTTGCTCTCTTTTGCTGAATTCTTTGTGTTTATGGTTTCATATCAAAGAAACCATTTTCTAATCCTAGATCAGGAAGATCTATGCCTATATATTCTTCAAATATTTTAATAGTTTTACTTTTAGGTCTTTGTATATTTTTTGAGTTAATGTTTGTACATGGTATGAATTAGGGGTTAATTTAATTATTTGTGTGTGGATGCCCAGTATTAGAGTGCTACTTGTTAAAAAGATAGACTTTCCCCATTGAATTGTCTTGACCATAAAAGTGAGAATTTATTTCTGGAATCTCAATACTATTTTATTGGTGTATATGTTTACTCATTTGCCACTACCATACAATCTTGAATATTGTAAATTTGTAGTAAGTTATGAAACCATGAAGTGTGAGTCCTTCAACTTTGTTCTTTCCTAAAGATTCTTTTGAGTATCCTGTGACTTTTGCATTTCAATATGAATATTAATAACAACTTAGTTTCTATAAGAAAGAAACTGGGATTTTGATAGATTGTGTTGAATTTGTAGATAAATCTGGGGATGTCTATCCTCATAAAAATATTAAGTCTAGAGAGACTTAACAGAGAAGGTCCTGTACTTCACAATTGCTTTGAGCTGATCTTGATAGGAGAGCAAAACTCTGAAGAATACCAGCCAATGCAGAACCAATTTTTAAAGGCTGTGAAATGTGTATGTGTGTGTGTTTTAAAATATATTGCCTTGCACTTTTTTTTTTTAAGCTCAAGGGTCTCAAATAAATTTCACTCATATCACTAGCTGGATATTAATACAAGCAACAGATGGCTCAGGGCTTAAATCTGAGACTTAACATTTTAAAATATTAAAATGTACTGTGTATAATAAAATAGTATAAGACTAATTGTATACAATAAAATATTATAAAACAAATTCCCTTGGCAGGGGAGATGCCATGATCACAAAGGCGATTTTCCTAGGGCAAGGCTTATCCATTGTACTCTGGATGTGCTGACCCCTGTGATTTCCCCAAGTATGGGAAATGTAATTGCATAATTTGTGGTAGTGGGGGACTGTGTCATGCTCTCCCCTGAAAAAACAACAACAACATTAAATGTTGGCCCTTTAAAAAAAATTTAAAAACCAGGAACCATCAATGAAGAAAACCAGACTTTGGACATACTGGACAAAAAAATTTTAAATGCTATCCTCAATATGCTCAAGGAGGTAAAGTTAAGCATTGAGTAAGAACTAAAGGGTATTAGGAGAACAATAAAGAACAATATAGAATCTCAATAAAGAGATAGAAATTTTAAAATTAACCCAAAATACTAAAGTTGAAGTAAAAAATTCCACAGAGACCAGTACAGAATCAGTAGCAGATTGGAGCTTGTAGAAGATAGAATCAATTGAATGAAAAGATAAGGCAATTGAAGTGATTAAGACTGAGAAACAGAAAAAAAGAAGAATGACAAAATGAGCAGACCTTAAAGGATTTGAGGAACACCTTCAAGTATATCAATATATACATTATGGGAATCCCAGTAGGAGAAGAGAGAAAGGGGCAGAGTGGGTATTCAATGAAATAGTGGCAGAAAACTTGCCAAATTTGATGAAAGACATAGAATATACACCTTCAAGAATCCCCACAAACCTCCACAAGGATAAACTTCAAAAAGCCATGAATAAACACATAACAGTCCAGCTGTCAAATGCCAAGGACAGAGTATTTTGAAAACTTCAAGAGAAAATAAATGAGTTATATACAAGGGAATCCCAGTAAGATTAAGTGCTGTGTTATTTTCTCATCAGACACCATGGAGACAAGAAGGCAGTGGAATGAAATATTTAAAGTGCTGAAAGAAATCATCAACCAAGAATATTATATTCAGTCATACTGTCTTTCAAAATTGAGTGAGAGATTAAAACATTCCCAGATAAAGAAAAGCTGAGGACATTCATTACCCTATAACCTAAGCTAGAGAGATGCTTCAGAATGAAAGGAAAGTACACCAGACAGTGGGCTGAAATGAGAAAAAGAAATAAAGATCTCTGGAAAAGATGACCATATGGGTAATTATAAATGCCAATAGTTTTGTACTGTATTTTTTGTTATGACACATCACCTTTTACTCCTTGATAATTCTAAAATGCAAATTCATGAAAAGTAATGGTACCTATGTGGTTTTGTACTACGGTGTATAAAGATTCAATTTGTAACAAACACAATAAAAAGCTGAGGGGTGGTAGGTTTAGGAATCCTGTAGATGTTTGCTGTTGAAGTTAAATTGGTATAAAAATGTGATTGTTACTGATTTAAGATGTTAAGTTTACACCACACTGAAACCAGAAAAATAGCTGAAAAAGATATGCAGAAGGAAATGAGAAGGGACTCAAAATGGTACAATACAAAAATCAAATAAATGTGAAAGTAGATGTTAATGAAAAAACTGAGAGACAAAAAAAAGTATAAGGTTTACAAAGTCCAAATAGCAAAATGGCAGAAGAAATTTCTGCATTATCGATACTGGTGTAAACGTAAATGGATTAAATTCTCCAGTCAAATGGCAGAGATTTTAGAACAGATAAAAAATCATGACCCAACTATATGATGTTTACAAGAGATTCACCTAAATTAAAAGACACTAAAAGGTTAAAAGTGAAAGAATAGAAAAATATATACCATGCAAATAGGAACCAAAAGAGAGCTGGGTTAGCAATATAAATATGAGATAAAATAGACCACATATTAGGTTACAAAAAAAAAAAACTTCAATAAATATAAATTTATTTAAAACATACAATATATCTTCTCCAACCTCTATGGACTGAAGGTATAAATCAATAATAGATAAAATTGGAAAATTCATAAATATGTGGAAATTTAAAAAACACACTTTTAAACAACCTATGGGTCAATGAAGAAATCATGAGGGAAATTAGGAAATATCTTTAGATGAACAAAAATGTAAATACAAAATGCCAAGACTTATGGAATACAGCAAATATAGTGCTGAGAGGGAAATTTATAGTTCTGTTTACATTAAAAAAGAAGAATAAAGAAAGGAAATAAGAGAGAGAAAAAAGAAAGATCTCAAATCAGAGACCTAACATCACAACTGGAGGATCTAGAGAAAAGAAGAACAAATTAAACCCAAAGTGACCAGAGGGAAGGAAATACATTAAAGAAGAGATAAATGACATAGAGACCAACAACAACAACATAATAGAATCAACAACAGCAACAGTTGGTTCTTTGAAAATCTCAGTGAAATAGACAAACCTTTTGCTAAACTGACAAAGGAAAAAAATAAAGGATTCAAATAACTAAAATCAGAAATGAGAAGGAGGAAATTACTAACAATCCCACAATATATTACAAAATTGTTGAAGAGTATACTATGAATAAATGAATGCCAACAACTTAGATAACCTAGATGAAATGGAAAAATACCTAGAAACTCACAAATATCTACACTGACTGACAAAGAAATAGAGGATCTCAAAACACCATTAACAAGAAAAGAGATTGAATTATGAATCAAAAACATCCGAAGAAAGGAATAGGCCCAGATGTCTTCACTGGTGCATTCTACCAAACATCCCAAGAAGAATTAAGAACCATTGCTATTCAAACTCCTCCAAAAAATTGAAGAGAAGGGAACACTTCCCGAATCATTCAAGTTCACCTCAATAACGAAAGCTAGGTAAAGATACCACAAGAAAATAAAATAAAATACAGATCAATATCCCTATGAATATCATTATAAAAATCTTCAACAAAATACTAGCAAAGCAAATCCAACAGCACAACACACCATGATCAAGAGTGATTTATCCCAGTTTGTAAGAGTGGTTCAACATAATAAAAGCAGTTAATGTAATACAACACATTATTGGAATGAATGGAAAAGACATTTGACAAACTCCAGCAACACTTGTTGATGAAAACACTTAGAAAACTAGGAATAGAAGGCAACTTGCTCAGTGTTATAAAAGGCATATAAGAAGAACCCACAAAAACTATCATAATCAATGGTGAAAGACTAAAATTTATCCTTCTATTGTCAGGAACAAGGCAAGGGTGCTCATTGTTACTAATGTTATTCAACATTTTATTGAAAGTTCTAACTAGAGCAATTAGACAAGAAAAAGAAATAAAAGGAATTCAAATATAATTGAAGAAATAAAACTTTCCCTATTTGAAGAGACCTTGATCTTGTTTATAGAAAATCCCCCAAATCCTCAACAAAGTTGTTAGACCTAAGAAACAAATTCTGCTAATGGTGTGATACAAGATCAACCCCTCAAAATCAGTAGTGTTTCTATATAACAGTAATAAGTAATCTGAAGATGAAATCATGTAAATAGTTCCATTTATAAGAGCAACTAAAGATTGAATATCTAGGAGTAAATTTAACCATGGCCATAAAGGGCTTATGGACAGAAATCTACCAAATATTGCTGAAGGACATTAGAAGACCTAAATAAATGCAAGGAAATTCCATGTTCATGGAATGGAAGACCAAATATCACTAAGATGTCAATTTTACCCAAAGCAATGCACAGATTCAATACAATCCAAATAAAAATTTCAACAGCCCTCACTACAGAAATGGAAAAGTCAATCATCAAATTTATATGGAAGTGTAGGGGACCCTGAAGAGCCATTGACAAAGAATAAAGTTTGAGGACTTCTGCTTCTCAATTTTTAAATTTATTAAATAGCTCTGGCTATCAAAACAGCACAGAGGAGTGGATACAGCTCAGTGGTGAAGTACCTGTTTCCCATGTATAAAGTCCTGGATTCAATTGCCATTACCTCCTAAAACAACAACAGCAATAACAAAACCCCCAGCATAGTATTGCTAAAAAGACAGACATATAGACAAATGGAATCAGACTGAGAGTTCAGAAATAAATTCTCACATCTATGGCCAATTGATTTTTGGCAAGGGTATCAAGTCCACTCCATAGGGAAAGAATAATCTCTTCAACAAATGGAGCTGGGAAAACTGGATATCCATATGCAAAAGAATGATCTCTACCTAATATCATATACCATATTTAACTCAAACTGGGTCAAAGACTTACGTATAAGACCCCAAGTGATAAAAATCCTAGTAAAAAGTATGGGGAAGCCTCTTTAGGACCTCGTGTTAGGCAATGGTTTCACAGACTTTACAGCGAAAGTAATAAGAGAAAAAATGAATAAATGCGACTTCATCAAAATTGAAATATTTCGTGCATCAAGGGACTTCATTATTAAAGTAAAAACACAACCTACAGAAAGGGAGAAAATATTTGGAAACCAAATATTTGGGTTAAGACCCAAAATATATAAAGAAATCCTGTAACTCAACAATAAATAGACAAACCACCCGATTACAAGTGGGCCAAAGACTTGAATAGACATTTCTCTAAATAAGATATGCAATTGGCCAAAAAGCACAAGAAAAGAAGCTCAACATCATTAGCCATTATGGAAATGCAAATCAAAACAGGAGATATATTTCATACCCACTAGAATAGCTGCTATTTTAAAAATGGAAAACAAGTATTAGAGAGGATGTGGCTAAAACACTTGTTCATTGTTGGTGGGAATGTAAAATGGTGCAGCTGCTGTACAGTTTTGCAGTTCCTAAGAAAATATAGAATTACCATATGATCCAGCAATTCCATTTCTAGGTATATAGCACAAAGTACTGAAAACAGTACTCAAATAGATATGTGTACACTGAGGTTCATAGTAGCATTATTCACAATTGCCAAAAGATGGAAGCAACCCAAGAATCCATCAAAAGAAGACTGGCTATTAAAAATGTATTACATACCATACAATGGAATATTATTCTCCTGTAAAAAGGAATGAAGTTCTCACAGATGCCACAACATGGATCAACCCTGAAGACATCCTGTTGAGTGAAATAAGTGAGACAATAAGGACAATTATTTTATGATCACCCTGATATGAAATAATCAGAATAAGCAAATTCATAAGATCAGTAGCTAGAATACAATTTACTATGGGGCCAGGGTGGGTGTAGAGAATGGGAAGGAAATGTTTAATTGGTGCAGAGTTTCTGTTTGGGGTCATGAAAATGTTTTGGTAATGAATGCTGGTAACACTACCTGAACATTGAAATGTAATCAACAATACTGAATTAGATATTTGAATCTAATTAAAAGGGCAAGTTTTAGGTTGTTTATATTTTACCAGAATGAAAATTTTAAAACACCAGAGGACTGTACAACACAAGCAGTGGACTCTAATGTAATTGATGGATTATATTTAATAGTATAATTTTAATATTATTGCTTCATAAATTGTACAAAGGCACCACACTAATGTAAATAGTTAATCATAGGGAAATTTGTGTGTGCAGTTGGTATATAGGAACTCTGTGTTTTTGCATGATTTTTCTTTAAACCTGCAAATTCTCTGTTCTAGGGAACAGTGGACTTTGGCAACCTAAACAATTGTGATGATGTCGTAGAGGCAAACTCAAAATTACAGTTGGTGGATGGGTGAAAGGAAGGTGAGAAACTGAACACATCAAGTGGAGGTAGGTCTCAACTGATACACCGTACTTCTTCTTCCTGTCTATACTGCAGATTCCGTTACAAAATTAGGTCTAAACTCCTTACAGTTGATTAGAGATATAATGTCTAAAATAAAATTTAAAAAGTCTTTCAATCCATGGCCACAAAATGTATTTCCATTCATTTATGTCTTCTTTAATCTCTTAATGACATTTTATAGTTTTTGTGTACAATCTTTGCACTTTTAATTTATTCATAAATATTTTCAATGCTGTAAAAATGGAATTGTTTTCTTAGTTTCATTTTCTAATTGTTCATTGCTGGTGTATAGAAATATAATTGATGTTTGTATATGCAACTTTGCTGAACTTTGTTAATAGAGATTTCTATATATGAAATCATGTTTTCTGTGAAACAGAATTTGCCTAATATTGGCCCTATATAATTTACTGCTTTATTATTTTGATCAAATTTATATACTTTTATGAGAATAATTTTCTTCCTTTGCATAATGGGTATAATAATTCCAAAATCCAGAGTTGTTTTGATGATTACTTCTGCTGCCACAATCCAATAATCATTAGTTGAATGATTTAATACCTGAGTCTTAAGAACTGGCCAATTGTAGGTGAGAATGAGTGAATTGTATTCTGAATAATTTTCTCAACTTTATTAACTTCAGGGTTATTCTAATTAGACATGGAGTCAAGAAAAAGTACATTTAGGTAATGTCAAGTCATTTATGGTAATTGGAGCACTAAGTTCATGGTTGGGAACAACAGGAAATGAAGCTTTAAAGGTAGATTAAAATTCTCTTTAAATACTTTCCTAGCTATGATTAACATGATTCATCAGGAACACAGAAACCATTGAAGGGTTTTATGCTGGGGAATACTAAAATCAATGTAGAGGATATATTGAAAGAGTGAGAGATTATGGGTAGAAGGAGCAGTTAGGAAGCTATTATAAGAGATCAGTAAAGAATTCATAAGAACCTTAAGTAAGGGAATATCTAGAAAATGAGAAAAATTATGTACTTTGGAAATATTTAGTATTTTTTGTTGGCATAGATTCTATGGTCCATAATTACCATAACTCTTTTGTAAAATATTCTCCCCTCCTCTCCTCTCCTCTCCTCTCCTTCTCTCTAAGTTCTTACTGTGCAAAGCTCCTACCCTAGTCAAACCTAACCCTACATCCCTACATGTGTGCCTGAGACCTCCTCCTCTTACAACCTTTCTTCTCTTGCTCCAGTTTGGACTGATTGCTCACTAGGACCATAGCATAGCTGTTGTCTTGGAACTTCTACTTACTTTCTTCTCTGTTGGAATCCAAGTTTCTCGTATCATGTATGTTCTTTCTTGATTTAAAGTATCATGGAAAGTAAACTTTTCTATCTTTGCTTATGTAAAAATGACTACTGTATCATCATAACTGATAGTTTGGGTGGGTTTAGAAACCTGGGCTGAAAATAAGTTTCCTTCAGAATTTTTAAGGCATTGATCCACTGTCTTCTAGAATCCAGGATTATGGTTGAGGAAACTGCTGTCATTCTGAAATTTGTTTCACCGTTTATGTTCTACAAATGTGTATTAAAAATATGGAAACCTCTTTGAAGATATTAGGATTGTCTCTTTATTCTTTGTCTTCTGAAATTTTACAATATGTTAATCTTTTAAAGTTTATTCTGTTGGGCATTTGGTAGGCTCTTTTTAAACTAGAAATACACTTCCAACAGTTTGGGGACATTGTCATATATTATTGATTTGATAATGTCTTCCCTTACATTTTGACATTGGCCTTTTCCTGAAACCACTGGAATATGAAACAAAAGTTTCTTGAATTATCTTCTAATTTTCATGTCTTTACTTTCCTATCGCTTTTTTGTTAAAATGTCTGAAGGTTTTCAGATTTTGTCTTCCATTCATTCATTTTTTCTATTCAATTAATTTTATACTTTTTAGTATTGCATTTTTTCATTTAAAACATTCTTTCATGGATCTGTAAAAATTTGATAGCATCTTGTTCTTTTTTATGAATGCAATGCTTATCTGTTCATTTTTGATAGTTAGAGATTTTTAAAAATGATTTCTTTCTCCCTGTGTTATCTATAATTCCCAACTTCCTTTTTATGTTTTTTATTTCACCTCTGACATGTATATTGAGTTTGGGCCTCAATTTTATTTAGATTAGGTAATATTGATTAAATGAAAGATTTCACATATTTTAGAAAAATTAGTGATTTCTTTTCTCTCTGAAATGATCTAGCCAAAGAGGGCCATGTTTTTCCTGGTGAGTAGAGATTGCATGCATTTTTTTTGCAGGACATGTATTCTACTGATATCCTGCTTCATTTATTTTCCAGGTCCAATAGTCATTTGAGGTAGGCCCTGGTCCCCATGCTCTTCTGTCACTCATAGGTCTTCAGTCTACTAAGAAATTTCCCAACTTATGCTTCTGGAGATACGGATTATTTTGAAGAAATAATACTTCCTCTGTTTTACTTTGATAAAACCCTATCCTATTATCAAATCCTTTGTGACGTAGTTGTCCTTTTAACAAGACAGTGAGAACAAGCTTTAATACTATTGAAATCCACCAAAGACAGGTTATTATTTTGATGTGGTCCAAAGACATTCATTAGTAATGAGAATTTAGAGGGTTCTATCTCATAAGTCTACTTTTCTATACATTAAATAAACTTAAAGACTTCTGTTTCTCATGTATCATTTGGTGAATTTGAGTCAATTATTTATTGGAGAATATGTTTTCTCTCATTTATTTATATGCAGATAGTGCAATTTAATTAAATGTTGGCAACTTGGTGCTTATTTAAAATACAGTGAATGAAAGTTTTCTGTAGTTTCCTTCAATGTAGAGAATTTTTTTTTTAAAGATTTATTTTTTATTTATTTCTCTCCTTCCCCCTATTACCCCCCGCCCTCCCAGTTTGTCTGTTCTCTGTGTCCATTTGCTGTGTGTTCTTCTTTGACCGCTTCTATCTTTATCAGTGGCACCGGGAATCTGTGTTTCTTTTTGTTGCGTCATCTTGCTGTGTCAGCTCTCCGTGTGTACAGCACCATTCCTGGGCAGGCTGCACTTTCTTTTGTGCTGAGCAGCTCTCCTTACAGGGCGCACTCCTTGTGCATGGGGCTCCCCTATGCGGGGGACACACTTGCATGGCATGGCACTCCCTGCGCTCAGCAGCCCTGCACATGGGCCAGCTCCACACCGGTCAAGGAGGCCCGGGGTTTAAACTGCAGACCTCCCATGTGGTAGACGGACACCCTAACCACTGGGCCAAGTCAGCTTCCCCATATGGTTTTAATCAAAGAAATCTCTGATTTTCATAAGTCTTTCATCACCTATTGATACTGAAAAAAGTCCTTTGACATCATAGTCTATGTTTGGTCCAATTTCATATTACTAGCTTGATTTCCTTTATTACAGTCTCTGAAGCAATTTACTTCCACACCTGAAAAGAGTTTCAATGCAGAGATATAACAGAAAAAAGGTGACTAAATCAGATAAATTATTTATTCTGTTCTGCTTCTTACTCTCTGAATCTACAGTTCTGTGTTCGATATTTTACAAAGAAAGAATATAAATATTTCCAAAGAAAGAATGTAAATATAAATATTTAATGCTTTGAACACTGGATTTTGTGAAGGTTTCACATATTTAATCAACTTTTCTAATACCTCAATAAACTGCAAAATAGGTTTAAGTAGGCTTTAACAAACTTGATCTTATTTTTCACCGGACCCATTATATCTTGCCTTGTTCTCCCTGCAATTCTATTTGACTGATAGCTTTAATTTATTAAGAAGGATTCTCTTTCATGTATTTTTATTAACAGTATATTTTATCTTATATCCTCTCATTTTAAATTTGTCAATACTTTAGCTGAATTTGAGACTATATAACCTGGCATCTTAAATTTTCCTTTTTTATGCAACAAAAGCTGGTAGTTTGGAAGATTATTGTTATTTTTAATTTTTTTACAAATCATAGCATCACCCTTAGAATTATTTCTTTTCTTGAAGAATAGAAGGTCATTCTTCACTATGTTCCTAATCCTTATTTCCTACAGGGCTTCTTATTACTCAGCTTCATTTCCAATATAGTATTTCCTAATCCACTTTTAAATTTCATCTGGGAGTAACATGCTAACCACTTCCTGAAAGCTGATAACATTTGTGAAGCAGGGGAAATCTCATGAAATAGTTGATTGAGTGGATTTAGAGAACTCTTTCTATTAAGGAATTGAATTCTACAATTCATTTCAAATATTGATGGTATTACAAGTTTTCTCTGCTTAATATGAAGAATCAATTAAAAATTGTGTGTTTAGATTTTTGCAACATGAAGTGCCTTTATGTGTCCTCCCTTTGCTGCATAAAATATAAAATCTTGGTGATTTTTACTTTGCATACTATGAGGATTTTGATGAAATAAGAATATGCTAATTATGATATTTTAAGAAGTTTGTCTCTACTGAAAGAAAATGTGAAGTCTTTTAAAGAAATAGGGTGCTTGGATTTGGTCTGTACATTTGCCATGAAAGAAACAAATATGTATGTTGTATTAGAGGAATCTCTTTTAAGGTTGGAGGAGAAAGCTGTCAGGGGGATTTCACAGAGAAGGTGACCTGAATGACTTATAAAAGGCTGTGGAGGAGTTTGCTAAGTGGATAAGGTGTGGAAGGCATACAGAGGAAATAAAGCATTGTATATAAAAACTCAGAAGCATGAATCACTCTGGTACATTTGGGCAACTGGATGGAAATAAGATGAGATATTGAGGGGAGTAATTGAAGCTGAAGGAATTCAGCCACATAAGGGACCAGTCAAAGAGGTTCTTGTAATCAACTGTAAGGAGTTTAGACCTAATTTTGTAATGGAGTCTGCAGTATAGACAGGAAGAGGAAGTGCAGTATATCAGTTGAGACCTACCTCCACATGATGTGTTCAGCTTCTCACCTTCCTTTCACTCATCCACCAACTGTAATTTTGAGTTTGCTTCCACCACATCATCACGATTGTTTAGGTTGCCAGTGTGCACTGTTCCCTAGAACACTCTCTTTCCATACCTTCCTATATATTCCACGTTCCTGATTCGTCCCTCATTTCAGTATCCTTTGAGAGTTCCTGTTCTATCTTTAAAATTTTAGTATTTTTACGGGCTCTTAGTGCTTTTCTATTTTCACTGTTTCCTCTCTCTTTTTAGGTGAGTCATTTACTGCCTTGATTTCAGTTACAATTAATATCTATATGCTGGTGATTTCCAAATCTTTATTTCCCTGTTGAGATTTAGAGTAGTATATTCTTCTGAACAACTCTGCTTGGGTGTTCAATACTTCAGAGTTAATATGATCCAACTGGAAGCCATCATCTTTTTACCCACTTCTGTTCTTAGATTTATCTTAAAAAAATATGATTTTGTCTATCTACTCAGTGGTGCAGCTTAAAACACTGGGTGTCATTTAATACTCCGCTTCACTTGTGCTTCACAGCTAGGCCTATGGATCATGCCTCCTAAGAGTGGATCTAATCTCTTTTCTTCTCTATCCCCACTGCCATTATCCAAGTCCACGACACCAAAAATCCTAGCCTGGGGCACTGCTGTAGTCTCTCCATCTCCAGCCACGGTGTCCACAGGGGTTTTTAAAAATACAACCTAGTCATGTCACTTTTATGATTAAAAACTTGCAATCGTTTGACATTTTTTTCTGTGATAATGTCCATGTATTAGTTTCCTAGGGCTACTGAAAGAAAATACCACAAAATGGATGGATTAAAACAACAGAAGTTTATTCTGTCATAATTCTAGAAGTTTGACGTCTGAAATCTATAGGAGAATGTGCTCCATGTTTCTCTCCGGACTTCTGGTGGTGGCTTGCCAGTAATCCATGGCATTCTCTGCTTCAGTTGTCTCATGGGATTCTCTCCTGACTATGTCCAAATTTCTTCTTATAACAACACCAATCTTATTGGATTAAGGGCTCACCCTACTCTGGAGTTTCCCCATTTTAAACTTGCTTAATTCCATTTGTAATTACCCTATTTCCAAATACGGTCACATTCTGAGGTACTAAGGATTAGGATTTCAATATATCTAAAATTCTGCTTCTAAGTATTTATACCCTGTGGAAACTTTGAACTTTGGCACATCTATATCTAAAGATATGCATAAAAATATCCACATCAGAATTTTTTGTAAAAGCAAAAAAAAAAAAAAAAAAGGGAAGCAGATCAAATGTTCAACATGAAATGGATAACAGTATATTCATATATTGGTTTATTATAGAAAATGAAATCATAACCACATGCATTAGCATGAGTGGAAAAAGAAAATCAGACTACATATAATAAATATGCCAGTTCAAGAGTTATACATGCATGTATTTAACCCATGTATAAACTCAGAAAAAAAAAAGCAAAAGAATAATTAATACAAAAAAATTAAGACTGTACTCTTAAAGAGAAGATGATGGTTTCAGGGAGGGCACACAGGGATTTTCAAAGTTAATGGTAACATATGGCTTCATAAGTTACATGATAGACTCATAGATTCATAGATTTTATTTTATTATTATTATTGAAACTGTATAAAATTATATATATATCCATATTCATATATGGGATATATTTCACCTATTAGGTAATGCAAAGTCCTACAAAGAGAACTCTTTATGGGACTGAAATATTGATAACAGTTTTCAGCTAAGGTATACCAGTTTAGAAATACCTGCTTAACAATTACAGAAAGAATTTTAAGTATGTACTATTATTTTTAGAAACCAATTTAATGAGAATATCTGAAGTTGAATTATGGAATTGTTCATTTATCCTTTGAACAACAAATAATTTTTTTTTTTAGAACTTCAGATGAGCTAGTTACTTTTCTAGATGCAATATTTAGAGCATTAAACAACAGACAAAATCTTGGCTCTCACAGAGCTTTGGTTCAAGATAGTGTGGGAGACAAAATTAAGCAAAAATTTAACAATTTATTATATGTCAAGGATTGATAGCTATCATGAGAAAAAATAAGTCAGGATGAACTTCTGGTCACAATAGATAGCTGGTAACAGACTTGCCTTCTCAATTTAAAAAAATCCATAAAACTGAACTAAGTATATGAAATTACTGTTTTCAGTTATTGAACAAAAGACACTGCAGTACAATGCTCCCTAAGATAGCAAACACACAAGATGAATCAAATATGATAATTATCCAAGATTTCCCTGGATTTCCACTTGGGGCACTTTGCTCTTTTGGAGCAACAAGGTAGAGTCCAAGCAGAAAACCGGTCGTGCTGGGCTGATGAATCAGAAAATCAAGATTCCATGCTCTTGAATCAACTGTGGAACAGAACATGAGAAGAGGTAGCTGAACAAAGGGAGAACCTAGAAATATGTGAAGAGATTCCTCATGAATCAAGGATTTAACTGCACATATGGAGGGAGGGAAGGGTTCACAAGGTCTAGCAGAGGTTGCCTGATGAAGGGCTTAGAGGTGAACCGTGATACTAGAGGTCCTGCAGTTCTGGAATATGTTGACGTTGCATCCCAGCCAGAGTGGAGAGACATTGCCGAGCACCTCGAGTTTTCAGTGGATACCACAGAAAGGCAACACTTTAGGAAACTGAGCACATCCTGTAGTGAATATAAAATACAAACCAAAGAAACCAACCCCAACAAAATGTAAGAATCAAGTCCTAGAGGACCCAAATGATTCTACATAATTTCACTGACTGCTATGAAAAAAGTCAGCACATTTAAGGGATGATGTCTTAATTCAGTCTGCCTATATTCTCATTAGCCACAATCTCACATATACAATAAAAATTATTAGACTTGAGAAGAAATAGGACTATATAACCCTTAGTCAAAAAAGGTCAGTAGAGACTAACCAAAAATTAACAAAGATTTTTAAAGAGTTATTATATATATATTCAAGGACTTAAATAATAAAATTATGGCCATAGTGAATAATCAGATGGGAGATCTCAGAATTGAAATGAAAACTTCAAAAATTTTTAAAATGGCAGTTCTAGAACTTGAAAGTACAATATCTGAAAGTAAAATTTAGATTGCAGAGTAAACTATCAGTGAACTTGAAGCTTGATCACTACAAGTTATCTGATCTGAGAAATAGAAAGAAATAATGAACAGATCCCCAGTGCCCTATGGGGTATTATTGCTTGGTCCAATATACATGCTATTGGAACAAAAGGAGAGGAAAAAGAAATGGGGCAGAAAAAATATTTGAGGAAAGATTTCTCAAAGATTGTGAAAGACATACATTTAGATATTCAAGAAGCTCAGCAAACCCCAACCAGAATAAATACAAAGAAAACTACACAGTGGAATATCATCTTTAAAATACTGGAAACCAGAGACAAAGAGAAAATCTGGAAAACAGTTGGAGAGAAAATGATCCCTTACCTACAAAATGAATGATGTCTAGCTTCTCATCAGAAACAGTGGCAGTCAAATCAGTTTGTCAAAAGCCTGTAATACTGTTCAGTGAAAAGTGTGAACCATAATGTAAACTATAGACTGGTTTGTAGCAATGCTTCAATATTGGCTCATCAATTGTAACAAATGCATCACACTAATGTAAAATGGGAAAATGTGGGGATGGAGTGTAATGTAATAGGGGAAAATGTGGGGGTGGGGTGTAATGTAATAGGGGGAAATATGGGGATGGGGTGGGAGAGGTTATATGCACATCCCCTATTCTTTTGATGTAACTTTTCTGTAATCCAAATCTTCTCTGAAAATAAAGTTTAGGATTACAAAATCAATGGGATGACATTGTTAAAATGTTCTAAGGGGGAAAATTATCCTTGTCAAGTGGAAATCTATAGCCATCAAAAATATTCTTTAAGAATGAAGGTACTAATGAAAGAAGTTGTTGATATGGGAAAACTGGGGGGTGTGGGGAGTGGGACATATGGGGTTCTCCTACATTTTTTTAATGTAACATTTTATGTGACCTATGTATCTTTTACAATAAATAGAAATATATTAAAAAAAGAATTAAGGCAAATTAATATATTTTTTAAAAAGATTTATTTATTTATTTAATCCCCCCCCCCCCCCCCCCCCCCGTTGTCTTCTGTTCTCGGTGTCTGGTGTCTATTTGCTGCATCTTGTTTCTTTATCCGCTTCTGTTGTCGGTCAGCGGCACTGGAAGTGTGGGCGGTGCCATTCCTGGGCAGGCTGCACTTTCTTTCCCACTAGGCGGCTCTCCTTATGGGCGCACTCCTTGCGCGTGGGGCTCCCCTACATGGGGGACACCCCTGCGTGGCACAGCACTCCTTGTGCACATCAGCACTGCACACGGGCCAGCTCCACACGGGTCAAGGAGGCCCGGGGTTTGAACCGCAGACCTCCCATGTGGCAGACAGACGCCCTAACCACTGGACCAAGTCTGTTTCCAAATTAATATTTTTAATTAAACATTTTTGTTTATAGCTTTATTGAGATATAATTCACATACAATATAATTCACCCATTTAAAATTCAGTGGCTTCTAGGATACTCACAGATATCTGCAATATTACCACAACTGATTTTAGAACATTTTCATCACCTTAAAAAGGAATCCCTTACCCTATAACTATCATTCTCCCTTCTCACCCTTCACCTCTACTCCCAGCCCAAAGGAACCACTAATCTATTTTCTGTCCCTTTTCTTGATTTAATAAGAAGGAAATTGTATAATATGTGGTCTTTTGTGACTGGCTTCTCTCACTGAGCATAAGGTTTTCAGGCATCATCCACAGTGTAGCTTGTAACAGTAATTCATTCCTATAATGGCCAAATAATATTCCATTGTTTATCCATTGATTAGTTGATGAACATTTGAGATGCTTCCACCTTTTGACTATTATAAATAATGATGCTGTAAACATTCATGTACGAGTTTTGGTGTGGACCTGTGTTTTTGTTTCTATTGAGAACATAGCTAGGAATGGAATTTCTATAGCATGTTTAATCATTTGAGGAAGTGATGAACTGTTTAACAAATCAGCTGTATCATTTTACGTTCCCACCAGCAGTTAGAGGGTTCAGATTTCTCCACATCTTTGCCAACTCTTGCCATTGACTGACATTTAAATTCTAGCCATCCTAATATGCATGAAGTGGTTTCTCATTTTGCTTTTTTCCCCCCAAGTGTGGAAAAGACTCTTTTATTGTGCACAATTCAGTGCTCATATTTCTGGGCCTTGTTGAACAGAGCTCTATCTTTGGGTATATCTTCATCCTCAAAAATTTTGGGTCCAACTGAAAACTGCATCATCAAATCAGCTGATACAATTGGGGAGATACCCCAAACCATTGAAGTTCCTTTATTGGATGCAATAATCACTCTTATGCAATAGACAGGATCAGCAAAATCCAACGACATGGTTCCAAAGAGCAGTAAATGACAACACACTGAAATAATGAAGAGAGTTAAGTAGTCTATAGTATCTTCTCTCTAAACTGGATTTTCCTTTCAGGTTTCTGAATTTCTGGTAGAATTGCACAGAGAGATTTAATAACTTCTAAAAATCTGATACCCATAATGGTTGCTGCAGAGGCCAAGTGGGGATTGCAGCCTTGGCATTCCCTCATTGTAGTTTTCATTTGCATCTCTCTCATGACTAATGATGTTGAGCATCTTTTCATGTGTTCATTGACCATGTGTATATCATCCCTGGATAAATATCTATTCAGATCCTTTGTGCATTTTAAATTGGGATATTTGTCTTTTTTTATTGAGAGTTCTTTATATATTATGGATACAAATATCTTATCAGATATATGATTTGCAAATATGTTCTCCCATTCTGTGGTTCTCTTTTTACTTTCTTGATGGTGTTTTTTAAAGCTAAAAGATTTTTTATTTTGATGAAGTACAATTTATCTTTTTTTTTTTTCTCTTTGGTTGTTCATGCTTTCTGTGCCATATCTAAGAATCTATTGCCAAATCTGAAGTCGTGGATATATAGCCCTATCTTTTCCTTTAAGAATTTTATAGTTTTAGCCTTAAACTTAACTTTTTGATCCATTTTTAGTTGATAATGGTATATGGCATGAAGTAAGGGCCAAATTTCAATTTTTACTTCTGGCTATACAACAACCTATCCCCATTCATCTGAAATAAAATTTTCCTGCCATTAATGGTCATGGAATCCTTGTCAAAGATCAGTTGGTTCTAGATGTATTAGGTTTATTTCTGGGCCCAATTCTAACGCAGTGATCTATATACTTATACTTGTGCTAATAATGTACTCTCTTGATTTTTGTAGTAAGGTTTCCCCCACCCCCAAAATGTCTCCCTTGTCTGTGGGTTCATTGTTTATTTGTTCACTGTTTTTATTCTCATTTTCTGCCTGTTGTTTGTGTGTGTGTGTGCTCATCGTCTGGTTTTGTTTTGTTTAGAAGGCACTGGGAACCAAACCCAGAACTTTCCATGTCGGAGGTGGGCACTCAACCGCTTCAGCTATGTCTGCTACCTGCTCTTTTTTTTTTTTTTCCGCTTGTTGTCTGCTTGTTGTTTGTTCATTGTCTTCCTTGTTGTTTTTGCTGTTGGTTTTTCTTTTGCTCATTGTTCACTTGTTATCCATTTGTTTTTTCTTGTCTGCTTGTTGTTTTTTGCTTGTTGTCTGCTATTGTTTTTGCTTGATGTCAACTCGTTCTCTGCTTGTTGTTTGTCTTCTTCAGCAGGCACTAGGAACTGAACCTGGGACCCCCCATGTCAGAGGTGGGCACTCAATTGCTTGAGCCACATCTGTTCCCTTGTAGTTAAGTTTTGAAATCAGGAAGTGTGTTCCTCCTACTCTGTTCTTTTTTTAAAAGATTGTTTTGACTGTTCTGGAATCCTTTCAGTTCCATGTGTACTTTAGTTTCAGCTTATCAATTTCTATGAAGAAGTCAGCTGAGATTATGACAGGGAATTTTAATAGGGATTGCATTGACTGTCCAGATAAATTTGAGGAGCACTACCATTAGCAATATTTCCAATCCATGAATATAGGATGTTTTTTTCATTTGGTTAGATCTTTTTACATTTCTTGAATCAATATTTTTTTAGTTTCAGAGTGGAAGTTTTCCATTTCTTTTATTAAATTTATTCCTAAGTATTTTATTTTTTGGTACGATTTGAATGGAATTGTTTTCCTAATTTCATCTTGAACTGTGCATTACAAGGGTATAAAAATACAATTGATTTTTCCTTAATGATGTTTTGTCTTAAATCCTTGTCGAATGCATTTATTTATTTCTTTATTTTCTAAAGACTTATTTTTATTTATTTCTCTCCCTTTCCACCCCTGTTGGCTGCTCTTTCTGTGTCCATTCACTGTGTGTTCTTCTGTGTCCACTTGCATTCTTGTCAGGCAGCACTGGGAATCTATGTCTCTTTTTGTGGCATCATCTTGCTGCATCAGTATTCTGTGTGTGCAGCACTACTCCTGGGTGGGCTGTCCTTTTTTTGTGCAGGGCAGCTCTCCTTGCAGGGGCACTCCTTGTGTGGGGCTCCCTATGTGGGGGACACCCCTGTGTGGCACAGCACTCCTTGAGCGTGGCAGCACTGGGCTTGGGCCAACTCACAACACAGATCAGGAGGCCCTGGGTACTGAACCCTGGACCTCCTATATGGTAGGTGGACGCTCTATCAATTGAGCCACATCTGCTTCCCAAACTCATTTATTATAATAGTTCTAATAGATTTTTTAGTGAATTCCTCTGGATTTTCTATATATGAGATTATGCCATCTGCAAATCAAGATTGTTGTATTTCTTCCTTTCCAATCTGGATGCTGTTTATCTTTTCTTCTTGACTAATTTCTCTGCCTAGAATCTCCAGTTAAATGTTGAATAGAAGAAGTGAGAGTAGACATTCTCGTCTTGATCCTCCTCTTAGGGGAAAACATTTAAATTATAACATTATGTATGTTAGCTGTTCATTTCCATAGATGCCATTTATCTGGTGCTTGCTATTGTTATTTTCTTGTTTATTTGTTTGCTGGCTTGATCATATTAATGACATCTACAACCCCCACTCCAGTGTTAAACCTCTGATACTGCTTTTCTTTTTTTTTTTTTTTTTATTGATTTTGTAAAAATATTACATTAAAAAAATATGAGGTCCCATTCAACCCTACCACCCCCACCCCACCACTCCCCCCCCCCAGCAACCCTCAGTCCCATCATCATGACTCATCCATTGCACATGGTAAGTACATCTCTGGGCATCTCTGCACCCCATGGTCAATGGTCTACATCATGGCCCATACTCTCCCACATTCCATCCAGTGGGCCCTGGGAGGATTTACAATGTTCGGTGATTGCCCCTGAAGCACCATCCAGGGCAACTCTAAGTCCCAAAGGCGCCTCCACCTCTCATCTCTTCCCATCTCTCCCATACCCATCAGCCACCATGTCCACTTTTCCCACTCCAATGCCACCTTTTCTCTGTGGATCTTGGATTGGTTGTGTCCGTTGCACC
The DNA here is from genome assembly GCF_030445035.2 of Dasypus novemcinctus. Taxonomy (NCBI): domain Eukaryota; kingdom Metazoa; phylum Chordata; class Mammalia; order Cingulata; family Dasypodidae; genus Dasypus; species Dasypus novemcinctus. Next base: position 23,411,276 of record NC_080689.1, on the reverse strand, counting down.
TGTGTCAAGAGGAGGCTCAGATTCCACATGGATACTGGATGCAATACTCTTGCTTTCAGTTGTAGGCCCTCTAGACTCCATGGTGTGGTGGTTGTCCTTCTTCAACTCCATCTTAGCTGAGTGAGGTGAGTCCAATAAATCAGATTGTAGGAGCTGAAGTCTGTTGGGGCTCAGGGCCTGGCTATCATATTGACAGTCCAGAGATTCAAATCCCCTAAATATATCTTAAACCCCAACACCAACTACAATTCCAGTAAAGTAGCATGAAAGTCTTGTGCAAAGAGATCCCATCTGAGTCCAGCTCCATCACGCAGAAACACCGGCTCCAAAGAAGGGCCATCTGCCATGGCAATAAACCGCATCTGCCATGACCATAGAACCCGTGGGTCTCTTTAGCCCTCAAAGGAACGAATACCTGGGTTGTATCTACTTTATCTGTCTCTTAGACTCTGCTCAGTTGTGCTTAAGGGCAATCCTTCTGAAAGCCTCCAGACTCTTTTGTAGAGACTCGTAGCCATATAAACTCATTTCTTCTTTCCATTTCCACCTTACTTTAGGTCAAACAGCATTTTAAAGTCATGTTATTATATGTAGACAGTGATATTCTGCTGATCCGCATTGAACCTTCAATTCAAGGTCATTTTCCAGTTGCATCATCAGTTGGTACTTGGTAGTGATCCCTCGGTGCCAGGGAGGCTCATCCCCGGGTGTCATGTCCCACGCTGGGGGGAAGGCATTGCATTTACATACTGAGTTTGGCTTCGAGACTGGCCACATTTGAGTAACATGAAGGCTGTCAGGAGGAAATTCCCAGGCATAGTGCTGCTCTAGGCCTTGTTCTTATTTCAGGCATATAGGCTCACAGGCATAGTCATTAGTATCATGCTCTCACTGTTGGACCCTCATTCCTTCCTGGTCCATGCCTTTGCACCTGGGGGACTGCCGCTGCTCCCCTAGGGGCCACGACAGAGCACCCCTGGCCAGGAACCCAGTACCCCCCCAGCTTTAGTTTTTAATTGTTGCCACTATGAGTATATCCAAACATTACCATGCACCCTGGACATATGCCCTGTATAGCTCCCTGTCAGCCCTATATCACCTGTCAATTGTGTCCTATACCAGTATTCCTCCGCCACCACTGCCGAACCACTCTGTGATCCAAAACCTCCTGAAAATTGAAGCCCAATATAATGTCAATGGAAGAATATTCCTTGTTCATGGATAGGAAGACTGAATATTATTAAGATGTCTATCCTACCAAAACTGATCTACACATTCAATGCAATCCCAATAAAAATCAACACAGCCTTCTTTAAGGAACTAGAAAAACTAACTATGAAATTGATTTGGAAAGGAAAGAGGCCCCGAATAGCCAAAGACATATTGAAAAAGAAAAACGAAATTGGAGGAATCACACTACCGGACTTCAAAACATACTACAAAGCTACAGTAGTGAAAACAGCATGGTATTGGCATAAGGAGAGACACACAGACCAATGGAATCGAATTGAAAGCTCTGATATAGAACCTCACATATATAGCCATATAATATTCGATAAAGCCACCAAACCCTCTCAACTGGGAGAGAGTTGCCTATTCAACAAATGGTGCCTGGAGAACTGGATAGCCATATCTAGAAGAATGAAAGAGGATTACCATCTCACACCTAATACAAAGATCAACTCAAGATGAATCAAAGACCTAAATATAAGAGCCAAGACCATAAAAACCTTGGAAAGCAGTGTAGGGAAACATCTACAGGACCTTGTATAGGAAATGGATTCATGAATATAACATCAAAAGCACGAGCAGCAAAAGAGCTAATAAATAAATGGGACTTCCTCAAAATTAAAGCCTTCTGCACCTCAAAGGAGTTTGATACTGCTTTTCAGGGAGGTACAGCTTTGGGAATGCCTACATTCACTCTGGATGACGGTGGTATTGGTAAGGGTCTCCTCCTCTCTTTCTCAGAACACAGCCAACTGTTAAACTCCACTATACTAATTGCTGACCAGTTGCTTGATTGCTTTCCACAATGCCTTGACGTTTAAATTGCTCTACAAACTTATTCAATCAAATTGTGATTTCTTTGAAGCAGTGGTTTCTGAGGTCAGTGTTTGATATTTGTTCTGACAGCAGAAGGGATACTTTCAGCTATTTCATTCCCTGGTACTCACCTCAGACTACCTGGTTTATATGGCATGGAGTATCTTCATTAAATCCACATGTCTCCTCCCAATTGCCTTTCACCAGAATCTCTACTATTCTTGAAAGCACCTTAGATTTTAACTTTTTCTTGTTCTGTTAGAAATGAAGCAGGTATGAATTTTCATAGACTTTCTTGTAGATGTTTCTTTATTTGCTATTTGCCCTTAGGGCTATTTCCAGAGTCTTTTAATGTTTGTCTTTTTAAAATTTTCACCAATGTTCCTGGGGTGCAAGTCAGAGGAACTCCTCATGCTGTCATACTGAAAGTCAATCACTTCTATGACTGTTTTTAAAGCAAAATATTTAATACTTTATTGTGTAGTTTATAGCACCTGTTGATGTAATTTATATGTAATACATGTGATAACAAAATTAGGGAACCACATAAATATAATGGAACCACTGTTGCAAGTTTATTATGCTTATGTGATGTAGCATAATGCTAACTTAAAGGAGACTATGATAAATGAAGGATGTATATTGTAATTCCCAGAATAACCACCAAAAAATACAAAAAATGGTATTGCTCCCAAACCAATAGAAGAACTGAAGTGGAATACAAAATTATATGATCAAACAAAAGCAGGCAGGAAAGGAGAAATGGAAGAACTAAAAAAGAAATGGGACAAAAGAAAACAAATAGCACGATAATGGACTGATTTCTAATCATATCAATAATAATATTAAATGCAAGTGGGTTAAAACTTCAATTTAAAGGCAGAGATGAACAGACTGGATAAAAATCAAGACCTATTTATATGCCACCTACAAGAGAATACTTTTGTTTAAACTCCAAACTCAGCTTCATTTATGCTTTCATTCTGTCTATACTTTCAAAGATGTTGCCTTAAAATAAAAACATTTTTATCTTTCCATATCTATATTCTTGGTTTAAATTATAAACTATATTATTGATAACTTCAAAAGTCATACTTCTAACTCCTTTTTCTTTTCTGAGTTATATTTCCTAAAGCACATTTCTATTAAGTTTCTTGTTGCTTTCAATGAAATGTAATGAAAGTTGGCATAGTCATTTTGCCCGAAACAAATTCCCCTTCTCAGTTTTCATGTCCCCATCAATGAAATTATCATTTTTCCCAATTGCCTAGACTCAAAACCTTGAAGTCAACTTTGATTACATCATCATTTAATCACTAAATTAGGTGGTTTGTCTTTCAAAATGTCTCTTTCTACTGCCACAACTATTCAGGTCCTCTTTATTTCAAGCATTTTGTAGCAAATGTCTAAAAAGTATTCAAGCAGTGAATATAGATGTTATATGCATGTTTTTCCCCAAAATCTGCACATATTTTACCTTTACTCATCTTCTTCTGGTTATCACTTTCTAAGTTAATGTGTGGAAATCATTAAAACATCCCTTGAAGTCTGAGGCTTCAGGGATGTTTTAATGATTTCCACAGCCACAACAGACTTCAACTCCTACACTCTGGTTTGTTGGACTTACCTCACTCAGCTAACATGGAGGTGAAGAAGGTCAACCACCACACCAGGGAGTCGAGAGTGCCTACAACTGAAAGCAGGAGGATTGCATCCAGCATCCACGTGGAATCTAAGCCCCCTCTTGATATAGATGTGGAGTGGACACAACCATTCCAAGGTCCACAGGATGGTGGAATAGAATATGGATGAGAGTGGACTTACTGATATTCTATTCATGAACTATTGTGATTAGTAATCAAAGAAAATGTGCATTGGTGTGGAGAAGGTGGCCATTGTGGCTGCTGGGTGTGGGGAATGGGAGGAAGAGATGAGATGTGGAGGCATTTTCGGGACTTGGAGTTGTCCTGGGTGATGCTGCAGGGACAGTTACCAGACATTGTATGTCCTCCCATGGCCCACTGGATGGAACATGGGAGAGTGTGGGCTATGATGTGGACTGTCGCCCATGAGGTGCAATGATGCTCAGAGAAGTATTCACCAAATGCAATGAATGTCTCATGATGATGGAGGAGATTGTTGCTATGGGGGGAGGAGTGGCATGAAAGGGGTGGGGGGTATGTGGGCACCTAATATTTTTTTAATGTAACATTAAGAAAATAAAGACAAAAAGATAAATAAATGGGGACACAATAAATTAAAAAGAAAACATAAAAAACACCCCTTGATTTCTGTTCAATTTCATGCTTAAGGACTTTAGAGTCACTTGTGCTACAACTGCCTTAAAAATACTATTTATTGTGGGAAAAACATCATAATAGTATTAACATAAACACAAATGTATCTAGAATCCCACTCTACCTATAATAGCACTGTTTAAATTATAAATGTTTAGAGTACATTTTTATATTATGATTTTAATGAATACTTATCTTTCTGCTGAGAAGTCTTCATATTTTTTTAAATCCTTCTATTACTTTTCATCATGTCATTGTACCATGATTTGTTTTTACTCTTCCTCATTATTAAACTTTATGACCAGTTTCCTTTTTGCCATAATACATATTTCTGCAAAACACATTTTGTGCATAATTTTTTGGTATGATTAATATTCATATAAACTTCCAAGAATGGAATTACTTGGTCAAAGTGTGTGGACATTTTTATGATTCTTTATGTATATATCATAAAGATTATTTCCAAATTGTTGCAATTATATCTGAACTGACCTATCTCATTCTAAAGTCATAAATTTTGTATGCCACTTGCCTTAATTTCTTTCTATAATAATTTATTTTGAAATAATTTAAATCTCACATAAAATTTCTAATTTTAATATGCAGAACTCCTATATAGTTCCCATCAAGATTTCCCAACTAGAAAAACCCCCGCATTTCAAAACAGAGCTCCTCAGATCTCAGTAAGCCAATGGTTGAAGAAGAAATGACAACAAAAATGCTGTGGACCATGGTTAATGGTAATAGTCTGATAATATTATCTCATAATATGTAACAAATGTTCCACCACAGTGTGGTGTTGATGTACTTAGTTGTCATTCATATAGCTTTTTTTTGTGATAAGAGGTCCTTGATAACATCATTTACCCATTTTGCTTGTTTGTTTTTGGTCATTTGTCAGATGAAAGTTTTAGGAATACTTTAGCACAGTATGTGGCTTGCCTACTTAGTTTCTTAAAGCTATCTTTGGATGAACACTTTTAAATTTTAAAATGACTAATTTGTTGGGTTGTTTTTAATGATTGCTTTCTGTATACTAAGACATTTTTACCTGCCTCATTTGCAAAGATATTCTATAATTTCCTCTAGAAGCTTTATAGTTTTTCTTTTTTTAGGTTTATTATTCATTTCAACTTATTTTTAGTATAAGGATTGAAGTTCATCTTCTGCATAAAAATATCCAACTCTTCCATTTATTGTAAAGATATTTCCTCTTAATTGAATTGCACTAAGAAGAGCACAGCATCATTCCTATTGGGTTTGTGCAAAAATCATGACCTGAATCTGGGTCTGGTTATTAGGAAACATTGGATGGACCCAGGTTGAATGTCATTTTACAGAATATAAGTCTTGTACCCTTTAAAACTATCAAGGACATGATAGACAGGTAATGTCTGATAGCTGATCCAGATTAGAGGAAACTAGAAAGAAATCCTGACCAAATGCAATGTGTTCCTCAATGGTATTCTAAAACATACAGGAAAAAGGAACTTTTTCAGATGACTTGGAATTTGACTGGGTTCTGTGGATTAGATGGTAATGCTGTACCAGTGATGATTTCTTAAGTTGGAAGGTTGTATGAGTTATTGTGCCTTGTTTGAAGAAATACACAATAGAATATTTAGGAACAGTGGGGCACTAGAAATATAGCTTGCTTCCAAAAATAGTCCAGAAAAAATTAATGATAATGGAGAGGAGAGCAAGATGATGGAGAAAATAAAATGACATGTTAATAGTTGTTTGCTCTTTTCAGCCTTGCCTCCTTTCTAGGAGAATTCTTTTCAAAAAAGTCCCCCTCCCATCCCCACCAGCCCCAACCAACATGGTGGCAGATATGTTCAGGCCAGAAAATATTGTCAATATATCAAAATGTTAATCATTTTAAATCGAAGTGGTGGGTATGTAAGGAACTTATTATACTCTATTCTTGAATTTTCTGTACATTTGCAATTTTTATAACAAAAGTTGAAATAAAATTCAAAGGAGAGAAATGAAATCAGAGCAGGATAATAGAGATTGAGAGATCCTATGCTATTTTATATAAGGTGACCAGAGAAGGTATCTTTAATATTTGAGCAGACACCGAATTTAAATGAGGAAACAAGCCAGCTGTAATTTGAAAGAGTTCTTTCATGGAAAGAGCAAGTTCAGAGAACCTGAGGTGGGAATGTGTTTGGCATGCTGATAGACAAACAAGAAGACCTATGTGAAAGAGGGGAAGAGTGGAAGGGAATGAGATCAGAGAGGTAGCAGGGGACTAGATCGTGGAAAGTCTTGGTAACCATGGCAAGATGTTTGGTGTTTAACTCGGATTGAGAAGAAAAGCCACTGAAGAGTTTTGAGCAGAGTTTTAGTGATATAATCTAAAATGTTTTAAATTTAGAAGGATAACTTTGTCTGTACTGACAGACATAGACATAAGTGGTATATAGATAGAAGCAAGGAGTTCAATTAAGAGATTATTATTACAGAAATAGACCCTTACCTTTATGGTCAATTGATTTTTGATAAGCTTACCAAGTCCACTTTACTTCGACAGAACAGTCTCTTCAACAAATGGTCTGAGTAAACTGGATGTACATAACCAAAAGAATTAAAGAGGACCCCTGTCACATTCCCTAAACAATCAACTCAAAATGGATCAAAGACCTAAACATAAAATCCAGGGCTATAAAACTCCTAGAAGATAATGTAGGGAAATATTTACAAGACCTTGTAGTGGGGGTGTGGAGGGGATGTCTTTTAAACTTTAAACCGAAAGCACAACCAACAAAAGGAAAAAAAATAGATAAATGGGACCTCCTCAAAATCAAACACTTTTGTATCTCAGAGGACTCTGTGAAGTGGGTAAAAAGGCAGCCTACTCAATGGTAGAAAATAATTGGACACACATACCCATGATATATAAAGAGATCCTGTTACTCAACAATAAAGACAAACAACATGATTAAAAAATGGACAAAACACTTGAATAGACCTTTTTCTAAAGAAAAAATACAAGTGGTGAAAAAAAAAATTCAACATCACAAGCAATTAGGGAAATGCAATTCAAATCTACAATGAGATATCATTTCACACCTACTAGAATGACCATTATTTTAAAAAAACAACAGGAAACTACAAGTGTTGGTGAGTATGTGGAGAGATAGAAATGCTTATTTACTGTTGGTAGGAATGTAGAACGGTACAAATCTATATGGTGGTTCCTAAGGAGGTTAGATATATATCTGCCATGTGACCTGGCAATACCACTGCTACGTATATAACCAGAACTGAGAGCAGGGTCATGAAAAGACATCTGTACACTGATGTTAATAGCAGCATTAATCATGATTGCCAAAAGATGGAAACAACCCAAGTGTCTATCAAACAAAAAATGGAAAAATAAATTGTGGTATATATCTATATCACATATAGATATGTGATGGAATATTATTCAGCTGTAAGAAGAAATGAAGTTGTGAAGCATATGACAACAGGGATGAACCTGGAGGGCATTATGTTGAGTAAAGCAAGTCAAGCACAGAGGACAAATATTGTATGATTTTGCTATTATGGACTAAATACAATGAGCAAACTCATAGAATTAATAGTTAAAATATAAATCACCAGAAAATAGAATGAGATTAGAGAATGGAAACCTGAGGTTTAATCTGTGAAGAATTGGTAAAGAGTTTGTTTGGAAATGTTTGGAAATGAATAGAAATGGTGAAAGCACATCATAGTGTTTGCAATTAGCAGCGCTACTGTATGGGTATGGTAGTGGTGGAAAGGGATGTCTAAGGTCATCTGTATCACTAGAAGGGAAGTTAAAAAATAAAGCATGGGACTGTATAGCATAGAGAACCCTCTCGTGAAAAATTAGTATGGTTAATATTGCATATATAAGAATGGTTTTCTCTGAAACAGAACAAATGTACATTAATGTTACAAGATGCCAATATCAAGGTGATATTTGGGTAAAAATATAACCAAAGCAAACTATGGACAGCAGTGTAAAGTAATATATTAACAAACCTCCCATCAATGATAAAAAAGGAAGTATGTTAAGTGAAAAAACTAGACAAAGCGTACTACATACAGTTTGATTCTATCTTTAAAAAATGTAAATACAATAAAATTATAGAGACAGAAATAGATTAGCAGTTATGAATGGCAGAAGAAGGATAGAGAGATTGAGAAGTGACTATTATGGGGTAGGTTTTTGTTTTTGTTTTTTCTTTATTTTTTTTTTGAGTAATGAAAATGCTCTACTATTGATTGAAGTGATGAATGCATATCTCTGTGATTATACCAAATATTACTTTAGTTAGATGATATTGTTTATTAATACATTTCAATAAAATTTATTTTTAAAAATGTTATTATTACAGTAGTCTAGAATGAAATTATGTTGCCATGAACAGTGTTCTACCAGTTTTCTGTTACTGTATAATAAGCCTCGCCAAAACTGAGTTGTTTAAAACAGCAACTTTTTTTTTTGCTCATGACTCTGAGGTTAGATAATTAGGACTAGATTGGTTTCTCTATGTTCCATTTGGTGCTGACTGAACTCATTCACACATTTGCAGGTAGTTGTGAGGTCAGCTGGGAGCCCACTTGTCCTAGAGAGCCACATCTGCATGTGTGGAAGTTGGCTGAGGTTATTGGCCTTTCAATTTCTAGTAGACTAGACCAGAATCCTTTACATCAGGAATTAAAAAAAAAAAATTGGTTTCATGACCCTCTTAAAAATTATTGAGGATCTCAAGGAGCTATATTCTATGTGGGTTATAAAAATCAATATTTTCTGTATTAGATATAAGCAACAGAAAAAGTAAGACATTTATTAATTTATTTACAAATAATAAATCCATTAAATTTTAGCATAAGTAACATTTTAAATGAAGAAATTATATTTCCAAAACAAAAATTAATAAGTGGCATTGTTTTAAATGTTTGTAAATCTCTTTAATGTGTTACTTAGGATAAGACAGTTGGATTTCCATCTTTACGTTTTTTTTTTTATTCTCCCCCCACCTTGTGGCTTACTTGCTGTCTGCTCTCTGTGTCCATTCACTCTGTGTTCTGTGCGTCTGTATTTATTTATTTTTTATTTTAAAAATTTATCCCCCCCTTGCAGCTTGCTTGTTGTCTGCTCTCTGTGTCCATTCGCTGCACGCTCTTCTGTGTTTTTACTTGTCTCCCTTTTTGTTGCATCACCTTGCTGAGTTGGCTCTCCATGGCGATTGTGGACCAGCAAGCCTGCCTTCACAAGGAAGCCCCGGAACGTGAACCCAGGGTCTTCCATATGGTAAATGGGAGCCCAACTGATTGAGCCACAGTTGCTTCCCTCCATCTTTACTTTTGATCTCACTCAGCTTTGATAGATTTTTTAGGTTGAAGTTTTGAAGAAAACCTGGCCTCATATAGATATGCATTTGAAAAGAGAAGTAACCTTTTCAGATAATTTTAGATATTCTTTGGCTACTCTAAAACTCTACATAGATAATTTCTCTCTTTTTTTTTTCTCTTACACATGATAGGTTCTTAAAGGTTAGTTGCAATGTGGAATGTGGAACCATATCAATGTCCTTTTTGTACCCCGTTCTGCTAAAATTCATTGGTTTATCTTGCATTTTGAATGGATCTTTTATCCATGCATGATTTTGTAACATCATACATTAGTCATTTAGAAATTATTGGTTCACTGATTTATGCAACTATCTAAATGTTGACACATCTTATGATAAAATGAGAAAGCCCTTTTGTTAATATTACCATCAATCTTACCAGAACAGTCCTTAAAAATCAGAATGCTATATAGCCCATAGGTTAGATACAAGTTTTCAAAATGTTAATTTTTGCTTAAAAACTCAAATTTTATGACTGGTCCCAAATGCTATCAGTTTTTTTCCTTGAATTGATAAGCTCTCATTACTCATTAAAAATAAATAAATATCATGTCAAATATTCAACTTTAAATAAGAATAGTTTGTCTGGCAAATATTCTCTCAAGTAATAAAATGGTATTTAGTGCAGAAAGCATTTAGTTCAGCTGTACTTTTCCCCAAGATATTCATTGTACCTAGTTTCGGTCAAAGCGAGTTTACAAGACTAAGACAAACTCATGGAGTAGGGAAATAGATTCCACCTATTGAAGGGAGAAGGTACAAAGTCACATTACAAAGGGGCCATGGTTGAGGAAGTTGTGACTAATTAGGGACCATTAGATAACATCTACCACAGGTTGTAAAAGTGAAGATAGAAAGCTGATGAGTTCTGCAAGTAACTTCAAGGCAAGAATCAACAGGATTTGTTTATGGATTGAAAGTAAGTTATGAGAAAGAAACAACCAAGGATAATAATTACTTTTAATTCATCTGGATGAATGGTTTTGCCTTTTACTGAATGTGAAAGATGGAAAGAGCAGGTTTGGGGGAGAAATTGAGTTCATTTTAACACATGATAAGTTTAAAATATCTATTATACTTACAAGTGAATATGTTGCATAAACGGTTATTTGTAAGTCTAGAGTACAGGTTGAAATATGGAAGTGAGATTAAATTTGGGGATTTTCAGTGCATAGAAAATTTTTTAAACCATTAAACTGGATGGAGTAATTTTCTAGGAAGTGAATATAGATAGGGAAAAAAATGTGACTGAGTTAAAGTTTCTCTGTTTAGAACTCTGGAAGCTGAGGAACTAAGCAAAAGAAGCTGAGAAGCCGCAGAATGAAAGCTATATATGGTTGAATTGAACACTATTATTATTTAAGCTTAATTTTTAATAATATATATTGTATTTTCAAATCTGCTTTCTGAGAACTAATGAAATTCTAAGTCATTGTAGACTCAAAGCAGTATCTTTGTCCTGATTTGCTCTCATTTCTTTTCTTCCTGAGACTTGAGTATGTTTTCTCTGTTCACGTGTTTGAGCAGTAAGCCATTCACATAGGTATGTCAAGGGAATTCACTGTCACATGGTTGCAATTGCTGAGATTTTGGCTTTAAAAGAGAATCTCATCCACCATATTCAAGCCATCTAGCCTCATAATGGCCAATTTCAGGAAGTTCCATCTTCTTACAAACACTTTGCAAAAAGCTTACCACATTTTCTCTTTCTCTTTCTTTAATTCAAGGAACACAGTTTCTTTTCAGAAGAATATACTTGCCTGCCCTTACTCAGGTTCTAAATTGAAAAAAACATTTGCCCTGATTGCCACCAAAATCTTGGGGCTTAATCACATTTTTATGCAGTACAGTAAACATATCCCTTGAATTAAAACACTCAGGGCTTTGCATCTTAACTCAAGCCACGTCCACCACATGAGTGAACAAAGTAGGAAAACTAGGGCCATGACAATCACCTTCTGACAACTTTGGGACCAGAGGGTTTCTGTCTTTGGGAAACTTGGCGAACTTGCCTATAAGTATGCTGTCTTCATTTTCTTGAAAAAATTTCCCGTTGAATTCCCCTAGTATTTATTTGAGTTACGTCTGAAAATAAACCAGCCAATTGCTGCTATGGTCAGGGGCACTGAGGACAGGGGTTTGTGCATGTAGCCCCCAGTTTTTTTGTGGGCTAGCAGTCTGCTTCTGAAAGACCTGCAGAACCAATGTGGAAGAACTCAGGATTAGAGTCTGGGATTGATCTCGTTTTCAATTTTTAGCTAAAGATATATCTGGATCTGTTTGAATAGAGTCCTTATAGGGCCACCACTTTACCATTGCCAGGGTTAGTCCAGGTCTCCAATATATATTTTGAATTCACAGATTGGCCATAGTACTTTTTTTCCTTCCAGCGCCAACACTTAAATACCAGTTGACGACTTTGCCTCTGTAAAGTTAGCAGTGACAGAACTAGAGCTAGAACTAGAGACTAAAGTGGGAGGAGAGGGTTTGGAGAGAAATAAGAGAGGGAGCCAAGATTAAAAATAAATACCCTATGCGAGAGAGGAAAGAACCTAGAGCAAATGGGCTGTCTCTTTCTCCTTCACTTCTCCATCACATCTCATGCCATTTCCGGCATCCCAGCCACCATGATCCCTGTGACTCAGCAGCTGTTTCCCAACAGAAGTCTTTGCATTTAAGAACAACTCTTTGAACAGTAATATAGGTTTTTGGGTTTTTTTTAGTTATGTTATTATATTTGTGCAATAGGGAACTGAGTGCCATCAATTCACTCCTTGCTGGGAAGGTCGTTAATACTGAATGTAATTCTGGTCCTTTATTTATGACCACTTTTCTTTTAACTGTACACTGGAATTAACCCAGCACTACATTTTAAGTATTGATTTGGAATCTGAAAGTTTATTTATTAGCTTAATGGGAATCGAGGGTATTTAGACGGTGTTTGCCTTTCCTCTGTGGAATGGCGCCCATGGCCGTCCTAGCACATCTCTCTTCTTTTTCTTTTCTTGCCTGACTTTGGGTGTTTAACAGCTCCCTCAGGGCATTGCCAATTATTTATGACATACTTCTCCTTGTACGATCTAGTTGGAAAACCTGTTCCTATGGAAACTGCTGTTTTCAAACAGGATGGTTCCAACTTCAAAACAATATCATCAAATATGCCACAGCACATATATCTTTTAATAGCAACCATATTCTAATAATTCATAAAACCAAATCTAAAATATAAAAATTAAAAAAAAAGAATAAAATGTGTGCAAAACCCATCTGATTGAGTGGGAGATGAGGTGATTATCAGAAGGAATATGACTTGGTTTATTTAGAAAATTTTGGTGTAAGGATAGCATTGGCTTTGAAATTATGTTTAGCAAAGGCTTATAACTATGATGAACTAGAATGAACAGAGAGGGACTAAATCTGGGTTTTAACATTTCTTTGTTTTTAGTATACTGTTTAATATTAAATCCCTCCTGAAATGTATTCAAAGCCTAGTCACTGGCAGGATCGCAACAAACACTACATTTTATAACCAGAAAATTTATTAGTTTATTACCCCATCATAGTTTTCTTTGTTCTCCTGTTGATTCATTTCAATACCAAGGCAATGAAGGACAGTGTTACCACTGAATGACACTAACAGAGAGCTTTGTTAATCAGGGTACTACAGCAAAATCACTCTCTATCCTTGACTGATACTTTTTTCTTTTGTTTGTTGAGAGACAAGTCATTTTTTCCCCATTGCATTCGACACCAAATTTTGCTAGTTACCATGGCAATGTTTTTGAAGTCAGTTTCACTCTAATGTTCCATCATGACCTATTATGATATAGCTTGGATTTGTTGTGGACTTCATTTTGTCTATCAATCATACTTGGGAATGCTGAGGGAGAGAGAGAAAGTAAAAATCATAGGGAATCATATTATTGCATAAAAATGAACCTAGATTACTTCAGGGTAGTATGTTGTATTGAAGGCAACAAATCATTGTTTGAATCCTTATTCAACTCTAATGCAATTTAAATTCAGGCACAAATTATTAATTAAATCTAATGTCAGGAATATGCTTCTGCCTTGATATTAAGCTGAGTGACTACATGAGATGTGTGCAGATACTCGGGGAAAAAATCAGAATGTTCAGTTGAAAGATGACATGTTAAGAGTCACTGCTGAGGGGTTCACATTTAGAGACTCTAGATTGCTCACTCCAGGACCTGACTCAGGATTGGTAGTCTCTCCTTTAATGTGCATCATGTCTGAGTAAGGCCCAGTAACATCGGGGGTCCCTGGGAAGTAAATGTTATGAAACAAAAAGCAGTATCATGAGATTTTTTTCCTGTAATCTGATCCCTGGTCAAAAAGCAGGGACAGGGTTTAGAATGGAAAGAACCTGGCTCAAAGGGTCAGAATAAGTTTTGTCCTTGGTCTGATCCTGTCATTTTCCTTGTCAATCACCTTTTATTAACTTCCATACAGCATCCCACCTCCCTCAAGAGAACAGCACCATTTTTGATGATTTGTAAAATTTGGGAACTCAAATAATTATTATATTTTGTAGCTGGAATAGATGTCATCCATCTAGTGCATGCATTTTCAATGAGGGATATTTTGGTTCTTGGGGGATGAAAAAGTCTTACTCTTTTTATGTCTAACCAAACATATACATGTATTACATTCACGGAAATACAGGATATGTGCAGTATTAAATTTCATGGGGGTGAATTCTTCTCAAAAACTGTCTAAAAATGCTCCTTAGGGGGATGATGATGACAAAAAAACTAACAGAGAAACACTGATCTATAAATCCCTCTTTCTGTAACAGAACCAGGTAGGTACATGTGAAACACGACCAGTTTTCACAACTAGCTGTGGCAGAAACAACTCCAGGTCTCAGATCACTTGATTTCCTCACAAAGTGTCTACATTTGTTCAGCAAACATGTATTGCATGTTTGTTATACACTGCCAGCTGTATTAAGATTGGGGGTACAAAACCAAAATAACATGGTCCTCAACATTAAGGAGGCTTAAGAGTATCTGATCATTATAGGACAGTGTGACAAGGGTCCTGAGAGTATTCAATCATCATGCAGACCCTCTGCTCTATATGCAGCTCTGACATTCATGTAGAATAGCTGAATGGATTTTCATTTTGCTGTACATTATCCACAGAAATAATTTTATGACCGGGGCCCAGAAGAAAGCCAGGGAACTCTGGTTTCCTGATCTATTGACCTCTCCTACTGAGAATTAAATCCCACAAAAGCTCTAGTCAAACCTAAGAAGATACTTAGGTGTTCTTCTGGCTAACTAAAATGAGAACTAACACTGAGCACATACCCTGGGGGCCTCACTTCCAGGAAGTAAGGAATACATTGCTTTGTTTCATCAATTACATTGCTGCTTGTGCTCTGGTATCTGAGGCCTACTCCTTGGAGTTCAATTTTTCAAGCCAAGGGATCCGTATGTGAATCTTAATCATAAACTTTTCCTGACTGGAATGTTGAAGAAAGCATTATACACTAATCCCTGGGTTCTGAGGAGGAGTGTGCCTTGTGCCTGTTGCATGCAGTCAAATCAGTGAAAACTGAAGAACAAGAGAAAACAAGGTGCTCATATTTGAGTGATCTTTTCAGTAACTAGATCTCTGGAAATGACTGAGGACTTTGGTTTTGCTGAAGGTTTTTTTTTGGTGTGGAAATACTAGTTTGTTACAGCAAGGGAGCCAGCCACCATTAGTTGCATTTGTCAGAGTCTTAAAGGCAGATAGAGTCGTGGGTATGCTTTATAATGGAAAAAGGAGATACTTTAGGTATCATTTGATTGTAGATTATGAGGATGGGGAAGTTGGAGACAAGGTGACTAGAAGTAGAGTGCATTAGTCAGGGCTCTCCAGAGGAACAGAACTGACAGTATATATACATAAATATATGTATATGTATATATCTATGTGTATGTACATGTATTTGCATATACACATGTAAATATTATGAGATTTCTTACTAACTGTGGGGATTGGCAAACCCAAATTCCATTGGGCAGGTGGCAAGTTGGGAGTTCTGATGAAAGTTTTGATGAGCTCCCTGAGAGAAAGTGGCTGGCTGAAGTAGAGACAGAAATCCTTCTTTCTGGCTGTTGAAATCATTAGTTCTTCTTTTAAGGACTTCAACTGATTCATCTCATTAATTAATGTAATTTCCTTTGTTGATTGTCGATATAATCAACTGTAGATAAAATAAACTGACAATTTAGATCCATGAATTACCCTTATGGTACCAATCAGGCCATGATGGCTTTCTTCCTTGGCCAAACAACTGGACAGCATAACTTAACCAAGTTAACTCATGAATTCAACTATCATACAGGGTATCTTATCTGATTGGTGTGGGGAGCATATTTGGCTTTTCTCTGGTTGGTCCTGTGTTAGAAGTAGGATAAAAAATTAGGGAGACTGGAAGTCATGGACCAAGTCCATTCTGGATCAATTGCTCTGGAGGTTGTGGTTTATGTTCTAGGGCTGGTTGATGCAGAGATAGCAGGTCAGAGTTCTGTTGGCATATGTGGTGTGGCATTGTCTCTTTGTATATTCAGTCTTTCAGTTGATACACATATTCCCTTGTGGTAGGCTAAGTTGTTATCATTGACTTAAAAAAATGACTAAAACTTCAATGGAACACTTTTTAAAAAAAGATTTATTTAATTAATTAATTTATTTCTCCCCATCCCTTTGTTGTTTGCCCTTGCTGTGTCTGTTCATCTTCCTTGTTTCTTTAGGAGGCCCCGGAAACTGAACCTGGGACCTCCAATGTGGGAGGGAGGCACCTAATCGCTTGAATCACCTCCATTCCTTGCTTTGTTGTATCTCTCATTATGGTTTTTCTTCTTGCGTCTCTCGTTGCACCATCTTGTTGTGTCAGTTCACTGTACCGGCCTATTGTGCCAGTTCACTGGAGGCACTGGGAACCAAACCATGGACCTCCCATGTGGTAGGTGGGAGCACAATCACTTGACCCACATCCGTTTCCCTCCATGGGACATTTTAAAATAATGAGTCAGTCCAGGTTAAATAAAAGACAGGACTAGCCTGGGTGTTTCAATAAATCTGGGAATAACAGTGACACAAATTTCCGGAGCTATCTGGAATGTGTACAACTTCTTCACATCTATTCCTCCCAAGGTGAATAAAACCAAAAGTTTAAAATGAAAATATCTTATATACTTTTTTCCCACAATAACCAGCAAAGGAGCAGTTGGGAAGGTTGTGTCATTATTTACAGCTGCCCTGGGAAGCAGGGAAGTGGATAGACTTAAAAACTGGCTGAGTCCTTGGTACTTGGGTCCAGAAATTAGGGAAATGGGGAGGAAAATTGGTATTTGATGACATCCTGTTTTATGTCATATATTGTGTTGGAACTTAAATATTTCAGTTAGTCCTCACAAACTAACTGTGAGTTAAAGATTCTCATTTTACAAATGAGGAAAATGAGATGTAGAGAGGTAAATTATTTGCCAGATTACATAAACTATAAATCCAGGATTCAGTATTATTACTGCCTAAAGTAACATGACTTTTCTATCCCAGGAGACTTTTGGCCAGAATGATAACATTTCCAAATAACTTTATTATTTATTCCAGGATTATCCTGAAAGAAAAATTAACTATTCAATGGAAAGTATCAGCAGATTATTTACATCCTAAGACTTTTTGAACTGTTTCATTCAAAATCTTCCCCTTGCAGTTTGTAACAATCCTAAATTATTATATCAAGATCACTCCTGAATCCTCAACTTTTCACATTGAAAGACCTGCCTTAAACCAGACTTCAAAGTCTCAGTCAATCAGACCTTGTTCTTACCACTTTGAAACTCTTATTCACTGAGTTAGTGGGCTCCCTTAGCTCAGTAAGCCGTAACTCCACTTTGTCTTATTGGATTGCCCTGGGGAGTTGGCATTCAAAGCTCATTTAATGTATCCATGGGGCTAAATTATGTCTTCTCTCCATCCATTATTGATACATTCTTTATTGATATACTTTCCTTGTTCTACATTGTCTGCCTTCTTTGCCACTTGAGTCCATTTAGATGTGCCCACACTGACACACTGGCAGACACATAAGCAGGCATACCTACAGACTCAAAATCATCATCTGTATTTAGTGGAATTTCAGATTGGAAGATCCCATCCCCTAGTTCTCTCCTTTTCTTGTTTATGTACATGAGTCTTAAACAGCAATGGGCCCAGCATTTGTTTTACAATGATCTATCTGAGAAGCTGATTATTAAAATATATTTTCTGTTATTTTATGCATGTGATAGAACAGGATGCTACAACATAAGGACACCCAAATTGTAGAGTAGTTTTAATACATATCTTGTCTCTTTATTAACTTTGGGGATAAAATAAAAATACAGACTAATATAAGTAGAGAAAAAGAGTGAAAGTGTCAACAAGTTTTGATGAGCAAACACTAATTGAATGTAAAAGGACCTTTCACCATATTCATGAATGAGACTACTTGAACACCAGATCAGACAAGGTGGGCAGAGAACAGAGAGCAGCTGAGGAAGGAAAAAGTAATACAACTTCCATTCTAACATTTGATGTTTTATAAAATACGTGAAACAGCTCCAGATGCTGATGTTCAGAATCCATACTCCTAATAACGAGGAATAGGAAATAGAGTGGGAGATGTGTGGAAAGTCAGAAGCTTTGAAAAATGTGGATGGGAACCATGAAAATTTCTGGGTGGGAAAGGTTTTAAAAGGCTAAAGGTGGCTTTTCAGGAAATTGAATGTGTAAACCAAAGTAAAAGTTTCTGTATTTCCATACAATCTGTAGTGCTATGGCCTGCATATCCTCACAAAATCAGAGAAATTAGACATAGCCTTCAAGTAACACTGGGTTATTGTTTGCAAGAAAGAAACAGAATTTTTATGTATCAGGAGGCTGCCCTAAAGAGCCATGGTTATTGAAACCAGGAGAATATGAGTTATAACCAATTCTGGCTACAGTAAGTGGTTTGTTTATGCTGATAAATTAAGGACATAAAATTACATCTTGGATGGAAGGAAATCAGTGGTAAATATCAGGTAATGAGATTTTAATATCACAACATTTCAAGGTTGTTTTCCTGTCTGTTGTGGGCAATGCACAATCCAAACAGGAAGATAAAAAATTAGGTGTTATGAAGCAGGACATTTCTCTTTGTGGCATGTAGTTGAGACGGGGGTGGGGTGGTTTGCAATCTTTTCTAGTTTGCAGTTGGAGAGAACTTGTTTCTTTAGAGTGATGAAGCAGAGAACTCAATAGTAAATGACAGTCTAAATGTCAAATAGAATTGGACAGTTTTGAATCCCCTAGTATTTTAATCCTTGAAAATTGCAGGATTCTGATCTCAGGGTAAGTCATGGCATCAAATTCTCATCTATTCAATTTCTTTCAGCATGAAATTAGGCATTTTTGGGAAAATTAAAGTGTTTTCCCTTTGCCTTTTTCAGCTTGATATTCACATATAATATTGAATGTTCAGGGTCTGAGTGTGATGCAAATATTCTTTATACAGTTGTAATTTTTATTGTAATTATTATGCACATTTTGCAACTCTTCATCCTGTGCTCTGGCCTATCCCCTTTGCTTTCCAAATCAGTATGTCATGAGAAAGATAAATCAGTAGACTAAAATATACCTGCTAAATCAAATAAGAATGACATTTGACAAAACTCACTTCATGATGTAATTGGAATTTAATAAGGAAAATAATTTTAAAATATGTACCTTGTTCTTAGTCAGAACATTCCAGTTGGCTGTGTGATTTCTTCATGGCAGAACTGCAAATATTAGACAATTGCATCTACTTTTTGCTTTATTCTCATTTTAAATAACTACAATTAATTATATCATTCAGCAGTCCAAGAACTCTTCCAACCTAAAATTTACAGACACAGATTGTTTATTTCATGAAAATACAGATTTATTTTAGGATTATAAAAAAAAGGAAGAATGTCTTTTAAACTTGATCTGTATTTGTAAAGTTGCTGTGTTATTTTACAGAATATAATTCAATAATTGCAGAATTTTCACTCTAAAAACACACGTCCTTGTTACTCTTTCTTGGATTTTCTGCAACTTCTTTAGGCTTTGTGGTTGGCTTGAAATGGAGGTGGAGATTATAAATCCATTGTCACATTTCCTGCAGCAGAGTAATGGAGGAAGCAAGCTGGAGAAACTTTGCTTTAGACCCAAGAGAATTTCTAAAGTATTCAATATATATATTCCCAGAGGAAAGGGGAAAGGAAGTTAACCAAAACAAAACAAAACAAAACAAAACAAAAAAACCCACAACACTTTAATTCAATTTGGCAGTATATATAAAATTATTGGGCCAAACTCAATTCAAACTGTCATGCAGAATATGAAAATCAGGACAGTTTGGTCAATTCCCTCAAGTACCCTCTCCTTATCCTCTCCTAAAAAGGCCCAGCTTTTCCTCTGGAGATCTTCCCTTCCTTGGTCATGTAGCAGCCATATGTTTTGGAACTGATCCCAGATGCAGTTTCAAGGATCGACCTGAATTGGTTGAAATCAGAGGTTGGTAAACTATTCCTCTAAATGGCTGGGTAGTAAATATTTTCAGCTTTGCATGCCAGTCTTTGCCTAACTACTCACCTCTGCCCTGTGGCATCCATATTGCAGAGTCTGTAGGCAGTGTTGACCCTAGTTTAAACCAAATTCTGGGCTATGACAGGCCAATCAATGCATGACATTTCCTAAACCAGAGGGCGGCTTGGGAAAGTTCTCCTTAAAGGAGGTCGGTCAGCAGGAAGCTCAAGGTTTCTTTTCCAGTGTTATGGGATATATATTATAATTCTGTATGCCTCAGATGTGAAGGGGGAAGTTATGGTTGCTGGCAGAAGGCACCTTCAAACCACGAGGGATGCCAACTCTGAGGATGAAGCCATTGCTTGCAGGAGAGCAGAGTGAAAAAACTTGAAGTGTCTCAATTAATTGGAACTCAAGTCCTGCTTTAATCATGCCTGTAGTCTATTCTACTTTTGGATTTCTCCATTAAGTTAGTTTTGTTGTTTTTAGCCAGTTTGAGTGAGCTTTATATTACTTGTAACTAAAAGATCACAACTAATAAACACCTCTGATTTTTAGAAAGAGATGCTAAGAACACACATGGGGTAAACTGGTATAAGTGCTACAAAAGAAAGGCCAAATATCATAGAGGCTCAGAGATGAGAGACTCATAATTAGTTTGGAATCCGGAAAAGTTTTGTTGAATGATGGCATTTGAGAAAAACATTTTAAATTAGATTTTTGTAGCAGAGATGGAAGATAAGAACCAGCATGATAAAGTGTTCACAGGTGAAAATTGTGCATTGAATTTGTAGATAGTCAAATATTACAGTATGAGAGAGGCATTGGGTTTCCAAGGAAAAACAGCAGGGGATTATATTGGAGTTAGCTTGAGGAATTGAATCATTTGTCTGAGTGCAAAACTTGAAGAGAAATAAGGGGACCTGGCAATTGAATTGGGATTTCCTATAGAAACCAGGTGATATTGACAGCTAATCTGGAAGATAAACCAGTTTCAGAGATGTGCCAATCACAGGGTGCTAACCTATGTTGGACACACATCCAACCCTGGAGAACCAAGGAATTGTAAGTAGGCGTCACATTTTATTTTTCAGAATCCATTTGAGGGAGAATCCTGATGTGCTTAGTAGGAACATTGATAAAGCACTTGGAGGTGGTAGAGGTGACACCTCGAGCAACAAGCTTAAGAGACATCAGATTGTCACTAAAATTCCTTTGAAGAGTGTGGACTGGTTAAATTCAGGGCTTTTCCTTTGCAAGTGCAGTATGCAAGTTTGGGTCCAGATTTGATTTGACCACATACTAGAAAAGAGCCAAATTATTATCGCCAGCTCTTCTCTGTCCTTCCTCAACAGAGACATTTGACTATCTTCTAAACAGTGGTCAGTCAATATTTAAAGGCAATATCAGCTTTACGGGACATGACGTTATTAGCTGGTTCAGCTTGTCATTATGTTTCCATCCATCCTTGTCTGGAGGTGCCTTCTTAAGGGTTGATGCTTTTCAGTAGGAAAGGTCTTTAGAATCTAGAGCCATTAGACAAGCCCAGACCAAAAGAAGTTCTTCCTGACAAATTGTCAGATTGTGGTGGTTATTGTGTGCCTGCTACGTGCAGACTCTCATTGGGTTAGGTTTCGGGAATTCAAAGATGAACAAAACCTGCTCTCAGGAGCTGTGCTCTTTCCTACTGCCCACCCACCTCCCAGCATGGGTTACTCTAATATTCTTCTCAAAAGCCTTCTGCAGTCTGTCATTTTAATAAACTAGCACCTGACTGTGAGCTCAAGAAATGAAGGAGACAAAGGCTGGGGTTAATTCTTCATTTCAGCTGCCTTGATTAGCCACTAATTAAATGTTTTGTTAGAAAGCCACCCTTAATAAGCAACGAGATTATGTTAATTATCTGTTCCTTGGATTGGCTGGAATACTAGTTTTCAGCCCTGGCAGCATATTACAATTACCTGAGGGGCTTCAATAATACCCCAGCCAAGCCACACCCTCAGAGTCTCTGAGTTAATTAGTTTGGGTGAAACTGAGCAGGGATAGTTTTAAAAATTCCCAGGGGATTCTAACTCACAGCCATTGTGGAGGAGGACTATTCTGGACTTTTATTCCATATCCTCCAGAAGCCTCTTGGAGCTTAACTGCTTTCCTTTTTTGACAACCCTCTTTTTTATGGGTTGTCTTTATGTCCCAGGAATGGTTTAGAATTTAGTCAACCATTCTACCTCGAAATTCTGCTCATTACCTTCTGGTTTCTCCACCAAATTTCTAGAGTAAAGAGTTACTGGGTGAGGCAGCCTGATACCTAAGAAGGAAGTGGAAAGTCTGAAGAGTTTCCCCTTATTATTCTCCCCTGTGCAGTTCCTGGAGCCTCTCCAAAGGCCAGAGATGAGGTGAAATGAGAGGGTGGTAATACCTTGTGTTTGAACAGGAATGAAAACTGTTGAAACGGCCTATTCATGGAGGGGGGAGCTATTTTTGGAAGTTGCTTTAAGTTTTCAGTTTTATGGCAACAGGCTTCTTTGGGTTCCAAGGGCAATGTAATTTGAGGGATATGACTATTTCCCAGGTTTGTTTTATTTGTTTATTTATTTATTAATATTCACTTAAAAATTAAACCTCTTGCTGAATTTCCTGATTGTGTAAGTTCATCCTGCAAAGAAAAAACTCCTTGTTGGCAGGAAGTCTCAGATATCTGTTGGTTGACTTCCTGATTCTCCTTGCTTCAGTTTTTGTTCTTTCTGTTCTTGCCATATACTTTTAAGGGTTAAATCCTGAAGGACATTCTCTTTCATTTCCCTGGTTTTTCTTCCTTCTCTTCTTTATCACATCCCACCCCCTCTTGTCATTATGCTGATATTCTTATGAGTTAATTATAAAAAGAAAACAAAAGTGATCATTTTGTAACCATTTGTAACATCTTATTAGCTAACTAACTTATGAATTAGACTAAACCCAGTTGGCCTCACATTTTGTTTCAGTTGGCAATTTTTTCTTTCATTCCCTGCTCTCTCCTGGTTGAATGATGTCATTCAGGGCACTTTAATAGAGCCTTCATGGAGGACATTTATTAAAACCACATAATATAACATGTGGGTACAATTTTGTACCAAGACCTAACAATTTTGACATCTCAATTTCCCATGTAACCACATTAAGTGATGCGGGGTATAATGAATTGTTATTTCTTATGGTGAAATACTACCTCTGTCATTATTGCCACCCTTCTGAAATACTCTTTTTAAATTTATTTCATTGACTTTTCTTTTTTAAAAATATTTTTGTTGGAGTGTATCATTCATACATGAAGATACATAAACAATGACTGTATAGTAAAAGTTGTGAACTTACAAAATAAACATGCATAACATCTTACAGGGGTCCCATGCATCACCCCTCCACCAACACCTTTCATTGTTGTGAAACATTTGTTACAAACTATGCAAAAGCATTGTCAAAATATTACTACTAACTATATTCCATATCTTACATTTGGTGTATTTTTCTCCCAACCTACCCTTTTATTTTTTTAAATATATTTTTATTACAGAGGTTGTGAATTTATAAAACTATCATGCATATGTGTAGAATTCCCATTCAACACTCCTTCACCATCACATCACACCGTGGTGGAACATTTATTACAGATAATGAGATAATATCATCAGACATTTACCATCAACCGTGATCCATAGCATACATTTGGCATACGTTTCCCATAACCCCTCATTATCAACAAAGTACATCTTTGGCATTGATGTAAGAATATTACAGTATTGCTGTTAACCACAGTCTGTAAGTCACACCAATGTTTTCCCATGTTTCTCCATATTCCCACCACCCTGCAATAGTGATGTACATCTGCTCTAGCTGACAGAAGGACACTTTTGCATCTGTATCATCAACCACAACTCTCTCACCCATTTCTGGATTCACTGTGTTATTCAGTCCCTAGATAATTCTCTAGCATTCTTGCAATTGACATTTACATCCCTAATCTACCCTTTCAGACACAGTTCCATTTATAAACCAGCTGGTGCTCACTATAATATGTTACCATCAACTCTATCCATTTCCACACTTTTACAGTCAAGTTAATTAAAACTTCTACAGACATTAAACATCAGTAGTTCTTTTCAACCTTCCTCTTATCTCCTAATAACCTATACCTTAGGTTTCAACTCCATGCATTTATTCTTCGTATTTATTATAGCTCTTATTAGTGAGGCCATGCAACATTTGTCATTTTGTGTCTGGCTTACCTCAACTTAGCTTAATTCCTTCAAGATTCATCCATGTTATCATGTGTCCCAATTTCATTTATTCTTATTGCAGTATAGTATTCCATCGTATGAATATATCACATTTTTTAAAATCCATTCATTGATTGATGGACACTTGGGTTATTTTCATCTTTTGGCAGTTGTAAATAATGCCACTATGAATATCAGTGTGCAGATGTCTGTTTGTGTCACAATTTTTAGTTCTTCTGGATTTATTCCTAATAGAGGAATATTGTTGGATCATATGGCAGTTCTAGATTAGTTTGTTGAGGAACTGCCAAACTGTCTTCCACAGAGGCTGCACCATTTTACAATCCCACCAACAGTGAAGGAGTGTTCCTGTTTCTCCACATCCTTTCCAGCACTTATTGTTTTCTGTTTTTTAATAATGGCCATTCTATGTTGTATGACATGACATCTCATTGTCATTTTGATTTGCATTTCCCTAAAAGCTAGTGATATGGAACATTTTTTTTCATGTGCTTTTTGGGCATTTGTATTCCCTCTTTGGAGAAATGACTATTTAAATCTTTTACCCATCTTTTAATTGGATTGCTTGCTCTTTTTTTGTTGAGCTGTATGATCTTTTTATATAGAATGGAAATCAAACCTTTATTGGATATGTGATTTCCAAATATTTTCTCCCACTGAATGTGCTGCCTTTTCACCTTCTTGACAAAGTCCTTTGAATCACAAATGTGTTTAACTTTGAGGAGGTCCCATTTATCCATGATTTCTTTCATTGCTCATGCTTTTGGTGTTAAGGTTTAAGAATGCACCACCTACCACCAGGTCTTGAAGATGTTTTCCTACATTTTCTTCTAGGAGCTTTATGGTTCTTGCTTTTATATTTAGGCCTTCTATCTATTTTGAGTTAATTTTTGTATAAAGCGTGAGATAAGGGTCCTCTTTCTTTTCTTTTGGCTATGGATATCCATTCTCCCCAGCACCTTTTGTTGAATAGAATGTTCTGCTCCAGCTGGGTGGGTTTGACAGCCTTGTCAAAAATCACTTAACCATAGTTTGTGCTTCCAAATGTGACAGAGTTGGATTCAGATATGACCTCTCTACACCTGCCTTTTCTGTTTCTTTTATTGAACCTGTAGTTGGCGCTGGGTTTGGTATATGTCCAAGAGACTTGAATCTCTGGACTGTCCATGTGCCAGCGGGACCTTGAACTGCAGTTTCAACACCTACTCTCCGGTTCATTGGACTCACTCAGGTCAACTAACAAAGAGGTGAGGATGGACAACCACCACATCAAGGAACCGAGAGAGTCTACAACTGCAAGCAAGAGAGTCCCATCAATCAGCCATATAGAATTGAAGCCCTCTCCCCAATTAGAAGTGGAGTGTGCATCACTATCCCAGAATCCTCAGGATTGGGTAATGAAATATGGACTTAAGGGGGCTTACTGATATTCTACTATAGAATTATTGTGATTCTAACAATGGAAGATATTATATCGTTGATGTGTAGACAGTGGCCACTGGAGTTGCTGAAGGCAGGGAGAGGGAAAAAGAGGTGTAATATGGGGGCATTTTTGGGACTTGGAGTTGTCCAGAATGGCATTGCAAAGACAGATACAGGCCATTATATATCCTGCCATAACCTACAGAATGGAAAGTGTAAACCACAATGTAAACTATAATCCATGCTGTGTAGCAATGCTCCAAAATTTGTTCATCAATTGCAATGAATGTACCTTATGAATGAAAGAAGCTGTTAATGTGGGAAAAGTGGGAGGTGTGGTGAATGGCTCATATGGGATCCCTGTATTTTTTATGTAACATTTTATGCAATCTATGTGTCTTTTAAAAATAAATAAAAAATATATTTTAAAAAATAATCACTTGACCATAGATATGAGGGTCTGTTTCTGAACCATTATTTTGATTCCATTGGTTATGTGTCTGTCTGTATGTCAGTACCATGCTGTTTTTTTTTTTTTTTTTTTACCACTGTAGCTGGGTAATATGATTAAAGTCTGGAAGTGAGAGTCCTCCAACTATGCTTTTCCTTTTTAAGATGTTTCTGGCTATTCAGGGCCCTTTACCCTTCCAAATAAATTTGATAATTGTCTTTTCCATTTGCTTAAAAATTCTGGTGGAGTTTTTATTGGGATTACATTGAATTTGTTTATCAATTTGGGTAAAATTGACATATTTATGATATTTAGTATTCCAATCCATAAGCATGGACTGTTCTTCCAATTAGTTATGTTTTTTTTTTATTTCTTTAACAATGCATGGTAGTTTTCTGAATACAAGTGGTTTGCAATTGGTTAAGTTTATTCCTAAATATTTGATTCTTTTAGTTACTATTGTAAATGGAATTTTTTTCCTGACTTCCTCCTCAGATTTCTCATTATGCCTGAATAGAAACACCACTGATTTTTGCATATTGATTATTTCATTTATTTTTTTTCCCTATTTATTCTCTTTATCCTCAATGCCATTCCCTTTTGCAACCATTTAATATGTATCTTTTTATTTGTATGAGTTCTTGCGAAAAAAAAAACATCTTTTTCTTTGGGCTTACGTATTTTCATTTTTCTTCATAGATTTTGTGTGTTCTTAGTTCTACAAGAACCCTCTTTCCCCCTTCTATTATGACCTTTAATAATATTAAAAGGAAGAGAGAATCCATTCTTGCTGACCTTTCCTAGGAGTTCCATATGTCCAAGTATTCTCAAGAACAACAGTGTTGGCTGAGAAAGCCATTGTCAAGAGATTAGGTCACTCTTTAGTGCTTAGGCTTCTAGGGTCTGGTTGTGGGGTCCGACATTGACCAACTACATAAACCTAACAGAGTAGAGATATTCTAACAGGCAGCAGAAGCCCAGAGACTGGTAGTTTTGTGGCAGCAATGAACCCTCAATATCAGATTATTTACACGGAAGCAATTAGAGTGTTGAGAAATAAAAGGATAACCTTGCAGAAAAATATCTAACAAGCCATTCCTGCCCCCACTTTTGTAAATCAGCCTGTGAGAACATGGCCTTGCAGGAGAATATCAAACGAGCGACTCCTGTTCCTGCTTCTGTAAATCAGCCTGAGAAAACATGACCTTGCCCCTGCCTTCTGCTTCTGTAACCCTGCTTACAAAGTTTTGCCTAGCAACATGTTAGCCAATGTGCAAGAGCCAAGCTAGTCCTGCCTAAAATTCTATATAAACCTATGAAAACTGAAAAACAGGGCTCAGAATTTGGAGATTGACTCTCCTCTGTGCCCATGCATAATAAATCTGTTCTTCCACCTCTCTGAGTGCTGTTTGGGTTTTTCTGCTATTCAGAACTTCTGACTTTGCTGCAACAAGAGAGCATTACTTTCCTTTTCTGCAAAGTTAGCCAGAATCACAGAATCACTATGAGCCAAATCTGTTTTAGGGGCAGGATTTCCTCAGGGTGAAAGAGGTAAGAAACAGGAAGAAATCTCTGATCTGTCCAGTTTCCATGTTGTTCTTGTATGCTTTTTGTTTTCTCCCATACCCAACAGTATCTGAGACGGAGAAAGTTAAAAATGTTCTGGGTTGATATTTCCCCCCTTCTCATGTGGCAAAGACTCTGTGAACCCTCTGCAGATGTTCTGTATTTGTCATTTCATTCAGTTGTATATTCTAATTACCCACACTTACTCAAACTCTATTAAAAATAGGAACACACTTCATTTTAAGCAGAACATTTTTTGTAAGTATAAACAATAGCTTTGATTGTAAAAGCTTCTCTGTTATGAACAAAAATCACTTATTAATAAACTGTCTTATGTCTTGTGCTATGATTAAATGCTTTTTCTGAGAGCAGGCTGCCACATTATAATTTATAGGAAGAAATGTAATAAGGAATTTATAGTTTGCTGATTGGAGCTAATGGCCGGTATGGTCTCAATCTGCCACTGCCAACCTATTTTTCATGTTCCTGGAAACTTTCAAACCTTGAGTTTCTAACTTTAAAAGAAGCATTGAAGATTGGGCATACTACATGGCTCAATGTTCAAATGTTTCTTTAACTGAGAACAAAAGAGCACAGACAACTTTGCTATAGAGATGAACTAAGAAAGTTTCTGGTGCAAGCTCAAAGGGGAGCCAGAGAAACCTCTGCTGAAACAGCATTAACTGACTGTGGGTAGGCAGGTGAGTGGGAATGGGTGTGCGTGCATGTGAGGGGTGCTTCCTAAGGAGAGTGGTGGAAAGTACCAGAGAGTTCTTTTTTTTTTTTTTAAAGATTTATTTATTTAATTCCCCCCCCTCCCCCGGTTGTCTGTTCTATGTGTCTATTTGCTGCGTCTTGTTTCTTTGTCCGCTTCTGCTGTCCTCAGCGGCATGGGAAGTGTGGGCGGCGCCATTCCTGGGCAGGCTAAACTCTCTTTCGCGTGTGCACACACTCCTTGCGCGTGGGGCTCCCCTACACGGGGGACACCCCTACGTGGCAGGGCACTCCTTGCGCGCATCAGCAGTGCACATGGGCCAGCTCCACACGAGTCAAGGAGGCCCGGGGTTTGAACCGTGGACCTCCCATGTGGTAGACGGACACCCTAACCACTGGGCCAAGTCCGTTTCCCACCAGAGAGTTCTTGACCTTGGACTTGGGGTTTGGGAGGAAGCCCTTAGTGTGGTCCTTGGTGTGGTGCTCCCTCTGTGGGTATGTTAGTTTTCTATTGCTGCACAACAAATTACCACGCATCTAGTGGCTCAAAAAATAAATAAATAAATAAAAATAACACAGATTAATGATTTCTCCATTCTGTAGGTGAGAAGTCTGGGCAGAGTCTAAGAAGACCAAAATCAAGATGTTGGACAGGCTGGGCTCTTATATGGAGGCTCTGAGGAAAAACTTCCTCCTAGTTCATTCAGGCTGTTACCAGATTCAGGGCCTTGGGGTTTTAAGGCTGAGGTCCTGGTTTCCTTGCTTGCCGTAGACAGAGCAAGGTCCTTGTTTCTAGAGGCCTCCCCCATTTCTCCCCTTCTCCCAGGGCCCCCTCCATCTTATAAACAAAGGCACATGGACTCCTCAGGCTTCAAATCTCTCTGACTTCCTCTTTTGCCTCTAAGGGCACATGTGATTAGATTGGGTCTCTCCCTATAATCCAGAATAATCCCTGTACCCTAAGGTTAATTAATGAGGAGCCCTAGCTACATCTGTAAAGGCCATTTGCCAATGTAACATAGCCTATTCACGGGCATGGTATCTCATATTCTCAGGTTCTGGAGATTGGAGTGTGGAATATGGATGTGGGGATATGTTCACATACCCCAGCGGGTGTGTGCAAGCAGCTACAAAGAAGTTGGTAGGTTGAGGGCTGCCCATGGAAGGTTCATAGGTTATGTTCCAATGACCTAAATGATCAGAAATTCATAGTGCAGGGTTTTGACTGGTTCAATTGCTAGATTAATGGAAGTACAGAAATTTAGCCTAAGATCATTAAAATCATGTTAAAAACGAAATTTAATTAAAATTATAATTATGTTACAGTTATGTAACCATTGGAATATATGTTACAATTAGGTATGACTTGTTGATTTCATTTTATCATTAGGAGAGGGACCTTTAATCCCAAAAGGGAGATGGATTATTTCCTTCTAATTTATCCAGAAGTGTCTGATTTACTGGAACTTTTACTGGTGTTTTCAGATTCTTTCAGGAATACTTTTTGAAATATCCTACTCCCTTCTTTACCCCCCCCCCCAATAATGGAAGTTAATTTGTTTTACAATCAAATTTGATGTTTGTGCTTTTTAAAATTTTTAAACATACATGTATCTGATCTTATTTATTTTACTTTTCCATTTTATTTTGTTTCAGCTCACTGGCACTAATGTTTCCTAAAATATCTTGCTCAGATTTGGGTATTGAAACTATTTCTTGATTTGTATTTAGATTAAATTTATTTTAATTTCAAAGACACTGAGAATTTGAGTAAGAGTTTTTCTTCCCTAATATATTGCTTACTCTTTGTTTATCATTGTCTATTTTAAATGCACTTGGAGAATCATTTTTTATCAGTTTTATTTCTCGGCTTGCATTCACTAGTTTTTGAGTTTTCCCTGTTTTTTGCTTTCTGTTTTTTATATGCTTTCTCTCACATACCT
Source organism: Dasypus novemcinctus (assembly GCF_030445035.2). Classification (NCBI taxonomy): domain Eukaryota; kingdom Metazoa; phylum Chordata; class Mammalia; order Cingulata; family Dasypodidae; genus Dasypus; species Dasypus novemcinctus. The sequence goes on along the minus strand of NC_080689.1, from coordinate 23,380,571 downwards.
TCAATTTTATGTGCTGCACGTGTTTTGGAAGGGGATGGGTGTTTCAATGTAACATTTTGCTTTGACTTTTGAAATAGCTTTTCCCCTTTACTCTTTATTGTTCTATATAAAATTGAATTGCTTAACTTTTGCTTAGAATTTTTAAAAATTCTACTTTAGTGTCTCAACCATTCTTTTTCCTTTTGGTAATTATGTTTACCATTCTAGATTATAAATATCTAGGATTTTTGATTGTCTTTTGGAGGGTAGGGTTCTCCCCATTTATATTTCACATGCACACTCTGTCATCTCATTGATATCTGACAGTAAAACAGCCTCATTAGCTAAACTTATGTAGACATTGAGTTTATATTACTCCCTGTTCATACAGTTTTAGAATCGTTTCCATCAGTTTTTCTGTGTACTCCTTGATATCTCTTCTTCTCTTATAGGGAAAATATTGTCTACCTTGAACTTATAAAGAACTGGTTTTTATGCAGTCTTGAGGTTAGAAATATTATCAGATTTAAAGAGGTATTTCTATGAAATCATTTCTGTGAACCCTCTCTTCAAGTGTTTTGCCTAGTTTTCCATTAAGTTATTGATCTTTGGCTTCTTGATTTTCTTTTTTATTCTCTCCTCCCTCCCCCCTTGGGCTTGATTGCTCTCTGCTCTCTCTGTCCATTCGCTGTGCATTCTTTTGTATGTATTTATTTTTATTCTCTCCCCCACCCCCCCTTGCAGCTTGCTTGTTGTCTGCTCTGTGTCCATTTGCTGTGCACTCTTCTGTGTTTTTACTTGTCTCCCTTTTTGTTGCGTCACCTTGCTGAGTTGGCACTCCGCTGCACTTGAGGACCGGGCGGCTCTGCAAGGCGCTTGTGGGCTGGCAGCTCTCCACGGCGTGTGGGTGAGCCTGCCTTCACAAGGAGGCCCTGGGATGAGTACCCAGGGCCTCCCGTAGGGTAGATGGGAGCCCAACTGATTGCGCCACAGCTGCTTCCCCCTGGCTTCTTGATTTTTAAAAGCTCTTTATATACTAGGGATATTAGTTGAAAATATTTTTTCCAGTTTGTCATTTGTCTTTTAACTTTGCTTACAGAACTTTTCTTTCCTGAAAAAAATTAATGCTTATCAATTTGTCAATCCTTTCTAAAGTTTCTGGATTTTGAATTATAGTTTGAAAGGCTTTCCCTACACTCAAGTTAAAAAGGAAATTCTTTTAATATTTATATGATTGCCACCATACATTTACATCTCTAATATATTTGAAATTTTTTCTGAGGTAGGGATGGATGTTTCATCTTCTGGGTGCTCAACTTCACTCTCAATAATGGAAATAAAAATTAAAATTATCCTGAGATATCGTACCTATCTATCAGATTAGAAAAATTATAAAAGATTGACAACACATTATGTTGGAAAAAGTGGGAAGAAACAAGCACTGTGATACATTACAGGTGAGAGTAGAAAATGTTACTATCCCAGTGGAGAGATATTAATATCCAAGACAATTATACACACATATGTATGTATGTATATAGGTATATGGTGCTTAGTTTAAATTGTGTTTATACATATATGTGTATGTATGTATTAAACTCTGTCTACTAAAAGGGTTTACCAGCAGTGAGACATTATTATGCAGGATCCCATCTAGCTCCCAGATCTTGGTTTCTAAATATTCCATTCCCTAATAAAAAGAACTGCAGCTAATTTGAGAAATGGCTGACTTCAGGTCTGAGGCAGCAAAAATACAAGGTGAACCTGAAATATCTTTTGCTGGAAGGCAAGGAGGTACTCAGAAACAATAGGGTCAAGTCAAAATGAGGTGGTAGGTGGGTGCTCTATCCATTGAACGAAATCAAACCCAGGCCTCCTGACCTGTGTCATGACTGGCCCACACGCAGTGCTGATGCCCGCAAGGAGTGCCATGCCACGCAGGGGTGTTCCCTGCATAGGGGACCTGCATGCACAAGGAGTGCGCCCTGTAAGGAGAGCCGCACAGAGTGAAAAAAGTGCAGCCTGCCCAGGAGTGGTGCCGCACACTCAGAGAGCCGACGCAGCAAGATGACACAACAAAAAGAGACACAGATTCCTGGTACTGCTGATAAGAATATAAGCGGACACAGAAGAACACACAGTGAATGGACACAGAGAGCAGATAACTGGGGGGAGTGGGGGAAGGGAGAGAAATAAAAAATAAATAAAAATAAAAATAAAAAACCGTAAAAAAATGATGTGGAAGCCAACTTGAAGAGGCTCCAACTGGCCACAGTTTGGATAATTTTAGCATCAAAAAATATGTTCATGGATTGTAGCATGTTGGTAAAATAAAATCTATGACTCGTGATATGTTTGAGATAGTTAAGGGGGTTTTGAGTATTTCTTTTCAGAAAAATATCAGCTAATAAATGTAGAAAGATTTATATAATTAGAGAATCACCATTGACTACCCTCAATATAATAACTGGTAAAGATCTTTAGTGGATGCTAAAATGTTTAAGTGAAATATGGTTGGAAAATAGGATATTTGGTAAAATGCAAAGATTCACCCCAACAAATTATTTACTAGTTTTAGCTCATAGGAGAAAATATACCTTCATAAACAGATCCTGCTAGTCAACCCCTGAATCAAGAGATCACACTTAACATCACTATCAGTGCAACAACCTGATATGTGCCTCCTAATATGACATGATAAGAAGTACCAATATTGCCTGTATAGTATTATTCTAAAACATATTTAACCTGACTCCATTAATGAGGAAGAAATCAGAAAATCCAAAATGTGGTCTGTGGTTTTGAAATAATTTGATTAGACTCCTCAAAAAAACCAAAAAGTTGATAAAACAAACCTAAAAGGTATGTGACTCCTAAATTTAAAGAGGTCAAAAAGCTTGACAATCAAATATAATCCTTCAATGTTTGCTGAATCCTGGAGTATAAAAAAAAGTTATATATTTTTGGAACCCCTAGGGACATAGTTGAATTTGGATATTAAGATGGACTGTTAATGATTAAAAGTAGATTATTAGTTTTCTGGTGTAAGATGATGTTTTTACCCTTATGAGAGGCATGATGAAATATTTAAGGGCGAAATGTCATGATTTCTTCAACTAATTTTCAAATCGTTCAACAACAACAAAAATGCTGAAAGAAGGAAAGCAAATGTAACAAAATGCTAACAATTGGTGAGCACAGGTGAAAGGTCTTCAGGTCTTTCAACTTTTCTGTCAGTTGGAAAAATTAAAAAATATGAAGATGAGAATTTAAAAAAGACTATTGTTAGAGGCAGGAAAAACAAAGACTCTTGATGCCATATATTGGCCCACACGATCAACTGACACGTCTACTGATCTTAGCGAAAGCAGAACTGCTCAGCAGGAAGTGGGTAGTAGAAGCTTTCAAAAACTTTTCTCCTAGTGGCATGACTTAAAGAGAATTCCCATGATTCTGAAGAAACATCTTCAGTCTGGCCACAGGTAAATGCCTCACTGCCTTTTTACCCCTTCCTTCTTACTTTCAACTGTAGTTTAGAATGCTAAGCAAATTTCTTCTCTTATTTTTTCTAATATGAGATCCAGAGACTAATACTCCGCTTTCAAGAGAGCAGCTTTCTCACTGGCATCTTTTTGACATATAGCAACAGCTTCCTTCCTCCATCCTACCCCACTTCTCACTTTTTATTTGGTTCTATAACCCTTCTGTTTCCATTTCCTTCTTTTTCACTTCTTACTCTGGGCCTACCTCAAAGACTGCTGGCCCTAAAGACCCTAAAAAAATCTATGTGTATATAAGGTAGGAGAATTCTCAAATTAATTTCTTAGTTTTTTTATGTTTTAGAAATTTTTTCCAGACTGTACCCCTTCAATACCATTTGGCTTATTTCTGTCCAATTTTCAATGGGAAACTGGCCACAACTAAATTAGACATTTAAATTTATTCTATTAGAGAAATATCAGGAGTAGTTAGGTTATGAAAGGTGGGATTTGAACATTCACAAAGTCATTGATATAGCAAAATCCTAACCATCTTTAACCATAAATTGCAGAAGACATCTACCCTTCACTGGAAAAGCCCTTTGTCAAAAATAGAACCCAGATCCATTCTTCTTGAACCTCTACACTAGCCCAAGTTATGTTGATGGACAAAACTCTTTCAAGGAGTAATATGAACATACAGTTTCCTTTTAAGTGACTAGTGGAAGGAGATTGTAAAGATAGCTAGAAGGAATAAGAATTTAAAAGGATAGTAAGTATTGAAATGAGTTGAGTCATCCCTCTTGGGACTTTGAAACAATGTAATTTAGTCTGGC